>NC_056728.1:1231883453-1232563453 GCF_019279795.1 Protopterus annectens
ACATTTTTTTGACCTTACCATTTTTAGGGACCATCTATAGAAAACCCACATTAGCTAATGAATACTTGCATTTTTTCAAGTAAATATAATTACCAATTAAAGAAAAATGTAATAAAGGGCAATTAGTATGAATGTTCAAGATTAGTGTCCCAAGACAATGATTTTGACAAGGAGGTAACAAAGCTGAAGGATATTTTTTTGGATAGGTAGTAAAATAAAAATTAAAAGGCAGACTGATTTTAGTCCAATTTAAAAAAAGGGCACTGAAAGCAAACAGCATTGAGACTAAAACCTTTGTTTCAGCTATGTGCATTATATGTTCCATAGACAGTGAACAAATCAAGGAACATACATACAGACGTGGGGAAATTTTGAATATTTCAGAAACAGTTGGGGTACAAATAGCTGACAATTTCAGTAATAAAACACTGGCAGACAATAAAAGAATAGTATTATGTAGAGATTTGGGTGGGATGTGTTAACAAAGTGAAACTAAATTCTTTTAATTAGGTTCAAACAATATTACTATTTATACTTACAGGCATTTCAACTATGTGACAACAAGGGTCATATATGCAGTATGGAGCAAATCCTTGACCAGCATTTTGTGAAATTAATAAGGACAAGAATTTATCAACATGTGTATACCATTAAGAAGGCTGATACTAATAATGCTTTGCGAAAGCACATATAAGTTCACCTTTTCATTCTGGAAATGTCAGCATGAAAGCAAGAGGTGAAGATCATGAAAATCATTTACTGTCTTGCAAACTCATTTGACAAATACATTTGAATAATGATAGGTTCCTTGGACAGTTGGACTCAATGAGAATATATATATATATATATATATATATATATATATATATATATATATATATATATATATATACATATTAAGTGCATCTTAAAGAAAAAAATTAATCAATTTCATACATAGATGAATTAGCTTTATTTAAGAATGGCATAACATTTTTATTCAGATTTTACTTATTTATTTATTTAGTTTAATGTCAAATGATGTTTTTAGTCATTTTAAGTTTGAAATGTATTCAAGTGAGCGTGTAGTATGTACATAGTGAGCAGGTCATGTGAACTAACAGATTTTGATGAAGTCCCATTCTTACACTGGATTTATTTATTTATTTTATTTTATTTTACATTTGTTGACCAGGAAAGTCCGTCTGGATATATGTTCATTTTCAGCGGAGGCACAGGGAGAAAAGCTCCAAGAGATTAAAATCATAACAGAGTGATTACAAACAGAACAAAACAAATTTTCAAATTTACATAGTAACTCCAGAAAAAAAGTTCATGAAAAGATTTATACTTAACATAGCTATAAAAACTTTTGTGAAAACAACTACATTCCCAAAACAATTTTTTTTTTTTCTCATTGGTTCATGGGAAGTTAGTTTCTTCAGTAGATTCATAGGAAGTAAAAAACAAAGGCTACATAGGCAGCAGAGGTGGAACTGGAAACAGTGAATACTGTTAGTCTGGAGTCAAGCAAGGGCATAGCCATTGAGATGTTAGGAGGATTCTTAGGTGCTTTTTAAACAGTGGTGTAGATGAAATGGATGTTAGTTCAGTAGGAAGCTTGTTCCATAAATTACCAATAGAGTTAGTGAACAAGCACTCCCCAGACTTATTGTTGGATTTTAGGGTAGATACTAATACCCTATTGGCAGATCGTAGGGTGGTAAGGTTTTTGTAAGGGCTAAGAGGGTTACAGAGTATGGGAGTATTTGAGGGATGATGTAGAATACTATGAGTGATGGTAAGTTGTTCTAACAGAATCTGATTTTGTAATTCTAGCCAACCTAATAGTTTTAAGATTCTGGCAGTGATGGGTTCTAAATGAAGAACCAGTAGAAAATCTGGTTATGTTGTTATAGGATGTTACTAATTTATGGATATTGCTTTTGGAGATGTTTGAGCAAATTGGGGAGGCATAGAGAAGGGGTGAGAGTAGGTGGTTTGGGCGATAGTGGACTTAGTTGAAGCTGTGAGAAAGGGTTTGAGTCTATAAAGAGAACCGAGTTTTCTATTAACTGATTTAACAGTTAGGTTAATATGTGTTTCAACGGTAAGATTATGATCAATTGTAACACCTAGAAGTTTAGTCGGCATATCGGGAACTATTGTAGTACCATTGTTGGATGTGACTGTAAAGGTAATAGAGGAGGACTTAAGGGTGGGAGTAAATAATAATAGTTTTGTTTTTTGGAGGTTAAGGAGGAGACAGCATTGATGAAACCATTTTTCAGCTAAGTTAAATACTGTTTGGGTCTTAATTTGGAGCTCTGCAGGTGAGGAAGCACTACATATTAATGTTGAGTCGTCGGTGTACTGTATACAAGTGGCTTGTGGAATGGAGGTTTTCAGATTGTTAATAAAAATGGTAAATAGGAGAGGTCCCAGAATGGAGCCCTGTGGGACACCGAGAGAGATAGGGAACTGAGGGGATAGTTTATTATTCCAAAGGACTGCTTGTTGTCTATTCACTAAATAAGACTTAAACCACTTGACAGCTTGGGTGTCAAATGAGAGAGACTTAAATGTTTATAACAGTAGTTTATGATTAACCATGTCAAATGCTTTTGAAAGGTCAATAAAGAGGGCTGAGGACAGTATGTTATCGTTACGGTTTTTATTAATGGAGTCAGTAAAGGATAAGAGTGCTGTTGTCGTACTATGGAATGGCCTAAAGCCATGTTGGCAGTCTACTACTAGGTGGTTTTGGAGGAGGTAATCAAGCATTTGGCTGTGAATACATCTCTCCATAATTTTTGCAAGTGGGGAAAGTAGGGCTATGGGGCGGAAGTTTGAGAGTTAATTTGAGTTACCACCCTTATGGAGAGGTATAATATGAGAGACTTTCCAAAGATATGGGATGGAGCATTCAGTGATGGTTCTGTTAATTAATAAAGAAATAGGGTAGGCAAGAACTCCAGCTGCCATTTGCAGGTATTCAGCTGGAAGGAGATCAGCTGATGGGGTACAAGATTTAAGTTTGAAGAGTAAGGTGCGTATGAGTGATGTTGGCACTGGTTGGAAATGTAGTGTGTTTGGCAGGTTTGTTAGGAGGGGTGAATCATTTGTGATGACTGATGGTATAGGGGTAGGGTATTAGCTAAAGAGGTAACTGTTTCAGAGAAAAAATTGTTAAAAATATCAGCAATCTGGGTGGGCGAGTTTTGCGACAAGTTGGAAGGAGTAGGTATTTTGGACTTTCCAGGATGGAGCAATTTATTTAATCCTGACCAGAATTTTTGTGGATTATGATGTTGGGTCTGTTGGAACTTAAGGTAATCATTTCTTTTATCCAAAAATATTGATTTTTTTGCAGCATTTTGAAGCTGTTTAAAATTTAGGTGATCATTAGGGTTTTTCGTATTTCTCTATTTCAACCAGGATTTATTTCTCAGTCTCATTTTTTGTCTGGTCTCCTTAGTAAGCCAAGGAGCAGGTTTGTTTCTAATTCTAATAGTACGAGAGGGAGCATGGTGTTCCAGAATTTGTAAGAATTTGTTATTGAAGTATGAGACTGCTTCATCAAGAGGTGAGGTCTTTAGGGGTGATCAATTGCACGTTTTAAGTTCAGCCTGAAAATTAATTGGATTCAAATTTTTCTTGTTTCTTGTGGTTCTAAGGTTAATTGTCGTTTGTCTTTTGGCTTTTCCCGGTTAGGTGTCGCCACAGCGGAACTCCAGTCTGCTAATAATTGGCAGTTGTTTTTTATGGTGTCGAGTTGCCAGCCCGATGCCCAACCTTCAACGAAGGCACGCCCATCCATTCAACGCATGTCTTTCGAACGCCCACTCAACCGCATGGAGGGCATGCAGACTCCACACAGAAGGCACTCCCAACCCAAGCCGAGAATCAAACGGCAGAGCCTCTTGCTGTGAGGCAACAATGCTACCGCTGAACCACCGTGGAATTGTGGCTGGGAATTAAGGTCTTTTGTCTGGATATAAAGGTCAGGGAATGGTCACTAATATTGTCAGGGAGTAAGCTTGTTTTGTATAGTTGGGTACTACTGTTAACTAGTATCCAGTTT
This sequence comes from Protopterus annectens, assembly GCF_019279795.1. Lineage (NCBI taxonomy): Eukaryota > Metazoa > Chordata > Ceratodontiformes > Protopteridae > Protopterus > Protopterus annectens. The sequence continues at coordinate 1,231,887,517 of NC_056728.1, forward strand.
AGGGTTGTTTGTTTGTTACTAGATTTGTGGGTTCTGGTAGGGGAGGAGATGGTTTGCTGAAAGCCATAAAGATTGATGTGCATAGTTGGGTTTGCAGATGAACAACAATTCCAGTCAATATTGAAATCCCCTAAGAGTATGGTTTCTTGAGGGAAAGCTGAGGAGAGGTAACTAAGGATATTTTCCAGAGTATTTATGTTATTTTCTGGGGGGATGTATGAGCAAATGATGTATATGGATTTGTTAGCGCTGACTTGGAGCTTGGATATTAAGATCTGAGCATTACTAGGTGAAGGTGGTTGAGTATGTAGTGAGGTGACCTGTAAGTCAGATTTGAACAATATTGCCACCCCACTGCCCTTTTTATTTGGACGGGCTAGTCTCAAGATGTTGTAGCCTGGTGGGAGAATATCATTATCCTTGATAGCTGGTTAGAGCCAGGTTTCTGTTAAACATAGGATATCGAAGGAGTCTAAATCTAGCAGGGCATGCAGCTCAGTGATTTTATTATTTATGCTGTGTATATTAAGGTGCACAATGATAAGAGAGTTTGCGGTTTTATTAGGTATATGTGAGGTGGAGGGGTAGTAGGAGTAAGAATTATTAGTGGGGGAGCTGGGCCCAGGGTTTGGATGAATATCACCATGTACTAATAGGTGGCAGTGAGGATTCTGTGATAGTTTCACAAGTTTAAATGGGGTGGGGTCAGTTTTTCTGGTTTGGAAATATTTAATGTGAGTTAGTCTATGGAAGTGTGCTTGCAGGTAGGATGATGAGAATGTAATGTTGCTATGGGTTTGTGAGGCTAGAGAAGAAGAAGGGATTGTTTGTTTTAAGGGGCTATAATATATAGGGAGGCTTTGGTATTCATAGCAAGAGAGGATGAAGGATACTAGGAGAGTGGTAATGATTGTGCACATTAGGAGTAGGTTAAAATATATATGCAAGACAGTTTGAGTCATGGTTGATGGTGTAGGGTATGTAGAGAGATGAAAAATAACAAATTAGGGGAGGAGTAAATAAGGGTGTGTCAAACCAGAGTGGGATAAGAAAAATGTGTGGGTATGAGTAAATTGGTAATGAGATAAGTATGTAAAAAGATCAAGAGAGCAATTGGTTAATATGGGGAGGGGGTGTGGCTAAGCAAGTATAAGGTTAGGAGTAGTATGGGTGAGTGGGATTAGGGGGGAGGGTAGGGGAGCGGAGTGAGCCCGCAGGGCGAACGGAGCGGAAAGAGCAAATAAGGTAGTATCAGCAGAAAAAAAGTATCACCTGTCTTTAAGGTTAAAGCTAACTAGAGTAGAAATGACAGTGTGTTATCTTAAAGTATCTTGTATAAGTTGCAAGTAAAACATATAATGGTCATTAATACACTACAGCAAGGTTAGACCATAGAACATATAAAAGTCATTTACACTCTACAATCTGATTATTTGTCCATGTACAGCTTCAAGTCAAAGGGAGGGCTAGGAATATCAAGGGACAACAGAAAGGCTAGTTTTAAACAGCAGTAAAGTCAGTGGTACAATACTTACACAGTGACATACTAGAGAAGGTATAATTAATAATAGCAGTAGGAGTTAATATAACTAAGTCTATTATTCATCATAGGACACAATCTCTAACCTTTTGACTTGCTGCCTAAAGAAATACTTAGAAATCTGTAAGTAGTAAACTAATCATGCAGCGTTATATGCAGGCAAAGAGACAACAATAACATGTCTGCCGTGTTTACTATAACTTCTGATTTTCAGTTTTGATTTACAAGTCTGCCATCTATTTATGTTAAAAACAGACCTAAACAGCATAGCTATAATCATAAAACATAGGAAAGGCCCATTAACCCGTAGCTACACCCTCCGAACTAAAACCTCTCAACTGTCCCGAATTACTCGGTTTTTACCGAGTTTTGGGGTCTAAATCATGAGGTGCCACGATTCATGAGTGGCACCCCTTCATTTCTGACTTTTCCGCAGCTTTTTTTTATATATTTCATTTTTCCCGGTTTTGAGCTGACGTCATCACGTGCGTGATGACGTCAGCTCTGTCAGCGCTATCTGCCTTTTGGAATCAAGCTTTCTGTCATCGTGCCATTTCCTGACTTTGAATTGAAGCGAGTGGGTTATATGGATGGATCTTTTCAGTTATTCTGCAGAGCAGTGAAGTCATCAACCAACAAGTAGGAAACATGACTTTATTCTATCGAGCGGGGAACTCAATGTAAATGAACAAGTAGGATACATGTCTTTATTCTTTTGGGCAGTTCAATTCTGCCATTCTCATTCGCCGTTCTTTATTCTATCAGCAAAGTGTGTGTGCATCTGTGTATTTATTTATTTTTAGGTTTGCATTATTTAATTCCTGTAAAATTCCATATACTTGCCTGAAGGACAGAAACATTTATCCATTTATATTTCAGAATACATGTACTACCCTCGTGGCTGAAAATGCGTTTAGAATCTGGTCTTGGCATAGTGAAACTTTTTCATTAATAAATGATGACTTTGTAGAGCACCAACATGTTATGCTGGAGTAGATTAAACAAGGAGCGTATTGTGTAAGGTGGAGGAGAGAGAAGAGAAATACTGAACAAGGCATTGAACTTTATTAATATTGTTGAATTTTGCTGGCAGTATGTCATACATAATTCCAGTATAATCTGGGTAGCATCTCCTTCGGTTGCCTTACATATTTTACCATTTGCAGAGATGTGAAGTTTATTGTTTCATAGTAATCCTGCCTGGGTATTCAGCAGATGCACGTGTTATCTTCAAATAAACAAACAGTGAAATGAACTGAACTGTAGCTTGCCTTGCTGTCATATACGTTTATCTAGATGTGTTGTGACATTGATTGTTGACTTTCCTTTCAAATAACTGGAGCTGATCAAATTTCTAAGTCACTTTTAAGCACTTAATAAGCATAAAACAGCAAATTGAAAGCAATTTCCTAGTGCTGGTATTTCCTTTTTTACATTTATGTAATATCACAGGTGTTGCAGCTAAATAAAGAACTGGTAGAGGTACATCTACGTTGTAGCATGTGGACTACAAACAGTCTTCTGGTTTTTGTGGATGTCATTAGTCAGAGTTTTAACATATTAATGATATTTTTCTTCTCATTTTGGTTTTCTCATTCATCAATCAGCCATTGGTTTTGGCCCAGATGATTTCTGGGGGGGGGGGGTTGCAGGGGCGGGAGTTGTATAATCTCTGACCATTTGCTGTTGTCTGTTGGGTAACAGTTTACTTTAACTGGAAATTAGGAGTTTAGTGAGTAGAGTTAAGGCTCTAATTTGTGAATCTTACAAGATTTTAGAGAATCCTGTGTACCTTGTCACATACTTTTGTTATTTGTACAATAGGTGGTAAATGGGGAATATCAGCAGTCCGTTAATTAAGATACCAGCGGTACACATGGCATTTTGGTAGTATAGAAATCAGTTTATTTTTCCAGTGTTGGACAGGTAGTACTGATAGCTTTTTATGGGGGGGCTTTTGAGTTAAAAAGAGAGCCAACTGCATGTTCATGTAACTTAAGAGTGCCTAGTGTCTGCATGCGTAAGCCAGGAAGGTTTCATCCCTTGATCTTGAGTCACCCCCCCCCCATCCTTCAAAGTAGTGCATATGTTTATTTTCATAAATTTCCCAATCTAATATTGTGAGAAAGGTAAATTGCCTGCCATTCGGAAATGCTTAACAGATGTTCAGCACAACAGCTGTCATTGTTACATTAGTGACCTGCCCATTTTACAGAGAAAATAATCCACATATGTATGTAGTTATAAATCATTTTATGTCCCTGAATATTTTTAACAGAAGATTTCTACCAAATAAATTTATTGCAAAATTAGAAATATAAACTAGTCATAATTTGCACCTCCCGTACTTCATTCTTGGCAGCATTTTTTAACTTTACTCAGCCTTTGAATTTTTTTTGTGTGTCAGAGGTCTAGCACATTCTGATCTACTTAAGAGGTAAACAAACTGACAAACACTTTCAGTTCTTGGTTTCAGCACTGTAAATTTTTGCCTTTCTTCTGCTGTTAGGGAATAGCTAATCCAACTATATACCCATTTAATATGTAGAAAAGAGTGGCACCGTGTGAATAGTAGTGGTCCTAACTCTCGCTGTGTACATGCGAGGGGTAAACTGTCCGTGAGTTACAAAAAGGAGAATAAACCTTCTCTACCTTTTTGTGTGGAAAATGTGACTAATTCTTGTGTTATGCTTTCTTAATGTGTCTCCTTTTCACTGTGGTCACTTTAAGAATTAATACTTCAGTGGTCCATGCGACGTCCCCACTGTGGGCCAGTAATCAAGGAGCCTGAAAACTAACCACTGACACTGGAGAGGGATGTTCACTTGTAACACAAATGGATACTCCCAGTATTTCCAGATGCAGCTTTCTGCATCAAGCATAATTTCCCTTAAGAGGACACAGGGAACACAGTCCGGCGTCTGGGTTTCCCCCTTTGTCAAGATCCCCAGTAAGACTCCCCACTAGCACAGCTGTACAGTTGAGTCCTCAGCCAAGTGGCCTATAAAATGTAAAAATAAAATCCAGATAATCCATTGTAAAAGTAAAGCAGTATGTATGTACACATTAGTGTTTATGGTAAATGGGGCAAAATAGGTAGATAATGGGACATTGGAATGGCTGCAGGGGGACTCTGGTGCCATATTTTGGTTGTCTGTTCTACAGTTTGTGTTTGAATGTTGGTATCCCACAATTCCATTGGAGTGGGTGGGGAGACATGATTATGTATGCAAATTTGATGTTAATCAGCGTACAGCTTTGTACCTATTTTTCATGGGCCTTGTCAAGATTTTTGATGTTTCCAGGTTGAGAGTTATGACTAAAACCTAAATAATTCCTGCCCTGATAAGTACATTCCCTTAGGTTGGGCGTTCCCAAATGGACAATGGTAGTCCTTAACAATAAACAGCTAAAGGTACAATGAGGAGTACTGTGCCAATGCAGAACACCTTCAGTTTGGCGCCAGCTACAATTCATCGTTAACGACAAAGCTATCCCCTTCTTTGTTGAGCTAGCAGCTAAGGCAAATTGCAACTCACTGCCACGCTAACCCCATGGGTTAGGGAAACAAACAGTCTAGGTCTCCCTTTATTGCAGGTACATGTTTTAAATTGGTAAAGTAGCCACAGCCACGTGTCCCTGAGATAGACGCTAGGATTCCTCTATTTGTGATGTGGTTGCAGGTACAACCTAGGAATCTCTGAGCAACTTACACACACAAGGTGTAATCAGTGCGTAGTATAAGTAATTAAACTAGGGAGTAGTCAATCTGCTCAGGGAGTAGTCAATCTGTTCCTCAGTAATTAAACTAGGGAGTAGACAATCTGTTCCTCAGTAATTAAACTAGGGAGTAGACAATCTGTTCCTCAAAGATGACCTAAACATGAGCTAAACCTATAAACACGCTCTCATTAATAGAGGCTAGCAATACAGCGAAGGCTACCCATAGTACCAAAGGAGCATGTCGCTGCTATAAAAAACTATTTTCAGTAACTATTAGTGAAAAGGAGTATCAAGCATGAATATCAGCTGAGTCGAATTGGATTGAACTATTCAGCTGCGTCAGGTCCGTACAATTACACTCATAACCCAAAATACAAATATAAATGTAAATAAAGCCCTGGCACAAATACAGCTTTCTCTACAAAGGAATCCTATGAGAGGTCGCTCTTTAGGTAGTCTTAGCAGAAATACAGACACTAAATAGCATATTCATTAATATCACAGTACATACTAACCTCCTACCGTAAGTCAAGTCGAGCAGCCCAAAACGCAGACCTAGCAGCAGGGGCACAAAGACGCTAAAGAGTGTAGACGCTAAAGAGTGCTTTATCAAATAAAGAGGTCTGGAGTGAGGACTGCCTTGCAATTTGTTTATATTTTGAGGTCATCTAGCAGTTTGAGAGCTTGATGGTCAAGGCAGGGAAGATGGGCCTTCCCCTTATCTGATGTGCACCAGCTATCCACTCGTAATATGTAAGTGTGAAAATGTCTGTGAAAGTTGTAAGCATGTTGCTTGCACTGGTGGCTAGAGGGATAAAGGCCTGACTAAAGCCCATGTGACATGAGTTCTAGTAACACCTCCTGGGGGAGGAGAGATGGTGGTTGTCACCCAGCTTGTGCAGTAGCTCTACTGACAAGACCAACTGCAAAGAAGCAGTTTGTCAGGCAGTGGAGGAGGGGAGCTAGGACAAGAGGATGTGTGTCTTGCCATCAAAGCTGGTGGTGGTAGTCCCTGTTAGTACATGTGGGGAAGCAGACATGCACAAACTGAGGAGGTGTAGGTGACCCTTGCTGTGATGTGATTGCTCATGTCACCACCTGGAGCAGATGTTAGGTTTATTAAATAGAAAATGCTTACATTGTCAAGATGCCAGAGGAAGCACAGAAAACCTTCATGGTTGCCTGCAGAATAGCCCCTTGGAGGTTTGATAGTCAATAGACATGGGAACAAAAGGGATGTAATAAACAGTATGTTAGCTTACTAGAGGTAAAGCTTAGCACTTTCTCTACAAATGAGGAATAAAGTGACATTGCTGCATCTGAATGCCTAAAACAGGTATGTAGCTACTGCAGATTTATCTGGAGATATCTTAAATGCAGGTCTGCAAGTGCATACATTCACTTAGGTCACTGCATATCACCAGACAAAAATCCTGAAAATTGACCCTATAATCTTTGAAAGCCATTGTGAAGAGGGTGTATTCTCCTACTGTAGTTATCTTCTAACAAAATTGTGCAACCACAACTGAGAAACACTTGGTGCTAATGAATAAGCACGGTTCTGTTAAGGAGGTTAATGTTTGAGAAATGGAGGCATTCATATGGCAAACTGAATAAAGGCAGGTTTACTATAGTATATGTACTGGGAGCTGAAAGAGGCAATGCAGCAGATGTAATAAGAAAATATGTAGTGTTAAACAGGGAAATATGAGCTCATCATCACAGATGTGGGAACTTATGAAGTGTGCTGGCCTTTATGAAGAGAAGCTGAGGGTGGTGTCATTTTTGGACGGCCGTGCTTCCTTTAATAAAATGAATATCATTGTCATTTTTAGAAACCTCTCAAGACCCCACAAAGACAAGTACAATGAGAGCCATTCTTCTTCTTCTCCTTTTGGGCAATCCCAGTAGGGGTCGCCACAGCAGACCCATGGTCTGCAGAACATATGGACAGTGATAGCCATTACTAACATTTTATTAAAAGATTCAAATACAAAAAATTCATTAACTTATGTTGCTTACACAATACATCCAACAACATCACCAACTGAGTTTGACACCAAAAACTGCACTTTTCAAATAATTGCTGGTTGGCTTCCACCCGCCCAAGAAAACGAGTTCCTCCCAACAACCATCTGGTGTACACATTACCTCCTTAGCTCCACCATGACTCATAAACAAACCTAGCTGAATTACCCAATTCACCACCCCTTGGAGAAGTACAAAAATTACCTGTGGTTCACAAAAGCAAAGGGTGATGGTTACAGGAGGTGGGAGGAGGCCAAAAGGGCACTTCTCTTCTTTATGTATTATGTGTGTGTGTGTGTGTGTGTGTGTGTGTGTGTGTGTGTGTGTGTGTGTGTGTGTGTGTGTGTGTGTGTGTGTGTGTGTGTATATATATATATATATATATATATATATATATATATATATGGGTCTACCTGAAAATATTTTTTGTAAGGTAAGTAACTTGTTGGCCAACAAGGAGAACTTTGCCCCCCCACCTTGGTGGGTTGGGGATGGTATAGTTTCATTTTAGTGATGTTTGGTGTTACTGGTTATTTATGCTGCAAAGATACTTGTTGATACGGTCTTTTGCTGATGTAAGTTTTCGTTGATGTCGTCTCAACAATGTCATCTTCAGGCTTCTGGGTTTTTGACATTCTGAAGTAGACCCATATATATATATATTTATATATCTACATCTCTATCTATATATATCTACATCTCTACATATATCTATATCTAAATAAATATATATATATATATATATATATATATATATATAGATATAGATATATATATATATATACATATATATTACAAGTATATCTGAATCTAATGATAATTGTAGATTAAATAGACCCCAACACAATTTATTCAAGTGAAGATCATCCATGTGATAAAAATCTGGGCCAATTCTCCATAAATCAGGGTGATCAGTCACAAAGAAACCATTGGCCCTGCTGCTCTGGCTACCCTGTGGTTCAGAAATCATCAGGTAATTTCAAATGTGTCCAGTTTAATGTCACCCTTCCAAATTAAATAATGTCTGACAAATCTATATATTTGATATGGCACTTTTAGCATAAGACAGCTAAATCCACCAACATTTTTATAGGAGGTATACATTTTGGGATGTAACATAAATCATTGCCTCCCAGATTAATTAATAAAGTCTCAGGTATACTGTTGTAGGTTTTAGGTTCTCAATGTTTGGCATTTATAAGCATGGGAACCCTTGTCATATTACTTTCCACTGAATGGGATCAAGGCCAAAGATTTAAGCCATTTGGTCTGACTGATACTCTGGTGGCTGCTCTGCAGATGAAGGAATGGCCTATGATCAGGAGGTGTAGACCTAAAAATTAAAATGTAAATAACATATTCTAATGTACCTCAGGAAAACATGAAATTGCCATCTATATGTGCATTTAATAATTTCCACTGATTGCCCCCCAGTTAAATCTGATGCATGGCCTATTGCTAATAAGTGAGAATTGTACCCTTTATGGTGAATGACTTGGCAAGTCAGTGTTTTCCTCAGCATAAAGTTGGCATTTGTGGTTTAACAGCTTCCCATCTGGTAGGTGAAATACTATTTCCTTGGTAGACACTTAGGATCATAGCATCATAGGAATTTACTAGGCTATTATCCCTTATAAGCCTCACCAAGAGTTTAGCCCATGTTTATACAAGTCAGCACCCAAAGCCCCTGTCCAGCAGGGACACAGGTGGAATCTCAGGGGTGTATTTTCTGTTTCCCATCCAGTTATCCAGGTTGCACTTATAAAGGGATAATGAGGTGCTCTACATGACATGGAGAGGGAGACTATTCCACAGATGGGGGAGTCTCTGGGACACAAATCTGTCCCGCCAACAAGTCCTATTGATGTCACAGACCAGGCTGAGGTCACGCATACGGGTTACTCGAGAGGAAATTGACTTGCGGATATGCAGCAGTCCCATCAAGGCGGGGCCTGAAATGGCTTTGTGTGCCAGACAGAAGTCACCTCTGAGGAGTCTGCATGAAACTGAGTAGAGGGACAGGGTTTTTAGCCTATCTGTGTAGGACAAATGTTTGAGGCCCTGGGTTCTCCTGGTGAGGAACCTCTGTGGTCTCTCACTCTGTTGCACGTGCTTTGTGAGGTGCATGCCAAAGGGGGAGTTGTACTCAATAATTGGCCTTATAAGGGAAGAAAACAGGGATGTTATGACCTCCTTGTCCCTGGATGCCTTGACCATAAAAACAAAAAGGGTGGGGGAGTTGCCATAGTTTATTCCAGCGATCTTACTATTTCCCTCATTACACATGCCATCCCATCCTTCTCCCTGGCAGAAGCACTGTTAGTTAACCTTAAACTAAACAACTACACTACAATCACTATAGTAGCCACCTACATTCCACCAGGGAAAATATTCCACTACTGGGAAACATTCTCTCCTATCTCTCCCTGAACATCCCAAATGAAACAATCCTCCTTGGTGACATAAATATCAATTGGCTAACCCTAAATAACCCAGGATCCACACACAATATTAATTTAAATGGATTTACTCAGCTAATTACTAAGTCAACACATTTTAACAACACCCACACTACAAATACCCTCATTGTTTGGATACTTGTCTCAGCACCATCCAAATATCACAATCCTGAAACTCTTCCTGGTTCCCTGAGTGACCACTCACCCATAAAGGTGTTAAGATATACAAACCACCTCCCTAAACCACACATATATATTACTAGATATAATCTCTCCAAATTCAACCCAGAAACATTTAACACTCTCATATCTAGAGTATGCTGGGACCGCCTCACTCAGCTCCCCCTAGATTAAGCTGTCATTGCTTTCAACTCTACTTTTCTGGATATAGTAAACTTATTAGCCCCACTTCGTAAAATTAGAACAAAAGCTACAATATCCCCTTGGCTAACAAAAAACACAAGACCTCTCATGAAGTCTAGAGATAAGTCCTGGAAAATGTAGCTACAAACAAAAGTCCCAAATAACCTACAAAGATATAAAGAACAAAGAAACCTGGCCAAAAGACATCAATAAAGACAAAAAAGAATTGCATTATAACCCCCCTACAACACTAAAATCTGACCCAAAAAAATTCTGGAATGTTATCAATCAAATACTTCATCTTGGAAACCCTATCTCACCCAACCCTACCCCAGAAAAGACACCAGTAGAAACTGTCAACACCTTCAAGACTTACTTTGTTGAATCTGTATCCAAACTCTTTAAATCAAATAGCTCCAATACAATGAACCCCACAAACCAAGCTTCCTCTTCAACAACTACCCCTCCTAAACTCTTCTCCCTCAAACCCATCTCCACAACATGCATCCAAACCCTACTCTCCAAACTGAAACCATGCTCAGTATTTGCTGATAACATCCCATCTTACTTTCTTCAGACAGCTGCCCACTCAATTGCCTTTCCCATCTCTATCATATTTAACCGCTCAATCTCTGAAACTAAAGTACCATCCATCTGGAAACAGTTCTATACCTCACCTATCCACAAAGGAGGTAACTCCATTGAAATCTCTAACTTTAGACCTATTGCCATCCTCTCCCCTCTGTCAAAAGTTCTTGAAAAATGCATACATACTCAAGTCATGGATTATCTCTCTCAAGAAAACCTACTTAATCCTACACATGGTTTTCGACCAAAGCATAGCACCTATACTGCACTTCTATCCTTTGTCAACACTATTTCCCTGGTCAGAGATGACCAAAAACTTATCTCCTGTCTCTTTCTTGATCTCTCAAAGGCCTTTGATACTGTTTCTCACTCTCTACTGTTAAACAAACTGTCTAACCTCAACTTCTCCCCAGATGCAGTGGCATGGTTTGAAAGCTATCTAAAATATAGATTCCAGTCTGTAAAATGGGACACTGCTTTATCTACCCCCCTTCCAATACAAATGGGCTTCCCTCAAGGATCCATTTTAGGGCCACTACTTTTCAACATCTTCACAAACTTGCTCTATACCTTCTGCCCACTCTCCTCTATTATACAATACTCTGATGACTCTACAGTCATCCTTTAACTCGGTGGAAACATGGCTCTCAAACAACCAACTCCTCCTCAACCCTAAAAAAACAAAACTCCTACTCTTCCTTCCCAAAACATCCAACCACATAAAGACCTCTTTTACTATCCAGTCACTCAGCAAGACTCCTACTGTAGTTGAACCTAGCTCAAAACTCCTTGGTATCACAATTGATGATCAACTAAAATTCGACCTCCACATAAATAATTGTATCAGGAAAATTCACCTTAAATTAGGACTGCTATATATAAATAAAAGAAGTCTCACTCAGGAATCTAGAATAGCCCTCACTCATGCCTACCTTCTTCCCTGCCTAACATATTGCTCACAAATCCTTACTAACCTCAACTCCTCTCTCCTCACTAGACTTGAGACTACATACCACAAAGTAGCTAGATTTGCAACTCAACAATCCTACAGATCTCACCACTGTCTCTCTCTAAGATATTTAAACTGGCTTGAACTGCCCCACCTCCTCCTTCTCTCTCAGCTCCAAACCATACACTCAATTCTTTAAAAGCTAACTTTCTGTCCAGCCTTACACTTTATCATCTCCCACGATGCTCCTTCAAGAAACCTCCATAGCTCTTCCTAAGACCTATTAAATATCTATAAGCCCAAATCTAAAGCAGGATGTAACTTATACAGCTACCACCCCTCTATTGAATGCAACAAACTTCCCCTCAAAATTTGAACACACACACACATCCCAAACAATTTAAACAAACTCCAAAAGACTATTTCAACAGGAAATGGATCTGCCAGTGCTCTAACCCTCCTTGAAAACTCTCTACTTCACTTCCCTAATCAATGTATTCCTCTGTCTTATACTTGTACTGCATCCTCTTAGATTAATTGGGAAAAAAATTTTTTTACTCCTATGTTGCTTTTTTATACTAACTACTACTTTTAAAAAAATATTGTGGCTCTAATCCAGCTGTTTTTAACATTCTTCTACTTATATAATATCTGTATGATGACGAAATGTAATCTGTATACTCTCAAAAATGCTCTTGTACTCTGCTAGCTGATTGCCTTATTCCACTTGTATAATATCTGTAATAATGACTAAATGTTATATGTATTTACTGGAGCTTTTCTCCCTGAGCCTCTGCTGAAAAAGGGTTTCGGCTCAGTCAGATATTCCTGGTCAACAAATGTAAAATAAACAAAATAAATGTAGAAAGCTTTCCGTACAACGGAAGCAACATGGTGGTTAAAAGTCAGGTTGCTATCAACCTGGGTGCCCAAATCCCTCACGACTGATTGTGTGCTTAGGACATTGTTATTAATGTGATAATGTGTGGGGATGTCACTCTCCCCAAAGGGGATGATGATGATGCATTTTTTTTGCATTCAGCATGAGGCCATGTTTCTGGCACCAGTGATGTGTTTGGGTGAGACCCTCTTGGAGGAGGTCCACATCACTTGGGGAACTGATGACGACACCCAATGTGCAGCCATCTGCAAAGTTGGTTAGCCATAGCCCACTGGTTTTGGCCTGCACCTCAGAGAAGTATATCCCGAATAACAAAGGCCCCAAGACTGATCCCTAGGGTACGCCATTCATTATGGGTCTACTGCTTGAGGTGGCTTCCCCTATTTTGATTAGGTAGGTTTTTATCAGTGAGCCAGTTTGCTACCCTTCTGGTAACATATGGATTGATGCCTATTTGAGAGAGTTTATCTATTATGCCAGAGTGGGGAATAGTGTTGAAGGGTTTGGCCTTAATATTGCACTTAATTTAATGATTGTCTAGTAGCCAAGGCCCAATGCACTGGGCACAATGCCAAAGTTTCTGATCATTGTAATGAAATTTGGTGGCCTGCTCCAGCCTGGTAAGGTTTAGATTTGTTTAACCAAACTATCTGAGTCAAACATGTAATGATAACATCAGCCCAACATGGTGACTGAATTAATTCACTAGCTCTAAAATCCCTGGCATAGAGCCAGGTGAATAATGTAGCCCATAAAAGTGTGAAAGTCTCTGACTGGCATGCTTGCTCCTTTTATGACAATTGGAAGCAGCTGAAACCCTTGGGGCATGTTGAGTCTCTATGATCAGCATATATGTAGCTCCCCTTTACATAATCTTTTGATAGCCCAGTCTTGTGACAAATTGGGAAGGTCTAAATATTTAGGCAACTGACCATGAAGGGAGCTAAGGGTATCATGAAGGGTGCACTTGTACAAGAAATAGGGAATCATGATGTCAAGCATCAAGTGTTGATCTTTTACTGGTAAAAATATGCAGAAGGCTTTGAATTTGGATATGGTAGAAGCATAGAATCTCCTGGTGTTTACTGCCATGAATTACAAGTAAGGACATCAGTCTTTTCCAATGAGCCCAATTTGTCGTGGAAATGGTGTGGGGAACTCCTGAGTCTCTGGAGTGAGTAAACACAAATTGGAAACCTGGAGCCAGGATAAGTTGTTAGCTACAGATTTCCAGATACCTGTATATGCATAGCAGTGAATGTTCAACTGTTTTATAAACATAACAGAAGTAGTAACCTCAATCCAGATCATACTCAGTTTGACCGATTGGGCCAAATTGTAAGAATCTAAACAATGTTTCGATTATCAAAATGGAAAAGAAACTTTCTGTCTCTGAGCTGATCTTCCCAGATGTAAACTGCAGCCCATGCAGGAAGGATTTATAGGAATGTGATATCTTTCCTAACTGCCTCAGACCATCAGATAACCTCCCATGCCTGTGCCGACTGCTGCATCAGTGAAAAATTGGAGAAAATCAAAGAAAATTCAATCTGACTGTATTGACACAGAAACACTTTTCAAAGACATAGTTCATATTTTACCCTTTTTGTAATTCATACCCAATGGTGCATCATTCATCCCCAGTTTTAACAGGTTTGTAGGGTGGTCAAAGACCTTGAGAATGTCCTGACTTACTCTTGCTTTGGAATCAGCTGGAAATTAATTGATGGCTACTCTTAGACATTGCATTTTGTGGCTGGGTAGCTTGAAAGATTTTCCAATAGCATCAGTTTCTAAGCCTAAAAATGTAATGCAGTGGCTTGGATCTTCAGTTTTATGCTTAGCCATCAGAAGCCCCAGGTGATCACATAACTCCGTGAGAATTTCCATTCCAGCCCTGACACCTTGCTTGCCCTCCCTAATAATAATGAGATCCTCAAGGTAATGAATTGCAACTTGATTTGTGGCCCTTTGGTGCAATACCAATATGAAGCTTTGCTGAAGGACTCAAAAATAGCACAGGTTGTTGAAGAGCCTATTGTTGTGGACTTCTCAAAATACAATTGGCCTTGAAAGTACAGACCTAGCATTGGTCATTTTTGTTCACATAAGGGCAACAATCAAAATGCTGATTTAATGTCAAGCTTACCTAACAAAGGTTCTCTAAATTTCTGGGTAATAGTTGCTGTATCCGCCAGAGTGATGTGTTTGTACCCGTTTGTCTACTGGATAAGCTCACTCAGACTCTGCCACAACTTACTGTGAGGGAAAGTTTAGTTTGTTTTTGCTTTCTTGTATTTTGAATTGCTTCATTGCCTTCTTCTGTTTTGTATATTGTGATTTACTTTACTTACACTGTGTTTTATTTGTATGTTGCTTTTAATTGAATATTTAAACTAGGAAAGAGACCACAGCTGCGTCCCTTGTCAGTCACACAGAAGTTAAGTTTTTCCCCACCTTCACACCCTGGTGCTGTTGTGTTTTTAAACTTGACTGTCTTTATCGTTACCTGCCCCTTAAGTTAATTTGGCCACATATCTCCTTTCCTCTCCTCTTTCATTGGCTGTTGTGAGCAAGTACAAAATTATCATTTTCTGAAATCACTCCCCTTCAACTACCATCCTACTGTATTCCATAGAACCAGAATACAAAGTGCCCACCCCCACTTCCAATCTATCTTGCTCTTTTAAAATTAGTGGCTCTCCACCTAGAATGCTAAAGTTTAAGTTACCCCCTCTTTCATATCTAACTGCTTAGTGCACACGGCAGCTCTTAGGATATTAACTCATTTTTCCATCTTACTTTAAAATCCGCAATATCTAGTCCACAACCATCAGTGATTGGAAACCTCACATTCAGCCTCTCAGTAGTTATTTTAGGATTAGTACTACTGTTTTGCTGCTGGTAAGGGAAGGAGCATATGGACATTATTTCCTGGAGACTGCTGATCACCAGAAACCCTAATAAGTGCTTCATTGGTGCCAGCTTGGAATTTGTGCTTATATTTTGCTCCTGGTGAGAAAAGGTGCAGAGTGCATTGATTACAGACTGTTTCTGGTTGGGCGGTGAGTGCCTGTGTTTGACTTCTCTGATTGGTCTGGTTGCTATTCAAGGCATCTACCACAGAAAGGCTACAACAAGCTTGCAGACCCTTGCATCATTTGGAATAAGACTGTGGATCACCAAACAGGCTGTGGCCTGCTTATAATTTTGGCATTGGTGCTACTGCTTTGCTTCTGGTGAGAGAAGAAGCAAAGGAGCATTGTATCCCAACAGAGTGAAGCTGTGGGGAGACCAGCACTAGTAGTAACCATGCAGTAGCCATTCAGGAGACTGCCTTAGTTTCATCATTTTTAACAAGCTAATTCTTTCTTTCTTTGCAGTAAGTACTGCTTGATTTGATTCTAACTTCAGAATATCTGCCTAAATACTTCATCCATAAATCCTCAGGGTCTACTTATTAATTTCCCCTCAGCTGTTTGGCAGTGTCCTGTATAGACACAGACACTTTAACCTGACATTTTTCCTGTAAACGCCCCATTGAAATATTGTTAATACCTAATTACACACAGGACAACTAGTTTGATGTGACAAGCACAGCCCCCAGAGTTGTAAACCAGATACTTGTGACATTACTTTATATTTCTACTCTAAATGTCTAATCATAGGTTATAGGTTCATAAGTAGGTACTTGGCTATTGGCTCTAGGGCCTATATAAGCCTAGCCAAATGGTAGCCTGGCTTTTGCCAACCAAGAAAATTATTTTCCTGTGCCTCTGTCAAGCAGAGCCACAGAAGTGATCCCCGGGGTGAATTTCCTATCTCTCATCCAATCATCAAGATTTTTCTTGAAGAGTGCTAATGAGGAGCTTTGTTTGATATAGATAGGTAGTTTGTTCAAGAGTATGGGAAGTCTCTGGACAGAAATCTATCCATCCAGCATTTTTTGTTTATCGTGGTGACAAGGTTTAGGTCCCTAGAGCATGTAGCTCGAAGGGATTAGGATTTCTTTATGTGGAGCATGTCCAACAGCTCTGGGTTTGACATAGCTTTGTATGTTAGGCAGAGATCGCCTCTGAGTAGGCGATATGTGACAGAGTAAAGTTGGAGTTTTTTGAGACGGTCTGTGTAGGGCATCTGTTTGAGGCTGGTAATCCTCTTTGTGAGGTATTTCTGTGGCCTTTCCAGTTGTTGTAGCTGTCTTGTGAGGTACATACCAAAAGGGGATTTGTACTCTATAATGGGTCTAATGAGTGATGAGTAGAGGGGAACAATGACCTCTTTTTTCCTGGATGAGAAACCTTTTGTGATGATGTGTGCCATGTAGAAGGATTTCCTGACTACTGTGGTGATGTGATTATCAAAGGAGAGACTACTGTCCACCTGTGTCCCAAAGGTCTCTTATCACACTTTCGGTATTAAGTAGACTACCGCCTATGTGGTAGTTCATGGGTACAGAGTTTTTAAGAAAAGGGATGACAATGCACATTTTGGCATTGAGCTTGAGGTCATGGCTTTGACACCAGGTATCTGTCTCAGTGAGGCCCTTTTGTAGGATGTCCACATCATTAGGAGTTTTGATTATGGCTCCTAGTTTGCAGTCATCTGCAAACTTTGTTAGCCAAAGACCTTCTGTGTTAGCCTGTACTTCAGAGAAGCAGATACTAAACAGGAGAGGACCTAGGACTGAACCCTGTGGTACTCCACTTGTCACTGGTCTGAAGTTGGATTTAGATTCTGCTAATTTCACAGTGTGGGTTCTGTCAGTGAGCCAGTTGGCAACCCATCTTCTGACATATGGATTTATACCTAGTTTAGTTAGTTTGTTTATAATTCCAGAGTGTGGGGATGGTGTTGAAAGCCTTGGCGAGATCTAGATAGGCTGTGTGAACCACCTTACCCTCATCTATGGCTTTGGTGACCTCTTCAAAGAAGTCTATCAGGTTTAGGAGACATGATCTCCCTTTTACAAACCCTAACTGGGTAGGGTCCAGAGTTTGGAGATTACCAATGTCATTGTTTATAAGTTCCATGATGATATGCTCCATAGCCTTGCAGACCAGGCTCATCAGGCTAATGGGGCAGTAGTTCCCGGGGTCCGTGGTGGCTCCCTCTCTGTGGAATAAAAAAGGTCTGCTGCCATGGATATGAACTTTCCCACCATCTCTGTTAACTGCTTGGTGGATATGGACATCCTGAGGCAGTGTAGAAATTGCCTCATGTTTACTCACAACCAGTTAATTTTCAAACAAATTAATACAGTATATGAGAGTTGTACTGACATAATGTCACTGGAGGCAAAGCTTTCACATAAAAACACTTTTAATGTCAATAAGGTTACCAGTATGTACATACTGCACCCATCACACACAATTCAAAGCAGACACATAGACCCACATATCCTGAAGCACTTAAATCTTAAACCTTCCTAAACTCCAAAGACCTCCTACTTGAACTACAGATAAAAATACCCTCAGTAGCCCGAATGCACTCTTTCAAAACAACACCTATTCAACACATACATCCACATCTCATGGAGCCTCTAATTCTAAGGTCATAAGGAAAGCCACCACACAATCCAACGTTCTGGTCATTGGAAATTCCATTGTAAGACACACCAATGTCCCTCTCACCAGGATGAGTAAGGAGAAAGTCATGGTCAGTTGCTTATTAGGGGCCAGGATCAGCCACACTACGCACACACTAAGGTCATTCGACAAGTACCAATTTGACTCAGTCATAGTCCATGTGGGTGTAAATAACCTGAGATGTACCTTTTTAGGCTATATGAAGAAAGACATCATGGAGCTTTTGGAATATGTGTCCCAGGCTGGTATGAGCCTAGCATTGAGCAGCATTTTACCTTCTCCATTGATGATGCCAGAATACCAACAAAAGACGACTTAAGTTTAATAATTGGCTTTGTTTCTGGTGTCATTTTAAGGGGGTGCATTATCTGTCACCATGAAGGGAGATGGTCAACAGGCCACACTGCTTAGCCTCTAGGCTTTCAAATATTAGCTAAAACATTGTCCTTCCCCATAGTGCCTTTTTTAGGCAATGCCAAACTGAAAGTACTTCCAACATAGCAAATCTAAACCATGAAAGTCTAAAGGAGTTACCACTCAGTGCTAGGAGTCTAAACAAAAAACTTCACTCCCTAGAAACTCCCTTCACCCAGAGAATGCTGACATCTATGTGGTGACTGAGACATGGTTTAAAGCTGTGGACAGCACACCAACAGTACAAGGTTATAATGCCATCCACACATTTAGACCAGCTACTTCACAGATAGGGACTAAAGGTGGAGGTGTCTCGATTTACATTAAAAAAAAATACACCTCAAGTCTGGTCAAACAGAACAATGCACTTGAGCTTCTCCAAGTTCAGTTCACCATATGTACAATCCAATACCACTTCCTTGCAAGTTATAGGTCTTTCGCTATGACCCTGGAAACCCATACCATGTATTTAAACTTAGTGGAAATACTCACAATCCAACCCAACACCATATTCATGGGTGACTTTAATTATCCCACTAGTAACTGGAAATCATATATGACACCAAGCATTCAGGAGCAGAGATTCCAGGATTTTGTAAACACAAACTCCCTGGAACAGATTGTCAGTACAATGACCAGAGCAGCAAACATACTGGATCTGGTCCTCACTAATATGGGAGAGTGCTGCACATCCCCTACTGTAATGTCTTCCCTGGTAAGGTCAGACCACAAAATAGCCTCCTTACAAGTAAAAATAAAACTGTAAACTCAGCTAACCCTGGAGTATTCAGGAAGTACTATACGTCTAACTTCTTACTATTAAATGATAACCTGGCAACATTTCAATCCCCCATAAACCCTGAGAACACTGTTTCCTAAGTGTAACTGTTCATAGAAACCTTGTACAAATAAGTTAATAGCTGCATAGAGGCAGCTGTACCCACCAGGAAGAAGAAAAGAACTAACTCAAAAAACAAGCCTCCCTAGTGGAATCACAGCATCAATAGGCTGTATAACAGAAGGAAAAATCATGACAAAAATAAGGCTGTGCAGCATCCAGCAGGATAAAAGCACTCTCATGAAACTAAACAAACATCTCAGAGGACAAATAAAGTCTACCAAAACCATATTTGAGGTAAAGTTGGCTTCCCAGGCTAAGGACAACCACAAGGCATTCATTAGCTATGTCCACAGTCTCAAATACAATACATAATTGTGTGCAGAGCTCAGTGTTAATGAAGCCTCATGTACATAGCCAGAAGATATAGAAAACTTACTTAATGAGAAATTCAGCTCCAACCTTACCCCACCCTCTCTCCCTCAACCTTCCCTCAGGAAATACCATCAAGTATAACTCTCCCTGCTATCACTGGGGAACAGGTCCTTAATGCTCTCTCTAAGGCCAAGAGCACTGCATCAATGGGCCCAGACAATATCCCACGATGCCTTCCAAATAATGTGAAATATGGCCTATCAGACCCTCTGGAATTGCTATTTAGCTGTAGTCTCCAAACAGGCTTTGTGCCTCATGAATGGAGAACAGCAGCAGTCATCCCTCTGCTCAAAGGTGGGCCATGTACAGACCCTAAAAACTACAGACTCATAAGTCTCACTAGTCTTATATGCAAAGCCATGGAAAGAATAATCATGGAAATAATCAGTAATGACCTAGGAAACCTCCAGACACTGGACCCAATCCAGTTTGGTTGCAGCAAGAGCAGATCATGCCTACTCAACCTGATGGACTTCTTTGAGAAGGTCACCAAAGCAATGGATGAGGGCAAAATGGTTCACACTGTCTACCTTGACCTGTCATGGCATTTGACATAATACTCAACTTGGGCATTGTTGACAAACTCAAGAGGTTAGGTACAAACCCTTATGTCATCCGGTAGATAGCCAGCTGGCTCCCAGACAGGACTCAGAAAGTTAGAATTGAGGCGTCCACCTCTACAACGATGCCAGTCACAAGCAGAGTCCCTCAGGAATTGGTCCTGGGACAGCTCCTTCTTGGCAATTACTTCTGCGAAGTCATGGCCAATTTCAGTGGCCTCTGGCTGACTAAATTTGCAGATGATTACAAATTAGGAGCTGTCAATGAATTCACCACCAACACAAATTTTCTCCATGAAGGGCTGACACAGACAAACAACTGGTGTCAGAGCTATGGACTAAAACTAAATGCTAAGAAATGCATAATATTATCCTTTGGAAAGTCATACATCCAGGTAACTGTCATATTGACAACACACCCCTAAAACTTGACCCAGTAGTCGGAGACCTGGGAGCACACATAGACAGTAATCTAGCATTTGACCATCATGTGTCTAAAGTAGTGAGGAAATCATTCTATGTTGTGTAACTTAAAAACAAAGGTATGGTATCAAAGTCCAAATAAGTCATTATTCCACTGTATTTGGCATTCATCAGCCCTATCACTGAGTACAGTGTCCCATTTGGTATGTACCTAACCAGGCAGATCCAACAATTGGAACATCCACAGAGGTTCTGCGCTAAAAAAATACAGGGTGTAAATAACATGTCCTATGTAGACCATCTCAAGGTCCTATCCCTGTATTCTTTCTCCTACAGGCTGTTGAGGGGAGATCTATGCCTGGCACACAAGGCATTGTCAGACCCCACTCTGATGAACCTCCTGCATATCCATAAAACTAACAGCACCAGAATTATTACCCATAATAAAGACTTAAACCTTGCTTGTGATATAAATAGAACCTGCTGAATAGAGAAGTATGCATCTCAGAGACTATTCCTTCTCTGGAACAGGCTCCACATCCATGTGACGCAGAGTTCCTCCCTAACCCAATTCAAGTGTAACTTGGATAACTGGATGGAGAGCAGGAAATTCATCCCTGGTTTGGCACCTATGTCCCTAATAGGCACAGGCAGCCTGTAAATATTTCTTATTTCAGGCTCTTGTTTGTAAATGTTTCATCTCACAGACCTTTGCTTACACTTATCAAGGGTACCAGACCTTATCAGAGATTTGTGATACATGGCTAGGCTTAAAATGACCCTTGTGGTCATTAGCCTAGTAAACACCAATGAATCTATGAACCTTTGCAATAAAATTGTTAACTAAAGGCCCACCTGGGTAGGATAGGTAATGGATGAGGTAAAATTTGCCTTTTTTCTTTAGAACTAATCATATGAGTGAGGTCATGAATGGCTCGTAAGGTGAAGTTCTAAATGGGCCAATCATTCTATCAGAATGTCAAGTACTATGCTGTCTTTCCTAGCTATAGTTTTCAAGTTCTTAGTAATCTTATTATTATAGGGAGCATTGGATTTCAAGGAAAAGCCTTGGGACAACCCTTGAATTAGAGCTTTTGCCACCTGAAGATTGGGGTAAAATTTAAGTTCCTGGACAAGTTCAGTTACTTTAATGGGCAAGTGGGTTCCCCATCAGCAAACTGGGGAAATCAGAAGAAGCTGAGAACTGAGATAGAAGGGAAGATGGTGGAACAGGTAAATAGCTTCAAGTATCTAGGGGGAGGGGTGGTTGAGGAGAAGGGAAGTCTGTATGAAGAGGTCAAAGCTAGAATCAGAGGGGCTGCAGCCAACTGGCATAGAGTGTCAGGTGTAGACTATGACAGAAGAATGCCAAAGAAGCTGAAAAGTAAGGTGTACAAGACATTGGTGTGACCAGTACTACTGTATAGTACAGAAACCTGGTCAGTAAAGGCAGAGGAGATGAGGAAGCTAGAGGTGATAGAAATGAAGTGCTTGAGAAGAGTGTTAGGATGCATGTTGTGGGACAGATGAAGAAATGAGGACATGAGAGCAGAAGCAAAAGTAGCTCCAGTTGCAGAAAAGGTCAAAGAGAAAAGATTATGTTGGTTTGAACACGTGCAGAAAAGTAGAAGACAATCTGGTGAAGAAGATTTGGAACAGTCAGGAAGACGGTAAGAGGAAATGAGGACATCCAGAAAAAAGTGGATGGATTGTGGGAAAGAAGATCTGTGACAGTTAGGCATGAGTGTCAAAGAAGGCAGGATTGTGGCATTGAATTGAGATGGCTGGTGACAGTTAACATGACAGCCTGACCCCATGTTTAAAAATGGGAAGAAGGGGCTGATGATGAAGATAATGATGTTGGGTTGCCCAGTTATTGCTGTCTCTTCTGAGGAAGAAAACATCTGTTGCCTCAAAAGGAACTTCTTCCTTGAAAGGACCCTGACTGTTTCATTTGAAAAAAAAACTATCCCCATAGTTTGTTCCCAGCATCAGTTTGGATTGGCTCATTTTTAACCAACAATTAATTGCTAGGTAAGATATCCCACAGTGTGAACAGGTGTGAGAAAAATGGCAGGCCAGCCAAAAACACTTGCTGCTACTGTAAGCCCAGCAGGCTTTTATAGTCTGAGAATCCCCATTGACTCCAAGGTTACTAGAAGAAGGTCTGTCCAGCATGGTGCTTAACCAAGCATCAAGATGGATCTGATCCCACCTTAAGAATGTCTCGACTGCTGTTAGTTTCCTATACCTCTGGTCATGCCATAACCAAGCTACTCTACCACAAACATGATGGACATCTCTGATAGTCAATAAACAAGAAATGAAGGGTAAAGACAAATGAGGAACATTTTCAATAAGCACAATCATAAAATTCTGAAAACCAGCTGCACATGATTTCCAATTTTTCTGTGTCTGTTTTTATTAAGTGATGTACATAGAGCTGTCCATGTAGCCATCTAATCTTTGGAACCTGATTTTTCAGCTTCTAACTAACTTTGTAGCCTGTCTGCATCAGCCAGCTGAAAAATATCTATGTAGTCTCCCCTGATTTTTACTTTATTGGTTTTGGAATGAGAGCAGTTGAATGTGCTCCTGGGGTACTGGAAATATCTAATGACATCATGGGAGTATGGACTACAGAGGCCATTAGTGACAGTCTAATCAGAATGCAGTGATCACCCCAAGACATGCATTCCACACTGCTTAAGATTTTTCTCTCAGCTCCACTTGTAGAATGATCTGGAGTAGGTGAGGAGAGGAGGGTTATTTGTGGTCAATTAAAATTTCCCTTCTCCCCTCTCTCAGCTGGGAAGCTGGACCTTGTTTTCCAAAACTAAATAAAACAGTCCATCCTTGCCGGCATCTGGAAGATACTCCAGAAATTCTTGAAGATACTCCTCCAGCGAGGCAGTAAACAAGGTCAAAGCTCCATCGATGCCTTTGCCTATGATTGAGGCGCTGTTTCACTGGGTAACTATCTATTGTCTTCATTAAGGGGTTCTTCATTACCTGGCTCTTCCAAAATGGTTGTGGTGATGCTGTTTCAGCTAGTCCTTCTGATGCCACTGGGGTTTTGGCAGACTTCTGGTATCTGCATCTAGTCTTTTTTGACAAAGTTTCAGTTGCTTAAAGGTTATCCAATTTGGCTGCAGAATGACCTTTCTTGGACCCTGTTATGCCTTGACCTCCCTCAAATTCTAATTCATGAAACAGCTCTTCATCTTCCAAAGTTATCCTGGCCCAGCAAGATTTTAGGGATTGTATGTAAGATTATGGAACCTGTGGATCAAAACTCAGATGTTACTACAATGCTCAAAATACAATTATTCTAACCAATGGTGTGACTAATCCATTTATTGAGTTACCCAGAATTAACAGTATAATATATATTTTTATAGACTGCCTTCAGTAATGCAAGCTGATTGGCTGTGTCTGATTCCTAGTGAGGCAAACATGATACAAAAAGCCCAAAGCCTTTCAACTGTAAACTAGCAATAAATAGCTTAAATCACTGCACCCCACTGAAGCAACTATTACAGTGACCTCTTATAGTGTCATCTGTAAAGAGCGTTGTTACATAATTAGTGCAAAGCATGATAATGCATAATTAATTGACCAGTGGAATAATAATTTGAAATTCATAAGAAAGGGTAGTGGCAGTTCTAGCCACCATTCTTTTTTAATAAATATTTTATGTAAATAGAATCCTAGCTGATTTAGCTTATAATGTTGTAGGGGGAGAGGGAGGGTAAAGGATGAAGACAGTCCAAGACTGAAGTTGTTTCTGTTTATATATATATATATATATATATATATATATATATATATATATATATATATATAATTTGCACAGGAATCAAATAGTTATGAATGGTGTACCATTCAGTGGGAGAGTAAGGACTTCCCTAAATTAGCATAAAATTTATAATATATATATTCTCATAGATTCATAGATTAGTACTAGGCTAACTACTGCCCTGAGAGAGCCATAAGCAGCCCCAATTATTATTGTGAGACTCAAACCCTGCACCTTCTGTTTGTAAGACAAACGCTTTAACCATTAAGCCACCCTCCCAACCCCTCTCGTAAATAATCTTACGCTGTTGCTGGCCAACTGTAACTACCTGGTACTTCTGTAATGTAAAACAAATTAACAGATGTTAACTGCACCTATGAGCAAAACATAACACTGTTAGTTTATTGTTTTCCTTTTTTTTTTCTTTTCTTTTTTTTTTTTTTAATTTATCAGAAGGTTTTGGGAGCAAAACCAAAAATGTCCAAAGGTAAGAGTCAAACCACAGAATCTTGTGCTCCTTAGGTAAACACTTTTAACAATTTTATCAAATTAAAGCCATGCATAATGCAACTGAAAACACCCTGAAGTAAATTGGTGGCAAATGCCTCATATGTTTTAAGTCAGGACTGAGAAGCTTATAATGGGTTGCTGGCAACATGTATGATACTATAAGCTATTATACTTTTCAACATGTTTCAGAGGGGCACGTGAGATTTTGACAGTGTTGTACCTTCAACCGAACAACCATACCACATAAAAGCTCCATACCACTCTTTTTCTGCACTTACTAATTTTTCTGATCTAAATTCTAACAAAACAGCCTCTGGCCATCTGGAGTCATCAAAAACACCACAAAATTCTGTGAACAGCTGACCAAAACAAGAAACTCACATAAAACGGAGCCAACAACTAGTAATCAACACGTGCAAAGAGTAACTTAATAGCTCATGCTGTAAATTAACAGATTACACAGCTCCTTCTACTTCTCTGTCTAAATGGAATAGTAAAGAAGCCTTATGTATTTGTTTATTTGCTTTTATACATATAAAATTATTCCAAGGTACATTTCAACAACAGATGAAATACCTGCACCAACAATCACAGAATGGTAGAAAAAATAAAATAAAACAAACTGACCATGGCTGAATAAGTTCCAAGTTCAAAGTTCCAAAATGATAAAGCTTTAATGAGAAATACAGGAGTAAGTGCTTTCGCGATTCAACAGCTAATCGCTTCTTCAGACTTATTCACATACATCAAGACAATAAATATAAATCAAAACATATCCAGTCAAAGAGCTGTTACTCTGTGATGTCATTACTAATTCATTAAGAACAGAAAATATAAATATATTAAAACATTTTTGTTATAAACACATGTTATGTTAAAAACAGAAGTATAAAAGCTGCTTCATTCAATGTTTCAGTGGTCTTGATTTCAAGAAGGGTTTCAAAGAAGCTGCACTATTTAACCCTGGGGGCTTATCTGCCTGTAATTGCAGAATCCATTTCTGTTCTGCCTCTTCCGCTTTATTCTTAATATCACCTCCTCTATTCATTTTGTTAATAATTTCTATCACCATGAAATTAAAACATGCTGTGAATTCTCTGCTTGTTCATAGCTTCATAGGTAGATACTAGGCTATCTGCCCTAGGGCATTTATAAGCCTAGCCAGAGTGTATTTGGCTTCTGCCTCCCTATTAGATTAGCCTACTGTGCCTCTGTAAAGTAGGTCACAGAAGGTACCCTTTTAAGATTAGTTTACTGTGCCACTGTCTAGCAGGGACACAGAAGAGATCACAGGGGTGAATTTGCGATTTCCCATCCACGCATCCAGATTTCGCTTGAAGAGGGTCAGCGAGGGGCTATGTCTAACATGAATTGGGATTCTATTCCAGAGTGAGGGGAGCCTCTGGGAAATGAATCTGTCCCTCCAGCATGTCCTATTTATTTTTGTGCTGAGGTTTAGGTCCCTGGAGCATGTAGCTCTAAGGGACTTGGATTTTTTGAGGTGGAGCATGTCCATTAATTTTGGGTTTGACATGGCTTTGTACATCAGGCATAGATCGCCTCTGAGTAGGTGGTAAGCAACTGAGTAGAGCTGGAGTTTCTTTAGTTGAGCTGCATAGGACATCTGTTTGTAGCCCATGATCCTCTTGGTGAGGTACTTTTGGGGTCTCTCCAGTTGCTGCAGGTGTCGGGTAAGGTACATCCCAAAAGGGGCATTGTATTCAATTATGGGCCTGATGAGTGATGAGTAGAGGGGCACAATGACCTCTCTTGATCTAGATGTGAACCCTTTCATGATAAGGTGGGCTATATAGAAGGTCTTTCTAACTACTTTGGCAATGTGATTATCAAAGGAGAGATTACCATCTACATTGGTCCCCAAATCTCTAATTAGTTCTTCCGTACTTAATGGATTACCACCTATGTGGTAATTTGTGGGCACCTTGTTTTTCCCAAAGGGGATGACTATGCACTTTTTAGCATTTAGTTTGAGGCCATTGCTCTGGCACCAAGCATCCATCTCTGTGAGGCCCTTTTGGAGGATGCTTGTGTCAGCTGGAGATATGATTATGGCCCCCAGTTTGCAGTCATCTGCGAACTTTGTCAGCCATAATCCCCCCGTGTTAGCCTGAACCTCAGAGAAGTATATACCGAACAAGAGATGGTCCAGAACTGAGCCCTGCAGGATGCCACTTGTAACTGGTTTGGATTCAGACATGGCACCTGCGATTCTGACCATGTGGGTTCTATCTCTGAGCCAGTTTGCAACCCATCTTGTGATATAGGGGTTGATATTTAAGCTGGTAAGCTTATTTATGATGCTCGAGTGGGGTATTGTGTCGAAGGCTTTTGTGAGGTCCAGGTAGGCTGTGTGGACTACCTTGCCCTCATCTATGGCTTTGGTAACTGTTTCAAAGAAATCAACTAGGTTTAAGAGGCAAGATCTGCCCTTAACAAAGCCAAATTGGGTAGGGTCCAGTGTCTGAGGCTCCCAATGTCTTTGTTTATGAGTTCCATGATAATATGCTCCATAGCTTTACAGACCAGACTAGTCAGGCTTATGGGGCGATAGTTTCCGGGGTCCGTTGTGGCACCACCTTTGTGGAGTGGGACCACTGTAGCTGTACGCCATTCTTTGGGTACATATCCTGTAGTAAGGCTAAGTTTGAACAGTGACTTAATGTGAGGGTTCAGTTCTTCTTGGAGCTCATGTAAGACACAGCCTGGGACACTGTCCGGTCCCATAGATGCTGTGTTTTTTGCTTTGGAGAGGGCAGCTTTCACCTGTGCATCTGTGATGTCAGGGAGGTTACATTCAGTTGGGATAGGCATTTGCTCCTTTGGGGAGTTTGCTGAATCTGTCTGCCAGGATGTTGGCTATGTCTGTAGGTTTGGTATATTTTCTACCATTATGCAACAATTCAGAGCATATCTGGGAGATTCCGCCCATTTTCCTGACATAACTAAAGAAGGCCTTGTGATTATCTTTAGTGTCTAGGGCAATTTTTCTTTCGAAGCTGGCCTTTGATGATTTTATGAGGGATCGAAGTTTCTTGCTAATACTGATCAGAGATGCCTTCCCTTTTTGGGATTTTGCTCTGTCATGTAGTAGCTTCCTCCTTCTGTTGTATAGCTTATTTATGGCGGGTCCACCAGACCGGTCTCCTGTTTTGGAGGACTGAGTCTTGGTTTTATTTGGGATAGCACGATCCATGCATTCCTGCAGGTGCTCATAGAATGCATTTGTAAAGGATTCTGCTGATTGGGCTGTATTATCCTCTGGCCCAGGGGCTTTGAAGGATTCCACCTCAGTCTTGAGAAGTGCAAAGTTGGCTTTTGAGAAATTCTTTACAGTGATTTCCTTGGTTGGGGGTGGGGATGGGATATGGATGTCCAGGGAAATTTGTTTATGGTCTGATCTTACCAATGAGGGGTTTACCTCTGGTGTGGAACATAGAGTCCCCATGTTGGTGATGACCATGTCCAATATGTTGTTCTCTCTTGTGGGACTGGTGACCAGTTGTTCCATTGCGTTAGAGTTTATAAATTCAAGGAACCATTGGGCGAGGGTGTTTGGGCTTGAGTAGTTTTCCCAGTCAATGCTTGGGTAGTTGAAGTCACCCAATAACATAGTGTTTGTAGAGACCTTCATATTCTCCAGTGTTCTCAGGAATGCCACGTGGGGTTCCTGTAATAGGGAGGGTGTTCTGTAGCAGGCTACAAACTGAAAGGCAGTTTTGCCCGCTGTTAGTTGCACATGGATGGTTTCCGATGCTTCGTGCAGTGCCACTAACCTGGAGGTGTGGGTATCTTTGATGAATATAGATACTCCCCCTCCTTTTCTGCTTCGGTCCGAGTTTTGGGGCTAAAACGCATGGTATGAGTTATAACCTGGTAGTGCTGGGTTGCTCTCAGGAGCCTTGAACCAGGTTTCTGTTACTGCAAAGACATCGATTTTCTCCATACTGAGGAGAGCCTCGAGTGCATGCATCTTGAGGTTTAGACTTCTGGCATTGAGTAGCATTACCGTTAGTTTTTTTATCCTTGGGTTGTCTATGGAGGTGGGTTTGTCCTTTGAGACTTGCCTAAAAAAGGCACTATGGGGGTGGCAAGAGCCTTGGCCAGTATACGAAAGCCTAAGGGTGACAGGTGCAAGCCATCCCTAGTGAAGCAACGTGGCTTGTCGAGCATGTCATCCCAGGCTGACAGACACTGGATCCCCTTTGAATGACACCAATACTTTAGCCAATTGTTGAAACTGATCATTTTGTCTTTATACTGTGGCATCATTCTTGGTGAGGCAAGATGCTGCTCAAGGTCAGAGTCATACCAGCCTGGGCTACATGGTCAGAGAGATTCTCTATGTCTCTTTTCATGTAGTCCAGGGAGGTACGTCTCAGGTCATTCACACCAGCATGGACAATGACGGAGTCATACTTGTACTTGCTTTGGAGTGACCTGAGTGCTTGCATTATGTGGCGGATCCTGGCACCCGACAGGCAGCTTACAGTGACCTTCTCCTTGTTCAGTCTGGTGAGCGGGATATCAGTGTTCCGGACAATAGAGTCCCCTATAACAAGTGTATTTGGTGTGTTGTTTGGCCTTAAGGACTGTGACTGTGAGGCACACTGATTTTGTGAGATATGTGATTCATGGGTATTGTTGAGGGGTGGCTGTTGCTTGGATATCTGCTTAGGAGGTCTTTGCTGTTTAGGCAGATTTTTATTTAGAGCCTCCGAGTATGTTTTTGTGTGTTTATGTGTTGGGTATGCAGATGCAATAGGTCTGTGTGAGACTGGATTTGTGGTGTGGGTGGTTACCTTTTCCTCCTGACTGACTGTGCCAGTCTTGGGTTTTGAGAGCTCTGCCTCCAGTTTGGCTGTGTAACTGCATCTCTCACATGTATTAAAGTTTGTTGGAAGGAGGAGAGGGTTGTTTGTGTACATAAGGCAATTGTAACATTGCCTCAAACTTCCCAGATTCACCAGCTGGACTGGAGAGTAACCTTGAAAAAGACCATTGGACATACCAGATTAGTATAGGGAACTGTTTTTTTACTGATCAGATTAGGGAAGGGAACTGATTTTTTCACTTGATCAGGAAGGACCAATCAGGAGCCTAATACTTATGAAAAGTCAAGGAGGGTGTAGTGCTTTAGTTAGTTAGTGCTTCCTTATAAGAGCTGAGCAAGTGCAGAGCTTTAGAAAGAGAATAGAGTGATTACTTTGAGAGTTTGAACAGTTCTAACGAAAAAAGTGAAGAGCAGACTTTGTGGAGCCTGGAATAGTTTAAACCTGTTTAGGCGGCGCTGCCCGATGCTGCTCAGTGTGCAAAACCGCGCAAAAAGAGAGTTGTAGGGTTTTAAGTGAGAGAGATCAAGGAGTTTAGAATTGACTCAAAATGGCCAATAAAACTACAGCTTCTAGGTAGTAACCACTCCTCCAGGGACAGGCAGGCTGTTCAGTGTTAACCACTCCCACTGGTGAACACAGAGACTTCCCTTTAGCCCAAGCAAGCACTGACCTTCTAGAAACTTCCAAACAGTTCAGAACAGCAAATCTGTAACTGAACTTTCTTAACTTTCAGAAAGTGGGAAAAAAGCAAGATTTTTTTGTTTTTTTTTCTTTTTGTTGCAGTTTAAAGGTAGCAGAGATACACAAGCAGCAAAATAATCACTGCAGTGCAATAAATGACCCCACACTTGAGTGCTAGGAAAATCAGGTAAAATGCAGTTTTTAGAGAAAAAAACAATTTTAAATTAAGTGCAACACAGGAAATGCAGTAAGCAGGCTCTATGTGTGTTCCAAGTACTGTTACTGTTACAGATATAAACTTTAGCAAGCCGGAAAATGCCAAAAAATAGGCGGCAAAGCAGTAAAACTTAACAAAAAATCAGAAGAAAATACTTAAAATCACAAAAGTGGCTCCTTTTCTTCTCTCAGCGTTTTCTCCCCTTGGTAGGTGCTTCAGCAACAACTAGCAAGCCTGAAAAGATGCCAAAACCACGAGGCAGCTGGGTTTTAAGAGAGACAGATCAAGGAGTTTAGAATTGACCCAAAATGGCCAATAAACTACAGCTTCTAGGTAGTAACCATTCCTCCAGGGACAGGCAGGCTGTTCAGTGTTAACCACTCCCACTGGTGAACACAGAGACTTCCCTTTAGACCAAGCAAGCACTGGCCTTCTAGAAACTTCCAAACAGTTCAGAACAGCAAATCTGTAATTGAACTTTCTTAACTTTCAGATAGTGGGAAAAAAGCAAGATTTTTTTTTTTTTCTTTTTCTTTTTGTTGTAGTTTAAAGGTAGCAGAGATACACAAGCAGCAAAATAATCACAACAGTGCAATAAATGACCCCACACTTGAGTGCTAGGCCAAAATCAGTTAAAATGCAGTTTTTAGAGAAAAAAACAATTTTAAATGAAGTGCAACACAGGAAATGCAGTAAACAGGCTCTAGATGTGTTCCAAGTACTGTTACTGTTACAGATATAAACTTTAGCAAGCCAGAAAATGCCAAAAAATAGGCATCAAAGCAGTAAAGCTTAACAAAAAATCAGAAGAAGATACTTAAAATCACAAAAATGGCTCCTTTCCTTACATGTTTTGCCAGAGCACTAGTGTCTTTTTTTATTAGCTATATCCCTCAGGTGCTCAAGCACACATTCTTTGAGGCACCTATTGGTGTTGCCTATGTAAAATGCAAAGCATTTAGTGCAGAAACTAAAATAAACTAAGTTTTGTGTTTTACAGTCTGCATAGAAATTAATCTCAGTGGTGAAAGTTGAGGTAGGGTGCTGGAAAACAGATTTATTATACACGTAATTACAGACCGTGCAGTTTCTACAGGGGAATGTTCCTATTCATTGTGATGATATAGGCTGTTTTGAGGTGCTTGATTTATAACAGAGCTGTCTTTTTAAAGATTTCTTATTGATAAAAGAAAAATTGGGTTTGTCCTCTAGAATATTGTGCAGCTGTTGCACTGAGTGCAGAATATTCCAGTTCTTTTCAAAGGTCCCACATAATCTCCTGATGTCACTAGAATAAGTTACTGGAAACCTAATTTTAATATTGTTGCCACTATGTATGATATTTTCTTCTCTGGTGACTTCTGAGAAGAATGGTTTATCTCTATTGCCTCGTTTCTCATTCATATTCTTAATACTACTATGAATGTCTCTATTACTAAAACCTCTATCCTTAAATTCTTTTTTTAGTAATGATATTGTATTATTTAAACCTTCATTAGTATTATGTAAGCGACTGTCTCTCATAAATTGTCCCTTTATGACATTTCTATGTACATGTCCAGGATGCATACTTGCTTTATGTAGGATGCTATTTCTACGACTAGGCTTCCTGTACATACTGGTGGCAATCTCTTTAAACTGTGACTTCTTAATAGTAACATCTAGAAATTCAATTGGGGTATTGAGAGAATATGTGATATACTAAATGATAAGCAAGCATATAATAATGCTAAAATAAATTTGATCTGTGAATTACTTGACATTATATTGGACAATAATGTCTTTATCTTCAATAAAAAATTTTATTTACAGAAGGTTAGCGTAGCTATGGGCATAGCCTGTGCAAATAGCTACGCCAACCTAGTATTAGTAGCATGGGAGCATGAATTTTTGCTACAAAATAATATGTTTGTGGATAAAATTCTATGGTATACACGTTTTGTAGATGATTTTTTTTTTGTTATGGGGGGTACAACTGATGACCTGCAATGTTTGATTGATTATTTGCATAGTACCACAGAATTTCTTAGATTTACTTATCAATGTTCACATTAATCGATTGAATTTCTAGATGTTACTGTTAAGAAGTCACAGTTTAAAGAGATTGCCACCAGTATGTACAGGAAGCCTAGAAGTAGAAATAGCATCCTACATAAAGCAACTATGCATCCTGGACATGTACATAGAAATGTCATAAGGGGACAATTTATGAGAGCCAGTCACTTACATAATACTAATGAAGGTTTAAATAATACAATATCATTACTAAAAAAAGAATTTAAGGATAGAGGTTTTAGTAATAGAGACATTCATAGTAGTATTAAGAATATGAATGAGAAACGAGGCAATAGAGATAAACCATTCTTCTCAGAAGTCACCAGAGAAGAAAATATCATACATAGTGGCAACAATATTAAAATTAGGTTTCCAGTAACTTATTCTAGTGACATCAGGAGATTATGTGGGACCTTTGAAAAGAACTGGAATATTCTGTACTCAGTGCAACAGCTGCACAATATTCTAGAGGACAAACCCAATTTTTCTTTTATCAATAAGAAATCTTTAAAAAGACAGCTCTGTTATAAATCAAGCACCTCAAAACAGCCTATATCATCACAAAGAATAGGCACATTCCCCTGTAGAAACTGCATGGCCTGTAATTACGTGTATAATAAATCTGTCTTCCAGCACCCTACCTCAACTTTCACCACTGAGATTAATTTCTATGCAGACTGCAAAACACAAAACTTAGTTTATTTTAGTTTCTGCACTAAATGCTTTGCATTTTACATAGGCAAAACCAATAGGTGCCTCAAAGAATGTGTGCCTGAGCACCTGAGGGATATAGCTAATAAAATAGACACTAGTGCTCTGGCAAAACATGTACAAGCAGATAATTCACAGCATGTTTTTAACTTTATGGTGATAGAAATTATTAACAAAAATAATAGAGGAGGGGATATTAAGAATAAAGTGGAAGAGGCAGAGCAGAAATGGATTCTGCAATTACAGGCAGATAAGCCCCCGGGGTTAAATAGTGCAGCTTCTTTGAAACTCTTCTTGAAATCAAGACCACTGAAACATTGAATGAAGCAGTTTTTATACTTCTGTTTTTAACATAACGTGTTTTTACCAAAAAATGTTTTAATATATTTTTATTTTCTGTTCTTAATGAAATAGCAATGACATCACAGAGTAACAGCTCTTTGACTGGATATGTTTTGATTTAAATTTATTGTCTTGATGTATGTGAATGAGTGAAGAAGCGATTAGCTGTTGAATCGCGAAAGCGCTTACTCCTGTATTTCTCATTAAAGCTTTATCTTTTTGGAACTTTGAACTTGGAACTTATTCAGCTGTGGTCAGTTTATTTTATTTTATTTTTACTACTGCTTTGAGGTGTAAACCAAGCGTTTATCCAGTCTTTGGACCTTTCCTTTTTTTTTTTTAATCACAGAATGGTGCCTGTATTCCTTCAGCTGTTCACCTCCACTCCAGCTTGGGATGCTCCCAAATCACATACATAAACAAATAAAATAGGACTCCAGGCTGACCTAGAACCTATAATGTGCTATAGCATTGGGAGTGCGTGCCACCACTACATCAAACAGCTAGCATCACGTTTTAAACCTTGAAAAGATTATTTTTTCTCTTTTTCTCTTTTTAAATAAAAGAGTGATTCCTACTCACTCAGGCACTGCTAATCAGCTTGACTGACATCTTTTCACCAGACAAGAACCAAAGACTTAGAAATCTAGGATGAGATACAAAAAAACAAAAATTAAGACCAAAATCAAGAACGGTCACATTAACAGCTGTGTAGGAATGTGTTCAGCAAATCACCTTAGTGAAACACCTGATGGAACACAGAAATAATAAGAAGCCACTCCCCTGACTGACATAGATCCTCCTGCAGATGACAGCAGCATTTTCTTAGCAAACACTACTACTAAAATATTTCCTTCACCTGAATATGACACCAAGATACTGAAAAAAAATCATTTAATAGCTGCCTTACAGCTCACTGTTTGGTTCAGGGGAATTCAATGTATTTTATGCTGGGAAAATGTGTGCAACAGCCAATTTTTTTTAATGTGGATGGCCGTCATTCTTTCACATGGATGTGTATATTCTCAATAAAATGTATAGTGCTCCTGTGGATTTGTAAAGGACTTAAATACAGATTGGTAGTGCTAAGCTAACTGGAAATGAAAACTGCAAACCAAACCAAGAAGTATAGGCAGTGTTATTAAATGTAAGAAGTTTGAGTAACAAACTGCCATCTCAGAACCATTATTATTATAGTTCAAGGACAACAGTGTTTTCTTTATAAAGAACTGATCTGAAAATACCAGTAGTGTACTGCAGATAACTAGGTACAATATTTACTATTATGTTACGAACCATACCACAGTGGTGCAACGGTAGCGTTGATGCCTCATAGCAAGAGGTTCTCCCATTCAATTTTCAGCTAGTGTGTGGGGAGTGCCTTCTGTGTGGAGTCTGCATGTCCTCCCTGTGGGTCGAGTGGCACTCAGAAAGACATGCGTGAATGGGCGTACCTTCGTTGAAGGTTTGGTGTCGAGCTGGCAACTCGGCATCGTGAAAATCTACTGCCAATCATTAGTGGACTGGAGTTCCGCTGTGGCGACCCCTAACTGGGAAAAGCCGAAAGACAACAACAACAACATGTTATGAACCATGGTACCTATGCATTGTTATAAATCTACTACAGGAAACACAGAGACAATATAGTGATAGTTAACATTAACACTAGTTATACACAAGAGATGCTTTCAGGTAAAATGTATTTATTTATTTATTTTATTTATTTTTACATTTGTTAACCGGGTTAGTCTGTCTGAGTTCTTAGAAGCCCTTTTTCAGCAGAGACCTGAGGAGAAAAGCTCCCCAAAAAAAGTTTTAAGTAAACAAGTAGTACGAACAAAGATAAACACAGATCACATTTTAAGTATACATACTTCTGAAGTAATTACATAACATGCAATAAAGGAATATACAGAATGGATGGAAATACAATACAGTACATATATGGAAATTTTCATGTAGTATGGCAAGAAACTAAGCAGAAATATAGTAAGACTAAGGTCACTACACTGCTGAACCAAGGTACTAGGTATGAAGCAAGTAAATATACAGATAAAGTTGTGTGAACTTTGGAAGTTAATAAATAAATTAAAGAACAGTAATAAGGGATTATGGGAACTGAGTGTAACATGAGCTAACTAGTATGGAATATGACAGAAACAAATGTGTAGGTAGTAGTAAGAGAGAGAGCTAGAAGTGATACAGTTAAGTTAGGTTATCCCTGAATGTTTCTTGGATATTAGTTTAGAGCATGAACATATTCAGTTTGATAGGAAAAAAGATTTAAGCTGTTTCTTGAAGGCATTTTTGTCTTTAAGTAGTCTAAGGGCTAAAGAGAGTGTGTTCCAATTTTTTGCAACTGAGTGACAATATTTTCCCAAAGGTTTTGCTTGGCTTATGAACTTCAAGAAAGTATTGATTAATACTTCTTAGTGGGCGTTGAGGAGTATAAAGTGTCAGAGAATTTGCAAGGGATGGGCAGGATTTAGGATTGTTTAGTATATTGTGGGCTATAAGTAGATGAGATTGAGGCAGTAAGTTGGAAAATTCAGGCCAGTGTAAAGCCTTTAATGAGAGACAGTGATGGGATTTGTAAGGTTGATTTTTACAGCAAATCTGGCTACTTTGTTATATGTGGTTTCTAGTTTGGATATTAGGTTACTCTGCATATGGGTAAGAATAGGTGAAGCATAGCGTAGGGATGGTAGAAGCAGGGATTGGGCAAGAGATGGCCTGGATGCACAGAGAAGAAAGTTTTTGTGATGGTAAAGCAGACCTAGTTTTTAGTGTTTTTTTTTTTTTTTATTGAGCTATGAATGTGATGGTTGAATTTAAGTTTATTATCAATTATTGCACCATGGAGATTTGTTTGGGTATCAACAGAAATTTTAGTTCCATTAAGGGATGTTACGGAAAAGTTCTGCTTTGCATGTTCCAGATTTTTAGGTAGGAAAAGTAGTAGCTTAGTTTTGCTCACATTTAGCAGGAGTTGGTTGGATTGTAGCCAGTTTTCAACTGAGTGGAGTGAGTTTTGTGTAAGGGATTGAAGGTTTTCTATGTTGTCAGCAGTGTTGATGATGGAGTCATCAGCATACTGAATAAAATTGGATTGGGGCAGGATGAGAAAAGGTCATTGGTAAATAGATTGAAGAGGAGAGGGCACAATATTGATCCTTGTGGGACCCCTATCATAACTGCTAGAAAGAGGGAGTAGGATGAGTTCCATCTAACAGCCTGGTGTCTATTAGTGAGGTAATCACAGAACCAGGAGGTGGTGGAGTTTGAGAACCCTGGGTTGGAGAGTTTATAGTGAAGTATGGTATGAGATATGGTGTTGAATGCTTTTGACAAGTCTAGAAAGAGGGCTGATGCTATGTTGCTATTGTCCCTGACTTGAGCAATGTTATTGGTAAAAGATACAAGAGCGGTAGCTGTGCTATGTGTGGGGCGGAAGCCATGTTGAGTTGGTGTGAGTAGGTTTTCTTGTAGCAGATGCTCCATCAGTCTCAGAACCTGAGGAGTTCCTAATAAATACAGGTAATCTAAACACAGGCCCTGATGCATTTGTCATAGCAGAATGCAACTATTTGAATATAGCCTGAGAAAAGTGTATTTCAAATAATTTGAACAAAAAAGCATTCCAGGAATGCAATAACACAAAAAGAAATAACACTCATGACTAGTGTTAAGAAACATGGACAATCAAAAGAATGCAGCTGGACTATTCCCCTATAATACAGTATGCCTGGATTAGTCCCCCTATCCTATATATGATATACTATCCCTTGTGATATCAGTCAAAATCCCTTTTTATCTTAAGACTTCATGAGCCTATTCTGCTTGTCTTTTCACTTGATTTTTAAGCCACATAACACCTTTATTATTGCCAAGTATACAATATATTGGTAACCTAAAGGCAACAACTCTAAAATGAATAGGCTTTTCAGACACATTGTCTGATATTGCATAAAAAACATTGCCAACCAGCTTTAGACTTGCCCCAAAAGATATGGTCACAAACTCATTTTCTATGTCAACAGCCACCAGATAGTTTCAGTCTTCCTGAAACCTGGAAATGCAAGCTGAGAAAATTACTCACTCCCTTCAAGGATTAGCACCAACATATCATTGCTGGTATAAGGATGATTCACTACTTTCATTGGAAATCTAATCTTCAGCATTGTAGTGATATGTAACCTTCTGGTAGTTAGTCAAAGACAACAGCCATTCATTGGTCAGGCTATTTTTCAGAAAAAAGAGAGCTTTATCAAGTACATATGAGTTGGCTAATGCTTGAGCCACATTGTACATGACAAGTCATTGTCTCATACTTGATTGTTTATTTTGTTCCTATGATTAAGAAGACAATTTAAATGAAAGCTTCTAATTTTTGTCCTTTTTTATCCACAGTGGCCAGTCACATGGCTATGTGACCGTATTAGTTAAATTGACGTTGTTCTTTAGTTATTTCGATGAGTTTGGCTGTTTGTGACATCACTGACTTCAGTATACCAGGCCTGTCTATCTCTGGTGTTTTTTTTTTCCGTAAGGTTTTCTTGGTAAAGCTACCATTGTGGATTCTTCAACAACAACAAAGAAAAATTATGCAAATACCACATTAATGCTTTAAATGTACTTAGAATTAAAATAAACTATACAACTAAACAATCAAATACTTCCAATAAATTCATTATTTAAATCACATGATTTCAAAGTCTGAAGCATTATCATGCAAACAATTTCTGTACAGAAATGACATTTTTGTAAATCACAGCCTCCAGCTAATATGCTTTAACCTGCAGTAAAACAGAAAGTTACAATGTCTCTTAAATGTTCACATATTATGCCATTCAGTTGCCTTTTAATTTTCCCAATATAAAAAAGATCACATGGACATTTAATGCATACATCACAACCATAGAATCACAAGAATACATATATAAGTTATCATCTCTGATGAGATTAAAAGATAAAAAGCTATTAATAATGACCTTATAGTAACCACACCTACCATGGGGAGGGGGGGGGGGCAGTACCATGTGCAGGGTTTGTATATAAATTATACCATAACGAGCATAAACATAATAACTATATAAAGTATATCTCCTAGACTTTTGCCTTTCCTATATGAAATCGCATGTTTATTAAATTATAATGTTTATGCTGTGGATCCTTTACCAAAAATTGTCAATATTTATAAATTATATGAAAAATTTCACTAGAAAGAACAGCATATTCAGTAACAAAAAACACATCTTGTTTGGCATTGTCATTATGAAAATTATTAATAAAATGGGTACAAGTATAACTACCAAAACACATGACTTATATTACACTGAGCTGGAGGTTGGCTAATTAGCTGAATCTAGCCAAGCAAGAAATGTGAGACTGTGGCTCATTGAAAGAGGGGAGATGGGAGGAGTAAGTTGGCCAGGAACTGAAACTTGCAAAACTGCTTTTTGTAAAAAGTCTTTTTTATCTCAGTAATTTATCCTTCAAAGCCCCCGGGCCTGTGGAAAATACGGCCAGACCGCAGAATCCTTTATAAATGCATTCTATGAACACCTTCAGGAATGCATGGATCATGCAATCCCAAATAAAACCAAGACCCAATCCTCCAAAGGCAGACGTCCTGTCTGGTGGACCCCAGCCATAAACAAACTATACAATAGAAGGAGGAAGCTACTACATGATAGAGCAAAATCCCAAAAAGGGAAGGCATCTCTGATCAGTATTAGCAAAAAACTATGGGCACTCATAAAATCGTCTAAGGCCAGCTTAGAGAGAAAAATTGCACAGGACACTAAGGATAATCACAAGGCTTTTTTTAGTTATGTTAGGAACCTGGGTGGGAATTCCCGGATAAGCTCAGAATTAGTCCAAAATGACAAAAAATACACTGAACCCACAGACATTGCCAACATCCTAGCTGACAAGTTCAGTGCAAACTTCTCCCCCCCTTCCCCATCAAAAGGGCAAATATCTATCCCAGCAGAGTGCTGCCCCCCTGACATCTCAGTTGCTCAGGTAAGAGCCCCCCTCTCCAAAGCAAAAAACACAGCATCAATGGGACCAGACGGTGTCCCGGGCTGCGTCCTACATGAACTCCAAGAAGAGCTAAACCCAAACATAAAACTACTGTTCAATCTCAGCCTTACTACAGGATATGTACCCAAAGAGTGGTGTACAGCAACAGTGGTCCTTCTGCACAAAGGTGGTGCCTCAACGGATCCTGGAAACTATTGCCCCATAAGCCTGACTAGCTTGGTCTGCAAAGCTATGGAAAGGATCATAATGGACCTCATAAATAAAGATATTGGGGACCTACAGACACTGGATCCCAGCCAGTTCGGCTTTGTAAGGGCAGATCCTGTCTCTTAAACCTGGTCGATATCTTTGAAACAGTCACCAAGGCCATTGACGAGGGGAAGGTGGTCCACACAGCCTACCTGGACCTCGCAAAAGCCTTCGATACAATATCCCACTCGGGCATTATAGATAAGCTCACCAGCTTAAATATAAACCCCTATGTCACTAGATGGGTTGCAAACTGGCTCAAGGACAGAACCCACATGATTAGAATTGCTGGAGCCATGTCAGACTCCAAACCAGTTACAAGTGGCGTCCCTCAAGGCTCAGTCCTGGGACATCTCTTGTTCGGTATATATTTCTCGGAGGTACAGGCCAACATGGAAGGACTGTGGCTGACCAAGTTCACAGATGACTGCAAACTGGGCGCCATAATCGACTCTCCAGCCGACACAAGCATCCTCCAAAAGGGCCTCATAGAAACAGACAACTGGTGCCAGAGCCATGGCCTCAAGCTAAATGCCAAAAAGTGTATAGTCATCCCCTTTGGCAAAAACAAAGTGCCCACAAATTACCACATAGGTGGTAATCCATTAAGTACAGAAGAAGTAATTAGGGACCTGGGGACCCAAGTTGATAGCAATATCTCATTTGACAACCACGTGGCCAAAGTGATTAAAAGAACATTTTATATAGCCCACCTAATCATGAAGGGATTCACATCTAGATCAGGGGAGGTCATCGTGCCTCGTTACTCATCCCTCATCAGGCCCATAATTGAGTACAATGCCCTTTTTGGGATGTACCTTACCAGACACCTGCAGCAACTGGAAAGACCCCAAAAGTACCTCACCAAGAGGATCAAAGGGCTCAAACAGATGCCATATGCTGCCCTGTTAAAGAAACTCCAGCTCTACTCAGTGGCATACCGCCTGCTCAGAGGCGATCTGTGCCTGACGTATAAAGCCATGTCCAACCCGGAATTAATGGACATGCTGCACCTCAGAAAATCCAAATCCCATCGAGCTACGCGCTCGAGAGACTTGAACCTCAGCACTGAAATAAATAGGACATGCTGGAGGGACAGATTCATAACCAAGAGGCTCCCTTCACTCTGGAATAAAATCCCAGTCCAGGTTATGCAGAGTCCCTCACTGACTCTCTTCAAGAGGAATCTTGATGAGTGGATGGGAGATCGTAGGTTTACCCCGGGTATCACTTCTGTGTCACTGTTAGACAGAGGCACAGTATACTAACCTCGAAAAAGGGCATAGCAAAATTAATTTAAAATGGGTGACGAAAGCCAAACACACTCTGGCTAGGCTTATAAAGGCCCTAGGGCAGATAGCCTAGTATGAACCTATGAACCTAGGAACCTATGACTCTTTTAGAAGTTTCTTTCATGGAATGTGTAGTACACCAGTAAGAATAGGAATAACATTTGTAAAACTCAGTACAGACCAATCAATGGCACATGATTTGCAGACTCTCAAACTTAGCAGTGTTTTTTTTTTTTTTCAGGTATTCCATTCTAAGTGAATGGAAGTATAGTCTGACAACAAATGGTAGGACAGCTTATTTTTACAATCTGTGCTCTCATAGTGCATTATGGGACAGATTTAGCTTTCTAAAGGGATCAGGATGTCTGCTCCCATCAGGGCAGACAAGGAAAAAAAAAATAATAAAATTAGGAATGAGTACTTATTTTGCTGCAGACAGTTTTGGGAGGTGTAGTAATTCATGGCAAGATAAAAGTATATGTTTTTTTCATCATTTGTGCATAGTGGTCCTTTAAAATTAAAAAAAAATGATATTTGAAGCTGCATGTGCCTGGACT
The DNA here is from genome assembly GCF_019279795.1 of Protopterus annectens. Lineage (NCBI taxonomy): Eukaryota > Metazoa > Chordata > Ceratodontiformes > Protopteridae > Protopterus > Protopterus annectens. Next base: position 1,231,929,640 of record NC_056728.1, read on the forward strand.
ATGAGAGTATATGGGTTAATCAAACAAACATAAACATTAATGTGATTTATCTTGCAGTCTGTCAAGTCTGCAAGAGTTTCTATTCATTACATAATGCCCTAGCTAACACGTCAATGCTAACGACCATACACACACTTTTTATTTAGGGCCCTTGAAGTTTTAACACCTAATAAGAGAGGTGGTGACATTAGAAGTGATACTGATAAGGGCTGATAGTGGGTCAGGGAGCATCGATCAAGCCTAGACTTAGGATTTGAGCTCTAAGAGTATTATTATTATGTATATACAGCCTTTGAATACATTTTTAATGATTTTAATAGTTATTTTCTTTTATTTTATATATTATATATATATATTATATATATATATATAGCATTTTATTATATATATATATATATATATATTTTTTTTTTTTTTTTTTTTTTTTTTTTTTTTTTTTTTTGTAGTAATGTGTTATTTATACATATTTATATGCTTTGCTTTTGAACTAAGCTATGATTCATGTACTGTCATATATTTGTTTATGTATATGCTTTCTGTAATGTGACTATTCAGTGTCTTGATAACTCTTGGTAATTTATTTATAATGCATAGACTAGATGTGTTCTTTATATCTATATTTATATATATATATATATACATATTTACTATATGGATATTTTGTACATCATCCTTTTTTATACATATAGAGTTTAGCTTGGTTTTTTTAAAAGGTGCATTTGCTATATGTTTATAGATCCATACATCATATACATTTTTGGATTGACATACCCATATATTGCAAACCTTGTCTCTGCATTTATTAAAGTGACCCTGTGGACTGCCAGCTTCACTTCTTCCATAAACTGACGCGTATTCAATATATTCCTTTAACTTCTTGGAAAGAGTGTTTGCCTGTCAGGAAACATAAACATTAGTCAAAGGATTTAGCCTTCTGTACTGCAAATTCGTGTTGCTGTTTAGTTTCACACTAAACTTCAACTGGAAAATTATGTCCATCATCTGATTTACTACTACTTAATAGTTTCTGTCACTTCTAATGTTTGCAGTATCTTGCAAATCTTAATAATGGTTGCATAGATACTTGACTCCCCATCTGATTTTCCATAATGTTACTTAGAATACACTGACTGTTGCTTAAATTTACATTTTAACTGTACTTTGACTAATGAGGCAAGATGAACTATCAAACCAAGATTACAATGCGGTTTTCAGCAACCCTCAGTTTTATTGTTATTGCCAGGCATGTCGCATATATGATCAGTATTTTTAATTGCATGATTCTTGTGTTAATCCATATTCACTTTACTAAGATCACAGATTCATCTTTATCTTCTCTCTTAGCCTACCAGATTTGGTCTGCTATGTAATCCCTTGCATTTTTACACAAATAACCATTTCCCATTACATGATCTAATAGTCACCTTTTGTATTTTCACTATGTGGTTGCTACAGTTGCAGGGTAATATTTCAGCAGCATATCTTATCATCAGATAGTACACAATGAATGGTCAGCATCCCTGAAACAGGAAGTAAGCAAGAATTGTGATGGCAATCACTGGACTGCAGGGCAATCTAGTGCATTAATATTCATGTTCCAAATGAAATAAAAAATCTTCACATTCACTGTGTGTACATTTTCTACAACCAGACCAAGCTCACATGTAATAATACTAGCAGATCTCCCAGCTACCATTGCCAGTAGTCCAAGTATAGACAATATTAGGTGAAACCTGATTCAGTCTTAGAATATTGTCTTAATAATTAAAACAGGAGACGGTTCATATGCTGCAGTTTCCTATTGCCACTCAGTTTTAAACACCAAACTTTTGACACTGGGAAAACTTAACTCTCACTGGCAGCTATCTTAATAACAGCATGGAAAAATTCCCCAATCTGCTGTGATCAGCTCTTGAAATAAAAACAAATTATTGTGATTCCAAGTGTTCATAGGTTTATATGTGTACTAGGCTAATGGCCCTAGAGCCTTTACAAGCCTAGCCCATAGGATTACCCTGGCATTGTGCCAATCGACCTTAGTTCCCAGTGTCTCTGTTGATTAGAGCCACTGGAGTGACCCTGGGGTGAATTTTCTATTTTCCCATCCACTAATCAAGATTTCTGTTGAAGAGGGCCAGTGAGGTGCTCTATTTGACATGTATGGGAAGTCTATTCCATAGCATGAGCTGTATCTAGGTTATGAACCTGTCCCTCCAGCATGTTCTGTTGATTGTGGCAATGAGGTAGAGGTCTCTGGAGTGTGTGGTGTGGAGGGATTTCTTTAGATGTAGCATTTCTAACAATGCTGGGTCAGACACAGCTTTGTAAGTCAAGCAGAGATTGCCTCTAAGTAGGCGATATGAGACAGAGAATAGATGGAGTTGTTTGAGTCTGTCCATATAGGACAAGTGTTTAAGGCCTAAGATCCTCTTTGTAAGGTACTTTTTTGGCCACTCTAGTTGTTGCAGGTGTCTAGTGAGGTACATGCCAAATGAAGCATTGTACTCGATGACTGACCTAATGAGGCAAGGGTAGAGGGAGACAATGACGTCTTTATTCCTGGATGCAAAACCCTTAGTAGTGAGATGTGTCACATAGAAGGGTTTTCTGACCACAGTGGCAATGGGGTGGTCAAAAGAGAGGTTGCTGTCAACCTGTGTTCCCAGATCTCTTATAACACCTTCTGTGTTCAGTGGACTACCATCAATGTGGTAATTCATGGGAACTGTGTTTTTCTCAAAGGGGGTGATTTTTTGCCATTTTTTGGCATTGAGCTTAAGGCCATGGTTCTGACACCAGTCATTGGTCTCAGTGAGGCCTTTCTGTAAGATATCAACATCACTTGGGGAGTTAATAATAGCTCCAAACTTGCAATCATCTGCAAACTTTGTCAGCCAGAGTCCCTTCATGTTGGCCTGCACTTCAGAGAAGTAGACACCAAACAGGAGAGGACCCAGGACCGAACCCTCAGGGACTCCACTTGTGACTGGTTGGCAGTCTGACTTGGAGTCAGCTACTTTCACACTGTGGGTTCTATCTGTGAGTCAGTTTGCAACCCACCTAGTGATATACAGGCTGATGCCTAGCTTAGTGAGTTTTTCTATGATTCTTGAGTGGGGAATGGTATCAAAAGCCTTGGCCAGATCAAGGTAGGCTGTATGATTCACCTTACCTTCATCCCCAACTCTGGTGACTGACTCAAAGAAGTCAATCAAGTTGAGAAGGCATGATTTACCCTTCACAAAATCAAACTGAGTGGGATCCAGAGTTTGGAGATTCCCTTTATCCTTGTTTATTAGGTCCATGATGATGCGTTCCATAGCTTTGCATATCAGACTCATCAGGCTAATGGGGCGATAGCTCCCAGGGTCTGTAATCACTCCTCCTTTGTGGAGAGGGATAACTGTAGCAGTGCACCATTTGGTAGGGACAAAGCCTGAGGTGAGGCTGTGGTTGAACAGGGCACACAGCTGAGGTGCCAGTTCACTCTGCAGTTCATGTAGAACACAGCCAGGGATATTGTCAGGTCTCATAGAAGCTGTATTCTTGGCCTTGGAAGTGCTGTTTTAACCTGTGCATCAGTAATACTGGATGCCTGGTAATCTACTAGTATTGTGATTGGTCCTTTGGGGGGGAAGAGAGGGGTAAAGTTGGCACTGAATCTGTCGGCCAGTATATTAGCAATATCTGCTGGCTCAGTATAGTAGATACTATTGTGCAGAAGCTCAGAACAAATCTAGGTATTGTCATGGAGATTCTTTACATAACTATAGAAGGCCTTGTAGTTCTCTTTACTATATGTTGCAATCCTATTTTCATAACTAGCTTTAGAAGGTTTGATGAGGGATCGCAACTTTTTGTTGAGGCTGATAAGGGAGTTTTTCCAGTCTTGGGACTTCACCTTATTCTGCATCAGTTTCCTCCTTCTGTTGTAGAGTTTGTTTATGACAGAGGACCACCAGATTGGCTTCCTTTTTCTGGAGGAGAGCATCTTCTATTGGGTATGGTGAGATCTGTGCATTTGTGTACATGTTTAGTGCATTGGTGTACAATTTTGGGGTCATGCAGCTATTCTCCATTTGCATGGGTGCCGTGAAGTTAGCCATCTCTGTTTTTAGGAGCCCAAATGGTGGATACCTTTGCAGGGTGGATGGGAGGGATGTGGATTTCCAAGGTGATTAGTTTGTGGTCGGATCTAACCAGGGAGGAGTTGACTATTGGGGTAGAGCAATGGTCACCCATGTTAGTAATGACCAGGTCAAGAATGTTGCTACCTCTAGTGGGGGTAAGAACAAGCTGGTCCAGGGCATTGGAATTAATGAATTCCAGGAAATGTTGGGCAAGTGTATTGGTACATGAGTAGTTTTCCCAATTAATGGAGGGGTAGTTGAAGTTGCCCAGTATGAAAGTGTTATGTTGGACCCTAATATTCTCCAGGGTGCTTAGGAATGTGGAGTGTGAGACTTGGGACATGGTTGGGGACCTATAGCAGGCTACAACCTGAATTGCTGTCTTACACAATGTTAGCTGCACCTGAAGTATCTCTGATGCATTATGTTGGGCTACCAGTCCGGAGGTGTGCACATCCTTTATGAATATGGAAACACCTCTGCCTTTGCAGCTTTGTTCCAAATTCTGGGGCTGAAAGGTTCATAGGTTCATAGATAGGTACTAGGATATCAGGCCTGGGGCCTATATAAGTCTAGCCAAAAAGGTTCCCTGGCTTTCGCCACCCAAGAAAATTATTTTTCTGTGCTGCTGTTGAGCAGTGCCACAGAAGTGATCCCCGGGGGTGAATTTTCTATTTCCCATTCAGTCATCAAGATTTTTCTTAAAGAGGACCAATGAGGAGCTTTGCTTGACATGAATTGGTAGTTTGTTCCAGAGTATGGAAAGTCTCTGTGACAGGACTCTATCTCTCCAGCATGTTCTGTTTATTGTGGTGACAAGGTTTAGGTCCCTGGAGCATGTGGTTTTGAGAGATTGGGATTTCTTTAAGTGTAGCCTGTCCAACATCTCTGGGTTTAACATAGCTTTGTATGTTAGGCAGAGATCGCCTCTGAGTAGGTGATATGTGACGGAGTAGAGTTGGAGTTTTTTGAGGAAGTCAGCGTATGGCATCTGTTTGAGGCTGGTAATCCTCTTAGTGAGGTATTTCTGTGGCATTTCCAATTCTTGTAGGTGTCTTGTGAGATACATGCCAAACGGGGCATTGTAGTCTATAATGGGTCTGATGAGGGATGAGTAGAGAGGAACAATAACCTTCTTTTTTCTAGAGGAGAACCCTTTTGTGATGAGGTGTGCCACATAGAAGTATTTCCTGACTACTGTGGTGATGTGGTTATCAAATAAGAAACTACTGTCCACATGTGTCCCAAGGTCTCTTATCACACTTTCAGTGTTTAGTGAGCTACCACCTATGTGGTAGTTCATGGGTACCAAGTTTTTCCCAAAGGGGATGACAATGCACTTCTTGACATTGAGCTTGAGGCCATCGCTTTGACACCAAGCATCTGTCTCTGTGAGGTCCTTTTGTAGAATGTCTACATCATTAGGTGATTCTATTATGGCTCCCAATTTGCAGTCATCTGTGAACCTTGTTAGCCAAAGACCTTCTGTGTTTGCCTGCACTTCAGAGAAGTAGATGCTGAACAGAAGAGGACCCAGGACCAAACCCTGTGTTACTCCACCCATCACTGGTCTGAAGTTGGACTTGAAGTCAGCTACTTTTACTGTGTGGGTTCTGCCAGTGAGCCAGTTGGCAACCTATCTTGTGACATAGGGATTTATGCCCAGTTTAGAGAGTTTATCTATAATTCCAGAGTGGGGGATGGTATTGAAAGCCTTGGCGAGGTCAAGATAGGCTGTGTGCACTACCTTGCCCTCATCTATGGCTCTGGTGACTGCTTCAAAGAAGTTAATCAGATTTAGTAGACATAATCTACCTTTTAAAAACCCAAACTGAGTGGGGTCCAGGGTTTGGAGGTTACCTATGACTTTTTTTATAATCTCCAGGATGATACGTTCCATGGTCTTGCAGACCAGGCTAGTCAGGCTAATGGGGCTGTATTTTCCAGAGTCCGTGGTGGCACCCTCTTTGTGGAGTGCGATAACAGTCGCTGTGCACCATTCAGTAGGCACATATTCTGAGGTGAGGCTGTGATTGAACATGGTACTTAGGTGGGGTGCCAGCTTGTTCGGCAGTTCGTGCACTACGCAGCCTGGGAAGTTGTCTGGTCCCATGGATGCTGTGTTTTTGGCTTTGGAGAGTGCGGTCTTTACTTGTTCATCCATGATTACAGGGGCTTTGCATTCTTCCGGTATTAAGATGGGCCCTTTTGAGGGTGAGAGGGGGGTAATGTTAGCACTGAACCTATCTGCCAGGATGTTGGCAATATCAGTTAGTTCTGTATATTTAGTGCCATTGTGCTGTAGTTCAGAGCAGATCTGAGTGTTGCCATTGAGATTCTTGACATAGCTGTAGAATGCTTTGTGCTTGTCTTTGGAATCAGTGGCAATTTTATTTTCATAACTGGCTTTGGAGGATTTTATGAGGGATCTCAGCTTCTTGCTGAGGCTGACCAGGGAGTGCCTCCAATCTTGGGATTTTACTCTTTTTTGCAACAGCTTCTTCCATCTGTTGTAGAGTTTATTTATTGCAGGGGACCACAAGATTAGCTTCCTTTTTTGGAGGAGAGAATCTTGGCTCTGTTGGGGATGGCATGATCCATGCATTCATGTATGTGCTTATACACTGCATTTGTGTAAGATTCAGCAGTCATACGTCTATTTTCCATCTGCATGGATGTCGTGAAGTTTGCCACTTCTGTCTTAAGAAGCATGAAGTTAGCTTTGGACTAGTTTTTGACAGTGGTTTCCTTAATGGGGGGTGGGGGTGAGATATGGATGTCTAGGGTGATTAGCTTGTGGTCAGATCTGACCAGCAAGGAGTTGACCTCTGGAGTGGAACACCAGTTACCCATATTAGTAATGACCAGGTCCAGGATATTGCTGCCCCTGGTGGGAGTGTGGACAAGCTGATCCAAGGCACTGGAATTTATGAATTCCAGAAAACGTTGAGCGAATGAGTTGGTACATGAGTAGTTTTCCCAGTTGATGGTGGGGTAGTTGAAATCACTCATGATTAAGGTACTGGGTTGTACCTTAATATTTCCAGTATCTTAAGAAATGAAGGTGTGGAATGAGTTATAGCCTGATAGTGCACTTGTGCTTTCTGCTGCTTTAAACCAGGTCTCTGTTACAGCACAAATGTCGATGTTCTCCATGTTGAGGAGTGCTTCGAGCAAGTGCATTTTGAAATTTAGACTTCTAGCATTGAGCAGCATGACCCTCAGATTGCATTTGTTTGTAGTTGTTACGGTGGTAATTTGGTCTTTGGAACACTGCCTAAAAAAAGGCAGGGGTGACAGATGCAGGCCATCTCTGGCAAAGCATTGAGGTCTGTCAGTCATGTCATCTCAGGCAGACAGATACTGGATCCCCCTTAGAATGACACCAGAAACTTAGCCAATTGTTGAAATCAATCATTTTCTGCTTGTACTGTGGTATCATTCTGGGTGATGGTAGAATGCTGCTCAGGGCTAGGGTCATACCCACCTGGGCTACATAATCTGAGAGCTCCTCCATGTCTCTTTTCATGTAGTCCAGGGAACTATTTCTCAGGTCATTCACACCCACATGTACAATGACAGAGTCATATTTGTACCTGTTGTTGAGAGACCCGAGTGAGTGTGTTACATGGTGGATCCTGGCACCTGACAGGCAGCTGACTTTTACTTTCTCCTTATTCAGCCTAGTGAGTGGGACATCAGTGTGCCTCACTATCAAGTCACCTATGACTAGTGTGTTGGACATGCTGTTTTGCCTTAGGGGCTTTAGTTGAGTATAGTGTATACAGTTTATTTAAAAAAGTCAATCAACCAAAGAAACTGTTAAATATAGTAGTGGTGTGAACAGACATGAACAAACATTCATATATTCATAATAACTAGAAATGTTATGAGTAGTCTGCAACAAACATCTGTTATTTTTAAAGTACTTTTTTTTTAAAGCTGATTCAGGCAGAGATAGCTCTTTACTAGCTAATTCCTCCATCAGTGTCTTCATGTCTATATATGAGGGTGGTAAGAGTGTTTTCCATCTTTTCGTTAAGCACTTTTTCACAACAAACAGCAACAAAAATAAATGCCTTGAGTTGAGGGTCACAGGCATAATGTGATCCAGTTCCTCAGTAAGAACTCTGACGTTGTAATCACTATCAAACCTGGCCAGAAGATAGCAAAAAAATTGTAGAGTCTATTTAAACTTATCGACCACCTTGCATTCCCTGATTAAATGAGTCAGTTTTCCTAAGGTCCTAGATAAACATCTCCAACAAGTAACTGTAGTACCAAGGTAAAGTATCTTTAATTTAGCCAATGTATAAAAAATTTAAACTAACACTGCCATCCAAAGAATCTAAACTTGCTAAATTGGGTTGTAAATATTGGAGCCATTAGAATGTAAGCCCATTGTGTTTTATCAGTATGCAGACCCTTTAAAAGTTATCCTACATTTTTCTGCACATTACATTTTTTCTTACATGGCTTAGTTTATACTCATCTCCCTTTTCAGAATAACTTCTGAATAAAAGATGCAGGGGAACAGAACATGGAACACCACAAAGTCTCCACAATAATCAGTTTAACTGTATTATCTGAAATATATACTACTGCCTGTGTACTGCGGTGGTGGTGCTGCGGTAGCGTTGTTGCCTCACAGTAAGATGCTGCTCGGTTCAATTCTCAGCTAGAGTGTCTTCTGCGTGGAGACATGCTTGAATGGGCGTACCTTCGTTGAAGGCTGTGTATCCGAGCTGGTAACTCAGCATGTAAATATCTACCGCCAATCATTAGCGGACCGAAGTTCTGCTGTGGTGACCCCTAACCAGGAAAAGCCAAAAGATGCAACATATGCTATTGCCTGTAGTTAAGAACAAAAATACCCCATCTTATGAATTGGCAATGTGCAGTATTACCTTGGAACTTTTTAACAATTGTTGACACTGTTCTGCTTGAAACTCCACTGAAACTGGACAACCTGTTAATGAAAGCATACATAAATACATAGACAGATACACAGAGAGAGAGAGACAGACAGTGAAAGAGAGATAAAATGCATATCTTTATTCTGTTTGACATGCAGATTCTTTCATTTGTCAGTCTATCGAGAAATATATTATAGATATCTGAAGTGCATTTATAGCATTTTTTCAAAAAGTTGTGCATGCATGTGTGTCTGTTCTTGCATAAACATTTCAAAAAGAGAAAGAGTATGTTAGCAAAAATATGATGAATAGAATATCTTTAAATAATGGACTTCAGTATTCGAGAAATAAAAAATGCTGTAAACGTGATGTTTTTTTTTTTCTGATCCACTAATAACGTCAGTTTTACTGCAGTCTAATATTTTGCTGTTTCTGTCAGAAGAATACTTTTTGTATTTATGTAACATGTCATGACTGGAAGCAGTTGTGCAGTTGATGGACTGCTCTACATAATAAAAAAATCAAATTGCAAAAGCCTTAGATCCCAGTCTGCCATTTGATTGCATGTGGCACTAAAATATAAATGCTGTTGCTTGTGATTCACCTCACTGAATCAGAGATGGCAAACAGAGTAGACAGACAGCTGCTGATGACAAAAGAAATGTCAGTGAGTCTTAAATAATATGAAACAAGTAACCAAGCTAGAAATGTGTGTAAATCGACTTGGCTATTAAAAGTATCCATTTGTTCTACTTCCTCTAGCAGCAAAAATAGCACTTGAATGATTTATTGTATGTAGTAAGTAATTTATGTTGATGGTGACTTTGTATCCACATCTTATAATGAATTTGGATTTAAAGCAAAATGTATTAATTTGTCTTGTGTTCTCCTGCTTATCAAATGACTGTTGTCATCCTTATTCATACTGAAAACAACTATAACAAGGAAAGCTTTATTAGTCAAACAGGAGTAACAGATGAGTTACACTTAAGAAAAGTTATTACTGTGATTGTGAGAATACCATCTATTTTAAACAAAATAGGTCAAGTACTGGCATGCCATCTTATACTAAATACCATGCAGAGCAAATGATGAATACTGTAACTAGCATTAAAACCATTCTATTTTCCTGACCCTACCCATTAACATTTGCCATATATTTTTCATTTGCATTTTTCCTGTATTCCATTTTTCTGACTCTGTTGCCAGCAATTAGGACAACTGATATTTCCTAAAAATGCAAAAAAAAAAATAATGTAAATCTCTATTCACTTCCACCAGCACATAATATAAAACTTTAAACAGAAAAAAATTCTTCCATATAAAAAGATACAATAACGTCATAGTAAAAGGCTGAATGAAACAAGTTATGCAGTGAACTAGAAAATCAACAGACCAGTTAAATGGACTGGGAAAGGAAGGGGTGAACACTTTCCAACTGTGGTAGGAGCAGATACTCTCTAAGAGGAAAATGTATGTGTATCCTGAGAGAAGGGAGAACAAAGGCCGTCTTGGCCAGCAAGTGACAATATGAAGCATTCTGTTCTTTCTCTTGCCTTAAACAGAATTGTATGAATAACAGGACTAGGTAGGATATCTGAAGCAGATTCCACGATCATTATCTCAAAACAGTATTCTAGGTTGTTGTACAAAATGTTGGAGATTGGAAATCTTCTTTTAATGTGAGGTAAAAGCTGCAGACAGGATCAGATGACCTAGATTGTCTGGGATTTTACTTATGTTTCCCACTCCATACCTGAAGCATCTGTAATCAGGATCTTGGCCAGGAGAAGGATGCCAAAGTCCTGCCTACATTCATTTGGGAGACCATCACTCACCAAACTATAGTTCACTGAACAGGAAAGGTATAAATGGAAGAAGTTTCAAATCAGGAAAATTATTTAAATGGCCACAATCAGCTTTATTTATTTATTGCTGGAACTTCCTCATGGGCAACTTGCACAATGCTGTCATGAGACTTGTAAACAAGTGAATCATGATGCAGAGAAAAGGCTGACATCACCCAGTGAAACAGAAACACTATTTTTATCAATCTCTCAAGTGGAACAGAAAAGGTTTACCCAAATCCATCAGATATCCAAGAAGCACTTCCTCTTCATAGGGGCACAAACACACCTTTCAACTGTACAGATTTTCACAGAATGTCCAGATTTTTGCCTCATATTTTGAACTGTTTTTCATAAAATTATTGTTTTCTGGCAAATCATTTGCAAATTATTAAACATTAAAGTCTGAAAATAATGACAGACATACAAGTTCCAGACCTCATACCCTTCAGAAAATTCATGCTAATGCAAAAACCCATCGATCTATCAACTAAGTTTGCAAGAGCAATATTTAAAAATTGTCCCTGTTTTTGGTCCTTTGTTCCCCCATTACTTATGGCTTTGTCCAGAGTTCCTACTCTTAGATGTTGAGAGGTATGGGCACAAAGCAAACTTTTCTCTGTTTATTAGGCTCATGTACTCCAAAAAGGAGATAATAAAAAGTATAAGTTATCAAGTGACTGCTTCTGTGATTGAGCATAATCAGTGAGTGCGTGTGTGTGTGTGTGTGTGTGTGTGTGTGTGTGTGTGTGTGTGTGTGTGTGTGTGTGTGTGTCTGTATGTGTGTGCGTGTGAGCACATGCAGATGTCCTTGTGTATTTGTGTTTGTTTGTGTGTGTGTTGTGTAAGCAGAGAAACACTCCATTCTTGTTTTAATCTTTTTTTCCTGTCTCCACATGCTTGCTACCCAAGACTGTGGCTATTCATTCTGCATCACCTTGATGACAGTCAGACATGGTAGGGCCATCATCATCATCCCTTCCCTAGCAGCTGACAGATTGCATACTTGCACACAGGAGTCACACTATGTCTTTTCACATGAACATGCATATTTCTGCATATGCTGCCAAGAAGAGAACCACATAATCACAGATGGGCAAAATCAAGCATATGTTCCCATTCTGTGATGCATGCTGTGCCCCTGTTTCTCAAGTAGGTGCCAAGAGTACAACAGGACAGACCACCTGCATCCCTCATGGTGAGTCAGCTGTCATCAGCCACTGAGTCCCTCCCACCCTTATGTCACTTCCAGAAGCCAAACTGCAAATCATTCTTGTACATTCTGTGTCATAATCAGAGCTTCATACCCTGCCATGGAGCCAACCATACTCCAGTCTTACTAAAATCTGACTGCAAGCTTAGTACTTAGAACCTACTGATGGGCAGGTGATCACCCACATCCCTGACCCCAACACACCCACACTGTCAGAGGTGTACCACTTAGCCAGGAAGGTCAGTATGTGTGCATGCATTTCGAATGACATAACAATTGCAGAGCATGTATATCTATTGGGAGGGAAATTAGAAGACCTTGGGATCATTAAACCAGCCCACTTCCTACCACCTATTTTTCATCTCCCAGGAAAATGAATGGTCAAGAAGGCCTTCTGTACAGGAAAAAATGGGTTATATGGCTTTTGCCATGTCTGCGGATGCCTGACTTTTGCCCCTAGAGAGAAACAAACTGGCTGATGGGTAGCTGGAAGGGTAGGAATTGGGTAAATTCCATGGACTCTGAGAAAAAAGGGGGAAAAAGAAAAAATGTATCAGTGATTGTTATCACAGAACACAGTGTCCAAATTTCCTGACTGTGACACAATTTTTAATAGAGGACTAAGTAGGGGAGACGTAATGAATGGCTGAGATTAGCTCTTATTTATCTTGGATTGATGTGCTTGGGTGCATGCTGTACTCAGAGCACAATTTACTAGAGAATGAATACTGAGGTTCCCAATGACCCAAGCTGGCATTATATTAGAAGTAATAATATTACTGCATATGTATTAGAAATGTAAGTGCACAGCAATCTCACACACACACACACACACACACACACACACACACACACACACACACACACACACACACACACACACACACACACACACACGACCATGATGTGACCCATATACCATCACTGCAGACTCAGACTTCTCAGGAAAATAAGTTGTTTGCTCTTGCCTGTACAAGTTTCAGTTTCCTTGTGTAGCAAAGTATCTTCTCTAGCCATAGTGTGATGTTCTGTCCAGCCTTGGATCTCACCTTCTCAGGGTAGCTGTCTCATTGATGCAACACATTAAGGAAATATTCCCTGAATAAGGAGGATTTTTTTGCAAAACCCACAAAAAAAAAACAGAAAAAAAAAAATGAAAAAAAAACTTGGTCAATGGTGGATGTCACAAAAAAAAAAAATGAAGATGAGAAGATTCACACGTGCATGTATACACACACACACACACACACACACACACACACACACACACACACACACACACACACACACACACAAACTCACAAGAATATACACTCATGCAACAAATGACTAACACCAGCTCTCATGTCCATTAGGCTACATACCATCCATATGTCTTCTTACTTTTTCAGTCTTTGTAAAGTAGGCAAGAATCATTGAGATACAAAAAAAACAAGCAGTCTCCGTGGTATCCCAGAAGTCTCAAAACAACCCACTAAACAAGTATAGTGGGTCCAAAAACAAAACAGTGTAAGAAACTTCTCTGTGTGGGAGATTTTCAGTTCATATATCTCTAGTTAATCACTGTATATTAATCAGATCAGATAAAAGTAGTAGAAGTAGTTAACTTAAACTCGTCTTGAGTAAAACAAAAATAATAAATATATAATTGTACAGAATTACTAAGCATTCAAAAGTAATCCAAGCAAGGCAGGCAGTCTGTTTCCAGTCAAAAATCCTTTGTTAAGTACACAGACAAGCGATCCAAGTACAACAAAAATTGAGTAATAGTTTCCTCACAAGCTTTCTAACTATATATATACTTTTTATCAGGCAACTGAGTGGTTTATTGTGCTGTAAAACAAAGTGTTGTTGGTACATATGTTAAATTAAAATCTCTTCCCCATCAGTGTGACGTTCGAGCTATAATTATCAATTCTGTTCACATTATCAATACATTAATATTATGACACTAGGCTTTATATTCTATGGATTAATATGTAAATGTGGGATTATTCAGTCTAGTATATGCTGTGACATGAAACATAATAAGATTGTTTATTAAAATTCAGGATACAAATGTTTATTTGTGAAATTAAGATCATAATCAAAGACAGTTTGTAATTAGGTTTGTATCATAGAGTAATTACTTAATTTTTTATCAAAAAATGCCATATAATTTTGGAGATTCTGCCCTTTATATACAGGGACTAGCAAACATTAAAACAGGCAGGTTAAGGGACAAAGCCTTCATGAAAAATGGTTGTGAGTAAATGGAGTTTAAAGTATAAACTAAATGAATCCACTAGTATAGATATATTACTGTAGCAACCTTTATTAGCACAATTATTATATATAAGAATCAAAGCACTCAGTATACGTGTTAGTCAGACATGTTTTACCTTCTCAATTTCTTATGCTGTGTTATTCTTTTATTCTATTGTTTCGTTTCTGAACACTCTGTTTCCCCCGTCTACCTCCCCTTCTCTCAGTCTCCTTCCTAATTCTCAGATTCACTCCCCTTTACTTTTTGTTGCACTTTCTACTGTTTTACATTCTAGTTTTATCTACTCAGTTAGCTGTAAGCGGGGTCCACTACAAGTGCTTGTCTGCTATGTGTTCACAACACTCTTGCTCATTTCAACTTCCTGAAAAGAGATATGCTCTAATTCCCACTAATTTGTTCTTTCATATCTGCTTAGCCCTCACAAAACAATATTGCAAAACTGTATACCCTTACCAAAACCCTAACTCTGACCCTAAGAAACCCTCTTCACTCTCTAGCCCTAAAACTCCCTTCCACCTCCATAAACCTAAAAAAAACCTCCCGCTCCATGACCCTATGACTCCCTTCTCACTCCCTAATCCTAAGACTCCTGTGTCTCTAAACCTAAAACAACATTCTTGCACCCATACCCTGAAATCCCACTTCTGCTTCCTAAACCTAAAACATCCTTCTGTTACAACTAATATACTCTCCCCTCCACTCCCTCAACATGTCTGCTGTGCTCACCTCTCTTGAACTCGAATAATATGCTAAAGTAAGCTGTAGTGACTGCTTGCCGAAACTCATATTTGAGTTCAAACACAAGGTTAAGTGGCAATCTACCCAAACATCAAGATGGTCAAGCCACTGTTTTGAGGCAGCAGTCCTCGAGTGTTTGAGACTCAAGTGCTTGTAGAACACCCATCTAACAGTCCCTTTCTCTTTTTCTCCCTCTGTCTCTCACACTGTCTCAGTTTTTTTAAGTTTTCTCTCAAAAGCCAGTAGGAACACAGTAGCATCTCCGCATCAAAAAACTAAAATTCACTTGAGATGGGTGATTACATCATGTTTTCCTGTTCCGTGAGCCTGCAATCCTGTCAAAACCAGGACATACACTGGATTCATACAGCAATGCATTCAGTG
Organism: Protopterus annectens; assembly: GCF_019279795.1. Classification (NCBI taxonomy): domain Eukaryota; kingdom Metazoa; phylum Chordata; order Ceratodontiformes; family Protopteridae; genus Protopterus; species Protopterus annectens. The sequence continues at coordinate 1,231,945,134 of NC_056728.1, forward strand.
CAATTGACTTATGAGCTACGTTTGAAAAGGCCCTATGCTATATCCTGAAGCCTCTCTGTGCTCACATAAATATATTTTTTCATTAATAGGTACATTACCACTAATGTATAGTGCATGCATTTTAAAGCTACTGGAAGACAGGATCTACTGTTTTCCTGGATGGTATATTTCCTGTAATGTTCCATGCACATTATCCACTATCAGAGTTCCTTCTTCCTCCTTTGTTTCCATTTTGTCACCTTTCAATTGCATAGCATTATCTTCAAAGCACATTTGTTTGCCATTACTATTTTTCACTTTTCGACAGGGATGTTTATCACTCAGAATATGCTTGGTTTGATCTAACCTAAGATTATAGTTCTCTTTGAGGATAGCTAGCCACCAGGAAGCCCCACTCCAGTCTACAGGCCTGATCTGCTTCACTAATCAAGTGACTCCCTTTCCCACCCACCGCTAAATCTTTATTATATTAACCAGTTCCCCCACACAGACTACTTGACTATTATATGGTCAATTACATTATTCCACATCTCTAAGCATCTCTTACATTTTAACATCTTACTTTCCTTTCCTCTTCTCTTACAACCCATTAAAGACTTTGATTGCTTACTATTCTGTACCACTTCATACCACACTTTTGTAAACCTTGGTCCACCTCTACCTGCAGTTTAAATTACCTACATTAATATATATTAAAATTTACCTGTATCTTATTTTTCTTATGAACTCCACCAGCAATATAAGGGATCATACTAGTACCATAGCTCTCAACTTTGCTCAAGAATTGTGAACAAAGTTCTCCTCTTGTTGCAGAAGGATAAAGCCTTGACTATTTTGCAAACAATCAATGTTCAGTAGCAGCTCAGGTGCCTGTCAGGGTATGATGGGTGTGAGCAGCCACTACCATCCTGTGGGGGGGGGGGGTTATCAATGACACCTAACAGGAGCACTAATTGTCTACCCCATGGAGCCACAGGTCTACAGAGCCACAGTGCAGTGAGCAATCTTATTATGAGATAAGAGGGACCCTCAGAGGGCAGAGATAACAGAGCCAAAAGAGCCACTGCAGGTCTGGGGCATACTTCACTGTAGAGAGTGTAGGCCACCACATGGGATCAACTAGACTGGCATGTTCTCTACCACTAAACTGTTGTCAAGAGAATCTGATCTCATGGAGGATTTCCCATGCAGAAACACCTGCTTGGGAGTCCACGGTTCCTATGACTGTGGAACAGATGTACCAACTGGGCATAGGTAGAGGAGCCACTGAGCTTGGTCCTGTGGGACTGAAAAAAAAAATGAATCAGGGACAAAGGCAAAAATAATGTAGGGGTACAATGTCCCAAAATCAGGGCCATATATTCCTCCTATTAATTTAACAAGTTAATAGAACAACTTGTTTTACATCAGCATGCATTTTTCTGAACAAAGACAGGTATGAAACTCTAACATCTGGCAATGCTGACTGACTGTAATTCTCAGTGATTTATCAGAAGATCATATCTGCCTGGGATGTCATGATTGACAGACCTCGATGATTTGCCAGAGATGGCCTGCATCTGTCACCCCTGGACTTCTGGTTACTGGCCAAGGCTCTTGCCACTCCAATAGTGCCTTTTTAGGCAGTGTTCCAAAGACCAAATTACCATCATAACAGCTACAAAAAATGCAATCTGAGGGTCATTCTGCTCAACACTAGAAGTCTAAATCTCAAAATGCACTCACTCCAAGCACTCCTTAAAATGGAGAACATCGACATTTGTGCTGTAACAGAGACCTGGTTCAAGGCAGCAGAAAGCACCCATGCACTACCAGGCTATAACTCATTCCACACCTTTCGGCCCCAGAACTTGGACCGAAGCTCCAAAGGCAGTGGTGTTTCAATATTCATAAAGGATACACACACATCCAGACTGGTAGACCAACATAATGCATCAGAGATACTTCAGGTGCAGCTAACATTGGGTAAGACAGCGATTCAAGTCGTAGCTTGCTATAGGTCCACAACCATGTCCCAAGACTCACAATCCATGTTCCTAAGCACCCTGGAGAATATTAGGGTCCAACCTAACAGTCTCTTAGTGGCAACTTCAACTACCCCTCCATTAACTGGGAAAACTACTCATGTACCAATACTCTTGCCCAACATTTCTGGAGTTCATTAATTCCAATACCCTGAACCAGCTCATTCTTACCCCACTGGAGATAGCAACATCCTTGACCTGGTCATTACTAACATGGGCGACCATTGCTCTACATCAATAGTCAGCTCCTCCCTGGTGACATCCCCCCTCCCCCGCAAATGTAACCACCAAGAAAAACTTCTCCAAAGCTAACTTTGGGCTCCTACAAACAGAAGTGGCTAATTTCACAGCACCTGTGCAAATGGACAATAGTTGTATGACCGCCAAATCATACACCAATGCACTGCACGAACACGTACACAAACGCATGGATCTCACTATACCCAATAGAACCAAGACACTCTCCTCCAAAAAAAGGAAGCTAATCTGGTGGTCCCCTGCCATAAACAAACTCTACAACAGAAGAAGGAAACTGATGCGGAATAAGGTAAAGTCCCAAGACTGGAAAAACTCCCTTATCAGCCTCAACAAAAAGGCCTTCTATAGTTATGTAAAGAATCTCCATGGCAATACCCAGATTTGCTCTGAGCTACTGCACAATGGTACGTCCTATATCGAGCCAGCAGATATTGCCAGTATACTGGCCGACAGATTCATTGCCAACTTTACCCCTCTCTCCTCCCCCAAAAGGACCAATCAGAATACCAGTAGATTGCCAGGCACAAAGTATTACTGCTGCACAGGTTAAAACAGCACTGTCCAAAGCCAAGAATACAGCTTCTATGGGACCTGACAATATCCCTGGCTGTGTTCTACATAACTACAGAGTGAACTGGCACCTCACCTCTGTGCCCTGCTCAATCACAGCCTCACCTCAGGCTTTGTCCCTACCGAATGGTGCACTGCTACAATCATCCCTCTCCACAAAGGAGGAGTGACTACAGACCCTCAGAAATATCACCCTATTAGTCTGACGATCCTGATATGCAAAGCTATGGAACACATCATCATGGATCTAATAAACAAGGATATAGGGAATCTCCAAACTCTTGATCCCACACAGTTTGGTTTTGTGAAGGGTAGATCATGCCTGCTCATCTTGGTTGACTTCTTTGAGTCAGTCACCAGAGCTGTGGATGGAGGCCAGGGGATTCATACAGCCTACCTTGATCTGACCAAGGCTTTTGATACCATTCTCCACTCAAGAATCATAGAAAAAATCACTAAGCTAGGCATCAACCCCTATATCACTTGATGGGTTGCAAACTGGCTTACAGATAGAACCCACAGTGTGAAAGTAGCTGACTCAAAGTCAGACTACTGACTAGTTACGAGTGGAGTCCCACAGGGTTTGGTCCTGGGTCCTCTCCTGTTTGGTATCTATTTCTCTGAAGTCCAGGCCAACACAAAGGGACTCTGGCTGACAAAGCTCGCAGATAATTGCAAGTTGGGAGCTATTATTAACTCCCCAAGTGATGCTGACATCCTACATAATGGCCTCATTGAGACCAGTGACTGGTGTCAGAACCATGGCATTAAGCTCAATGCCAAAAAGTGTGTCATCATCTCCTTTGGGAAAAACCCAGTTCCCATGAATTGCCACATTTATGGTAGTCCAGTGAACACAGAAGGTGTTATAAGAGATCTGGGAGCACAGGTTGACAGCAACCTCTCTTTTGATCACCACATTGGCACTGTGGTCAGAAAGTCCTTCAATGTGCCACATCTCATTACTAAGGGTTTTGCATCCAGGAAGAAAGAAGTCATTGTCTCCCTCTTCTCTTCCCTCATTAGGCCAGTCATCGAGTACAATGTGCCATTTGGCATGCACCTCACTAGACACCTGCAACAACCGGAGAGGCTGCAAAAGTACCTCACAAAGAGGATCCTAGGCCTTAAACACTTGTCCTATATGGACAGACTCAAAAAACTCCAACTATTCCCTGTCTCATATCGCCTACTTAGAGACGATCGCTGCTTGACTTACAAAGCCATGTCTGACACAGCTCTGTTAGAAATGCTACATCTAAAGAAATCCCAATCCCTCCTCACCATATGCTTTAGAGACCTCAACCTCATTGCCACTTAACAGAACCTAAAACAAATTACAAACTAGACAAACTGATAAAGCAAAAAACCAAGACAAACTGGAGCAGCAGGAAAAATAAAACCGTTTAATAGTGTTAGCGCTTTCGGAAATAGACTGTGCTTTTCCTTCTTCAGACAAACAAGAGCCATTTCAAAATACTTTAAAACCTAATAGTCTACGTAACAGTTAATTAATTAAGTAAAAAAGAGCTCAAATTTAAAGTGAAAGAGTATGTCAGTTAAAACCTTCCAAGAAGTTAAAAGCCAAGTAGAGCTGAATAAAACCAGAATTAAACCTCATCAGAGCAACCCCTAGTTTAACAATGTTCATCATCAAATAAATAAATACATATAAAAGAAACATTATAGTAGCAGTCTACTACGTAGTTATTATTAAGTTACCCAAAAGTAATAATAAGCAAATAAGCACCAAAAAAATAATTTCAAAAAGATTAACACACAAATAAAGATGAAAAAAGTAACTCATGCGTAAATTCATTTTTTTAAAGCCAAAAGCTTAAGAAAACATTTAATTGAAACTGTTTTGTTGAGACCTGGGGGCAAATAAGCTGCAGTGTCAATTTGCCACCTCAATTCCTCAATTTCTAGTTTAATTTGCCAAGGGCCCCCTCTCCCATCAACGTCTATTTGCTTTAATACTGTAAACTTAAAGCTATGGTTTGGAAAATCCATAATTTGCCTAGCTAGTGCATTGGTCTTATCCCCCCTACTTATGGCATATTGGTGCTCGTATATGCGCTGTTTAAGCTTCCTTTCTGTCTTCCCGATATAGAAAGCTTTGCAGACTTGGCAACAAGCACAGTAAACCACTCCTTTTGTGTCACATGAAAATTTACCCTGGACTTTATAAAGGGTATCCCTAATCTTAAATTGGTAAGCAAGATTTAAATGCTTACATTGATGGCAAGCTCCACATTTTAACATACCCTTGTTCTTAACAACAAGTGGTTTAGTGGAGTATTCCAACAAAGTTTTCAAGTTACAACCTCGTCTAAAGGTAATTTTAGGCTTATTGCCTAATAGCTTGTGCAAAGAGTTGTCCTCAATAACGAGAGTCCAGTTCTTATAAAGGGTCTCCCTAATAAAAAAATGATCTAAATTGTAGGTACATAAAAAACTGGTAGTGTAACAGGGAATTATGTTGGTTGTAGTAACTTAGACCTCATCTGGCAGAATTTCCTGTTCCACCAAAATCACAGTAGGTAATAGGGGCTTAAAGTATCCAGAATGTCTTTTAATAATTACTTCAGTGGAAATACCGGAGACTAAGCTCAATGGATAGCCTCTGTTGAGGAACATTTTCTCAAGCAAACCACATTCGTCCATGAAATCAGAATCATCTGAGATCATTCTGGCAGCTCTCACCATCTGACCCTTGACCACTGCTCTCTTTTGGTGGTAGGGGTGACAGCTGGACAAATGGAGGAATGAGTTAGAATAGGTGGATTTCCTGTAAATAGTGCTTTTAAATCTGCCTCTAACAAGGTCTTTATGGATACAAATGTCAAAAAAGTTAATGCTTGACTTCCCATACATGTCAAGCAGAGCACCTAGCTGACCCTCTTCAACAGAAATCTTGATGAGTTGATGGGAAACAGGAACTTTACTCTGGGGGTAACTTCAGTGGCTGTACTCGACAGAGGCACTGGGAACTAAGGTCGGGTAGCACTATGCCAGGGTAATCCTATGGCTAGGCTTGTATAGGCCCCAGGGCCATTAGCCTAGTACACAAATATGAAACATTTTAACAAGTACAGGGCAAAAATATGAAGCAAAATTGCGGACAGTTGAAAACTATAGTGCCACTGTTCTCTTGGCTACCTATCAAAAGTGAAAGACCACACACTGTGAGGCCCAATAGCTGATAACTAAGTGGTGACTGAAATTAAGACAGACAGTTCCAGAATTTGGTGTTATGCTTTTAAAGGAGTTCTCCACAACTGCTATACTCTTGCATTCCCTGGTATTAGAGCCTGTGCCCACCACCTTGCTGTTTAGTTATTTATATTAATTCTGAGATCAGTGTACTTTTGAGTAAGGGGATACTCACAAATAGGTTTATAGGTTCAAGGAGGTTAATAGGCCAATAGTCCTAGGGCCTTTACAAGCCTAGCTATGTAAAAAAGCCTGAGTACCCTAGCTGACCTTATTTAGATGGTCGTTATTTGTAGAGTGATACTATGATCAGCACTGAGTGTCCCCTGTCCATGAGGGCAATAGGTGCCACCCCCAGGTGGAATTTGTGGTTTCTCATCCAACTGTCAAGGTTGCACTTTAATAGGGTCATTCAGGAGCTCTGCTTCACATGAAATGGGAGCTTATTCTAGAAGAGAGGCAATCTCTGGGAGGCATATCTGTCTCTTGAGCATGTCCAATTAATGTTGCAGGCCAGGATGAGCTCTCTGGAGTGAGTGACTCTTGTCCCATTTAATTTGTGGATGTCAACAAAAAATAAAAAAATAATTCCACCCAGGTTTTGATTTTGACCCTACAAGACATATTATGTTTACAGTTGATTTTGTTTCCTTATTTACATCAATTCCCCATGATGTTGGGGTGGAATATGTTAGGGAGTTTTGGGGGGTCTTTTCTAGTTTTTCTAGTACTGAAGTGAATTTTTATTGTGAATTAATTGAGATTTTGTTAAAAAGCAATTATTTTCTGTTTAATAAAAAATGTAATAAACAAATTAAAGGGGTTGCCATGGGATCCCTGGCAGCCCCTTCTGTAGCAAATTTAGTTATGGGTGGTGGGAACACATTGTGTTAAATTCTGTTAAGGCAATGCTCCATGTCTGTTATTCCAAAACATTTGTTGATGATTTGTTTTTCATCACTGAGGGGGATACAGCAAAAGTTTTTTTTTTTTTTGTTTTTAGATGCATTATATCAGCGATCTGGGTTTTAGAAGTTTGTCCTTGGGAAGTTTGGAATTGAGATTAACTTCTTGGATATATGCTGGAAGTGGAACATTTCAATAAATAGTTTTGAAAGTGTTATCCATAGAAAGAAGAAATTAACTAATGGTTAATTACACTATAATAGCCAGCATCTGCATTTTATCAAGAGGAATATTCCCAAAGGACAATTCATAAGAGCTAGTTGTATGACAACTGATGATAATAAGCTCATGGAAGAATTTGAATTTGTTTTCAATTATTTAAGGAAAGGGGGTATGAAGAGAAATTCCTGAGGGAATTAGCTGAAGGGAATTTTAATAAATGAAATGCTAATTAACCTCCACTTACAATGAATAAACCAAACCAAACGTTTTAAAACAAACAAGACAGCTTGTAGTGAAAATTCCCTCTACACTTTTATTATTCCTGTAAGCACTTTTGTGCAAGTCCAATGACTGCACTTCTTCAGACAAATTGCATTCCCAAAAGCCCATCCCTTTATATACAATCATGCTGTCATTAATCAAGCAATTAATTAATATGACTTAAAACTTTAAAGTTAAATTAAAAAAACAAGTACTTGAAGGCACACTCTATCAAAACCATAATTAAAATACATCTAAATACTACATTTAAATATACATATATTTTATATACATACACAAATACAATACTATAAGATAACCTTCATGCTTAAAATTATTAAAAAAAAAAAATATATATATATATATATATATATATATATATATATATATATATATATATATATATATATATATATATATATATATATATATATATATATATATGTATACATTTTATATTGCACAATTTTCCTTAAATGAAATTCGTAAATAAATAAATTAATGAATATATTTACATTGTTTTAGCTTCACAACTAAAGATCAACTATTTATAAATTATTCATAGAGTTTAGGTTCCTATTTAAACTTATGTATTAGTGCTACTTTATCTGATGTGGACTCACCTATCTAAGGCTTTAAGTTTTAAAATACATTTAATAGAGCTATATTCATTTAACCCTGGATACATATAGGCATTAGTATTAATTTGCCATATAAGCTCTCTTTCTTCAAGAGTCAGCTGCCAAGGGCATCCCCTAATGTTCTTGTCTATGTGTTCAGCTACAACATATTTAAATTTATGTGCTGGATGTTCCAGAATATGTCTAGCTAGGGCATTTGTGGTGGTACCTTTACTAATGTGATATTGATGTTCATACACTCTTTGCTTTAAAGCTCGCTCTGTCTTTCCAACATAACAACTAGGACATAGTTGACATATAGTCATATATACTACACATGCTGTATCACAATTAAATGTACCATGAATATTATAATATTTGTCTTTTATGGTAAATCTACTCCCTACATGTATGTATTGACACTGCTGACATCTTCCACATTTTTTCATAGCCCCACCATTATATATAGCCCTAGTCGTATTCTTATATTCAAGCATAGTTTTCAAATTCAGGCCTCTCCTATACACTACGCATGGACTAGTACCCACTTTTTTCCAGATATTTGAATCTTCCTATAACAAGGACCAATTCTTATACAAAATCTGTCTAATTGTATCTGAATCTATGGAAAAAGTAGTTATATAGCTGATTTTGACTTCTTGTTGAGTAGGCCTAGCTACTTGGTCCGTCCTCAGTGCATCTCCTTGCTCTAAAATTCCTTTAATTAAAATGGGTTGAAAGTGGCCATTTTCTCTTTTCATTTTTACTTCCTCTTAAATCTGCTCAAACAAAACTAGGGGATAACCTCTCTGGACAAACATCCCTTTCAGATTATTACATTCTTGTAGGAAATCATCCTCAGAGGAAACCATCCTAGATGCCCTTACTAATTGGCCTTTAACCACTGTTCTTTTTTGAAAATATGGGTGGCTAATGCTAAAATGTAAAAATACATTGGAATAGGATAGGCTTTCTAAATATCGTAGCTTTATACCTGTTAAAATCCCTATCCTTAGTAAGTCTCACATCTAAAAAATTAATAGTATCACAATCAAAATGATATGTAAACTTTAAGAACTGTGCATATTTAGAAATACTAGAAATAAATTCAATGGCAGAATCCTTTGTACCTTTCCATATGAAGAAGATATCATCGTGGCACCTAGTGTACCAGGCCACAGTCTCTTTAAACATACCATTATTGAACAAAACCTTTCTTTCCCAAAACACCATTACACAGTTGATGAAGACTCCCCCACAGTGGGACCCCATAGCCACCCCTGTTTTTTGTAGGTAGAGTTACTTATCAAACAACATAAAATTATTACTAAGAAAAACATCCAATAAAATTTCAATCAAATTAATATCATCGTGTTCCACCTTATGTGCAATAAGCAATTCCCTAACCCATTCAATACCTGTTTTTTGTGGAATAACTGTGTATAAATCTATTATATCCACAGTAAGAGTTAATTAAAATCACTATTAAAATCCAGGCTATTCATGTTCGTCAAAAAATCACATGAATCTTTACATATTTATGGTTCATTACTGATAATGGGTTTGAGTTTGCTATCTATAAATTTCGCACAAGCATATGTTATAGATTTCCTACCATCTACTATTGGCCTAAAAGGTGGATTTGCCAAATTTTTATGGATTTTCGGTAAACCAAACAGCACTGGTGTTAATGGTGCTGGCATAGTTAAATAATAATACATACTCAAATCTGTACTGTTCTCTAACAAAAGGTCATTCAACACATCTTTTACACGTTTATATGCAATATTCATTTCATTGATGCTAACTTTTTCATATCTGTCACACTGAAGTACATTGAACATTCTATTATTATAATCATCCTCATCCATAAAGATCAGGCCACCACCTTTATCCCGCTTCATGATCCTTACTCTACAAACTTTTAACATTTTAAAAAAATCAAATTCATCTTTTGACATGTTAAAATTATATAAATGTTTTTTACTTAAAGCATTTCTAATGTCCATTTCACATATATGTTCAGATGTTAAAAGAGTTTCATGTATAGGTGGATTGAAAGTACTAGAAACTCTTAAATTATTATTCTGTGGGACATTGTTAGCAAACAACACTGCTAAGTTCATTTTCCTGATGTATAATTTCAGATCTGTAAGAGTTCTGGCTAAATCGTCCCTCCGATCTGGAACAAAGGAAAGTCTCCTTGCTAGAGTATCCACCATTTCAGAGTTTATGACTACCGAAGAGAAATTATATACTTTAAAGTCTTCTACTGAGTTTGTTATTGTTCGAATTCTCCTGTCCATATCCGTTTTGGTCATTATGACCATTTTGTTGTTGGTTAAAACGTATTCTCTCACTTCGCCTAGGAATAGGCGTTTGACTTTCACCTTCTTTGTCGCTCTGTTGTGTGTCATCATCATGGGGGTGTTCACTTCCTTCAGTTGCCATGGCTGCATTAGCTTGAGGATCCCCTCTTGTTACATAACTGTTTGGGGTTGGATAAGCTACCCCTTTTGCATAGTCATTCATATCCCTTGCAATCTTTCTCTTTTTTACTTCTACCGACCTCTTCATAACTTGATCTATACTCGAAAAAATTTGAATATAGTCATATTTATAACGGCTGAAGTTCGTGTCAGTTGTTATGTCATGTTCTAGTGTCTCTAAAATCACTTTGCAACATTTGTGCTTGTACTTTGTAGTTTTATCAGTAGATCTAAAAACTCAAAGCCCTGCTGGTCAAAAAGAGCTAACAGTTCCCCATGGAATGCAGATTTGTTTATTAGCCCTACGGGGTAGCGCCATTGTCTTAAACCCTTCGGAACAATTTTCTTCATAAGACATTCTTGGAAATAAGCTATTTCCAATTGCAGCTTATGACATTTTAACAATTTTTGATCGAATAGTTTCAACGTTTGACAATATTGTTAATGGTTCCATTGTTGATGTTCTCTTGTAACTCATTAACACGCAAGTCATAACTGCTTGCCACAAAAAATTGTGGTACTCTTAAATAGTCGATCAATGAAGGTTGTTGTGAGCCATAATTATTGCCATGTACATCTCTATTACTTTAATTTTGATTCAAAATAGCCCTTGGGCTTGAGATATTATTTAGTCTATTTACAGCATTGGTATTGGGTAAAGCAGAAACGGAAGCATCGATAGGAGAGTTTCTGCTTACCCTTGTAGACATCACGCTGGTACCAGCCACATTCAGCATTTCATTCACCTGACAGGTATTCCCCTCTTGCAGCGTCTTAGTTAACCCATCGACTCGCTCCAATAAGCATCGAACTAATATTGTCAAGTCCCCAATAGAATTATTATTGATAGAGTTGCCATTACTTGTATTAACAGGTCCTGTAGAAATTAGCCCAGTAGAGGAAGTATCTTCCTCCTGGGAAAATAGTGGTTGGGACATATCACCAACAACGCTGTCCAACAAAAACTTATAATGAATAAATCAAACCAAACTTTTTAAAACAAACAAGACAGCTTGTAGTGAAAATTCCCGCTACAATTTTATTATTCCTGTAAACGCTTTTGTGCAAGTCCAATGCCTGCACTTCTTCAGACAAATTACATTTCCAAAAGCCCATCCCTTTATATACAATCATGCTGTCATTAATCAAGCAATTAATTAATATGACTTAAAACTTTAAAGTTAAATTAAAAAAACAAGTACTTGAAGGCACACTATCAAAACCATAATTAAAATACATCTAAATACTACATTTAAATATACATATATTTTTATATACACACACAATTATAATACTATAAGATACCCTTCATATTTAAAATTATTAAAAAAATATATATATATATATATATATATATATATATACATATATATATGTATATATACACACACATTTACATATTGTGTGCGTGTGTGTGTGTGTGTGTATATATATATATATATATATATATATATATATATATATATATATATTTTATATTGCACAAAATTCATAAATAAATAAATAAATTCATGAAAATAGTTACATTGTTTTAGCTTCACAACTAAAGATCAACTATTTATAAATTATTTATAGCATTTAGGTTCCTATTTAAACTTATGTATTGCTACTTTATCTGATGTGGACTCGCCTGTCTAAGGCTTTAAGTTTTAAAATACATTTAACAGAGCTATATTTTTTTTATAATTTTAAATATGAAGGCTATCTTATAGTATTATAATTGTGTCTGTATATAAATATATATGTATCTTTAAATGTAGTATTTAGATGTATTTTAATTATGGTTTTGATAGTGTGCCTTCAAGTACTTGTTTTTTTAATCTAACTTTAAAGTTTTAAGTCATATTAATTAATTGCTTGATTAATGACAGCATGATTGTATATAAAGGGATGGGCTTTTGGGAAAGTAATTTGTCTGAAGAAGTGTAGGCATTGGACTTGCACAAAAGCACTTACGGGAATAATAAAAGTGTAGAGGGAATTTTCACTACAAGCTGTCTTGTTTGTTTTAATTATCCTCCACTATTAAAATTTCCTTTTCAGAATCTGAATAACAGACAAAGGGACATTGGAAGTAACTCTAACATTTATTGTAGTTTAGAAATGACTTCTGATTGTGGGTACATACGCAATGTGATACAGAATAACTGGAAAATATTGGAAGGGAATAAAGAGTTGTATACAGTAGCAGGTTCCCAGCCCCTATTTGTTTACAAGAACAACTATAAATTGAAACTGTTGTTACAGAATGATACCACAAGATATGGACTAGATAACTGTTACACCAATAAACCTAAAGGGATGTACAAATGTAGCTGATGCAATACATGTAGGCACATTCTGGAAGGACCCTATGTTTATTTAAACCATATGACTCATACTATTAGGGTTACAGGGCGTTTCTGTTGTAAAAGTAGAGGGGATATTTACATTAGTATTTGCAGTGGATGTACAGCTTTTTATATAGGTATGATAACTAGGGCCTTAAATGAAAGGGTAAGAGAGCAATTCAATTATATTGTATCAAAAAGAAAGATACTTGGAATGCACTTTTTAAACATACTTTTAAGTGTGAGAATTATAAAAAAAATTTCTTTTTTCCATTTTGGAGCAAGGTTTTACTGACACGAGGGCTGGAGATTTTAAGAACTTTTTAGAAAAAAAGAAGCCCTGTGGCAATTAAGATTAAATTCTGATGAATTGCCCGGGCTTAATGACATGGCCAATATTAAGTGTTTTTTAAAAAAATGTAAACTATATGTAAATAAGAGTTGTGAATTGGATTTAGATGTTTAAACTGGAATTGTTTTATTAGTTCATAGGTTCATAGATTAGTACTAAGCTAACTGTCCTTGCGAGCCATTTTAAGCCTAGTCAATTATCCCTTGTGAGACTCGAACACTGCACCTTGTGTTTGTAAGGCAAACACCTTAACCATTAGGCCACCCTCCCAATTAATTAGTTCTGCTTTTTAATTGGCTTCAAACTACTGTTTAAATGTGTGATGCGTGTATTTGTGTATTCTGAAGAAGTCTGAGGATGAAAGTATTTAATAAAAAGTCTGTTACACTAAATTGTTTGGCTTCACCCTTGGTTCCAGTTTCTTTGTGCTTTTTAATTTGTGGATGTGCAGCATTTCCATTAGGGCAGGGTCAGAGACTGCTCTGTAGGCCAGGCACGGGTTGCCTCTCAGCAGCTTGTACGATACAAAGTACAGTGATAAGGTTTTCCTTCTTTCCTTGTAGGTCAAGTCTTGGAGGCCCTGAATTCTCTTGGTTAGAAACCTCTGTGGTCTCTACAGTTGTCTGGTGAGGTACATACAGAAGGGAGCATTGTACTCAATCAGTGGTCTGATAAGGGCCAAGTACAGTGGAGTAATGACCTCCCTGGTCTTGGATGCGATGCCCTTATTTATGAGATGGGTGGTGTAGAAGGCTTTCCTTACTACTGTGGATACATGGTGATCAAAGTTTAGATTGCTATCAACCCACTTTCACAAGACACACACACCACTGTGTTTGAGCTTAGAGGAGTGCTGTCTATATCATAACTAGCAGGGGTACTTCTCTGCCAAAGGGGATAAGGAGGCATATTTTTACATTTACTGTCAATCCATGGTCCTGGCACCAATTGTTTTTCTGTGTCAGTCCCTTCTGTAATTTGTTGATGTCACGGGGGGACTCTATGCTTGCTACCAGTTTACAGTCATCTACAAACTTAGTAATCCACACGACATCAAGTTTTGACTGGACTTCATACAAATTAATTCCAAAAAGTAGAGGGCCTAGTACAGCTCTTGTGGTACACCACTGGTAATTGGACTACTAGTAGGGGTGGATTCTCCAGCTTTAATTGTATGCATTCTATCACTGAGCCAGTTTGCTAACCATCTAGTGATGAATGCATTGATACCCAGCTGGGAGAGTTTCTCAATGATCCCTGAGTGGGGAATTGTGTCAAATGCCTTGGCTAAATCAAGACAGGTGATGTGTCTTGTGATTTTCTGAAAGAAGCTTGTCAGGTTTCGTAAGCAAGATCTACCCTTGACGAAACCAAACAGGGTTGGATCAAGAGTGTGAAGGTTGTCTATATCCTGGTTGATAACATCCATGATGTTTCTTTCCATGGCCTTGCAGATAAGACTTGTCAGACTAATGGGTCTATCATTTCCAGGGTCAGTTGATGGACCCTCTTTGTGCATGGGGATTACTGTGGCTGTTCTCCACTTCTCCAGCATAAAACCAGTGCTCAGGCTGTAGTTAAAGAGACAACTAAATGGGTTTTGCTAGGTCTTGTTTTAGATTGTTTTGTATGCAACCTGGGATGTTATCTGGTCCCATAGACGCTGTATTTTTGGCCTTGGAGAGCGCTTGAATAACTATTATTTGGAGGTCAATGGTAGAGGACTGGTTTTAGGAATGCTATGAGGTATGGCTGTTGGGGACAGGGGGGTAAAATTGTTGCCAAATCTGTCAGCCAGCAGGTTGGCAATTTCTTCAGGTTCCATGTGAGTGGTGCTGCCCACTATTAGTTCAGCACACAGCTTTGTATTCCATTTGATGTTTCAGGTGTAGCTAAAGAATGCCTTATGATTACCTTTAGCTAGGGATGCCAGTCTAGTCTCATAACTTGCTTTAGATGACTTTACAAGGTTTCTAATTTACTTATTTAGGCTGTGTAGGGTAGTCTTCCTTTGCTGAGTATGTTCATTCTTGTTCTTAGATATCAGTTTCTTTCTTTTGTTATATAACTTATTTATACTTGCAGTCCACCAGAGTGGCTTCTTCTTGTGAGAGGACTTGGTTTTAGTCCTGCCAGGTACTGTCGAGTCAATACATTTGCTTAAGTGACTGAATAGAGTGTTTGTGTACTTCTCCACATAGGAGTCATTGTTGCCTGTGTTAGCAGGGACTTTGAAACCATTTATACAATCACTTAGGAGGCGATAGTTTACTTTGGAGAAATGTTTTTTTTTTTTTTACTGTTTTGCTCCTGTGGGGATGTTAGGTTTGATCTTTACTTCAAATGAGACAGATTTATGGTCTAATGTAATGAGAGAGGGCAGCACACTGGGGATAATGCAGTAGCTCTTCATGTTGGCAGGTACTATGTCTAGGATATTTGAGTCCCTTGTTGGGGTGCAGACTAACTGTTCTAGTGCATTTGACTTAAAGTCCAGGAAGCTTAGTGAGGTTGTGTTTGCACTTGTGTAAGCTTCCGAATGAATGGATGGGTAGTTGAAGTCTCCCATGACCAAGATGTTTGGCTGTATACTGAGTGATTCAAGCAAGTCCTGGTAGGTGGTGTGTTTCTCCTGGTTCATGGTGGGAGACCTGTAGCTAGCTAGATGTGGTAGATTGTTTTGCCTATAGTTATTTGGGCCTGCAGTAGCTGAAGAGAGTCATACTGTTTTACCAGTTGTGAGGTATATTTGGATTTAATGAAAATGGACACACCTCTGCATTTGTATCTTTCATGCTCATTTTGGGGTCTAAATGTGTAGAAGGCATTGTAGCCCTGAATGACTGGGGTACTCTCCATGGCCTTGAACCAAGTCTCAATGACTGATCAAATGTCAGCATCTTCCAAGGTGAGGAGTGTTTCCAGGGAGTGCAGCTTACTGTTTAGGTGGGTCAATATTACCAAAGTGAATGATTGAAATGCCGAGTATGATATGATCAACACATGTTCATCAATCTTACTCTTCACTGAAATGTTAAAAGACTGAAAAGCAGATGATCGAAATGTCATAGTTGGCCAACACCGCTTCCATAGCTCCCTAGTGAATATATACAAGGAAAAGACGTGACATCTAAATGTAAACCTCTAATGTATTATATACATAATATTACTATTCTACACAGTGAAAAATAAAGTAAAGAAAATGCACTCTAGTGAATGGTGCAAATAACATACACTATCACAGCAACTATATTTTTTACAGCATGGCAACCGCAGTTAGAAAATCCCAGAAAATGTAAGAAAATAGTGAGTTATATCAATGTACTTTGTATTAAAGTATTTACCATGTGTATATAAATCCTTTTATTGGTTTACTGCTCCTTAGCAGCACAATGTTAGCTCCATGACGTAATACGTTCACTGTTGCAAGTTGGCCAACTATGATAGTTTGTGATTTACGCTATAGATGTTTAGAGCTTTTGCATATCAGGTATTTCGAATAATACATGTCGATCATCTCGTACTCAATGTTTCCATTGTTTGACTTGATAATATAGACCCATTTAGGCTACTAGCATTAAGCAGCATGACCTTGTGCTTGTCGCTAGAGTATTTTTCTACACTGGAAGTTGTGTTGTTTTGACATAGCCTAAAAAAGACTCTGTAGGGGAGGCAAGCATCTTTGCCAGTATCCTAAAGCCTTGTGAAGACAGGTGAAGGCCATCTCTGGTGAAGCATCGATGTCTGTTGACCATGCCTTCACAGGCTGACAGATACTGCATCCCCTTGGAGACACCAGAAGCTAAGCCAATTGCTAAAATCAATAATTTTTTGCCTGTACTGTGGCATCATCCTAAGTGAAAGCAGAATGCTGCTTAGGGCTAGAGGCATACCTGCCTGGCACACATAATCTGAGAGCTCTTTCATGTCTCTCTTCATATAATCCAGAGAGGTACATCTCAATTCATTCACTCCAACATGTACTATGACAGAGTCATAACGGTAATTGCTTCTGAGTGACTTGAGTGCGTGCATGACTTGGCAGATCATGGTACCTGACAGGCAGCTGACCGTGGCCTTCTCCTTGTCCAGCCTCACTACTGAGTTGCCTATGACTAGGAAATTTGGTTTAGAAGTGTTTGCCTTAGGTGCTTGATTGCTGAGGCACTGTTATATGTGTTGTTATGTGTACTAGTGGATTTTGTTTGTATACCAGTATGCCGGGATTGTCTGCATTTGTGAGGTCTCTGTTCTTTTGGTAAACTCTTGGTGAGTACCTCAACATATGTAGGTTTATGTGTCTTGACTTTATCTTGTGTAACAGGAGAGTTATGTGAGATGACAACCTTTTTGATGTTATTTATTGTTACTTGAGAAGACTGATTCAAGTTTCATGGTATAGTGGCATCTCTCACATACTGTATTTGTTTGCTTTAGGATCAGGTGACTGTCAGTATACATGAGGCAGTTGCTACATTGCCTCAGGATGCCCATATCAATCAGGCTGGTCAGAGAAATGTTAGTAAACTGGCTGCCCATAGCAGCAGGTAATTCCTGGTTTGTGGGTGGGCAAAAGATTAGCTATTGCTCTGGGATTAGCAAGGATACTTAAAACTATATAGGATTAGCAAAAAAAGTGGGGCAACGCTTGACAGTGCTTAGCTGAGCTGCCTACAGTGCAGTAATATGCAATCAAGTTGCCCGAAAAGCAGCAGGAAAGCCTGAGGGTTTCACTGAGTGTTGTTCAGGGGAAAAATGTGATTCTAGGCATTTGCATCTATACAAGGCACCGCCAATCCCCATTGCAAACAGTTCTAACACAATCTACTAATAGAAAAGCCCCTCACAGAGCCTTTATTCCAGCAATCTCCAATTCAGATGGGTCATGAGCTACACACTTCTGCCACAAGGGTGCAAGGCACCTTCTTAATGGAAGATGGCTGGGTTTAGTACTCAATTGATACCAAACAGTCTATATTCAACAAGTCTGAATCTAGCCTATGCTATTTAAGGCAGATGCAAAATACACACGTGCAGAATAAATCAGTCACAGCAGCAAAAGCAGTATAAAATGAAGCAACGGTTCAGTGAAATACAGCACATAAGTGCAAAAATTCTACTTATTTGTTGACGATTTCAATGGATTTCAATGGATGCCTTGGATTCTCTTAGATGCACTTCAGATCTCTGACTAAGAATGGAAAACTGAGCAGCTTCGCCAAACTGATGATTTTATAATTAATATAAATCCTCAGTATTTGCACTTTAGTTTTTGCTGTTTCAAGAATTGCTATTGCTGTCGTCAGGCATTCAATGGAAACAACTGTTCTCTCATTATTATCTTCTTACCTTTCATTGGTAGCAAAGGCTACTATCTATCGCCTTTCTAACAACTCTGACATTTCTCTCCATAAACTTTGATGAAGAAAAAGCTCTTTACCTATATTCAGCCCTTTTTACATCCCCGACTTCAATAATCATCACTCTTCTCTCATCTCACTCCTACCTATGTACAACTCTATTAATATTTCCTCCTAACGTTTGGGTGCAACAAGGATTATTCCTATGACTCCATCCTTTTTTAGATATCTGTCTCTCTCTCTCTTTGTTCAACTTCTTAACCTTTGTTGGCAGAAAATCATTCCCCCCTTTTATGCCCCTACCTGTTTTTAATGTTTAGTTGTAAAAAAGTTAGTTTTTCCACTCTCTCCTTCTTTCTCTTTCCTATTCAGCCTTAGGAGAAAGTATAATTACATTAATTTCTTTCTCACCTTCCCACGCACTCCTTTTACTGACCTTAAGCACAATTTCTTCTCTCCTGTTATTTCTACCACTACACAACCACCCAGCCCTTTTATTGCTAAACCTTTTGTGACAACATGGGCTGCTATCATTGCTGCCTCATATTTTAATCCCTTTTCTCAAGCACTTAACGTTTTGGAGGTAGCAATGTCACCCCCACCACACACACACACACACACACACACACACACACACACACACACACACACACACACACACACACACACACACACACACTTTTGTTCTCTTCCAGACTTCGTCCTGACCTCTAGTGATTACAAATTTCTTTCTCTTCTCTCCTTTCAGACTTTGAGGGCAGCAAATGCTACTGCCTTTCATTCATTTCCTGTTTTTGCTGTCTTAACCTTTTTAGACTCACTTCACAGTTTCACCTAGTATTTATCGCGTTCTCTACTCTTCCACTCTTTCCTCTCGTGCTGTACCATATCTATAATATTTATTCTTGTCCACTTTGATGCAATCAACTCTTCAATTCTACTTCCTCAATACCTTATAACTCCTGCTATCCCTCCACATATTCTCATCTACCCATTCACCTAACTCATCATGCCACTTGCCTTCTCATATCTTCCATTCTACTGCCCCATATATTCATTGCTCCTCTTGTCTTCCTCCCTCATTTACTCCAACAGTTGCTAAAATATTAGCTCTGCCATGGCTTCCTCATTCATAATCCAAGTGTTTTCCTTTTCACCCAACTTCTGTTGTTTCTTTAGGGAGATATTGAACTCAGCATCTTCACTCTCATTTCAAGTATCCCATACCACTTCCAAATTCCCTGTTCTCTCATCTCCCTTACCTGTCTGTCAAATTAAGACTGACATTTGGCCTCCTTGATATTTAAAATATTGACCCTAAGCTTGACTGTCATCATACAAAGGTATGACTCCTTGAACTAAACCTTGTCACATTCACTGAGACCTGGCTTAAAAGCAATCCCCATGGTTTAAAGTTCCACTTTCCTTGTTATAAGTCCCTCTTCATGGATCAGCATAATTTTATGGCTCAAGCTGGATGCATGCTTCTCTAGTTATATCTGTTCCCTTCAAGTTACTACAGATGAGATGCATCCCAGGTGACTCATTGACTTTTATACCCACAGAACTACCAAACTAGCTATTGCTGTAATTAATCTCCCCTCCCCCAGATGATTTTACTATAAACAACGTAAGCTCCCTCAGGGAAGATGTAAAAGATTGGACCTCCTTAGCCTTCTGCAGCTAATACAAGAATCTACTAGCCTTTATTTCACCTCTAATAATCATAACCTGTTAAATTATGTTTCCACAAAAGCTTCTAATTAAATTCATAATCTCAATGTTTGTATTCTTATCAAAATTCCTAACAAAACTGATCATTTGAATATCTATGTTCTCAGTGAAGCTCCTAACAAAATTCATACTTTGAATGTCCTACTCCCTAACATCCTCTCCTAGCAAACCCTAATTGCTTCTGGAAAGGAGTTAATACTATACCAGGTTACCAAAAACAAACAAAAAATATCCCAAAATGTACTTCCTTCTCCCCTAAAGAAATCAAAACCACCTTCACAGAACTCTAGGAACTGTCCTGCTAAACATCACACCATCCTTTCTCTAACAATTAGGCTTACATCACATTTTCCACCTACAGAAAAATTTCCAAAAACAAGCTGTTAAACTACTTGACAAATTACAAACCATGGAAAACACAGGATCCAGTTGTCTGAACCACTGGTTCCTTAAGATCTGTATGGGAGATATTTATCACATACTCTAACTTTTCAATCAATATTTTCCTATGATTACTTTTACAGTCAATGGATGAAAATAATTACTTTCTCTTCCACAATACACATTCCCCTTCCCAGATAACTTAATAAATCTTATCTTTCCTCTTCTTTCCCTAGCCAAACATATTGAAAATCTTGAATATTTTCAAGCCTCTAAATTTATAAATATCTATCATATTCTTTCAATTTTAATATGGCTTAGAGAATGGGCAACCACTACTTCGCCATCCTGATTGAAGAATGAACATTCTCCAGCAGGGTGTTAATATACAAATACTGCCCTCTGAAAAACGAGCCCACCATATTAAGCTACTGTGATCAGACTGAAAGAAAGTGAGTGTAAAATAAAAGAAAAAAGAGAGAAATAAAATAAAAAAAAAAAATGTGTATGTGTGTTTATGTCTGTGTGCATGAGTGTATGTGTGTATGAGAGTGAGAGCAAAATCTATCAAGCCGTTAATGCCCACCCAGAGTTGTAAAATATTTACACAGTAACACACACTCTGTTGGGCATTATTGCTCACTTTACAGATGGAAGAAATATCCAAGCTGCTACCTTTCTTTAACTATCTCACTTCTAGCATCCATGGATGGTGGCTTCCTCTCTGGGACTCTATTTATAGACTTTACTAATGTTTTTGATTGGGTTAATCACTACTTTTTTTGATACTATCAGTCATTAAGTTCTCCTTAACCTGCTGCACACTACCAGCTTTTCCAGTGGAGCCAGAAACTGGTTTGTTAGCTACAAAAGATCTTTCCATATGAGGAGCAATTCTAACATCTCATCCTGTGCCTTCTTCACTCTGATGTTCTCCAAGGATCAGTGCTGGTGCCCCTTCTTTTTTCTTTCTTTGTTATATTCCTACCAACAGATCTTCAGCTTACTCCAGTCTTGTGTATGCTGGTGGTCTAGCTCTTCAAAGCTCTGCTTTAGCTTTTGACAGTATGAAGTCTGAACTCCTTTATCATCCTTCGAAACTTCCAACTCATTCTAAACAGGAATAAAGCTAAAAATATGTTCCTTTGAACCTCTGACAGAGTCAAATCTACCCACTTCAGATATCTTTTTCTTCTTTCATCATCATTCCAACCATCTCATTCTCACCTTCAAATACCTAGGCCTTCATCTTGACTAAATTCTCTTTATGATCCTAATCTTTAACCTCAATAAAACCAAAATCAACCAAACTCTCTTTTTTGCAGTTTAAAGATCTGCCAGTTTCTTATCACCAATGGTCACTCTGTCATCAGAAAAGAAATTCTCGTGACACAACTAGAATATGTTTTCCACTTCTCTTTACTTTCTCCACTAAAACCTTCATATTCTTGAAACTCTAACAAAATCTTTCATTTTATCCAGTTATCACAAAAATATAAACATTATTGCACCACATTTTCTCTTGTACAGTGGCTGTCTATAAAGGAAAAATCTGTCATCCTCCTTTGATCTCTTTTTTTAAATCCTCAGATGAGACACCACTCTAGCTTACTGTCAGATTATTGTCCAAACACACACATCGACTTAATCTGTAAAATTGCATATAGAAGGTGCCTGCTCATCACTTAATATACTAAGATTATGATTTATCCATATTAGAGTGTAAAGTCTGAGATCCCCACCTCCCCCCAGTATCAGAAACTCTGAAACTCTGTCTGCCTTTAGATTTAAACTTCACGTCCATCTTAAAGATAAAGCAGCTTGTTGTTGCTCCCTCAACCCTGGTATTAATCTGTATAGTTATTCCCACCTTATGAGTTCTTCATTTTATCCATGTAAAAAGTAATGGAGAATTAATACAAGTGTGTGTGTGTGTGTGTGTGTGTGTGTGTGTGTGTGTGTGTGTGTGTGTGTGTGTGTGTGTGTGTGTGTGTGTGTCTGTGTGGTGCCAGTTAACTTACTCAGCTGTTCATTTTGTCAGCTATGTTAACTGATGGGTTAAGTTGCCAAATGTTTGGTTTATTGAAAATCTGGTTTTCTGAAGGTCCATGTTGCTCAAAAAGTTAAGGTGTGTATATGGTTTGGTAGTGTGTGCATTTGCAAGTTAGGGTTAAATAAGAGAATACTTTTAGAGTGTGTGTGTGTGTGTGTGTGTGTGTGTGTGTGTGTGTGTGTGTGTGTGTGTGTGTGTGTGTGTGTGTGTGTGTGTGATGGCACAGAGACACAGAGAGACAGTAAGACAGAGACAGACAGGTAAAGAAAGAGTGTTTGCTTCTTAGGGTTACAGTTAGGGTTAGGTTAGGGTGTAGTTTTAGTTTAGTGCATGTGTGAGACTGTCTGTGTGTTCTTTGTCCAAGTGTCTAGATTAGTGGCAATGTTAGGAAAAAGGCTTTTATGAAGGTAATGTGCAGGGTTGGGTCTGGGTCAGTGTTAAGGGTAGGGTTGCACTTAACAGACATGAGTAAGGTGAAGTAGGGGGGAGAGATCCACAGCTGTAATCACTCCCAACTCTAGCACATGTTGTATTTGGTTAGAACCAGCTGACACAGTGATATATGACTAATTCCAAGCAGTTTATTCCATCTGTCTGTCATCGTCTTCATTGTAATAGTATTTAGCAAATTCCATATTGAATGTACTCCATTCAGCCTTATCAAATGAGGGACCCTATTATTTTAGCAAACACAATGAATTGTGAATGCTGTTTAGTCGAACGTGAATAGCAAAATACCAAAAGCACGGAACAGCGATTTTTTTTCCTAGGGAAAAAAATCACTGGGCCGTTTTCAGGACTGTGGTGCAATCAAGGAGTTGGTATATTTAAGTATGGGGGGTTTGGGGGGCACTGCCCCCCCACATCGGGAGGTGTGGGGGGGCAAAGCCCACCACTTTATTTTGTATTTTGATTTTTTTTGTTTTTTACCGGATCAGCGATTTTTTTCCCTGGGAAAAAATCGCTGATCCATGTATTTGACATTTTGGGTTTTCGGGGGTTGTTGGTTGATTATATAGCAGTCACAATTCAGTATGTTCGCCTATATAATATAGACCCTGAAATGATCCCTCCACCTCCAGTGTTATTTTTAAACTTCTTTCTCTACACTCCCTTTCAGGGTTCTCCTACTCTTGTCAGTGTATAATCTAATGCAATAAATACTGCAGTCTAGACGTTGCTTAACCATGGCTACTTAACATGGTGCAATCAGTTTCGTTCTTTTATGACATGATATTCTTGTGAAAAATCCGGCCCTTAAATGTGCATTTGACAACAGAAATTGCACTACACAGACTGCTGCACACTAAGTTTGCAGCCAGGGCAAAGTCCTTTTAATTTTTTAGACTTCAAATCAAGAAATGTATTATACTTTATGTCATTAATTTTATTGCTTTTGTTCCTCAATCCAGTCTAAAAGACTGCAAATCACCTTGCTACTGTTGTCTACATGTTCTGCATTGATGGTGATCGATGTTCCAGTCTCAATAGGAAAAGGGCTCACCTTACTTCTAGCACCATTCCAAGTGCCAAGATGGTCAGTAGTCCCCAGTTCACTGACCTCAACTCAGTCGGCTCCTTTAACCAGCACATTTTGTCTTTGTCATGTCAGACCACAAAAAGCTTTAGTAACATATCAGCAAGCCTATTTAAATATCACTTTATGTATCTCTCAAAACTAAATATCCTTCCAGACACAATCACTAGTAAACCTACCTTCTACATAATAGACTGCAACAATAAATCTACCCAATACTTCAAACATTACCTCTCCAAACAACTCACTGTCTCTGTGTGGGGACATCCACCCTAACCCAGGGCCCCTAACTACAGCATCCTCTGCTAAAAGCTTAAACACTAAAAATATTCTTCTAAAAAACATAAACACATGTAGTAGCTGTAACAAACCACAGAATGTCATGCTTGGTTAAATCAATACACTCTAGTAATCACTGAAACTTGGCTAAAACCCCATATCCATGATACTGAAATAACACCTCCAGACTATAATATACTCGGAAAAGACAGAACCAACAAAAAAGGTGGTGGGTTAGCCTTAATCTATCCCAACTCCATCACAATCTCACCTTTCTCTAAAGAAATACCAATTTTTAGCAATGCTGAAATTCTAATCGAAACCCTACAAATTAACAAAACAAAACAACTATGCATTGTTGGTCTATATATACCCCTGGCAAAACAACCAAACTGTGGAAGATATTCTCTCTTGGATATCTGAAAACATCAGAAATGAGACTATAATTATGGGAGATTTCAACATTAATGGCAGGATGTGATGACTGATTCCCCTACGAATAGCATAAATCTTTATGGTTATACCCAGCTCGTTACCGGTGCCACCCATATGCAACAGCAATGCCCGAGGTGCAACTCTTGACTGGATACTTGTTTCTAATCCAGACAAATACTCTACTCTCCACACTATACTCAGTACTCTTAGTGACCGCCTACCCATATTTATATCTAGAGCCACACCACAAAGTATAAGAACCCACACATACAAAACTACCAGAAATATTAGAAACTTTGACCAGCAAAAGTTTAACAAAATCCTAAAACACACTAAATGGAACTCACTTAAAACACTACCACTAGAATCTGCCCTTGAATACTTCAACAATATATTTCTAAAAGCTCTCGCAAGCCTAGCTCCCCTCCACACCAAAATAATAAAAACTACCCATCCTCCCTGGCTAACAAAAAATACCAAGCAACTTCTACAAGATAGAGATAAAGCATGGAATGAAAGGCACAATAACAAATCTGACGCCAACTTAATCAAATATAAACAGCTACAAAATAAAGCAAAATAACTAGTGAACTTAGATAAAAAAGCACACTTTTCCAATCAACTGACAAACCACAAAAACAACCCAAAACAATTTTAGATTCATAGGTTAGTACTAAGCTAACTGCCCTTGGGAGCCATTTTAAGCCTAGCCAATTATCCCTTGTAAGACTCAAACCCTGCACCTTGTGTTTGTAAGACAAACACCTTAACCATTAGGCCACCCTCCCAACCATGGATGTCAATGGTGGGACTGAATTATGTGACAGAAAAATTCTCACTTACCTCATTATGCCTGAAAGTCACAATCTGGTATCTTTGTGGAACAACCTTAAGGGTTTTTTAAGTATGTCCTCATTTCCCCCATCATTATGATGTCAAGTAGATACCACTGTGTGCCAGGAAAACCCATATATTACCTGATCCTCATCTTTTCACCAAAATGCTTTTTAACAGACCTATAAAACAAAATGAAAAATATAGTCGACAATAGTAAATAAACGCAACATATAACATTTTCTGAACAAATCGTACATCTGATACAAATTATAGAACTTACATGGATGTAGCAACACCATTTGTGCAGGAATTGTGCTAGACTATGGCGGCGGAGCAAGAACTAGACAAGGATGATGCCCTTAGCCTACTGGTCAGTGTGTTGTGCTACCCATTCCTACAGAGGCAGGCTTTGGGTAGTGACTGAAAGGATAAGATGAACTCCATAAATCAGGTTACTTCACAAGGCAGCTGTGTCATTCTCCATAAATGTAAGGAGCCTGACAATCCAGGAAGAGCACAGACTAGAACCAGTGCTGCTCCAGGTTTAGAGTTAGCGGAGGTAGTTTGGACACCTCTTATGGAAGGTGCACAAGGACTGGCCCACTCTTGCAGGGCAGGCACAGGATATACTGCAGATATTTCCCAGCTTGCTGGCATATGTAGGGATTTCATAGGATCAGCTGATGACAATTGCTTTGAACACAAAAGGCTGGTTCCCCCTGCTCAATTTGTTACCACCTCCACCCCCACCAGAATGAATGATTTATAAAATGGATGGATGATATTTTTAATGAATGTATGTATGATGATTTGTTGAGATACTTACATTCTTTTGTTCTGAGCATTAGGAACACTACAACATGTATTTTGAAAAGGGTCTTTATATTATACAAGTTGGAATATATCTGTGACTTCAGTTTACAAAGATTAGAAAGAAGTGAAACACCTGTGAGCTGACACACTAACCGTACAACATCACTCTGCTGTTGGCCTTTGCAGATCAACACTTGATAACACTTTGTTGTCAAAATTAAATAAAATTCAAACTAGAACTGGGATACATAGCAAGGACTGGAGCATCTGAAATGTTATTAGTTCTTTATCTAGATATGGCACTTAGGACAAGCAACGAGTGAGTTAAAAATGAGAAGCATAATTTTCTGCTAAAGGCATTAACTGTTCACTGTTTGTTTTGCTGCTCACAAACAAATGCCTGCACTGCAGATTTTCTGAATGCAGATCGGAAATAAAGGGCAAAGAGCACTCTCTTTCTAGACTAAACAGCTATTTTTTTTCTTTCTGCTTCACCTCTTGGTTGCACTCATGTTTTAAACCTATCATTATATTGCTGGCTCCATGGGATACATTGTGGTTCAGACAGGAAATCGATGTCTATGGAAAGTGAAGCAGGATACAGTCTTTATGCCGGCTGGCAATTGGCTTTAATTTGGAAGGAACACCTGGTCCAGAAAGAAAACATTTCCTGCAAACATGGAAACACATCTCAAATCTGCTTACTCCAGGCTCTAAACAAACACCATCACTATACCCTGACAAACCCCCCTCAGAGATAGTTAACCTGTTTAACTCTTACTTTATAAACAGCATTAGCAAATTCTTAACAAATCCCACCTCCACAACTACCTCAGGCCCCATCTCTGATCCCCCTCTACCCTTATCTCAAGACTCCTGTACAAACAAATAAATCCTTCACATTCCCAACAAACCAGCGCTACATCTTCTATCCCCTTTTCTCTTAAACCTGTCCCACCTCTCTCATTCAAAAACTACTTCAAAAACTAAAACCATGCCCCCTCTCCTCTGACATCATCCCCCCTGAATACTTAAAACTTGCTGCAGAAGCCATAGCATATCCTGTCAGTATCCTTATAAATCACTATATAGCAGAGTCCATTGTCCCTAACCTCTGGAAAAAGTCTGTCATCACCCCTTTACATAAAGGGGGCAAGTATATTGAACTATTCAATTATCGACCAATCTCCATCCTCTCTCCCTTTCCAACCTCCTGGAAAAATGCATACATAAGCAACTATTGTACTACCTCATCCAAAACAAACTAATTACCCCTACCCAACATGGTTTTTGCCCATCACATAGCACCACCACTGCCCTAATCTCTTTCATGGACACTGTGTTCAAATCCATTGACTCTGGTAATATCACTTCTGTCTTACTACTAGACCTATCAAAGGCATTTGACACAGTATCCCACAACAAATTTCTTCATCAGCTATCCATTATAGGCTGCACCCCACCATCCCTCCAATGGTTTGCAAGCTACCTATCCAGCCACCAACAGTGCATCAAATGGCAAAATAAATTATCCCAATATCAAACCAACATAACTGGGGTACCACAAGGGTCCATACTTGGAGCCTTACTCTTCAATGTTTTCACCAACAACCTTCATACCTCAACACACCTAAGCTCCATTATCCAATATGCAGATGACACTACCATATCTTCCTCCTCCAGTAACATACAAAAACTCCAGCAACTCACCCAAGCCACCTTCACCTCAATAGAGACATGGTTGAGAGAAACCCAGTTACTTTTAAATCCTAAAAAAACAAAACTCCTGTTTTTCTCGACAAAACCAATCTCATCTGACTTTAAAATATTCTCATTTCTCACAGCTAAGCTTCTAGGTGTAGCCATACATAATAAACTAACTTTTGAACACCACATCTGCAATAGCATTAAAATAGCATTAAAAAAAACACACATCAGACAAGGAACGCTCTACAGACAAAAAACTTTCTTGGATAGCTCCACCAGAAAAACCCTAAACAACACCTATTTGCTTCCTTCACTCTTATATGCAGCCCCCTTATACACCAATTTACAATCTTCTCTTAAAATCAAGCTTCAGTCCTGATACTATAAAATTGTCAAATTGGCTACAGGTTACCCCTACCATCCCCACCACTGCCTAGCTCTGAAAGAACTAAATTGGCTTGAACTCACACAGCACCTTAGCCTAAAACAGCTGTCTTCTGCATATAAAATGATATATACACCTGATAGCTGCCCAGCCCTCAAATCTGTCCTAAACCCTAAATACCTACAAGAGCCCTCTGCTCTGAAAACAAACAACCCCTAACAATCTACATTCCAAACAAAAGAGCTGGACAGTGCCTATACTCACATACCACTGCCAAGCTCTGAAACTCTCTGCCAACAGACATTACTACCATTGAGAGCTTTAACAACTTTAATCACACCCTAAAAAAAAATTTCTATGTCATCAGGACTGCCCCTGCTCTTTCCTTAGCAGGTGAACTCCATTCACTCTCTAGGGGCTTTCCTTTCTATCCTTAAAACAGGAATTGTATCTACTAACCACTATCATATTGGACTAACAGACTTTCCATATTTCTACACCCATAACTTTCCCATCCTTCTAAGCATCTACTTGCATCTAATGCTCTGATCCTCATTCTTTACCTTACTCCTACCTGATGTGTAAAAAAAAGTTTGCAATCTACCGCTTTACTTTAATTTAGTACATGTGTTATTATTGTGTCTATCTCTCTGTACTTATTTTATATTTATTATTGCATCTACCTCTCTATACTTATTTAGCATTCAGTTATTATTAATGTGTGCTTTAATACTTGTTTTTTATCTTGTTCATGTAAATTGCCTTAACTTTCATGTATCATTTGGAGCTTTTCTCCCTGGGCCTCCTCTGAAAATGGGTTCCTGACACAGTCGGACTTTCCCAGTAGACAAATGTTAAATAAATAAATAAATAAATAAATGTTATCTTTGCACGTGTGTAATGATGCAGTCTTTTATGCAGTCCAGCCTCCTGCATGGCAAAAGTTAAATACCAGTAATTCAGTCCAGTGAATCTAGCTGTTCAAAATTGTATTAATCAAGTACAATGTGCAGCATCTGGTGATAGTATTATCTTATCAGAAACCCCCTGTTCACACTCATATAACCATCTTTCTCAGAGATGCTGCCATGCCATAGTTCATTATACATGTTGACAAGGTGCTATACAACATAGACATAGTTAGGGTTAGTTCCATTCAAAGGAATAGTGCCCTTACTTTGCTAGAGCTGAGAAAGGTTCAGCTGTCAACTTAACTATTGGGGAAGCACAATGAAGAGAGAAGAAACTGAAGATGCATAGCCTGCTTGCCTCCTCCTGAAGGGGGGTGAAGCTTATGTCTTGGGGGATCATTTTCTATTGATGTATCTGTGGCATAAAGTAGATTTAACAATAGTTTTCTGCTTGTAAAAGGGGAAGAAATGCATGGGGGGGTCTATGACACCATCCCTATGCTACACCCAGTATATGTCTACCCTATGCTTACCCCTGGAGTTGCTATTTAGGGAAAGTTAAGATACATGGGAAAAAAATTTCATGATGCCTGCTTGTGTGATATCAGCACCTGGATCTCTTCTTGTCTTTTGTGGCAAAAATGGGCAGGAATTCATCTTCTGGACAGATGGTTGACTCCTGCTAGTGCAGGAAAATTATTCTAAAAAATAAATACTTGTTATATATTTTCAGTATTTTTGAAACAATAATTACAATGAATAGTGTTCAGTGACTGCTGTTTCAGGAATGTGGTAATCAACAATGTGTTCTATATGCAAGCAGAGCATCTTTCTGAATGTAAGGTATTAAATACTGGTGTTTTCCTGCATATTCACTTCCTTCGGTTCAACATTATGGCAAAGGATCGAGTATATCTTAGCTAGTTGCAGTGAATCCATGTTTGTTACAATCCTGGATCATTTTCCCTTCCTGGATAATTGTTATTCTCGAGTCTTGGCAGGGTCAGTCATTGAAAGAAAATCTTCCAAAAAGTATAATGAGAGAAGGAAAATGGAGCCTGCTTGAATGGAAAGGAATATGCTGTATTGTCAACTGCAGTTTAAAGTATATATATAGTCAGCAAAATTAAGATGTGCAAGAAGCATTCTTTGTTTCTTAAGGATGTTTTGACAGTTTAAGATAAGGTAAGCTTAAGTCTATGGTTTTCAGCCGAGTTTGCTTGGCATGGTGATATAGTTGATGATACTGTTACTTTACAGCTCCCAGGTCTGTTGGCTAAGCCTGCCCTCCTGTTCCTTCATGCATAAAGTTGGAATGTTGCCTGCTTGAGTTTGCTTCATCTGGGCACTCTAGTTCCCCCATAATTATCTCTTTCATATGTCATATCTCTCCTCATGTTCACTTATTTCTGGCATAAGTCTCCATGTCCATTTCTCATAAACCAACCTCTCATGAGTTTCATATATGTTATTGCTCAATTTCTGCTCACCGACAATGATTGAAGTTAGCCTTTGCGGAGTGTTTATTCCATCTGGCATTCTTTAGCAGTGCTGTACTATCTTTGCAGGACATGTCTGGCAAATGCAACCAACTCATCCCCAAACTGAGCAAAGAAGACGCTTTCATATGCTTAACCAGACATGTACTGACCTGCATGATGCTTACTTAACTTAAGTGATGTCAAGATGGTAATAACTATACTCATAAGAATACGTATGACACTGTTTGGAAATGATTTAGAAATCAGAGAATCAAGACATTCAGCACTTGGCCTACGCATCAGCTTTGCTAAATCATCCTCACGCTATTCCTTACTTTTCTAACAGTAAAGGTAAGAAACATAACTACCATCTGTACCACAGACAGTGTAGACTGACTAGTATAACAATGGTAGAAGAGGTCAGCAAAGGATTTCATTTTGGGCAGCCATTTTAAGCCATCAGTTAATCACATACCTCTTAACATCTAAGTGCAGAAATCAGACAAACCAAAAATAATGGGGAAGACAGGCCCGTAATCAGGGACAGATGTTAAATATTGCTCTTATAAACTTAGAAATTTGCTACAATAGCATGCTTAGCATGCAATTCCTGAAGAATGTGAAGTCTGAAACTCAAGCGTATGTTTATCTAGTGACTTCAATCCTCCGTGATTTGTCAGAAAACCAAAAACTTTATCAGTATCAGACCAAAAATATGAGGGAAAACTCTGGACATTCTGTGAAAATCTGAACAGTTCAGAGGCAGGGCTTATAATCAGGTAAGTACAAATCCTTGCTATGATGTCTGTTAGCAAATCCTACTATGACCACATCAACAGGATTAGCTGTATGACTGATGGGAAATGTATACTAACATCTATGCTGACCCTTAAAACATTATAATGTGCCAAAGGTTGGGCTTCCCTTCCTAAGAATTGTTGACTAGATGTTCTAGAAGAAGGCAGACAGACAGAACTCTATAAGCTGGATATTATGAACTGGAAACATATTTAAAATTAAAAACAATGTGAAGCTGAAATGTGCTGTAGAAAGGTGCCATGCATACAGTGAGATCTGCAGATGGGATGGAATTTAGAAGGTGTGGAAAATTTATAATTCTAAAAGAAAATATACTTCTAGTGAAAACAGAATGAGGAAAAGAGCAAACCAGTTGTGGAAGAACAGGAAAAGGTGAAAGAAAAAAGGAGCCAGATGTCTGCTCACTAATGGTAAGGGGCTTATATAAGCATTGCTATCCTGGTCCTGCATTGATTTAAGCGGCCAATCGGAGAATGAATGAATGTATGAACAAAAAGTAGAATGTGTTATGCATGAGCAGTGCATGTGTTGTGCATGAACGGTGCATGTCTTATGCATGAACAGTGCATGTGTTGTGCAGGATTCACTAGACAATCTTGAAATACTGAAATCTCGAATTTTAGTATTTCGAGACTGAATAGTCGAAATTCAACATACCCGAAAACCCACAACCACGAAAACCAAAATCGTGACCATACACACACACACACACACACACACACACACACACACATACACATACACACACACCACCACACAAACACACATACACCTACCTAACTACACTACAAGAGACAAAACAAGACACACAAACAAAACATAAAATACAAACACACCTACCCTACCTATAAGCAATGGAGGCAAGCCGCCCTGCACCCCCCACACCCCCACTGTTTATATATACTAACTCTGAGGCTGCACTAAACACACAAACACACAAAACCCACCACTACACACACTCTCACACATGCTAAAATCCCTACCCAATACCCTTACATAAACACCACTTACCTGAATCCCCAGCTAAATCCACAAACTGCACCACACGTCACGAACATGACACCACTATAGTGGATCTGACATTTCTGCATTCGAGATAGTGCAGATTTGCGTAACTGCACTTTCGACTATACGGTCTCGAAATACTGAAATTCAAGACTTCAGTATTTCAAAATTGTCTAGTGAACCCGTTTTGCATGAGTGGTGAATCAAGAACCTGCTAGCTCTAGTGATATGTTTATAGAGTGGTATGGTCATCATTGCTGAGGAAGATATGCTGTATGTTAAACGTTTACGATTAGTAACCATAATAGTGGCAGGCTGTTAATGATTTAGTTCTAGAAAACGTACATTATCATCTCAGAATTTTATCATGCTGACTGCTATCCAGCTGTTGTATACTATTTTATCGCATAAAAGGTCAAAAAACTTCCAGGGCTGCAGAACTACCTGAGCCTAGCACACAACTCATTGCAGGGCAATGAAATTAACCATGCAAACAGCACAACTTTTTGCAAGACGTGAGCTCACACACAAATACACACACACACACACACACACACACACACACACACACACACACACACACACACACACACACACACACATATGCACGCACACACAGAATGCATTCTTATGGACAGTTTGAAAAATGACAAACTCATCCACAGCATGTCTTTAAGATGTTGTAGAAA
This sequence comes from Protopterus annectens, assembly GCF_019279795.1. NCBI lineage: Eukaryota > Metazoa > Chordata > Ceratodontiformes > Protopteridae > Protopterus > Protopterus annectens. Next base: position 1,231,978,808 of record NC_056728.1, read on the forward strand.
ACTGAAGCACCCAGTAAAACAGGCATTTAGGCAAGGATGATCAGACTCGTCAGAGAAAGCTCCCCAGCTGAGAACCAAGCATTGTGAGGTAGCAGTGTTAAATATTGCACCACAATGTTGCCTGCAGAGTTAGTAAAAATAGAAAATTGAAGACAGAGTTGAAGTTTTTTTTTTTTTTTTCTTGCAAGAGCAGTCCAGACTCAGTAGAGCAGTGCAGAAGCACAGCAACAACAGTTGGAGGTGCAAACATGATTACTCAGAGAAGAATTGTAGCAGCAACTCCACAAGTCATGAAGTAAAATTCAGAAAAAACTACTTGTGCGGCTGGTTGGACAGTCATGGAATAATAAATCAGTGAAATGAATGCAATGTCAAATAATGTCCAAGGATGAACCAGAAACATCTCAGCTGTTACTACAATAAGAGGTTAAGTAGGGCTGGATGACACGGGGACAAGTCAGCTGTTTATTTTTATTTTATTTTATTTATTTATTACAATATATTATCTGGTATTATCCAAAGTGAGCTGCAGTAGTCCTTTTTTCGTAGATGCTGGCAGAAAAAGGCTCATTTTAATAATTGCAATACATATCAGTAAAATATATATGAGACAGGTTTATAAGGTTGTTACATACAGGGTAAAAATGACAAAAAGAAAAAATAGTTAACAGTTATCATATATATATATATATATATATATATATATATATATATATATATACCTATTTATCTATCTATCTATATATTTAGGTCAGAAAAAGCCCAAAACATGGCATGTCTACAGCTAGTAGGGTTTGGCTTTATTGGTCTGAATGAACTCATAAAGATTTTAAAAAGTCACAGGCATTCAGAAGTCATGTAGTTGAGACACTATTACGTCCTTAAAGAGTCATCTGCATATATCCCATGGGCCTACACCACAAGAAGGTTAAGATATTACGCAGTTAGGACTGGCTGGCTGAGTCTTTCTTGCAGTTTTTACTGAATAGTTTGTCTGTGTGAACTTCTTACCATTTGGTTTGCACCCCACAAACTTATGCTACGTTAAGGTACCAACTCTGAGAGCACACACTAGTGCAGAGTAGGGCAAACTCCCATAATCCAATGTGTGTGATACTGCACATAACATCCACAGCACAGCATACCAACAGCAGTCTAAGTGAAAGTTTTGTTAGAGTTGCTTACACTGCTTCTACTCACAATGCAGATTACTGATAACTGTGTGACACAACAGATTCATTTACACCACTATTACAAACAAACTAAATACACATGGTTGACGAAATGCATCACTCAATGTAACAAGCATAGATGTAATGCAAAATATATACAATTCGACCATGAGCATTTACACTAACTGAATGGATGCTGGAGAAAACTAAATGCACCATATTGTTAGCTCAGTTTGCAGATGAGTTATGTATGGGCTAGCTCCTTCCTAGCACTACATGCCACTTCATGATGTAAGCTTCACATCTGGGAATGGGCAAAGCTAAAGGAAAAAGCCAACTAGCTTCAGTTTGATAGACCCAGCATGTCCACTTCATAACCCAGTTGTGGAGATATTCATACTGTAGTGGATAAAATGGTCTCCCATTTTGAGGATTAAACCACCTGACAAAGACATATATCCAGGGTGCAACCCCACTGCAAGGTATCCCTCAAGGCAGACGAGCTATCAAAAATATCAGAAATCTGTGACCACAGGTAGCGGGCCAGAAAAAAGAAAAAAATCACCAGACACTTGTTGAAAGTAATGTATGTAATGCTTGAGGTACAGAAATGAGGGGACAGTTAGGGAGCTAGTGGAAATCTTTGTGAAAAAACAATGGGCATTGTGGCCATAGAGAGGTGATAGGAGATTAATTTAATACAAGCCATAGGATTAGCTACTGTGATACAGGTACGTAGTGGTGGAAATCACCTTGTAAGAATGAAGGGAGCAGCTGAACTTATCATTCCATGATTATGCACTGCAAGGAGAAGAGAAATAGCTAAGTAAGGTTTCCTCAAAACCAAATATTTTTAATTGGAACTAGAAGTCAGTGGACTTAACCTGAAAATCTCCTGGATTATATAGAATTGTACCTTGGCAAGTTTTAGGTATATATATATTTTTACATTTTCCCTCAGCATGCAATTAAATATGACAATCATCAGTACAAACTGCTTGAGTTTCACAGAAATCTTACACTTCTTTATTAGCTTGGCAGACGTGAAATTGAAATTAATTACTCATTATTGACTGAGTCATCTAATTACAGACTATGCACTCTGGATGTTATAACATCTCAAATTTCATTTATCCTTAATTAAACCATAGAGAGATTAATGGAAAAAAGTCCCTTCAAAACTGCTAACAACTTGTTTATGATTAAACAGACTACTGTGTCAAGCTTCAGTCTGAACCAGTGTTCTAAGTGTAAGCCAACGGATGCAATTACCTACTGGTGACACTCATTTCCAAAGTGCAAAGTCAAAAGCAGTGCACAAAGCCAGCCAGGTTTCCACAAAAAGGGTGGCAGTCACATCCTGGCTCTAACCAGCTAATAATTATTTAATTTTACAGCAGAGAAATATGCAGATGTTTAAACATTATTTACTCTCTCACATCAGTAAGCCTGGTATGACAGTATTTCGAAAACAGAAAACCTGTATAATAGCGCCACATCCTAAGAGTGAAAACTGATGTTAGCAAATGTATTGCTAGTCTTTTCAACTCTGATTTGCATTTTTCTTTACTGTATATTGATTAGTTTAATGAGAGACAGAAGCATGCAATCTGCTTGTTGTATTCAACTTAGATTTACATTATTGTTGACTCTGTACTGATTAGTATAGTTAGTATAGTTAGAGATGGGGCATGTAAACTGTTCACAAAAGCTAAAAGCTTTTCAAGCAGCCATATAAGACCAGCTTAGAGGGCTAAACCGTGATTATTTTTAGCCAGAGCCACATCAATCATGCTGTGTAATATATATTTCTGATCAAATAATGTAATACAGACTCTTGGAAAAAAATGAGTTGTATGCTGATATCAGTCAAAACCTAGAAGCATTTTTGCATGTACATTTTTTAATATATCTTTATAATACAAAAAACACAGAATAGGGATTAAACTCTTTAAATTCCTTTTTTGCCCCCAATGGACAGTTTTCACCTGAACATTTGCTGCTTTCTGCTTCTAATGGGGATCACAACAGCTGCTTTTCACATCTTGAGAATAAAACCAGTGAATAGAATAAGGGAGAAGAGTTGTCTCACTGGGACCTAAAGCTAATTAAGCTAACATCCATGTGTATTGATAGGACTCATCAAACTGGCATTTTAAAATTTGAAAAATTCTAAAAGACCTTGGTCCAAAATGATTTGGGAGGACAAGTGTGAGAGTGATTGGGGGGGCAGAGAAAAGGGTGGATGAAATGAAGCTGAAAGATAATCTGTCCACAGGAATAGTAGAAAAGCCATTCAAGTCACAGAAGGCGGTATCATTAGAGATAAATTCAGTGCAGAATTGTTGGTTACTTCTAAGCTTCTTAATTTGGTCAAATAAGGACTTATGTTTTGTCTTTTGAATTAATTGGAATCCTGTTGATATCCAACCTTGTAATGATAAGTTTGAGGGACTTGTACATTTTAAATGCATTTGTTTTATTTATTTCAGTTTGGCAACCAGGTAAGTGGACTAGCCAACAAATCCTTTGCTGACCCAGGCACCATGATGCAACACACAAACAGAAAACTGTACACAGAATAAAGAAAACACAACGTTGTACATAGTATAGTAACAAAACATAAATAAAACATGTTATGTTATTTACAATTATAAATGTAAGTGATATTATTTACAGTATACACAATTAAGGTAGGCATTCAGACTTTTCTTCTCAACCTCTTATCCTAGATACTTAACATGCTCCACTGTTTTCCCTTCTATCTGAATTTTCAGCTTTTTGTTATCTCCCCCATTTTCTACAAGGACAACTGTCTTGTCTGTCCTTGACTTGATTCTGCGTGTTTTTGGTGCTCCATTCCACTTGCCTATCATTTGTTGAAGTTCCTGTTCAGAGTCTGCGTATAATGCCACATCATCTGCATGCAGAATCTTTGTTGATTTGTCACCTCCCATCTGTTTGCTAATATAGTCCATCACTAGTATAAACAGCATTGGGTTCAGAGCTGACCCCTCATACACACCCACTCCTACTGGGAACCACTCTGTGAGTGTGAACACTGCACAGATATCATTGGATTGTTTACTACAGTCTGCACTAATTCTGCCAATGTTTCTGGGACTTTGAATTATTACAGAAGTGCCAAAATTAGCTTTCTTGGGATCTTGTCATAAACTTTCACCAAATCTAGGAATACCAAGATGGGTTTTTCCTTACCTTCAGCTTATATGCCACTACCTGTCTCACTGCAAACAGGAGTTAAGTTGTGCTGCTTCTTGATCTGAATCTGAACTGCTCATCTCCAATCTTACTTTCTACTACTCTGCATATTTACCAATTACATCTCCAGCACTTTCATGCAGTATGACAGTAGTTTGATACCTCTGTACTGCCTGCAGTTTGAATGCTGCCCCCCCCCCCCTTTGTTCTTGTACACTGGCATTAGAATGCTTTATCTGTAGACTTTTGGGAGACACCATTCTTTCCATACTGTTATGAGAAGCCACTGGAGCCATTTCTCCTTGATGCACCCAACTTTATGATCATATCTGATGTGACCTCATCTGAGCTTGCTACTCTCCCTGACTTCTTTTTCATCACAGGCTGTGTCTGAGGCAGTACAGCTTCTCTGAGGTTTTCTTCATTCAGTGCTCCTATCTGTTTCTAATGTCCTGAAGAATGGTGAGCAGATTGTTTCTGGCATTTATGAAGGATATGTGATGACTGTCTTCTTTTTCTTTCCCTGCAAGTTACTAGTTTCTTCATGGAGTCTGCTGAATCACTTTGTATAAACCAACAGAGTTCTTTTGATGCCTGCTTCTTTGTTTTTGCAACTGCTCTCTTAGCCTCTTTGTTAGCCAACCAGTATTCCTTTTGCTCTGTTTCACATGAATTAGTAGCCTGTTCTAAAGATGTGGCAGTCACTGGGAGATAAATCTGTTCCTCCAGCATGTCCTATTTAAGTTACAGGCCACATTTAAGTCCTTGGAATGGGTAGTCCTAAACCCATTTGTTTTGTGGATATGCAGTAAGTTCATTAGTTTTGGGTCTTGGGTTGCTCTGTAGGCAAGGCAGAAGTCTCTGCTAAGAAGTCTATATGATATGGAGCATAGTGACTGGAATTTTGGTCGGTTCGTGTAAGGCACATGCTGGAGGCCCTTGATCTTCTTTGTTAGAAACTTCTGAGGCCTTTCCAATTGCTGTAGATGCTTAGTATGTTACATACTAAATGGGGTGTTATACTAAATTATAGGCCAGATAATTGCGGAGTATAGGCAGGTTGTAACTTTTTTTGCTCTTGAGGTGATGCTTTACTAATCAAGTGAGCTATGTGGAAAGCTTTCCTTACAATGGTAGACGTGGTGGTGAAAGTTAAGGTTGAAGTCAACCTGTAATCCCAGGTCCCTTACCACTTCATGGGTACTTGGGGTATTGTTATTGATCTGATAGTGTGAAGGGACATTGTTTGTGCCGAAGGGAATGATGATGCATTTTTTTGCATTCAGTTTGAGACCATGACTAATACACCAGTTGCTGTGTGAGACTCTCCTGGACTATACTGGCATCATTTGGGGATTCAATGACTCCACCATGTTTGCAGTCATCTGCAAACTTGGTCAGCCACAACCCTCTAGTTTTGACCTGAACTTCTGAGAAGTATATACCAAACAGTAGGGTCCCAGCACTGACGCCTGTGTCACCCCACTGGTAACAGGTCTGCTGGTTGATGTGGAGTCACCCACTTTGATAGTGTGCATCCAGTTTGTGAGCCAGTTGGCAACCCATCTTACAATGAAGGGGTTTACATTCAGTTTGCTAAGTTTATCAGTAATGCCTGAATGTGGGATTGTGTCAAAAGCCTTTGACAAGTCGAAGTATGCTTTGTGCACAGATTTTCCCTCATCAATGGCCTTGGTCATACTTTCAGAGAAATTCGTCAAATTTAACAGGCAGGATCTGCCCTTCACAAAGCCGAATTGGGTAGGATCCAGGGTTTGGAGGTCACCTATGTCTTTATTTATGAGGTCCATAATGATACTTTCCATAGCCTTACAGATGAGGCTAGTCAGGCTTATGGGTCTGTAATTCCCTGGGTCTGTTTCTAGGCCACCTTTGTGGAGGGGTATAACTGTAGCTGTTTTCCATTCCACAGGAACAAAGCATGTGGTTAGGCTACAATTGGAAAGGGTACTTAGTGGTGATGCTAGTTCATATTTTAACCTGTTTAGAAGACAGCCTTGGCTGTCATCTGGTCCCACAGAGGTCGTATTCTTTGCCTTGGACATGGCATTGAGGACCTGCTCTTCAGATATGTAAGGTGGGGAGAAGTTTGGGGGAGGGTTTGTTGTTAGTTAGGAGGGGATAAGGGAGTCAAATTTTCACCAAACCTATCTGCTAGCAGGTTCTCTATCACTGTGGGGTCAGTGTGTGTGATACCATTGGCCAGTAGTTCTGCACATGCTTGGATCCTACCCTTTAGGTTACGTACATAGCTGTAAAAGGCATCATGGTTATCCTTGGCAGTACTTCCTAAGTTTCTCTCAAAGGAGCTCTCGGACGATTTGATAAGTTGTCTTATTTGCCTATTAAGGCTGAGGAGGGTGCTTTTCCATTGTTGGGTCCTTGTCTTTGTGTTCTTGTAAAGCAACTTAGTGCATTTATTGTAGAGTTTGTTGAGGCTGGAAGTCCACAGTGGCAGTTTGATTTTACTTGGGGCTCTGGCTTTGAATCTATCTGGTACAACTGAGTCTATACACTTATGCAAGTGATTGTACAGAGCTTTAGTGTATGGTTTGGTGTAGTTACCTCTTTCAGCTTGGGGTAGGGCTTGGAATGCATTTATACATTCAGCTAAGAGGGTATAGTTTGCATTGGTGAAGTTTTTTAGTCTGATTTCACCCTTTGTGAGTTCTGTTGTTAGTGTTAGTTCAAAGATGACTAATCTGTAGTCAGTTTTAACTAATGAGGGTCCAACAGTTGCAGCAGTGCACCTATTCGACATGCTGAGGACCAGTCTGGGTATGGACAATTTGCTCCAAAGCATTTGAATTCACAAAGTCAAGGAACGTTTGTGCTAGCGAGGTTGGGCTAGAGTATTTTTCTCAGTTGATGGTGGGATAATTGAAATCTCCAATAACCAGTGTGTTCAGTAAAATTTAGATTGTCTTCAGTTTGGTTAAGTAGGCTTTGTGGGTGTCATGACCCATGAAGGGCAATCTACAACTGGCTAGGACTTGAATAGGGGTCTTACCCACCATAACCTGGACCTGGAGAAATTCCATGGAGTTGTCCAGTCTAACTAGATGTGAGATGAATTTATGTCTAATTTAGACTGAAACACCACCTTTTTTGGTTTTCACATGTTCATTTTGCAATCTAAAAGTGTGGAAGGCATTGTAGCCTTGCAGGACCAGGGTACTCTCTGAGGCCTTAAATCAGGTTTCTGTGACTGCACAGACATCTACATCTTCTAGTGATGGAAGTGCTTCCAGGGAGTGCAGTTTTTGTTTTAAGCTCCTAGCATTTAGCAGCATGACCCCCATTTTGTTGGTTAATTTCACATCAGTAATGTTGTTTTTGAGACCTTGCCTAAAAAGGTACTATGGGGGAGGCAAGAGCCTTTGCCAGCAGCTGAAAACCTAGAGGTGCCAGGAGAAAACTGTCTCTGGCAAAGCAGTGATGTTTGTCGGCCAAGGCTTCCCAGGCAGACAGGAACTGGATCCCCTTGGAATGACACCAAAAACTAAGCCAATTATTGAAGTCAATCATTTTTTGTTTACACTGTGGCATCATTCTAGGTGAGGGTAGTATGCTGCTCAAGGCTAGGGACATACCTGTCTGGGACACTTACTCAGAAAACTCAACCATGTCTCTCTTCATATAGTCCATCCTTGTGGGTGAGACATCCATGTGTCTCACTACTGAGTCTCCAATGACAAAAAAACTTGTTTTTTGAGTGTTATGCCTTACGGGCTTGATGGCTGAGACACTGGTGTTGCTATGTGTCATGAGTCCTGTGGAGACTGTTAGTAGTATCAGACTTGTGTTTTGAAGGTCTCTGGTGTTTTGGTAAGTTTTTCGAAAGAACCTCCACATATGTGGATTTATATGTTTGATGCATACTATGTGCATAAGTAGTGGTATGTGTATGAGTAGTGGTTGTTGTTGTTGTTGTGTCTTTCGGCTTTTCCCAGTTAGGGGTCACCACAGCAGAACTCCGGTCCGCTAATGATTGGCAGTAGATTTTTATGTGCCGGGTTGCCAGCTCTGATGCACAACCTTCAACAAAGGTACGCCCATTCACGCATGTCTCCAGACAGAAGATGCTATAGCTGAGAATCGAACGGAACAACGTCTTACTGCCAGGTGACAGCGCTACCGCAGCACCACCACCGCAGTACATGTGTATGAGTAGTGGTATGATGTGAATATGTAGTGGTGGGTAAGTTGATAATACTTCCATGTTACTGTTTTGAATGAGAGAGAGACATGTAGTCAGGATCTTTGGTTTAAATACATCTCTCGCACTCTGTAATAGACTGTGTTATTAGTCAAGGGTTTTCTGTGTATATAAGGCAGTTGCTACACTGCCTCAAGAGGACCATGTCAGCAAGGTTGGCAGGAGAAAAAAGGGTAGTCCAACTGTCCATAATGCTAAGTTGAAGGCTGATGTTACAAGGATGACTTTTCAGAAATAATCACAGAGGAGCTCGGTGAATGCATATTTCTGCCTGGGTTTTATGGGAAAATTTGTTGAATTTAACTGCCTGACTTTGGCGCACAATTGTGCATCAGTGCACGGTGCTGTTCAATGTGCAAACAAGCAGGAACCTGGTCAGATGTAGGGCCTAAATAACAGAAGCTAAAACTTGAAAAAACATTAACAAAATTCAAAATGAGGATGCTTATTCCAAGCCCTAGACCAGCCTCCCTCTACCAGACAGATACCAATCAAATACAATTGTCTCACAAAAGTGCAGATAGGTCCCTTCCAATCCAAGATGCCTGGGAAAAGTGCTCAGAACAAACAAACCATTACAAACAGTTCCAGAAGCAGCAGGTCTGGATCTGAACTATGCTACATCTACTTGCTACCCTAGTTTCAGTGGGAAACACTAGAGAATATTTAACACAGCAGAAACATAGCAGTGAAACACTGAAAAAAAAAATTTAAACAGAAAGTTTGCCTCATGCCTCCAGTCCTGTTGAACCTCTCCGTGAAATGGAAACTGTCATTGACCTCAACAACATTCCCGTTTCTGGTGAACCTCTTAGTGCCAACAAACTTTCAACCAATTGTTGGCGTGACTTACCAGGTTATAAGAGCACGAACCACTTTTTCAAACCTGTGAACAATCCTTTTTGTAATTTTAATCAACCACGTCAAGGTTTGAACAGTGAGGAATACAACCGCAAGCGTGACACCTTGCTGAAACTTTTGAAAAGGTATCTGTCTTTAGAATTTGAGAACTGCTATTTCATGAAATGTATTGAATTGAAAATAGTGCCTAAGGGGCTCCGGTTTTTTAAATGCCCAAATGGTGTCTCCATCGGGCAACCATTTTTTGATAGTTTGGTTTGTTTCTTTAACGAGGCTGGTATTAAGTTTTTAAAATTACTAGTTGAAAACAACACTGTCAAAATGAGTTACTTGAAGAATGACATTACAGCCATTGAGTCTTACTTTAAAGAAAAGCTAACTGACAACTCGTTTGAGAACTTTTTTCAAAAATTATCAAACGAGGTAGAACAGCACTCTACCGATGTTATTAATAGGAAGCAGTCCAAACTAATGAGGGACATTTCTTCCTATGAAAACAAGACTGCTTACAATGATTTTGTTGGTTCCTTTAAGAGGAACCATTACCAACAGCAACATTCTAATCAAACAAGCAGGCGTTTACCTAACACTGGTGTTTTTTCTGATGCTGTCAAAATGAGAGAGTTGGCTCATTCTGATAAAGTTATTTTAAATTCGACACCACCGGTTAACACTACCCACCTTTTAAATGTTGAGGGTTGTGCTACTGAAACTGAACTCACTGACACTGAAAGTAACGATAAAAAAACTGACAGTTTTGTTCCGGATAATGACAAGTCTGTTAGGACTAAATCTAACTGTAATGTTAACACTTTTTTTTTCAAAAGAGGAACCATTCAACAAAGACAAACATTCTCACCAGAAGTCGCACTTTTCTGGGATCGAACTCTTCAGGCGACGAGACTTGAACAAAGACTGTGGACATTTTAGTATTATCAATCTTAGTGGGCATTTGTTTACTGATTGTGAACTGAAAGTTTTACGTTATGGCTTAAATTATGTTCCAAGTAACAGAGCTAACCTTGGTAAAACTACATTAGATATTAAGAAGTATGCCAGGAAATTAAATCTGGCATATTTAATGCAAGATATTTCTGTTACTGACAAAGTTCTTATTAAGCCATCATTTTTTACCCCAAAATTACAGCACACCATTAGGGTGTTTGAAGATTTATATATTCAGGATGTAACTCATTTGTTAGAACACAAACGTAAAACCACTAACAATTTAGATAAAGACGAGAAGAAAGCATTATACAATTTACAGGTTTTAAATAGTGAACTTAGATATATGAAAAGTGACAAAGGGGTTATTTTTGTCATTTCATCATTCTAAGTTCGCCTCTGATTGCTGCTTCTGCCGTGCTGTTTCTGTATTTTTTGTGTTATTAGTCAAGGGGTTTCTGTGTATATAGGCAGTTGCTACACTGCCTCAAGAGGACCACATCAATAAAGTTGGCAGGAGAAAAAAGGGTAGTCCAACTGTCCATAATGCTAAGTTGAAGGCTGATGTTACTAGGGTGACTTTTCAGAAACAATCACAGAGGAGCTCGGTGAATGCATATTTCTGCCTGGGTTTTATGGGAAAATTTGTTGAATTTAACTGCCTGACTTTGGCGCACAATTGTGCATCAGTGCACGGTGATGTTCAATGTGCAAACAAGCAGGAACCTGGTCAGATGTAGGGCCTAAATAACAGAAGCTAAAACTTGAAAAAACATTAACAAAATTCAAAATGAGGATGCTTATTCCAAGCCCTAGACCAGCCTCCCTCTACCAGACAGATACCAATCAAACACAATTGTCTCACAAAAGTGCAGATAGGTCCCTTCGAATCCAAGATGCCTGGAAAAAGTGCTCAGAACAAACAAACCATTACAAACAGTTCCAGAAGCAGCAGGTCTGGATCTGAACTATGCTACAGCTACTTGCTACCCTAGTTTCAGTGGGAAACACTAGAGAATATTTAACACAGCAGAAACATAGCAGTGAAACACTGAAAAAAAAAATTTAAACAGAAAGTTTGCCTCATGCCTCCAGTCCTGTTGAACCTCTCCGTGAAATGGAAACTGTCATTGACCTCAACAACATTCCCGTTTCTGGTGAACCTCTTAGTGCCAACAAACTTTCAACCGATTGCTGGCGTGACTTACCAGGTTATAAGAGCACGAACCACTTTTTCAAACCTGTGAACAATCCGTTTTGTAATTTTAATCAACCACGTCAAGGTTTGAACAGTGAGGAATACAACCGCAAGCGTGACACCTTGCTGAAACTTTTGAAAAGGTATCAATCTTTAGAATTTGAGAACTGCTATTTCATGAAATGTATTGAATTGAAAATAGTGCCTAAGGGGCTCCGTTTTTTTAAATGCCCAAATGGTGTCTCCATCGGGCAACCATTTTTTGATAGTTTGGTTTGTTTCTTTAACGAGGCTGGTATTAAGTTTTTAAAATTACTAGTTGAAAACAACACTGTCAAAACGAGTTACTTGAAGAATGACATTACAGCCATTGAGTCTTACTTTAAAGAAAAGCTAACTGACAACTCGTTTGAGAACTTTTTTCAAAAATTATCAAACGAGGTAGAACAGCACTCTACCGATGTTATTAATAGGAAGCAGTCCAAACTAATGAGGGACATTTCTTCCTATGAAAACAAGACTGCTTACAATGATTTTGTTGGTTCCTTTAAGAGGAACCATTACCAACAGCAACATTCTAATCAAACAAGCAGGCGTTTACCTAACACTGGTGTTTTTTCTGATGCTGTCAAAATGAGAGAGTTGGCTCATTCTGATAAGTTATTTTAAATTCGACACCACCGGTTAACACTACCCACCTTTTAAATGTTGAGGGTTGTGCTACTGAAACTGAACTCACTGACACTGAAAGTAACAATAAAAAAACTGACAGTTTTGTTCCGGATAATGACAAGTCTTTTAGGACTAAATCTAACTCTAATGTTAACACTTTTTTTCAAAAGAGGAACCATTCAACAAAGACGAACATTCTCACCAGAAGTCGCACTTTTCTGGGATCGAACTCTTCAGGCGACGAGACTTGAACAAAGACTGTGGACATTTTAGTATTATCAGTCTTAGTGGGCATTTGTTTACTGATTGTGAACTGAAAGTTTTACATTATGGCTTAAATTATGTTCCAAGTAACAGAGCTAACCTTGGTAAAACTACATTAGATATTAAGAAGTATGCCAGGAAATTAAATCTGGCGTATTTAATGCAAGATATTTCTGTTACTGACAAAGTTCTTATTAAGCCATCATTTTTTACCCCGAAATTACAGCACACCATTAGGGTGTTTGAAGATTTATGTATTCAGGATGTAACTCATTTGTTAGAACACAAACGTAAAACCACTAACAATTTAGATAAAGATGAGAAGAAAGCATTATACAATTTACAGGTTTTAAATAGTGAACTTAGATATATGAAAAGTGACAAAGGGGTTATTTTTGTCATTTCATCATTCTAAGTTCGCCTCTGATTGCTGCTTCTGCCGTGCTGTTTCTGTTTTTTTTTGTGTTATTAGTCAAGGGGTTTCTGTGTATATAAGGCAGTTGCTACACTGCCTCAAGAGGACCACGTCAACAAGGTTGGCAGGAGAAAAAAGGGTAGTCCAACTGTCCATAATGCTAAGTTGAAGGCTGATGTTACTAGGGTGACTTTTCAGAAACAGTCACAGAGGAGCTCGGTGAATGCATATTTCTGCCTGGGTTTTATGGGAAAATTTGTTGAATTTAACTGCCTGACTTTGGCGCACAATTGTGCATCAGTGCACGGTGATGTTCAATGTGCAAACAAGCAGGAACCTGGTCAGATGTAGGGCCTAAATAACAGAAGCTAAAACTTGAAAAAACATTAACAAAATTCAAAATGAGGATGCTTATTCCAAGCCCTAGACCAGCCTCCCTCTACCAGACAGATACCAATCAAACACAATTGTCTCACAAAAGTGCAGATAGGTCCCTTCGAATCCAAGATGCCTGGAAAAAGTGCTCAGAACAAACAAACCATTATAAACAGTTCCAGAAGCAGCAGGTCTGGATCTGAACTATGCTACAGCTACTTGCTACCCTAGTTTCAGTGGGAAACACTAGAGAATATTTAACACAGCAGAAACATAGCAGTGAAACACTGAAAAAAAAATTTAAACAGCAGAAAATCAGCCAGGAGGCTCTAATGCATGATTTAAACAGTTAAGAGATTAGTTAATTAAGTACTGCTTGGTGGGAAAACCAGAGCAGGCAGAAGAGATAGCTTTAAAGCTGTGAAAAACTAACAGTAGGTACTTAACAAACAGTGGAAACAACAAAAAAGCTTGCTAAAAAGTGAACACAGCAATAAATTTTGATTTTACAGGCACAGTGTGTAGCAGGCAATTACAGTATAATAGTGTAGTTTAGTTCACAGTAAATAAATATAGTACAAAAGTAGGTGGCAGGCAATAAAACAAGTGTAGTAAATATTATAAATAAGTCAAAAAAACAGGCAACTTTTAGTTTTTTGGAAGCTCAGAAGCCTCTAGTCATCAAGTATCTCAGCTCAGAGTTGTGGCTGGTAGCCCACCTCAGTTCAGCTTGGTACAAACAAGCCTCAGTGTCTTCAGAAGAATCTCCCTCACTACAATTCCCACACCATTTTGAGTCTATCCTCCCCTTCAGTAGTAGATTCTTAATCCCATGCTAAGTGGCTTTGTTGAACTGCCCTTCTATCTTGTCTTCTGCATATGCAAGATGTTCAGCCTCCTCCTGACCACCATGACATCCATGTACCGAGTGTAGCAATTCTTAATCCATGTTTAACAGGTTGATTAATTTTATATACAGATTTCACTCTAAAGAGCCATCCCAGGTAACCCAGGCTGGGTAAGAAGATAAGTGGGATGATGCAGTTGGAGAAGATTTTTGTGATAAACAGATCTGGAAGTTTAACACCTCTGGTGTGTAGGGGGATAGTTTAAGTGTACTGGCATTTCTGATTGTTGACGGTAGTATATGCTAGCAGCGTATGTATAGCTAGTTGAAGTCACACATAATAAAGGTATTTCATTCAGTGGTTAATATTTTTAACTTGGGGGGGGGTTCAGTAAAGCCTACATGTTTTTTTTTCATGTATGCATCATGTTGTGATGCATACATGAGCGCAAACATTTATAGATTCAGTAAGCATTGCTTAGCAATGAGCAAGCATGGCAAATAGGGACAACTTCTGTGCAATGCAAATTCCTGCTTAAACAGGTGAATCTTATGCAAATGAGGCAGGTGGAGAGATCCAAAAAGGCAAAAGGCATCTGAGTAAACTCCGTGTCAGTGTTCATAGTGTAAGCAGAAATTTTCAACATACAGGAGTCTACACAGAGAGAAGGGGATGTAAAATTCCAGACATATGGACATAACTCCCTTGAAAATAGTAGATCACACACATACATGAGCAAAACATACATTGTGGATGTTTGTAAAAGGAAGGGGATATGTAAAATAAATTATATATTTTTTAATAATTTTCACGTTTGCAATATGTGCAGCATAGTGCAAGCATGCTTAATAGAAAAAAAAAAACATTTTAAAATAACATCAATAATGTAGTTTTCACAAATATACTGTAGGACCCTGCATCGGGTCCGTGTGGTTACCCAGCTTACATGACTAACAACTGTGTAGTCTCCAGGCTGTCAGCACGAATATGTATGCAAATATGGTTCCTTGTTGAATCACTAAAAGGAGCAACCGTGTCCACATATCCACTGTGTGTAGGCTCCTACATGGTTCTGATATTCCCACTAGATGTGGATGACATCAAGGGGGTGTGCCGTATTACTTTTAGGATTTTTTAGTACTCAGTGTGTGCGTCTGCATGGTGCACTGCATAGCTTAGCATGTTTGTGCAAGCAGACCACCCAAGTTACAGTGATGATGTAGGCAGCTGTCAATCAAAACTGGATATATTCAATTAATAATATACACTTTTGTATAATCTATGGCAATTGCATCCTAGGCAAATGAACTGCATCATAATTAGCCAATCCTACATGGTGGGTCTATAGCAGAAATGTATAAAGTATGGATGCACCCTACATTTTGATTTTCCCAAAATACCATTGGAGTAGAGACTTGGAAAGTTTAACTGAGATAATGCTTGGGGTTGCTGCAGCTGTTCTACATCTGTATGTGCTAGAGGCTGAAGTCAATGCTGCTGGTGCTGCTGACAATAGGCCTAGGCCGAGAAGGAGAAAAGTGTTTAGGCCAAGGGTAACCTTCCTGGAGCTACATCAGCTGGAGATTGTAGAGCACCACAGGGTGGAGAGGGACATATTACAAGAGCTTAGTGAACTCTGCTGCAACTGATAGCCAGAGCTAACATAGGAGAACCCATTCCACTGGAAACTAAGGTATGTGCACCCCTTAGGATACTAGCTACAGGTACTTTCCAAAGATCAACTAAGGACATGATGGGGGTATCACAGGTATCTTCCTCTAGGATACTCCACCAATTTCTGGATGTTATGCTCCCACATGCCAGTGAGCACATAGCTTTCGCTCTTGACCCTGAGGTGAGGGCCAGCAATATGCAACACTTCTACTGTGTAGCACACTACCGTTCCATACTGCTTGCCATAGATTGCACACATGTACACATCAAGGCATCACCTGTTGAGCAGGGTAGAGTCTATGTTAACCGCATGGGATACCACTCCATCAACTGCCAAGTTGTGTGGGATGTCCAGGGGATTATCATGAATGTGTGTGCTGGCAACCCTGGCAGTTATCACGACTCCCATAGCTGGCACACGTCACAGCTTTATCGAATGTTTGCCAGGGGGACATCCCATAGGGCCATTTACTGAGGATGCTGGCTATGCCCTAGAACAGTGGATGATGACACCCATCAGAAACGCACACATGAGGGGGCGGAGCCTAGATGGCCAACTGAGAGCAGTGAATTTTGAGAGCTCCATAAACTAATATAATAATATAGGAAAAGTTTATTATTTTCAAGTTTAAAATGTCAGAAATCTATAGATAAACTGCTAAACTACATAAATATCAATTTTGGTGGAGATATACAAACATTTTCCTGTCAAGTAACTTGGAGATATATTAAGTCACTGAATATGAACAACTCAAGGAATTCTCACCCACATGCTGCTTTGAAAGAAGAACTGCAGTTGATGACATCTACCTTACAGGAACAATCTTTGAAGATGGATGGCTTTAATAATGACTTAGAAAACCTCAAATTAAATTCTCAAAAACAGACTGATACTCTTAAGGCACTATTACAGCAACACCAGACAAAAATAACAAATATAGAGACTTCTCTAAATGACATTGAAGGGAGACTCAAAGAGGAAGAATTCTAAAAGGAATTTCTGTTTAAACGGAATACATGGCTGCTTAACAAAATAGATGACTTAGAAAACAGGGAAAGGAGAAACAACATAAGGATCTTTGGTCTGCCTGAAAACACTGAAGGAGAAGACATTATTTAATTCTTAACAACCCGGATTCCTGAATTTTTAGATTTGAAAGCGGGACTTTCCTTTGGAATTGAAAGGGCACATAGAGCACTGAGAAAACCTACTTCTAACTCGACAAATACTCCACCTAGATCCATAGTTACAAAATTTCTTTCATTTCTGGACAAGGAACTAATACTAAAATCTGCTTGGAGAATATCACCCTTAAAATACAATCAAAGCCTGATAAGGTTTGACAATGATTATTCTTCCAGAATACTAGAACAAAGGAAAAAGTCTGGCCAATAATAAAACTGTTAAAACAAAACAACATTCAAGCACAGATGGCCTTTCCAGTCAAGATAAAAATACTTTTTCCCAATGAGATGAGAACCTTTAATGACTTAGAAGAAGCTACTATAGTCATCAAAAAGAAACAATATAGGGCCTATCCAAAAAGAAATGGAATGGATGGCCCCTACTCTTAAAAGAATAAAGAAACAAATCCTTGGACTGATGCTAGAAAGAAGAAACAAAAACCTGATTCCAAGACAGCTGTCCCAAAAAATAACTCTTACAACTACATCTCTCAAAGTATCAACCAATATGGTACATCACTTGTCATCTGTTTTTATTTTAAAAAAGGAGGGTTTCTTAAACAACTGAGAAACAGTAATGATTTATTTAGAATGTTCAAAGAGTCCAATAATTCTTCACAAACAAAGGTAGGTCAAGATGGGTTACTATTTACATTATATATAAGCCAAACAAAGCAACATATAATACAAACATAGAAGTTTCTATTCCCCTGCTTGAACTCAATGAATACTTATCTTGTTCATTTTTCATTTATTTTACTTATAATAATTTAAGTAATTAATTAACTAATTCAGCAAGGCATCATTCATCAGAGTTCATACTCAAATGTAACAAATTAACATCATATATAATAGCAGTAACAGTAGAGTGTTTTGGGGAAAAAAATGCTGTCATGGAGACTAATGCCTTCTTCAGTTAAAGTATGATTTAGAAATGTCATTTATATCCTGGTTAAATAATAGTAGCAAGCTCTTAGTACAAATGTCATCATTATTCTGTCTAAATATAGTTAATATCAATTATGGCAAGTATCACAGCTACGAGTGCTGTTTGCTCAATCCTGATATGGAGTGAGTGGATGCAGCTGTGTCTGGCAGCTAGTACAAATGTCATTATTATTCTGTCTAAACTTGATTAAGCCTGACATGGTGTATGTGGATGCAGCTGTGTCTGGCAGCTGTTGTGTGTTGCCATTTTCGTCTCTGAGAGGCTATGGGTTGCGGTTTGTGATCAAGGTTTGCTGGTGCTTGTGGATTAGGAGGAGACATTTGGTGTTTTGGCCTGGATCCGTTGGAGGGGATGGATAGAACTGTGATTTGGGATATTTTGGCAGAAAATGGTCTGTTTGTACGTCTGCTGAGTGAGAGCTAGGAGCGCTGAGGGAGTGTGTTGTCTCTTGTTATGGCGGCTTGTTGGGAGGTTTTTTATTTTTTTATTTATTTATTTTTTTTTTTATCTGTTTGCACTCTGTTCTTTTCCCAGCTGCTGCCTCAATGAAAGTGAGGGAATTTAGAGTTGAAGTTGCAGTGAAGTGAAGCTTTGCTTCAGGTGTATTGTGAGCCTCTGGTAAGCAGTACACAGACAGACTAACAGAAACAGACACTCCCAGGTTGCTATGGTAACGGAAATAGAGTGACGATAATGCTTAACAGCTTGTGGTCTCTCAAATAACTAAGCAACAGTCATATAAAAACACACAATAGTTGTGTAATGTGGGATTTTAGTAAATCTGGACATAAAATACATAGTCGTCATATAAGATGAAGCAATCTGCTGAATATTGATATTAAAGACTGGATTTGATAACATGGGCTTGTGTATAATAACACTACTGTCTTAACTTGTTATAAATAACATGCACTGCATTGAACATCAAGGGGTAGCATGATGATTTTCATATATAAGTGAATATGCATAACAAGTCATGTAATTGTTTTAACTTGAATTGTAGTTTTTGTAACCCATCTTGACCATATATAATATTTAAGCAGTTACCACGATAACTAATGTTTTATACATGACATCAAACTGACAAAGTTGTTCAAGAGAAACAATAGAAGCCAGAACTTGAAATGTCACAGAATGTAATAATCATATTCTGAACAAATAGTATTAAACTGACAATAGACACTCAGTTTAATAACATGGGCTTGAGTGTAATAATACTACTGTTTTAACTTGTCATAAATACACTATATTGAACATCAAGGGGAAGCATGATGATTTTCTTATATGCATAACAAGTCATGTAATTGCTTTAACTTGAATTGTAATTTCTGTAAACCATCTTGACCATACATAACACTTAAGATGTTACCAAGGTAACTAATGTTTTATACATGACATTAAACTGACAAAGCTGAAGGGAAACAATAGAAGCCTGAACTAAGAATGTCACAGACTGTAACAATCACAATCTGAACAAATAGTATTAAATTGACAATAATAATTCAGTTTAACCTTTGCTGATTATACAAAATAGAATGTTGCCATTTAAATCTAAAAACTTTCAGTATATGCCATAAATGGCAATATATGAATATGGAAAGGGAACTTGTAGTCATTAATCACAATAAGTGAATTTGTTGTTTTTAACCTATAATTTCACTCATTTTATAATAAGAAATGACAGATATGAAAATCCTTATGTGTAGGAAATGGGGAGAAGAGGGATGCACTGATAATTAAAATGCACTAACTTTCATCAATGTTCACATAAAACAAACTTGATGCTTTAAGTAAGTTAGCAACAAAGTGATTACTTAAATGCTGGCAAACAATGAAATATAACTTCTGATATATCCAGTAAAATACATTGTATTATAAACATTAGGTATAAATATTACTACCATCTATTTAGATTAAGTAATACATTTCTCTGTGTGCTGTGCTGTGCTTTACTTTGCTTGCTGTGAGTTTCATTAAACATTTTTCAAGGTAGATACGGCTCATTGGTGCTTTTCTTCTTTTACTGGTTTTGTTTTAGGCACATCATCTTCCTGGACTTAAGTTTGGAAAGACTTCATCAATAAGGGTGAATATGTTAAATAACTGTGCTGTATAATCTTTTACTGAGGTTTTATATATGATACATCCTACTTTACTATGACTGAATTGCTTATCTATCTTTCATGTAAATATTAATTGCTTATACAATAAGTAGACATTTATATTGTATTATAATTCTGTCTAATCTACAACAGTACTATATCTGTTCAAAATAATATAAATATTGCTTATTCCTATTACAAATATTCTCCATACGATAATTCAATTTATGGAGCTCAGATGTTCTGGATTGTCAAGGTATGAGTGATAATCTGTTGGACTTAGGTTTATCCATCAGATTAGGAATGATTTTCATTCCATGGCTAGTGCAGATCTTAGTTTTGTTAACATTGATTAATTTAAATTTGTTATTTCACAAAAAAATGTTTAGTATGCCTGAACAAAACATTACTTTATTGGAAAACACTCAAAGTATAAAACTGGTAATTTCCTTTAAAAGCTCAAACATATACTTTAATGCTTAATAGTCACAATAAAACACAAAATACATAGTCTAAATAACCTAAGATGGATTTAACTTTATTATCTTTAAATACCAGTGGCTTAAACAATCCTAGCAAGAGATCAAATCTACTGAAATATTTAAAACTGAACAAAGCACAAATTGTCCTGCTTCAAGAAACTCATTTCAAAACAAATGATAATTACAAATGGAATCCTAAGGAATATATGATATTGATGAAATCCACTTATAAGACAAAGCCAAAAGGGGTCACAATTTTATGGAAAACAAATGTGATTAACCCAGAAATCATTTATAAGTATGAAGATAAAGAAGGCCTTATGGCATTATTAATCGTTAAATATAATAACAGAATATGGACCCTAGCCAATCTATACTGGTTCCCAGGCATTGGATCAAGAACTGTTAAAAAACACTTGGATTTCATTTCCAATAATTATAAAGGCAACTTAATATTAGGAGGAGATTTTAACTGTATATTTGATATTTCTGAAATTGCAAATAAAAGACCACTATGTACATCTGCTATATCAAAAGCTTTAAACAAGTGGGTAGAATCATTTCATCTTGTAGATACTTTCAAATTTAAAGAAGATAAATCTTTGTTGTATTCCCATCAGGATCACAGATTAGGTACCCAGACTAGAACAGATAAAATATTTGCTGCCCATGACTTACACTCTAAAATCATTAATTTCTCAATCACTCCCTGCCCCTTTTCAGACCACAATTCATTGATACTAAAACTTCAAAATGGGTACAAACCATTAATCATTAACTGCAGAATTCCAGCATATATAACTAAAATTAAAGAGTTCAAACCCTGGTTATTATCTGAATTACAGTTCTTCTTAGATATTAATTACACTACAGAGATAAATAAAATAATGATATGGGACTCATTAAAAGGTTACATATATGTTAAAACCCTAACTTGGTATAAAAAACATCAGAGAATGGGATTCTGAATTATTAGATCTACAATCCAAACTTTTGTCAGTAAAAGTTGAAAAAATCAAAATCATTTGGAGATGAAATAGAAAGTATAAGTGTTAAGCAATAAATACAACAAAATTATAACACATAAAACTAGTTTAGCTTTAGAAAAACTAAAACTTAATACCTTGGTCACTTCTCCCAAATATCTACATAATTTATCCACAAGAATCAAAATACAATCAAAAGCTAATAACATTAAAAGTATCTTCCATGAAAAGAAAGGGGAAAATGGCTCGCGTATAGGTGACATTCTTGATGCCTCTATGGAACATTTCCAAAAAGAAAATATATATCGATCAATTAAATCTAGATGAAAAATGTTCTAATATACAAAAAAATAGCAGAAAAATTAAAACTAGATCTGCAAGCACCCATATCCTACAAAGAAATTACGGATACAGTAAAAGAGGGTAAAAATAATAAAGCTCCAGGTATATATGACATAATTATGGAAATATATAAACTTTTTTCTTCAAAGATACTATCCCTCTTCCATAAAACTCTTTAGAGATTCAGTCACAAGCTTTAATACCACCCTATTGGAAATATTCCTTAATCTCACCAATCTTAAATGAAAACAAATCCCCAAACCTCTGTAACCTCATATAGACATATATCATTATTAAATAATGACTATGAGATATTAATGACAATATTAACTAACAGAATGAAAATACCACTATCCAAAACAATAAATAATGATTAAACTGGATTTATATATCATAGATACACACATGACAATATTAAAAGGATAATTTCTCTTATAGATTATGTTAATAAAGAAAATAAAGAAACACTCATAATTGGCTTAGATATAGAGAAAGCC
This sequence comes from Protopterus annectens, assembly GCF_019279795.1. Classification (NCBI taxonomy): domain Eukaryota; kingdom Metazoa; phylum Chordata; order Ceratodontiformes; family Protopteridae; genus Protopterus; species Protopterus annectens. The sequence continues at coordinate 1,232,001,237 of NC_056728.1, forward strand.
TTTGATTCCCAAAAATTGGGACTATTTATTTAAAATACTGGTGTTATTTGAATTTCCTCCTTCCTTTGTTCATCTACTTAAGAACATATATAAAAATAATTTAGCGTATGTTAAGCTAGGTCCTTTCACCTCTGAATCTATACATATAACAAAGGGTACTAACAAGGATGTCCCATGTCACGATTCTATTTGCTTTGGCTATTGAAATATTGGCAGATTCAGTACGTAACAATAGAAAAATCAAAGGAATAGATTTTATGAACAATACAATTCTAAGGTAATGCTCTTTGCTGACAACATATTATTAACATTATCCAATACAAAAGAGACATTAGACGAATTAGATATTGTAATTGACAAATTTTACAGGACTTCAGGATTTCATATCAATAAATCAAAATCAAAATTTTTATTTTTAAATAAAAAAAGAATTCCAGATGAAGGGGAATCACATTACAGTGAAACAAGAATAGACCTTAAAATATCTAGGAATTGAGTTATGCAAGGATAATAATGAATTAGTCTCAAAATATCATCAATACAATTACAATCTCTGTGGAAAAGTGGAACAAAATAATATTAACATTTGAAGATAGACCACAGTTAATAAAAATGGTTTTACTACCCGATATTCTAGATATAGCTTTGGCAATACAACTGTTACCAGAAAGGAATATACTCAAAGAAATAAACTCATGCCTAATAAAATTTTTATGGTTTCCCAAAAGAAACAGAATAGCTTTAATACATCATATCAGACCATGGAAACAGGGAGGATTAAACTTTCCTGATATAGAAACATATATAAAAGCATCAATCTCTAAAGCAATCTCAGATTGGATAAGTCCAAATTATTCTGCAAATTGGAAAGAATTACTAACTGTAATATCAATAAATGAATTTGATTTGCAAAAAAAAATTTCAAATAACAGATAAAATAAATTTGCCATGGCACATGTTATGTATTAGTATGCAATAAAACATAACTAAGCCCACTAAAACTCATATGATTAATTATTACATTGACTCATTTAGGAAAATTATTAATGCAAATATAGATTTAAAAATCTGGTTTGATCTTTTAACACCATTCATAGTTACAAAGAGCTATCCACATAAAATATATAGAGAAATAATTCATCCTTGGGAACATACATTATTTGTTTGTTGGTTTCAATGTATCAAAGAACTAAAAGTTTTGGATATGCAAACAATAGAAACAACATACAAAATTCCACAACAAGATTGGCTAACTATGCAAAGCATTCTGCTGTATTCGCAAGATTTATGCAGAATAATTAGTAATTCTTCATTTAAAGAAATATCTAAACTTACGAAATACCTATATGAAATTATATATGATTATGACATTTTGAAATAGTATTTCAAAATTTTACAAGATATTGATAAATTATAAAACAACACCCAAATCTTCATATTGGAATTATATAACAAAAGGCCACTCATTACAGCTAACAGAAGAAATTAAATCAAAAATTTTATCTCAATAAAACATGCATCCTTTACACAACACTGAAAAGCTTTTAATTGGAAATGCTTGCACAGAGCATTCTTAACTCCAGATAGAATTACTAAAATTAATTCTTCCACAAAGGGAATATGTTGGAGGTGTGAGCAAATAAACAATGCAGATTGGAATCACATTTTTTTCGACTGTGTTAAAATTAAGCCATTTTGGAATGGTATTAAAAACTTTTTACAAGCTTTATTTAATGAATCGTTTAACTTATCTAAAGCTCTAGTATTATTAAATGTGTATGAAGGTCCTCATTTGAATGAGTCAAATATGCATCTAGTATGGACAATACTTGCAATCTCAGGGAAGTGTATAACAAGAAGATGGAATACAAACACAATACTGACTTTGGAAGACATCTACAGCCTACTGAAGACCACAGCATTGTTGGAAATTAAAATTAAAAAAATACGGATTCATCCTAAGCCATTTATTAACATTCCATGGAAAAAAGTCTTATCATTGATTGACACTTTACAATAACTGAACACATACACTCTGAAAACTGGATTGTTATACCCATAAAGTAATTGTATATATTGAGCTCTGTTATGGTGTTGGTGTCAAGCTGATGTAAATAGTGTACATAGTTATTTAAGATGTTATATACAAATACTATGGAATTTAACTGCATTTGAAAAATAAAAATCTTTTGAGAAAAAAAAAGGAAATGCACACATACTGACAGAAGAACACAAACTAGGAACATCACAGAGCATGTGTTTGGGCTTCTGAAGTCACAGTTATGGTACCTTGATATGTCTGGTGGAGTCTTGCAGTATACCCCAGCCACATGTGCACAGATATTCACAGTATGTGCTATGCTACACAGTCTGATCCTGTGGAACCAGCTGCAGTGAGATCAGCAAAGGGCAGAGATATACAGCTCCTGATTAGTGCCTAGGTCATCACAGCAACAGTCACAGGAGGACTCAGCGGAGGAACCCCCCCTGCCGATGTCCCTGTAGGCAGATGTAGGCATGTTCATTACACTCTGGCTTTGGCAAAGAGCCAATGCATAGCACATTCACTGGTAACCTAGGGACTTAGGGACTGACACCTTACTCCTACTTACATGCAGATATTAAAATTGATCCCAGGCAAATCACACATATTATACATATCCATGTATTGACTGTGTACTGCTTGCATCAGACAGAATCATCCCTGAACTACAGATGTGTCAATTGCTGCACTTGCAAGGTAAGTCCATAACCTTCACAGTAGTATAGTGGATTGTTATGTTATGTCATTGTAGCTATGACCGAGTACATTATGCAGGTAACTATACTGGGCTATTTGGACAGACATTACACCCACATGGGACTACAGAGACCCATTCCACTAACATGCCACTATTTGTATTCAGTATGCCTCATACATGTAATATTCATGCAGTCCTACTGAAACAGATTACTGGTATTTCATTCAAGGGACATGTTAGAAAATAAGGTGAAATGACAGTCAGACTCTTTTGTGTCCTAGAAGAATATGGGCTTTTGTTCTCTACCCAAAGAGTAGTGTCCCCTTATAATGGCTATAACAATAAATCATCTATGCTGTATGAGCATTTCACATGGTTAGTAAGCCACACAGCATTAGGAAAGTAATGTACAATTTATATTACATATTATGTGTTAGTTAACTGAGAATAGCGAAGTACATATTTATGCAGGTGATGGTGTCATAAATGATGCCCTGTCTGTCAAGCAGCCTCTGTGGCTCAAAGGACAAAAGCAGGTAGCGTGTGTGATGGTGTTCTGGGCTCTAATCCTGAGATATCTAGATATTTGGCATGTTAAGGAGTAATAAGATGTGTTTTACAGACTGTGACTCTGTGTGCTATATTATTATTAACCTCTTTCACGTATCAGTTACACATTTGTCTCTGCGACACATATCCAAGACCTATTTAAAAAGTCTTAGGTAATATTGGATAAGTCAGTATCAGAATTGTAAAGGTGGAACTTGAAACCATATATCAGCATGCATATGTTGAAAACAGATCTAAGTTCCACCTACAACATGATGTGCTATGACAATATAATAACAGCTATGAATGAAAAATTGTGCTGTGATGTAATTTATAGAGATTTGACAGGGTCATACACAAAACACTGATCAATAAATTAGAACAACTAGGTATTTATGCACTCTTTATAAGATGGATAGCTGCATGGTGTACATATAGGACATGGCAAGTATCATACAGCAACTAGACAAGTAAAATAATTGGTTACAGTCAGGATGTACCACAGGGCTCTGTCCTAGGCCCAAACCTGTTCAGATTTCTCTGTAGACCTATCCATTTCATTTGAGTTGTTCTGTAGTCTGTATGCATATGACTTGAAATTGGGTATACTGATCACGTGTTACAGATGGGGCATGTCTGCTAAATAATTTGACTAACCTGACCATATATATATATATATATATATATATATATATATATATATATATATATAGATATAGATATATATATATGTGTGTGTGTGTGTGTATGTCTGTATTGCCCTACATACCCAGATCATGGAGAGTAAAGGTGCACTATGACACATAATTTTGGATGAAGGACCAAAAGGAAGGGCTCAACATTAGATAATGCACTTAAAAATAATATGTGGAAGTGAGTAGAATAACGTGTTGTATTTGGAAGACTATTGGGATATCTGAAGTACAGAGTTCTGGCAATCTTCTCTCACATCATGTATAAATTATACCACATTTAACAGTAAACCACAATTTTATGTTCAACACACATAAGTATGGGTCAAACCTGTGTACTTGCTGCAAACATCTAGACAGTGGTGAGTCATACCATGTCACTCTATTACAGCATGTGGAAACCCTGAGAATGTATGGCATTGTATATGGATACGTACATATATTGCCAAACTGTATGTTTCTATCTATGGCAGTAGCAATTCCCACATTCACTACAGCCCTCTGGGTCTGCTGGATTTCACTACACATACATGAACAGCTGACAACCGTATGTTTCTATCTATGGCAGCAGCAATACCAACATTCAATACAGCACCCTGTGTCTGCGGGATTTTCAGCACACATACATGAACAGCTGAACAAGCTTTGTACTGTATTATGTTTGCACACTAATTGACAGGGCTAATTTAGCTTTGCTACATGCTTGCCCATCGAAATGTAAGCAGACACATATGCCCAATACAGGTGCTGTTGTCACATATCTAGGCTACAAAACAGTTTTCTGACTGTTACGCTACTAGCAGCAGTTGACAGTAGAAAGCAATGTGACTCTGCAGGCCTCCCAAGCTGTTCAGCACAGGGCTTGTTTCTGTTTTCTAAGATTACTTCACCTGCAATCATTTACAAAGCAGACTTGAGCCATGATGTGTGTATGAAGTACTGTGATCTGTAGTGTGTAAGCCTAGATAGGTAGAAGTTCTAATCTCACTCCAGCTCGTGTGTGTGTGTGTGTGTGTGTGTGTGTGTGTGTGTGTGTGTGTGTGTGTGTGTGTGTGTGTGTGTGTGTGTGTGTATGTCCCCAAAGAGCAAACATGCATACCGCATTGACTCAAAACTGACATTGGTTTCCACTTTTTGGACCTTGCAGTTCTTGGAGGCCTCCAAACTTTCACCCTCCAGGCCTGCTGATATCATCTACCATAAGACTACCTTAAGCAATCTCAATGTGAAACTTAAGCCATGGTGCATGCAATACGTACTGTGATCTGTAGTGTGTAAACCAAAATAGAGAGAGATTCTAACCTCACTCCGGCCGCCTTGCTGTGTGTGTGTGTGTGTGTGTGTGTGTGTGTGTGTGTGTGTGTGTGTGTGTGTGTGTGTGTGTGTGTGTGTGTGTGTGTGTGTGTGTGTGACCTATAGATATGTAGCATTTCCAGTACAGCAGGGTCAGAGATTGCCTCATATGCAAGTCAGAGATCACCTCTGAGTAGCCTGTATGACACACACTAAAGTGACAGCGATATCAGGTGATCCATATGGACAGATGCTGTAGACCTGATTTCCCCATGTGAGGAACCTATGTGGTAAGAGAAAGATACCAGTATACACAAAGCTAAGAAAAAAATCTATGTGGTCTCTACAATTGCCACAGATGCTTGGAAAGGTACATACCACAGGGACCATTACACCCAACTATTGGTTTGCTAAGGGAAGAGTATATGGAGGTTATAATGTCTACTTTTTCCGTAGACAATGCCCTTACTTATTACATGAGCATGATAGAATGCCCTTCTTACCACTATGGAGATATGGTGATCTAAGGTAAGTTAGTTGTCAAACTGTGTGCTCAGGTCTCCCACACCTGAGTATGTATGTCAGATGTTGCTATTGCTGTGGTACTTACCAGGAACATCGCTGTTACCAAAATGAATGATAATACATATATTTGCATTATTTTTAAGGCCATGACTATGGCAATAATCATGTGTTCAAGTAAGACCCTAGTGTAGGATGTTGACATACTGTGGAGATTCTATGGCAGCTCCCAGTTTGCAGGCATCAATAAAGCAAGCTAACCACAGACTTACACTTTGTGCTTGTACTTTGGAGAAATCCATTCCAAATAGTAGAGAACCCATGATTAAACCCTGTGGAACACCACTGGTTACATCTCTGCTATTGGAGGTGGAGTCCCTCATTTTGACTATATCACTTCTATCACTGAGGCAGTGAACGATTCCTCTAATGATATAAGGGTCTTTAACAATAGGAGGTACTGGCAGCACAACTATCTAGAATTTTGTAAATAATTATATGTATATGCTGATTTATACAAGATGCTGGTGATACGAATACATTAGAACTGTATGTTGTGTGTATATCAAACTGATTTGTAGAGATGTTTGTGTTGAAAATGTATTTGTAAAGTACATGTGTTTGATATGTATCCACAGTGTACCCTACTGAGAGAAGAGAAAGATACATGTACAATTGTTACTGTTTAAATGTATATGTTTTAACAGAGGAAACTGGAAATCAGGAGGTTAACCTCAGTCCAGCAAACTTTAAAATATATCTGAAATGAAATCACTTTATAGGCTAGGCCATAAAAATGCTATCTCACAGGTTTCAATGTAGGCAGAGACACAAAGTATGTACTAGGAAGCTTTTTGTATTGTCTTTGGGGTGAACTAATTACTACTCTGGAAATGTGGAGGTATGCAATTGTTTTATGACTTCTAGCACCTACCACAGATCTGAGCAAAATCCCTTGTTTGTGTACTTTTACGGGTAGGTGCTAAATCCTTCCAGTTTCCAGCAATTGAGGTTTGGATGGGAACTAGAAGTCAGATGATCAGAAGTGATGTCATTCTGCAAGCTATCTCAGAAGTAATATTTTAGATAATATTTTGCAACGTCCCTTAGTGAGACTGAGCATTCTGTATTCTGTCTTGGGCCTGACAACAAGAAGGACCATTCACCACATCACCTGCCTTGCTTTATTAAGTAAGTTATTAGGGAACAGTATAACTCTCTTAGATTCAATCAGGAATATAGTGAAGCTTAATTTAGATATTGATTTTCTTTATTTGTCCTTCAATGTTATTTTAAATATTTCCTGTGTGTTAAACTCTGATATCACTGTGGATATATACTTAGTATTTCTTGTTCTTTTATTATTTATTATGAAATATATTTAAACATTTCATTGTGGCTGATCTTTGTAGAGATATTTCAGTTTTGAGAGTATTTGCATATTTATTTGGTGACACTGTGTAGGCCACTCCTAATAGCCTTGCTCTTGGTCAAACTACCATTTGTATTAATATTAATTTCACTCAGTATATTCGGTAACCTTGGAAGAGCCTTCAGGTAGCTGGCAGGAGTGTCTGGTGGCAGTCATAACTAACTTATAGTCTGGGCAGAAGGCGGCATAGCTAATAAACCTGTGCAAGCCTCTCCCAGGAGTGTATGTGTGCGTGTGTGCCTGTGTGTGTGTGTGTGTGTGTGTGTGTGTGTGTGTGTGTGTGTGTGTGTGTGTGTGTGTGTGTGTGTGTGTGTGTGTGTGTATGTCCCCAAAGAGCAAACATGCATACCGCATTGACTCAAAACTGACATTGGTTTCCACTTTTTGGACCTTGCAGTTCTTGGAGGCCTCCAAACTTTCACCCTCCAGGCCTGCTGATATCATCTACCATAAGACTACCTAAATCAATCTCAATGTGAGACTTAAGCCATGGTGCATGCAATACGTACTGTGATCTGTAGTGTGTAAACCAAAATAGAGAGAGATTCTAACCTCACTCCGGCCGCCTTGCTGTGTGTGTGTGTGACCTATAGATATGTAGCATTTCCAGTACAGCAGGGTCAGAGTTTGCCTCATATGCAAGTCAAAGATCACCTCTGAGTAGCCTGTATGACACACACTAAAGTGACAGCGATATCAGGTGATCCATATGGACAGATGCTGTAGACCTGATTTCCCCTTGTGAGGAACCTATGTGGTAAGAGAAAGATACCAGTATACACAAAGCTAAGAAAAAAACCTATGTGGTCTCTACAATTGCCACAGATGCTTGGAAAGGTACATACCACAGGGTCCATTACACCCAACTATTGGTTTGCTAAGGGAAGAGTATATGGAGGTTATAATGTCTACTTTTTCTGTAGACAATGCCCTTACTTATTACATGAGCATGATAGAATGCCCTTCTTACCACTATGGAGATATGGTGATCTAAGGTAAGTTAGTTGTCAAACTGTGTGCTCAGGTCTCCCACACCTGAGTATGTATGTCAGATGTTGCTATTGCTGTGGTACTTACCAGGAACATCACTGTTACCAAAATGAATGATAATACATATATTTGCATTGTTTTTAAGGCCATGACTATGGCAATAATCATTTGTTCAAGTAAGACCCTAGTGTAGGATGTTGACATACTGTGGAGATTCTATGGCAGCTCCCAGTTTGCAGGCATCAATAAACCTAGCCAACCACAGACATACACTTTGTGCTTGTACTTTGGAGAAATCCATTCCAAATAGTAGAGAACCCATGATTAAACCCTGTGGAACACCACTGGTTACATCTCTGCTATTGGAGGTGGAGTCCCTCATTTTGACTATATCACTTCTATCACTGAGGCAGTGAACGATTCCTCTAATGATATAAGGGTCTTTAACAATAGGAGGTACTGGCAGCACAACTATCTAGAATTTTGTAAATAATTATATGTATATGCTGATTTATACAAGATGCTGGTGATACAAATACATTAGAACTGTATGTTGTGTGTATATCAAACTGATTTGTAGAGATGTTTGTGTTGAAAATGTATTTGTAAAGTACATGTGTTTGATATGTATCCACAGTGTACCCTACTGGAGAGAAGAGAAAGGTACATGTACAATTGTTACTGTTTAAATGTATATGTTTTAACAGAGGAAACTGGAAATCAGGAGGTTAACCTCAGTCCAGCAAACTTTAAAATATATCTGAAATGAAATCACTTTATAGGCTAGGCCATAAAAATGCTATCTCACAGGTTTCAATGTAGGCAGAGACACAAAGTATGTACTAGGAAGCTTTTTGTATTGTCTTTGGGGTGAACTAATTACTACTCTGGAAATGTGGAGGTATGCAATTGTTTTATGACTTCTAGCACCTGCCACAGATCTGAGCAAAATCCCTTGTGTGTGTACTTTTACGGGTAGGTGCTAAATCCTTCCAGTTTCCAGCAATTGAGGTCTGGATGGGAACTAGAAGTCAGATGATCAGAAGTGATGTCATTCTGCAAGCTATCTCAGAAGTAATATTTTAGATAATATTTTGCAACGTCCCTTAGTGAGACTGAGCATTATGTATTCTGTCTTGGGCCTGACAACAAGAAGGACCATTCACCACATCATCTGCCTCGCTTTATTAAGTAAGTTATTAGGGAACAGTATAACTCTCTTAGATTCAGTCAGGAATATAGTGAAGCTTAATTTAGATATTGATTTTCTTTATTTGTCCTTCAATGTTATTTTAAATATTTCCTGTGTGTTAAACTCTGATATCACTGTGAATATATACTTAGTATTTCTTGTTCTTTTATTATTTATTATGAAATATATTTAAACATTTCATTGTGGCTGATCTTTGTAGAGATATTTCAGTTTTGAGAGTATTTGCATATTTATTTGGTGACACTGTGTAGGCCACTCCTAATAGCCTTGCTCTTGGTCAAACTACCATTTGTATTAATATTAATTTCACTCAGTATATTCGGTACCCTTGGAAGAGCCTTCAGGTAGCTGGCAGGAGTGTCTGGTAGCAGTCATAACTAACTTATAGTCTGGGCAGAAGGCAGCATAGCTAATAAACCTGTGCCAGCCTCTCCCAGGAGTGTATGTGTGTGCGTGTGTGTGTGTGTGTGTGTGTGTGTGTGTGTGTGTGTGTGTGTGTGTGTGTGTGTGTGTGTGTGTGTGTGTGTGTGTGTAAATCAAATCTCCATGAGTGTATGCATCAGCTACTTGGGCAGGGTCATGAAGCACTGGATGGACAGAGAGGGAGCTGGAGGTTGGGCACTCAGCTGAGATCTCAACTCTGTAGCTGTACCAGTGGGTAGTCTTACTGGGGATCTGTGGAAAGAGGGACAAACCAGCCCCAAACTGACTGTGTTCCCTGTGTTCTCTTAAAGGAAATTGTGCTTGATTGTGCTTGATGCGGAGAGCTGCATCTGGAGATACTGTATGTGTACCTGTTATCCTCCCAGTGAACTTCCCCCAGTGGTGCCAGTGGTGAGGACTGAGGCTCCTTGATTACTGGCCTAGAGGTGGAGAGTCATCGCAGGGTCAATGTCTAGTTGGGTGCATTTGTCAATGGTGGCTAAGTGGGAGATAGTGTCAAATGCTTTGGCTAAGTCCAGGGAGGCTGTATACACAGATTTCCCCTCATCCAGGTCCTTGATGACTGTCTCAAGGACATCCACCAGGTTTAAATGGCATACTCTCTAATTGAATTCCATAATGTACTTGACACATCATGGCTGAAATAATAAAATAACAACTTTAATAAAAATAATAAAATGTATATGGTGAGCTCTTTAGTGGTACAACACACTTCTTCAGACCAGTAAAATTACAAAAGTGTAATACACCTGATTTTAAAATCAGAAACAACCAATCAGCTGCAAATGAGGAAAATTGTTCTCATCCATCCAAAACACTCAAAAAGTGCTCAAATCAAACTACAGATCTGTGCCAGATAGCCAATCTAAACCATTAGCTATGTGTACAAATCACAGTTCAAGCTGAGTCATAATGGCCAATCAACCTTAAGCAGGAAGTGCTGATTTCATTCATAGTAAGCTAACCAGTCAAATAACCATCTATGAACACAAAGCAAAATACAGATCTAGGCTGTAACAGCCAATCAAATACAACAGGAAGAAATGCTTTCATACATAACAATCTATAATCATGAAGTTAAACAAATAGTAAATGTAGTGCCTCAAACCACAATTCTTTAGTACAGGTTTAACAGGTAAAACTTCATTTAAACCAGGAAAGCTGTCAGCTTTTAGACACATGATCCATTTAAGTATAGCACACTCCGTTCTATTCCTTATATCAACACCCCTCAAATTTATGTGAACAACTTCTAAAACTGTAAATCTAAAAATATGATCAGCCCCAAAGTTGTTCACGTGCCTCCCCAAAGGGTTCTTGCTACAAATTTTACATATATCTTCTGTCTTTAAAAGGGAAATTCATCTTGGGCTATTTTAGAATCAAAATGCCTATAGCATAGTTGTCGTTTCAATGAAATGTTGCGAAAAGAAAATTTAGGTACAAGACCCAAAAGTTCTTTCAGTGTCACAGCAGTCATTAAGATGGACCAGTTCTTCTTTATAATGTCACAGACTGTCCCAATATGGCTAGAATGCTTTAATACTATTTTAGGGCCAGGAGCAGCATGTTCATTCTGCATATTATTAATAAGATGGTTACCAAAAAAAGGGGCAGCAACAGTTTCTCTCATAGAGTGAACCTCCTCCATGGTTTCAAATACTTCTTTACTGGAGTAGCAGCCAGCAACAAACTCAACTGCAGCCTTTCTCAACTCTTCAGTTGCATGGGTATCATCATTGTGTAGCCTAGATTTTCTTAGTAGCTGTCCCTTGGCCACATTCTTGGTTACATGTCGAGGATGCATACTAGTTCTATGTAGGATATTATTCTTCCTACAAGGTTTCCTATACAATTTCATGGAAACATTACCTAAAGCATCTCTGCTGACCATGACATCCAAAAAAGCAATACAGTCCTCTGAAAAATTAAGTGTAAAATGTAAAAAAGTTGTACTAGAATGCAAATAATTTATAAAGTGCATAAGACTCTCAGAATTGTCCTTCCTCTATAAAACATCTATAATAACTTATATTATGGACATATGTATTATTAGCATAGATAAAGTCACGTTCCCACTGTGCTAAAACTAAATTGTCATAAGAATTGGCACATGCAGCACCCATTGCCATGCCAACACATTGTAAATAAACATTTTGCTCAAACTCAAAGGCATTGTTATCCAAAATCAACTCCAATAACATACAGATCAATAATACTTTATTCGAAGGCAAATCACTGCATGTGGAAAGAAAAGTTCTAACTTTCTCAATGCCTAAATCATTAGGGATCAATGTAAAGAGAAAGGCACTGTCCAAGGTTACAAACAACAAGCCATCTTTCACTTTTAATTCTTTGTATTAAGCATCGAGATCTGAAAGGAAGTTCTTAGTATCCTTACGTATGCTGGGAATGTCATCCAATATTGGTGTAATGGTTTTCTCAACAAAAATAGAGAGGAGTGCAGGAGCCTATCTCTGACTGGAAACAATGGGATGCATTGGTAGATCTCTCTGATTCTTGTAAACCTTTGGTAAACCGTATAAAACTGGTATGACTGGATGTTCAATAGTTAAATACTCATAGAGTTCTAAAGAAATCAAACCTGTCATATGAAGGTCATATAAGTAAAACTTGATCTTTTTAATCCAGCCATCCACTTGATATCTATACAGGTGTTTATATGTATGACCATCTTGAAGCATTTTACACATCTTCAACAAATAATGCTGCCTGTCCATACATACAATACCTCCTCCCTTATCTGGATGAAGCTGCAGATGAGGATTGCCTCAAAGCATTTTCAATGCAGCCAATTCACCTTCAGATAAATTATAAAATTCAGTTTTACAGCCTTCAACTAAGACTTTTCGCAAATCATTTCCACAAACAGCAGTGAATGCTTCAACAAGGGAACATGGTGTGGGTGTAAAACTATTTGGTTTCTTAAACTGATAAACATAAGCACACTGTCGTGGGAACATCAAACTCAAACCCACATTCCTGGAAAACAGTTTCGAATCAATAATAGCATCTGTAGATGTTATTTTCTTAGCAGGTACAAAGGATAGACCTTTATTTAAAAGGTTCATCTCATCAGCAGTGAGAGGGAAAGAGGAGATGTTTATTATCAAATTATTAATTTTTTGGTCCTTGCATTCATGGCGTGTGTCCTGATGCTCTGATTCACTGATCAAACATGCACCCTTATTGGATGACTTTGCGATCTCCCCCTCATGTGATCTGTCTCTATGGGAAGGGGCTGTGTCAAAGGAAAAGGGGTATTGCCATTTAAAACATTAGAGGCAGTCATTAAAGATAGTATGTCACCTGAGAAATGTACATCAATGACAGCAGACCCTAAGTTACAAGTATGGACACTTGTATCTGCCTCATGTGGTGTTATCACATCAGACTCCCACTGAGTAATGACATTATTCCTCAAACTCTGTTTCTCATGAGGCCAAGCAAAGACAAACTCTTTACTAAAATCAGCTAAGTCTCTCTGTAATTTCTTTTTCTTGGCAAGTTGCAATATCACTTCATAGGCAGCTATATTATCATATAACTCATCAAGTCTTAGCTTGTACTGCTCAGTAGTAAATTTAGTAGAAATACCATTGATAAGTTTAAAAATCTCATTAAGGAGCAACTCGTCCTCTGGTTTAAAAAAGTTAATTAACAACTTCATATAGTCAAAGCTCACCTGCAAATTCAACAACTGCCATCTCTTAAGAAGCTCTGGATAGCTGTTACCATATGTCAGCATCTTCAATACCCTAGGCCCAAAAGGGACAACCCTGTGATGGATAGCAGCTTTCAAATGAAGACATTGCCATTGAAGGCATTTATATCTATACAATTTGTGTTCCAGTTTTCTTATGCATATTATAAAAGTCTCATCAGTCACAAAATCATCCTTACATCAGTATGGGCAGCGTCACCAGATGCAAGTAGCAGTGGATTAGCATCCTGAGTCACTAGACATTGCAGGTGATCCAAATTCAGTGAAATCCCTCTATTCGGATTATAATTTAATTCAATTTCAAATATTTTAGCCATGTCCTGCAATAACACAACCAAACAGACAAAAAACAGAACTAAAATCAGTATCCAGGTAAAGGTCAAGCCAAAACACAAGAAAAATGTGTAAGAATTCCAAAACATACTTGACACACCACAGCTGAAATAATAAAATAACAACTTTAATAAAAATAATAAAATGTATATGTTGAGCGGTTTTGCAGTACAACACACCACTTCTTCATACCAGTAAAATTACAAAAGTGCTTTTAAAATCAGAAACAATCAATTGCTACCCTTTGACAAATCCAAACTGTGTAGGTTCAGCTGTGTGAAGATTACCTATATCTTTGTTGATAAGGTCCGTGATGATTTGTCCCTTGACCTTGCAGATATGGCTAGTCAGGATAATAGGTATATAGTTTCCAGGGTTAGTGGATGCACCACATCTGTGCAAGGGAATAATAGTGGCTGTTTTCCAGTCAACTGGGACAAAGCTGTTGGTTACACTATGATTGCAAAGAGTTCCCAATAGGGTTAGTACTCCATGTAGGAGCCCATGTAGGACTCAGCCTGGGATGTTACCAGGTCCCATAGATGCTGTGTTTTTGTTCTTAGAGAGGCCATTTTCAACCTACTCTTTAGAGATACATGGTAGGAAACAGGTGGTAGGGATGTCATGGGGTACGCGTGTTGGGGACAGGGGAGTGATGGTTTCACAGAACCTATCGGCCAACAGGTTAGCTATGTGAAAAGGCTCTGTTTATGTGGTATCATTAACTACAAGTCTGGCACAAATGTGGGCCTTTCCTTTGGGATTACAGATGTAACTATAGAATGCTTTGTGGCTGTCCTTTGTGGAGAGGCTAATTTGGACCCATACTTTGTTTTGAAGGACTTTACAACACTTGTTTGATAGTTTAAGCTGAGGAGGGAGTGTTTCCACTTTAGGAGGGCTCCTGTCTCCTACCCTTAGAGAGCAATGTCTTCCTATTATTGTAATTCCTGTTACTGACAGTTGTCCACCAGGCAGGTTTGCTTCTCCACGAGGAGCTTGTTGTGCTCATGTCAGGTACAGCTGAGTCAATGCAGTCATACAGGTGTTTGTATAAAGCATTGGTGTAGAGCTCGGCATAGTTGCCAGTTACATCTGAGGGAGGAGATGCAGTGAAGCTATTTATGCCATCTCATAGGAGGTTATAATCTGGACTGATTAATGTCTTTAGTGTATTTGCTGCAAGGGGGGGGGGGTGTCAGGTGTGATACATACTTTGATGAGACCGATGTGTGGTTAGATCTCACCAGGGAGGACCTTACAGTGGGGGTGCTACAGTGTTCACCCACATTGATAAGCACCCGATCCAGTATGTTAGCTCCCCATGTGGGGGTGTCAACCAGCTAGTCCAGGGCATTGGAGATAATGAAATCGAGTAACCTTTAGGCAAGTGAGTTTGAGCACGAGTTATCTACCCAGTTGGTGGGTACTAAAAGTCACCCCAAACTATGTTGTCCGGATGAGTATATTTTTTTGGTTTTAGAGTTTGTACTGTTAGTTTTTCTTTGTCCCATCCACCCTCCCTATTTTTGGCTTGTAGTTTAAATTTGGTGGCTTTTGCAGTTGCCCGCCCCACTGTAGATTTGTTCTGGGACACTCCCCCAGTCCCATCTCTTTACCACATTCTACCTAATAAACTCTTTCTGCACTTGCTTTTAGTCCTTTTTAATTTAATTGCATTTTTTTAAAGTGTGTTTGGTCTAATATTGCTACATACTCAAGTGTGCTAGCTTGCATTGCATGCAAATTGTTTTTACTACTGTTTTTGCTACATTTCTGTAAAAAAAAACTGTAAGCCTGTTTCCTACCTTTCCTGTAATTAGTGTTCCAGATACAGATTTGCTGTATCCAGGACTGTATGTAAGCTTCTGAGCTCCCCAAGCCTTTCTGTGTTGGAGGGAAGCCTTCTAGCTTATCAGTGGGAGTGGTAAGCACTAGGTAACCTGTCTATCATATAAGGAGTGGTTCTGGCCCAGAAATTGTAGTTATTTGCCGTTTGAGCAGTCTCTTCCTTCTCTCTCAACTTTCTGATTTGAAAGCCTGCATTTGCACTTGTTTCTGTCCTGTAACTCATCAAGTGCAGATACAGATTTTTAGTTTTAGCACTTAAATTTGCTTATTCATGCTCAGCACTTGTTCAGAACTTGTAAGCACTAAATAAGCTACTAATTACTATAGCACTCAATCTTCCTCATTACCTAGAGGAAAACAGTTTTTGTACTTACTTTTTTCACTTGCTTAGAGAAAAACAGCTCTTGTACTCACTTTCCTCACTTATCTAGAGGAAAATAGTTTTTTTATTCAGGCATGTCCAAGGGTCAGCTCCCAGTGTTCTCTCCTGTCTATCTGATGAATCTGGGCATTAAGAGGCAATGTAGAAATTGCCTCATGTACACAGACAACCCTCTCCTCCTACCACCCAACACTACAACCTGTGAGAGATGCACTTATCTAGCCAAACTGGAGGTAAAGCTCTCTCCAACCAAGACTGAACTTGACAGTCATGAGGAGAAGGTAAACATTTGCACCACACCACACTCATCACATAGTCTCACTAAATCTACACCACCAAAATCCACACATAGTAACAGAAAAACATTCACGGAGGCTCTCAATAATAATCTGTCTAAGCAACAGAGACCTGCAAAGCAGAAATGCAAGCAACCTCCATCCCCCAACACAACCCAAATGACACATAGCCCACAGACTCAGTGTGCCACTCAACCACAGCCAATAAGGCAAAACAACGTACCCAACACACTAGTCATAGGTGACTCTGTAGTCAGGCACACTGATGTCCCACTCACCAGGCTAAACAAGGAGACGGTCACTGCCTGCTGCCTGTTTGGTGCCAGAATCTGCCACTCAGGTCACTCCACAAGTACAACTATGACTCTGTCATTGTCCATGTTGGTGTGAATGACCTGAGATGTACCTCCCTGGACTACATGAAAAGAGACATGGAAGAGCTCTCTGATCTTGTAGCCCAGGCAGGTATGACCCTAGCCCTGAGTAGCATTCTGCCATTGCCCAGAATGATATCGCAGTACAAGGACAAAATGATTGACTTCAACAATTGGCTAAGCTTCTGGTGTAATTCTAAGTGGATCCAGTATCTGTCTGCTTGGGATGACATGGTCAACAGACCATGATGCTTTGCCACAGATGGCCTGCACCTGTCACCCCTGGGATTCTGGATACTGGCTAAGGCTCTTGCTGCCCCTATAGTGTCTTTTTTAGGCAAGGTTTACATAACAAATTCACCACAGTAACAGGAACAGGCAAGCAAAACTGAGGTTAATGCTACTCAATGCTAGAAGTCTAAATCTCAAAATGTACTCACTTGAGGCACTCCTTAAAATGGAGAACATTGATATCTGTGCAGTGACTGAGACCTGGTTCAAGGCTCCAGAGAGCACCTCTGCACAACCAGGCTATAATTCATACCACACTTTTCGGCCATGTAACCTGGACCGAAACATCAAAGGCGGAGGTTGCTCCATATTCATTAAGGATATCCACACCTCCAGGCAAGTTGCTCAGCATAATGCATCCGAGGTTATCCAAGTGCAACTAACTCTGGGCAAAACTGCAATCCAAATTGTAGCTTGCTACAGATCCCCCACCATTCCCCAGGATTCCCACTCCTCTTTTCTTGATGTACTGGAAAATATTAGGGTTCAGCCAAGTACCCTAATAATGAGCGACATCAACTACCCCACCATTAACTGTGAAAACTACTTGTGTACCAACTCCATAGCTCAACGCTTTCTGGAATTCATAAACTCCAATGCCCTGGATCAACTTATCCACACCCCCACCAGGGGCAACAATATCCTAGACCTAGTCATTACCAACATGAGTGACCGGTGTTCCACACCTGAAGTCAACTCCTCATTGGTCCGATCTGACCATAAGCTAATCACCCTTGATATCCACATCTCGCCCCCACCCCCCATTAAGGAAACCATGTTAAAAAATTTCTCCAAAGCCAACTTCATGCTTCTTAAGACAGAAGTGGTGAACTTCATGACACCCATGCAGATGGACAATACAGTTAGAACTGCTGAATCCTACACAAATGCACTCTATAAGCACGTACACAAGTGCATGGATCATGCTATCCCAAACAGAACCAAGACGCTACCCTCCAAAAAAAGGAAGCCAATCTGGTGGTCCCCTTCCATAAACAAACTGTACAACAGTAGGAAGAAACTGTTGCAAAAGAGAGTAAAATCCCATGAGTGGAGGAGCTCCCTGGTAAGCCTCAATAAGAAGCTGCGATCCCTTATTAGATCCTCCAAAGCTAGCTACGAAAACAAAATCACCACTAATTCTAAGGACAACCACAAAGCATTCTATAGCTATGTCAGGAATCTCGATGGCAACACCCAGATCTGATCTGAGTTACAGCACAATGGCATGAAAATTGCAGAACGAACTGATATTGCCAACATCCTGGCAGATAGGTTCAGTGCTAACTTTACCCTCCACTCCCTAAAGGGCCCATATATATACAGGAAGAATGCAGAGTCCCTGTAATCACAACTACGCAGGTAAAAGCTGCACTCTCTAAAGCCAAAAACACAGCATCCATGGGACTGGACAACATCCCAGGCTGCGTTATACAAGAACTTCAGAACGAACTGGCTCCCCACTTAAGCACCATGTTCAATAATAACCTTGCATCAGGCTTTGTGCCCACTGAATGGCGCACAGCAACAGTTATCCCATGCCACAAAGGGGGAGCCACCACTGATCCCAGGAATTACCGACCTATTAGCCTGATGAGCCTGGTCTGCAAGGCCATGGAATGTATCATTATGGAACTCACAAACAAAGACATTGGTAACCTCCAAACTCTGGATCCCACCCAGTTTGGGTTTGTGACAGGCAGATCATGCCTCCTGAACCTGATCAGCTTCTTTGAGGCAGTCACTAAAGCCGTAGATGAGGGTAAGGTGGTTCACACAGCCTATTTTGACCTCGGCAAGTCTTTCAACACCATTTCCCTTTCTGGAATTATAGCTAAATTCACTAAACTAGGTATAAATCCCTACGTCACAAGATGGATTGCCAACTGGCTTGCTGACAGAACCCATACTGTAAAGGTTGCAGACTCCAAATCTGACCTCAAAGCAGTGACAAGTGGAGTACCACAGGGTTCAGTCCTGGGACCTCTCCTGTTTTGTATCTACTTCTCTGAAGTACAGGCTAACACAGAAGGCCTCTGGCTAATGAAGTTTGCAGATGACTGCAAACTAGGAGCCATAGTCAAGTTCCCAAATGATGTGGACATCCTACAGAAGGGCCTCGCTGAGACAGATGCCTGGTGTCAGAGCCATAGCCTCAAGCTCAATGCCAAAAAGTGCAGTGTCATCCCCTTTGGTAAAAACTCTGTACCCATGAATTACCACATAGACAGCAATCTACTTAACACCGAATGTGTGATAAGAGACCTTGGGACCCAGGTGGACAGTAGTCTCTCCTTTGATAATCACATTGCCACAGTAGTCAGGAAGTCCTTCTATGTGGCACACCTCATCATAAAAGGGTTCTCATCCAGGAAAAAAGAGGTCATTGTTCCCCTCTACTCGACACTCATTAGACCCATTATAGAGTACAACGCCCCTTTTGGAATGTACCTCACAAGACATCTGCAGCAGCTGGAAAGGCCACAGAAGTACCTCACAAAGAGGATTATTGGCCTCAAACAAATGCCCTACACTGACTGCCTCAAAAAACACCAGCTTTACTCTGTAGCATATTGCTTACTCTGAGGTGATCTCTGCCTAACATATAAAGCTATGTCAAACCCAGAGCTGTTGGACATTCTACACCTAAAGAAATCCCAGTCCCTCCAAGCTACATGCTCTAGGGACCTAAACCTTGTCACCACAATAAACAGGACATGCTGGAAGGATAAATTCCTGTCCCACAGGCTTCCCATACTCTGGAACAGGCTACCCTTCTATGTCAAGCAAAGTTCTTCATTAGCACTCTTCAAGAAAAATCTTAATGAGTGGATGGGAAATAGGAAATACACTCCGGGGATCACTTCTGTGTCTCTGCTCGACAGTGGCACAGGAAAATAACTTTCTTGGGTGGCGTAAGCCAGGGAACCTTGTTGGCTAGGTTTACGTAGGCCCTTGGGCTGATAGCCTAGTACCTACCTATGAACGTATGAACCTATGTATCTTGATAGACTCATGTAGATCCAAATAAGCAGATTAGGTGTCCTGATTCATGGATGGGCACCTGTAGCTGGCAATGACTTGAATGGGTGCCTCACAAACAGTCAGTAGCACCTGAAGTGCATCCATGGGATCATACTGTGTAACCAATGTGGGTGTGTATGTATCCTTAATTAATATGTATACACCACCAACATTAGCCTGCACATCTTCAGTTTGAGGTCTGCGCATGTGGAAGGAGGTGTAGCCTGGTATGGCTGTGATGCTGTCAACAGCCTTGAACCAGGTGTCTGTGACTGCACAAAGGTCTGCATATTGCTGAGGACAGCTTCCAGTGAGTGCAGTTCCTGTTGACACTCCTAGAGTTTAGCAGCATAACATTGAGATTGTTTGTACATGGGGTTTTTACATTGGAAATTTTGTCCTTGAGACACCACCTTAAAAGGGCACTATGGAGGTCACAATAGTCTTGGCCAATAGCTGAAAGCCCAGGGGTGACAGATGAAGGCCATCTGTGGCAAAGCACTGAGGTGTGTTGAACTTGTCATCCCAGTCTGACAGATAGTGGATTCCCCTTAGATTGATACCAGATGCTAAGCCTATTATTGAAGTCAATCATCTTCTGTTTACATTGAGGCATCATACCAGTTGAAGGTAGCAGCTGTCCTTGAATCCCACACTGACACAAATGCTCTTCAGGAGGGCCTGAGACAGACAAACAGATGCTGTCAGAGCCATGGGCTAACACTAAATACCAAGAAATGTGCAATGCTATGCTTTGGGAAGACATCCACCCCTGGTAACTATCGTTTTGCCAGCACACCTCAAACAGTTAGCCTGGTATGGCTGTGATGCTGTCAACAGCCTTGAACCAGGTGTCTGTGACTGCACAAAGGTCTGCATATTGGTGAGGACAGCTTCCAGTGAGTGCAGTTCCTGTTGACACTCCTAGAGTTTAGCAGCATAACATTGAGGTATGGCATGGAAATCCAAGGAAGCCTTTGTTCCACTGTAATCAGCATTCATCAGACCTATCATTGGTACAATGCCACCTTTGGTATGTAACTAACCAGGCATATTGACAACTGTAACATCCACAGAGGTTCCGCAGTAAAGCACTACATAGTGTATGTAACATGTCCTCTGCAGACCACATCAAGGCCCTATTCATGTAGTCTGTCCCCTACATGCTTTGGAGAGGAAGTGTATGCCTGCCATTCAGGGCAGTGTTAGACCCCACTGTGCTCTTGCATATCCATGAAACAAGCAGCACCAGAATTACCTGTTCTACAGACCTACACCTTGCCTGTAGTATATAAAAGACATGCTGGAGAGACAGGTATGCAACCCAGAGACTACACCCTATATGGAACAGCCTCCCTATCCATGTGAAACAGAGTTTCATCCTAACACAAATCAAGTGCAAGTTACTCAATTGTATGGGGAACAGGACAATCATACCTGCTTGTGGACCAATGTCTCTCACAGACACAGGGAAACATTGGATGGTTCAACCCTCACCCCCCCCCCCTGATTGTAGATGTTTCAGCTCCCAAATCCTTGCTTACACTTATCAATGGCATCAGATCTTGACAGTGTTTTGGGATGCATGGCTAGGCTTAAAGAAGCCCCTGTGTTTGTTAGCCTATTAAACACATATGAACCTATGAACCCTGTAACCTATAGTGTGTTACCTTTCTGACGACATTTGTCTTCTGTGCTGGCATTCAATTCTGTGCTCTGATGTTGATGGGTTGATTGTAGATGTGTACTCATAGGTGTGTCCCACACAATCCTGAAAGTGAAACGTAAACATTTCCATGTGACACCTGTCATTGTCTGACTACACAGCCATCACAACAGCATTCGTTGTAACGTACACACATTATTATGGTATAGTTTTATAAATGGCAAAGTACAAATTCTGCAATAGACCAGTAAAAGTGGCATGTCAAAAGCAGCATTGGGTGAAACAAATTCATATTAATGTAGAAAGTCACCATGTGCATCAGACACATAGCTTTATTTCCCTGTATCGATGAGAAGGATGACAGGGATGTGGCACAGGTATCATCATTTACACAGGGTATGTTCCAAGGCAGATACCATGTGATCTGTCTCAGGCCAACATCTTTCTACTGTGTCATAACCCTGAGCATTCATGTGGAGTTCCTTTCTGAATGTGCCTGTGCCTCCATGATGGCCCTAAACATATGCCAAGTGACATAAGATGAGACACCTGTAAAAGGCGGTGGAGGGACAGCAGGCTTCCTATGAGAACCCCTATCAATGCGCCTGTATGGAACCTAGCCAACTGTTTGGCTATGGCCAATGTTGACAGTCACTGCAGCCACAGTAGTCACACTTCCCTGCTCAATATCCCCACCCTTTGACTGTCCAATATCTGTGGCCACAGGGGACTGGGCATGCGTAGGCATACTGGCTGTATACGGTGATAATGAGAGTGGATGAGGAATGTCAAACTCTGTGTCAGATTCTGCACCTGCAACCCCCAGCTGTGCCTCACTTTGACCACCATCATCATCAGAGTCTGAAAAGACACTGACATCAGGTTGAGAAGGACAAAGACCAACCTCCCTGGTCATCTGTGATTAAAAGGGAAAAGCATTACATTAATACCTGCACTACTATACTCTGCAGTACTATGGTGTACTATATGGAAAGCTGTATACACTGCTGTAACTATTACACACTTGTATAACACACAGCATTATATAGTAGAACATGAGGACATTATTTTCTAATCCAAACCTGCAATTATTTGGAAATAACAGTTTTTTAAATAAGAATCTCATGAGCAAAACATAAATGATGTATGCTGTTGGCATTTTGCAAGACTCTGCACAGTTGACAGCTATGGCAATCTGTGATGTCCTGACAATACTGTCAAATCAAGCATTGTGGTCATGCCTACAAGGCATAGGTATGAGTCTAAACTGTGTACAGTCAGAAAACATCTGTACAATTGGCAAGCTTGCAGACAGTACATCAGTCCAGCCAGCAGGCCTGGGATGACATTTTAGTGAATACATTGAACTAAATCTACATTTCTGGCAAAACATTTGTGTGCTTAGCAGCAACAGGAGCACAGCCACTTCTTGTTCCTGATGGTCCTGTAAAAGTTTGAGGGATAGGTAATGTAAACAGCACCACATGTTACAGTATAACAGGGGTTATATGTCCAAATATCTCACATTTACAGTAGCTGCTATGTTAACAGGTATGTGGATCACAATCTGTGCATGAGCTTAAAATTGCAGCTAACCTCCTCCCCCCCATAAAACACCTGAAACCCAAGTAAAACTATGTGCACCCTGACATGCTGAATGCTGCAGTATTCCAGTGCTGATCCAGGTAAGCATAACTTGAGTGGAAACGGTTACACCTATATCCACAACATATTGGGTGATGGATGCCAGGGAGCTGTCCTGTGTTGCAAGGTTCACCAGGAATTCCTCAGTGGCTGACAGAGGTTGTTCTGCTGCAGGCCCACCACCAGTGACCTGACAAACCCTGGCCATGTCAGCTACATGCCTGCATGCTGAGTTAATCATGTCAGTGGCACTGTGTCAGTCTTGCTCATATGTATCCTAGAACAAGGTAGGGGTACATTAATCATTATGTCAACCAGTCGGATAACTGCCAAGTCATGTGTTATATCATGGTAGTCATCTGGAAAGTGTGTGCTGGCATCCGTGGCTTCTAGTATGAGCTCCATACATGTATGTAACTTGTGCTGCTGTGGTTGTATGTAATATCACTAGCAAATCATTGTAGGCTGTAGTCTGATATGACTGAGCCTCATTTGAATTACATACTTACATATATCAATATGTTGCCATTTAGCTTAGCTTAGTGATGCTGCTTGTCACACAACATTGTGCAAAACTTCTTTATTACTCTCGCAAAGCATGTTTAAGTGCTGATTAGCATTGTGCAGCTTTTCTAAATGTAAAAATTATTTAAGTTAAAGTTAACTGGTGTTTCAGTCACCTGGCACAGTTTCACAGCACAGTATGGAAAAAGTATCACTAGCTAGGAATTGAATCTGGGACCTACTAGACTGTAGATCATGACTCAACCTATCTAGACAGTGTGATAGTGAAGGGAACCCGAATATCTTCAGATATACTGGGAAGGTGCCTGTAAGAGTAGTGCAGCTTTGCTGTGTGGGTTTGCACGTTGCTAAGCACAGCAGACTTACAAAAACTGAATACATCCGGTTTCTATTTTTAGCTGTCTAGCGGATGTCTACTACTTAAGTACACATTGCTACACCTAGCTAAGCAACATGCCACATCAAGCACATATAAAACAAAAAATAATATTGAATCCATCTGGCTTCTATCTTTAGATGTCTAGTGGATGTCTGATGTATATGTGTGCAAAGCTAAGAATAGCTAAGCAATGCTCAGCACACCTCAAACAAGGACATAAACGTAAAACAAAAAATTAAAATTAAATTTAATGAAATAAAGGTGGACAGGCCAAAAGGTGTGTGGCTGCTCCATTAATCTAACACAGATTCAATATCCATGTTGCTGTGACTTCCCTTAGGCATACACCAAAATTAATATGCATGGTATGCTGCCTAGGGGGAACCATGACCATGTACATGGATACATTCCATGTAGACTCGACATGGAGCCTACACAGACTTTACTGAATCCTGGGGATAGTCCATAACAACTAGGTTACTGCAAGGATTTATTATGGGACCATTTCGTACTTCCTAAAACAAGAACTTTGACTCCTGTATTACCTTTAAAACTTTATTGCAATGCAAAATACAGTACTTTCATGTAAAATTCTTCCTACATCAGGAATACCCTAACACCATCATCATCATATACACTCTCTGCATACAATGAAACCAGTTAATAGCAACTTAGGCTTAACAGTTAGATTTTTATGACAGTGATTTAAAGAAAGATGGTTATTCAAACTACAATAACTGTCCACAACAAGGGTTAACATTTATGCTCAAATATCAGATTTGTTATTTATATCACCACCCCATTTGGTCAGAATAACTACCTCAAATACCTGAAACATAAGACTGTCAGTGGTGTCAGAAAAATGTCTGTGATGCATATTGTTAATACTATCTTTAGTGATATATATATATGTTATATATGTATATATATGGGTCTACTTCACTTGACTGAAAGCTCACTAGACTGAAACTCGTTTGAAGGAGCACACTTGACTAAAAGCTCACTTCACTGAAACTAATTTTGTTGAAAGGTATATGCCCTTTTCCCCATTGTAGTGAGATCCTGGAGTTAATATATATAGTAAGGGGGGTGTAGGGGGCATAGCCCC
Source organism: Protopterus annectens (assembly GCF_019279795.1). Lineage (NCBI taxonomy): Eukaryota > Metazoa > Chordata > Ceratodontiformes > Protopteridae > Protopterus > Protopterus annectens. The sequence goes on from NC_056728.1 coordinate 1,232,026,731, forward strand.
CCCACATGGGGGGCTGTGGGGGGCAAAGCCCCCACACTATTTTATACATTTTAAACCATATACATGGATACTTACAACTATACTAAATAACTCTTTTTAGAACACAATATATACCCAAACTATGTGGGGGGCCTATGCCCCCCACACCCCCTTACTATATATACTAGCTCCAGGATCGCACTACAATGGGGAAAAGAGCATATACCTTTCAACAAAATGAGTTTCAGTCAAGTGAGCTTTCAGTGAAGTGAGCTTTCAGCCATGTGCTCTGTGAAATGAGTTTCAGTCTAGTGAGCTTTCAATCAAGTGAAGCAGACCCATATATGTATATATATAAATATATAGGTTTACAGTCAAAAGGTTGATATTGCCATGTCCGACAGCCACCTCCTCGACCATGGTAGGGGCGACAGTCGGAAAGTCGACGTTCATGTTTACGTCCGTTCAGAAGGGCATAGACAGGAAAGAGATTCGTAGCATTGTTGTGACTGGGGGCTTTAGACACTGTGGTCAACAGAATTTGTCAACATTGTTGCATCGACCATACAACCTACTTAATATGTATGAGTCGACAGTATTTGTCGCTGAAATCACCGTTCGCGTATATGACTTCTGGATTACTACTGTTGTACTCTGCATAACCAAACAATATTTTCATTCAAAAGAAGGATGAATACAAGGATATAAAGGATATAACTATAGCTGTTGCAATACTTACACATGAAATATAATTAAAGGTGGGTACTAGTCTATCTTCTGTAAAGAGCCATTTTAAACCTAGGTAACAACCTGGGATTAGAAGTAAACCCTGTACCTTGTGTCTAGGAGGAGAAGACCTTAACATTATGGCAAACCTATCCTTAATAACCAGAGGTCAACATCAAAGCCTAAATCTTGCATCATGGATGGCGCAGTGATGCAGCAGTAATGTTGTCGCTTCACAGCAACAAGTTCTCTGGTTCGATTCTCAGCTGGGGTGCCTTCTGTGAAGAGTCTGCATGCTCCCTGCATTCATGTGGGTTTCCTCAGGGTGCTCTGGTTTCCTCTCACGTTACAAAGACATGCATCCAGAGTGTTTTACCCTGGGTCACCGATGAAAATTGGCTTTGTTCCAAGTCAGACTTTCATGGTTAACAAATGTCAAATAAATAAATAAAAAATCTCTGAGGTTAAGACTTTAACCATTTATACCAACCCTTCCCCTTCTTCTTAAACAAAATGTTTCTGCTTTACATCCTTATTTTCTAATATCTGCTTCATGAGTGTATAGCTTCTGTAAAGTGTGAAATATCTCAAGGGATGTGAACAAAATCTGCCAGTTTGAAAAAGTATCCAAGAATAGCTGAAAAAGGCAACACCAGGGCAAATTTTCCTATAAAACGAACTTTTAATCCAGTTAATAATAAAGACAGTGAGCGCTTTCACGTTATCACAACGTTTCATCAGACTTTGAATAAAAACCAATAACTGCCAGCCATAGATAGTAAATTCAAACCTTTCTAGCCTATTGTTCAACAGAGACAATTATGACATCATGTTAAAATTTAAGATTTAAAAAGACATGTTTTATAAACAAACATTTTTCAAAATATATACATATCTAAAGTATGCATCATAAAAAACATTTCTAAGGCATATGTGCATTCAATGTATAAATATTAATATAATGTATATATTTATAAATATCACAAAAAATAGACACATTTTTGTATTTAAATAAAACTAAAAATATATATAATGTAGTGTAGTTCATTCTAAAAGCTAACTAAAGACAATATATACATATACATATGTCTAAAAATCATTCACATAAAGCTGTGAAAATTAAAATTCTAAATAAAATAACTAATGTGCATATGGTCTAACTGATGAAAAAGGTTTTAATGTCATCCTGTCATTTAATCCACTCATTTTATGTGCTTGCAGGCATATTATCCATTTACTTTCATGACCCTCCATGTAAGTCAACATTCCCTAACCTGCCTGATTTCTTAATCAATTCTAATACTCTAAACTTAAATTTATGTGTCATACCATAGGTTAACACATGTTTAGCTAATGCGTTCTTATCATCTTCTTTATTTATAGCATAAATATGCTCTCTTTCTCTGAGGGTCCTATTAGTTTTACCTACATAGAAGGACTTTTATACCTGGCATTGCGCCAGGTATACCAAGTCCCTCGTCTCACAGTCAGCATATTGTTTAAGCACATACTCCTGTCTCATGTCAGGGTGAACAAATGTATTATCACCTGCCATGTATGGGCATTGGCTGCAGCCCCTACAAGCAAATGTCCCCTGTCTATCTGAATATCTTATGTTGTGAGTCTTATCTTACTCATAACAAAGTAATCGCATAAGTGATTTTGTATTCCTATATGTATACCTTGGCCTATTTCCTACTATCATGGAGATATCCTCATCTACATTCAATAATCTCCAATTTCTCTCTATTACGTCTCTTACCTTATTGTTCCTATTAGTGAACGGGATAACCACTTTAAGCCCCTCATTTCCTCTTCTGCTTAAACCTTCTTCATCAACCCTATCAATATTTGTATTCCTTTGGAAGTATGGTCTTCCTTTTCTATTCCTATGTGACCTACTATTATGCATAGATCTCTCTATCTCACCATCCTTATAACCTCGTTGTCTAAAATTATCTGCCAATATCTTACATGCTTCTCTGTAAGATTCATCATGACTAGTGAGCCTTGACACCCTTAGTATATGGCTCTTCATTATAGTAGGATAAATATGAATTGGATGCATGCTGCTCCGATCTAACAAGTTATTTTTCCCACATTGTTTCCTAAACATATCAGTGTGTAGTCCATCTTCTTCCCTACTCAATTGCACATTTAAAAATTGTAATATCTTCTGGAAACTAACACATTCAAAAGATAGAAAATCTGTTGTCCCATTCAGATATTCCACAAATTCTTCCAATCGTTCATTAGTGCCCTTCCATGCAAGAAAAACATCATCTACAAAACGTTTGTAGTAACCGATGTACTCCCCATAATCTCCACTGTTCAACACATATGTCTTCTTCCAATATGAGTTTGCACACGGGGTGCCCATCGCCAACCCCTTGGTTTGTAGAAAGTATTCCTATTCATACATAAAGACATTATTATTCAATACAATGTCTAACAATGACATGTATCTCATAATGAGATCCCTGGGCACTCCTTCCTTGATTAATAATGCTGAGATAGTAATTAGACAGGCAGACAAGGGTGGAGCTGTGGTGTTGCTGGGCAGAGATTTCTATAAGAGAAAAAATGGAGCAACTATTGGTTTACAACAATACTTATAAGTTACTAAGTAAGGTGCAACTAGATAAGATTATAAAAAGTGTTCATAGTGAATTGTATGACCTTCTTTTATGTAGAGTAATAGACATAGATTTGTATAGATACTTTTTGGTTGAGAGACCAATCATCCCCACTTTCAGGGGACTGCCGAAGGTCCATAAGAGTTTGATGGACCCCAATATGAGACCTATAGTCTAGGGGAGGGGATGGCTTACAGAAACCCTCTCCATTTATTTGGAAAAACAACTCAGACCAGTGGTAGATGGTGTATTCACTATAATTAGGGACACACAACAGTTTTTAGAGACCTATGCTGGGTATGTTTTTTCAGATGTAGACAATGGTAATGAACTTTTTGTTTCACTTGATGTTGTTTCTTTATTTACATCCATACCAAATAACACAGGAATGGAATATGTCAGGCTCTTATTAATCGAGGAAGCATGTAAGACATTAAAAAGGAACATAATAGTAATATCACTTTATTACAGGGTACTATTTTAGAGCAAATTAACTGTGTTTGGGAAGATGAAAGTACACTGAAACAAAAATTACTGTATAAGAAATGTATATATATTTTAAAATATAAAACTTTGGTTCCAAAGAGACTGAACAATGAACTGAATTGGAAGTGTTTGCTTTAAGAACAAAGTGGTTTTAATTGTTTCATTGGATGTAATGTGTGTTTAAATTTGTATAAAAGTGCAGTTTTAAGACCATTGATATGTATTCCAAGAAGGTGGTGACATTGAGCAGCTAGAATAGAAAGACTGGATTTTTTATCATTTGGTGGTTTCATTTAACAATCATTTTTTTTTCCACGTTTGGATCCTTTTTGTTGTTGTAGTTATCTGGAGTGTGCAAGTATTTCTTTTGACTTATTTACCTCATGCATTTTGTGATCTTATGATCCAATGTAACATGCAAGTTTGCTTATGCATAGATCATTAACACTCATTTGGCAGTTAATACCAGATTTTTTGATTAACAGGATATTTGAAAATTTTAAACTCATTTCTGGGTTTATACAACCATCTTTTATTTGGACATATTGCCAGTTATAGAGGTTGAAATCAGAAATTCTCATCATTAACAGTAGATTGATGTATCTGAGCCTGAAATTCAAGTTTTAGCTTATGAAACCAGATTTCACGATATACTATAATCTCCTATTTGAAATATTCATATTGAATTTTACACGTCACATTCAACAGTTCTTGATAAAGCTATTGCCCGTCATTTTACTTTTCTGTTGCTTAGATCTCTAGTTTTATGTACATGGGGAGTCAACATGGTGAACTACGTAATTTGATTTCTTGATTTTTTAAATTCTCCAAGTCTTTTGGGTTTTAATACCATGATGGGAATGGACCCTATTCCTAAGTCAAAGTATGATTAAAGTTCATGAAATTAATATCGTTTCAATCTTTGATGTTAACCAGAAGTGCTCTTTGCAGCACCTGCAATGTGCCCAGTAATGACTCCTCCTACAATTCGTATGGGATTACATGTATTGGTAACATATCTAAATACGATTGTAAATTCTTTTTTATTTTATAAGACCCATTGCTCCTGCTACTACTGTAACTGTCTGAGTATCTTTCTTCCACATGGCTTTCATTTCTTCCTGCAAATCCTGGTATTTTATGACTTTCCGTCTCTCTGTACGATAGACACTGTAGTCACTGGGTGTAGCAATTTCAGTAATCAATGCTACTGTTGTCTTCTTTTCACAAATTACTTCTTTTCATGGACTACTATATCTGATTTTCTTGCATCTATTTTATGAACTGTAGGCAATGACTGATCCCATGTGATGCAGGCTTTATCATTTTCTATGATGCTTTGTGGCTCATGTTTCCAGTGCTTTTCAGCTACTTCAGTATTATAATATTTGGAAGATCCACAGTGCAACAGTTTTGTCACATTATTATGCCTTTCAGTATACTGCCTTTCTGCCATTAGTATGTCACAACTAGCAACAAGGTGTGCAACTGTTTCCAATTTGGTTTTACAAAACCTACATTTGTCTGTTAATTCCACATGTTCAATGGACTTTGTAAACCAATGTGTAATTAGCCCACTATCTTGGGCCACAAATATTAACCTTTCATCTTTTGGTTTGAATTTGCCTCTCCTTAGCCATTCCTGCATTTGATCCTGATCAACATGAGGTTGCTCCAGGAATTTTCTACACTTGCAACTATATTTATACATTTTGCACATTTCTTGCCTTCTCATCTGATCCTTCACCTTATATTCTTTCTTTTGTTTTTTGTCACATTCGGTTGCTGACTGATTTTTATCTACTTCTGGTTTAAGTTCCATTCCCGCTTGACGCCAATGTGCTTCAGCTAAACTAAGCAAGGAAGATATTTTAGATTTATTCTCCTCATGTTTCAAAACTTTCACTATGTTTGGGTCTTGTGAGGTCAGCAGATATGTATGTAGTTCCACATTTGCAGATCTTTACATGTAATTAATTTCCAGGAGGCCCACACCTCCTTCAGAATGGGGAATATATAATCTTGGTATGCTCTGATGTCTATAAATCATTTGATGAGCATGAAGCATCCTTCTTGTTTTTCTCTCTAATCTATCTAAACCTTTTGGGGCCAGTCAGTCACTCCAAAACTGTAAGCTAGGACAGGAAGAGCAAATTGTTTACAGCTTGAACTTTGTTCCTAGATGTCACTGCTATTTTAAGGATTAAGTTAAGTCTTTTAAAATATTCCTTACTGAGTTTTATTCACATTTGTTCATGTTTTATTGTTGATCCTTCATTAATTCCCAAATATTTATACACTGCCTCTTTCTCAAGTTTTTTTATGTCACATTTTTGGCCAAACTGATGTTTTCTTAGTGTTGCAGCTTTATTGCATTAAAGGTTGTGTCTGCACATTTATCTAAACCCAATAACATTCTTATATCATCTGAAAAAGTTTTGACTACTTGCAGTTGCTCTTTCAGTTCCTCATCTGATGAGCTATACACTTTTAAATCCACTACAAAAAGAAAATGAGAAGTCTTTACACTTTGTTTTTTTCTGGGAGCCAAATTATAGTCATGGCCTAATCTGTTAAGCAGACAGCTTAATGGGTTAAGGGCAAGGCAAAAGAGCAGAGGTGACAGAGTCACCCTGGAATATCCCCTTTGAATTTTTATCCGTGGAATAATAATTTGTCCTTTATCATGGCTTAACTGAAAAGTGGTTTGCCACTGTTTCATGGTCACTGTGATGTAGATTATTAGTGTGGGGTGTATCTTATACAATTTTAAGCACCCTTTTATCCATGAATGTGAGATACTATCAAATGCTTTTTTGTACTCTATCCATTAGATTATTCCCCTTTTGCAGTTCTCCATTATGACCCCATTATGACTTTATTTAATAACAAATGATTCTTTGTTCCATATGACTTTCTTTTATTACCCTTTTATTCTACTGCCATAATTGAGTTTTCTTCTAAATTACTATTAAACTTTAGTGTATAGTTTACACATCATTGTAAGGCACATTATTGGTTTATAGTTTTTAGGGTAGCTTGCAGGTTCACTCTTAATTAGGAGCATTGTTTTTCCTGTTGTTAGCCAGACTGGTGTCTGTTCGGGGTGCACATATCCTTACTCATGGTTAAATCTCCATGCAGAGATGTTAATATTTTTAGCCAGAAGTTAGGTACTCATCTGGGCCTGGGGTTTTCCAGTTAGAGGCTTTTCTTAACTTTGGTTTATTCTCTTTGGCTGTTACTTCATCCCATTTCATATCCTGTACCTTTAAACGTCTTATTCTTTCTTTTACTTCTTCTCTCCATTTAGCATCTTTGTTATGTTCCACAGGATCTTCATAAATATTTCTCCAAAATGTATCTCTTTCTTCATTTTTTGGTGGTCTTTCAATTCCTTTTACCTTGTTTCCCAATTCTCTATTCAACTTTCTTGGGTCATCAGTAAGCTGTTTATTTTTATACTTTTCCTTTATCTTTATCTATGTATGTTCTAAGTTTTTCTGCCTGTGCTGATATTTGTAGCTTATTATTTGTGATGCTGCTTGATAAATCCTGATCTGTTATAATACTGCACATTGCTTTTATCACGTCTATGTTTCTGAGTATTTTTGTTGATCTGTTCCTTCTTCTATACACTTCTAACAGTGACACTTATATCTTAATTGCTTTATAGTTTTCTCTATTTGATACTTCCGTGATGGTGTTTGATTTCTCCCCATCCTTTCCCTTACTACCATGTGTGCTTGTGGTAGGACTTTATCTGTTATTAATTTGGCTGCAGAGTAATTTATCCTATTTACTTCTGTTATATCACATGAATATCTATTGACGGTCCTGATGACTGTGTTAAGTTGTTTTAACAAAATTTCTAACTTTTTCGGTTTTATTGACCCTTCTGCAGTCTATTTTGTTCATTGATCTTAATATGTCTATCCATCTCTATTAAATCAAGCAACTCTTCACTTAGATCATTTTCTTCTAAGCTGAGGGCCCATTCTTTGCTCTCTATTTCCTGCTGGCATTCTATAGAAAGTTCCAGAACATCATCCTGTGCCATGTTCTCTTCAGTTTCACCTTGCATCATCCGGTGCTCTTTCATATGGGAGCTCACTGGCCTATCACTCCACAACATTGATTGTTTGAGAGTTGCCACAATTTCCTGTTCTTCCCCTTGCTGTATAGCTCCAACTGAACATTTGTACTGGTTTCCTATAGAAAACTCCAAAGTATCTTCATATATTATCTGATTAGATGCTTTCCACTCTACTGGTTTCCCCTTAATTTGGGCGTCCATTGCTCTATCCTGTTGTATTGTTATCCAAGTTAGATTTTCTACACTAAATCCTTCACTTTACAGGTAATCCATAAACTCAGTTTCAATTTCTTTAACTTATCCATTACTAATTCTCTTTTCTTCTTTGTTTTCTTATTTTTTATATTGTAAAATTTTCCATATCTGGATGTCTTTGCCTGTATTTCACTTCAAATATCTTTGGTGCTGCTCTTTCTGCATTGATTAGTTTTGCTTTCTCCTTTGCATAAATTTTGCACCATATTACATTTATTTTTCTTTCCCATGTCCATATTTCTTCAGATGTCTCTTGCTCCTCTTGTTTCTCCTTACTTTGGGGACTAGTTGTTTCATCATGCTGTGATATAACCTGTGCTAGAACTTCTACACTGAATCCTTCAATTTACAAACATTCCACAACTTTAGCTAATATTTTTTTAACCTCTACTTGACTAATCTTCTGTTCTATACTCCCGCTTTATGATCTTGTTTTCATTGTGAAAGTTTCCATATTGGGGTGCCTTTGCCTGTATTTCTCTTTGAATATCTTTGGGGCTGCCTTTTTATGTTGATTAATTTGGTTTTCTCCTTTGCATAAATATTGCACCATGTCAGATCTCTCTTTCTTTCCCATGTCCATATTTCTTTTTTATACCCTTCAAACATCTCTAAATGTTGTTCTTTAAAATTTTGCACTTCCTCAATTATTTCTTTTATGAAATGGCACAAGGTTTCTTGGTCTATACAGTGTTTTTCATGGATCTGTTCTATTAATGCACACAAATTTGTATTTGAAACTTCTGACAGTTTTTACTGTGGAAGTATTTTTCTTTCTTCTAATTTCTCGCTTAATCTTTTCATGCATCCTTTGTCTGGAAATTGTGGGCTTCTTGCATAATAGTAGCAACACATAATTTCTTTCTTATCCTCAATAGTCCACTCTGTCATCTGTGTGGCTCTTTTTTTGGCCTATAAGTTTTTGTGATTTTTGTGGACTATTACTTCCTTCTACAACAGGGGGGTCATCCTCCCTCTGGGCCTGGCCTAGCCCCATTGTAGGAATATTTCTGTGACTTGAGGATTCTACACTGTCATTTTTTCCAGTCCAGGTGCCAGTGTGCCTACCAAGATTGGGATTTTTTATATCCTGGGACTTCTGCACCCAGCTATCTTCTTTATTTTTAACCTACTTCTGTCCATGATATATGCTATATAAAATACAGTCAATCAATGTTGTTTTGGTGAGATTTTGTAAAAAACAGGGTCCATCTCATGCAGGTTCTCACCAAGACTTGAGGATGAATTCAATTCCAGCAATACTTCTCTCCTTTTGCTGATTTATCATCTCTCCATTCATTGATTCATTGATTTCTGATGTGAACATCCCTATGATATACCAAATAAAAAGACAAAGTAGTATTATACTCTGACTGTTTATTTGAAGTGCATACAATGGAAGAATATGCCTAATTAATTTATCCGTTCTAATGGAGGTATACTACAGACATTGATTTAACAGAACATGCATTTTCAGATAAGGTGCTGCTTTTCTTAAGATCATAGGATCATAAAAGGTTACTAAGCTAATGGCCCTGGGGCCCTTACAAACCTAACCAAGAGTTTATCCCCAGAAAGAAACCTCAGTCAGCACTTGTCACCCCTGTCAATGAGAGACACAGGTGGAAACCCTGGGACAAATTTGTGGTCTCCCATCCACTCATCAAGGTTGTGCTCGAAGAGGGTCAGAGAGATACTCTGTTTGGCATATATGGGAAGTCTATTCCAGAGATGAGGTAGCCTCTGGGAGACAAACCTGGTTTTGTTGATGTCTCATATTAGACTCAGGCCTTTCAAGTGGGTAATGCATGAGGAGTTAGACTTATAGATATGGAGCATCTCTAGTAGGGCAGGATCTGAGATTGTCTTGTAGGCAAGACACACACACACACACACACACACACACATATATATATATATATATATATATATATATATATATATATATATATATATATATATATATATATATATATATGTGTGTGTGTGTGTGTGTGTGTGTGTGTGTCTATATATATAGTGCCATTTGATGCATTGAAATAGCTTCAATTGCAGCATTATATTGAAATATATATTTGGTTGAATGATGCAGAGTGTTTGACCAAGTATAGAATGATGTGTTTAATTAGTGTAGGTAAATGGATGCAATTAAATGATTTATACTAGCTGACTATATTTGGGTTGCATTTTTGCTGAGATCAGCACTTAGAAGGCTAAGGGAATTTTTATTTGTCCATACTATTGTGCTGGTATACATTTCTATGCATATTATTTATTTATCAGTTTATTTATTCACAGACATATGCAGTGTACACAGTTGATAAAGTAGTTAAAATTGATGGACACTAGTGTGTGTATGTGTGTCTGTGTTTGACAGAGGCAAGCTGAAACCCATAACTGTGGCCATTTATTTATTTATGTTTTCATTCTTTTGATCATGGTCAGGCTCATGGTCAGGCATCTGAGGTATGCATAGAAAAGTGACTGTAAATGGCAGTCATGACCCAGTCTGTGGATAAAAATGACTGACTCCTGCTGTCATTAGGTCATCATAGTTAATTATGTATAAATTTAACTTGGCAGAATGGCTGTTTTCTTAGGTTCATTGTTTTCAGCAGTTTAATGAGTGGATCATTTTTAGCCTAGTCACTGCCATTCCCACTACTTATAATCCTTTTTCATAAGGGTACATGAGTATGTGACTAAGGATATTTGTGGTTACCCATCCACTAATCCAGGTTGTGTTTGAAAAAGGTGTTGGAATATTTTGATTAATATTAATGAGGAGTGCGTTCTCAAGAAGAGGAATTACTTGAGTTAGGTATATGTCATGTCCATTGTTTTTGGGTTATGATAAAGAGAAGATTAAGGTTATTAGTATGGGGGTTCATGTTATTGTGGTGAAGTGAATATGAAGGAAATCAGTCAGAACCAGATAATATGAAGTCTTATAGGCCAGGCAGTGGTGACTGTGACTCCTAAGGAGTCTGTGTGAGACAAAGCTAACATCCAGAGCTTCAAGGTTTTCAGCAAAGGTAATGGAACTCGGTCTCTTATTTATTTATTTGTTTAGTTATTTGTTTGTTTATGTACTTATTTATTTTTGTGAGGAAGTACTGTTGTCTTTCCAGTGAGATCATTGAGAGACATACAAAGGGAACATTGTATTCAATTATGGTCCTACTAAAGGAGGATTAAAGAGGTATAATAACATTGTTGGACCTGGAGAAAATACTCGTATTAATCAGCTGGGCTAGGTGAAACCTAGGAATACTTATTCATCCTACCTGTACATAAGCATTTTACTTCTAGTATACCATCTGGGATAAAGTCATAAATTTCCCCAAATAACTTTTTGTTTCTTTGACTGACCCAGCAGTGTTAAGAGGATGACTTGTAAATGGGGATCCGCCTTTTGCATGTTTTATCTTAGCAGAACTTGTAGGTCAAATCTTGCACCATGAATGCAAATAATAAAGAAATGGACATGAGGTAATGTGCTTTCAGCTGTACTATAATACAGGATACCAGAGCACATTATTGACTTACATCCTTGTACTCTACTAAGATAAAATACCAACAATTTAAAGAAACAGTTCAAAACATTCCAGATCCAGTTGGTCAAAGATAAACTCTTTTATATTTAATTTGGTAGAATGCATGCATACACTATAACACATATATCAGACTGATTAATTTCAGAGCCAAGTCATTTTTGTACTGTGTTTACTTGATACTAATCGGAAAACACATTTTTAATATTTCAAAAGGCATAAGAAAATTTTGGGGGAAGTTTCTACCTCATGACCTTTCACTCTAGTGGTCTGGAAATGTCATACTTGTCAATCTCTATGCATTAAAAATCATATCACTGGCCTTTAAAATCATACTTCAATGTTAAAAAGAGAAACATTTCTTCTTTTTTCAGAGTAGAATGTCTTTTGACACTGGATCCCATATAGTTAATGACAAGGAAACTTTGTACATATCTGGTTTTAATATTTAATTATACATGTACTTTTAAAAATGTGTAAATTTATGAAGAAACACAGTACATTTAGAAGGTAAAGTTATAAGGGCAAAAATCATAGTGCTATGCCAAAATCAACTCAGTGGATAAGTACAGAAAAGGTTACAGCTCTTCAATATTATCAATATTTGATATCTGGGAAACAGTCATATTAATATTTGTAGTTGAAATTGGATCTTGGCTCCCAAAGTCTGATAATAATAATAATAATAGACCAGGTGAATGTAGCTCTGGTGACAGCTTTTATAGATACTCTCTCAACACTCTAGCATGCTTCTGGACATCTCGGTAGTCTACTGCAACTCATCATTGCCATGGAAGGACAATTTCTCTTTGCTCCTTAATGTCACTTGGAGATTTAGCACTCATTTTGGGCAGATGTCTCATATTTCTTCCTAGCATTTTGCTGTGGAAGGTTTTCACAAAGCAATGTTTTTCCTCATAGGATGGATCCGATGGCTCCCCTTCCTCTACTCAATTTACTCTTTTGCTTTCCTTCAGGTCATGAGTCCTCCAACCCATTTGTTCCCTGGTGGAAGAGAGAGTCTAGTGTCAGAGAGTGAACCAGTCTGCAGATCTTGTGGACTATCCTATCCTCACCTCCTTGGCAACCTGCATGCTTTGCTATAGCTGCCTCAGGAGATGAATGTCCACTTCTGACATCGGCAACCACATGACCAATTAGCATGTCATTTATAACCCAGGTGTGCTAAGCTCTTCATGTTGCAGTGATACACCTCCATTACTGAAGGAGTCACCAGTGCAGTGGGCCAAGCTGCCTTCCTCTCCCCAGGATGGGTGACTTGGCATCAGTTGCTCACTGCCATTGGGTGAGCTGGCATCTGTTGCTCACTCCCATTGGTTGAGCTGGCATCAGTTACTCACTCCCATCCTCTCACACTTAGTCCCTCCAGCTCCCTTGCAACAAGTAGAAAATAGGTCATCTTCAGTGCAAACAGGGCTTTATCCCTTCTGAAAAATGAGAGTAGAACTCACAAGAAATAACCGTGGCTGCTTATTCTTCAAAACATTAGTTGCTACTGCCTGCTTCTCACATATCTCAGCCTGTCCCCTTCCCACATACTGAAAGAGTTTTGGTTTGTATGTCATAACTTGTTTAACTGATTCTGTTTCTGTCTTTCTTGTATATAAACATTATTCTCAGAAACAAACATTGAAGTAAAACATGAATTCTGTTTTTCTAACTAGAATCCATCAATGACTGTGTAGTGACAGACCAGCAGTTTGCTCTGTAATATTTTTATAGTTTAAGCAAAGTAACACGGCAGCCACTGTTGCAGCTCTGTGATTATATCATTAAATGCTTCATTCTTTTAACAGTCCTTTCAGCTTGATAATTCAACTGTGCATATTTGATGTTTGATGTAATATGTTGGAATTCCCCATTTCCCAAAAAATCCTCTTAAATACTGTACACTCACACTGTGGGTCATTTTCTGATAAGACAACATAAGGAATACCATGTGTTGCAAGGTAGCTTTCAGAGCATTAATAATACCTTGATTGATAATATCAAACAACTTCACAGTTTCTGCAAATTTTGTATGGTACTAAGTATCAGAAAAATGTTCTCTTGATAACAGAGCAAAGATGTACCAGACTTGCGCTCAGATCTTCCTGGAACTGAGTAGGACATCAAGGCAAACTTGTATAATTATTTTCTGGTATGAGTATCATGCAACAGACTACAATACCGCTTCTGCTATCTGCAATGATACGCCTAACAAAAACAGCACAACACCTGTGCTGTTCTTAGCAAGTGACACATTAGACCTATCAGTTTTGACCAACAATGTCTTTCAGCGGCTATTAGAACTAACAGCTGATTTTCTTTTAACCAACCACCCTGATACTCAGCTTACCTCATTTCTGAAAGAAAAGTAAAGATTTAAATTGACCTCCTGATTCACTTGTAATATAACTGTACTTTTACATCAAAATACCTTAATGCATGTGATGTGATAATCAATGACCAGACACTTCAAAGCTCTTTCCTCTTTCACATCTTGTTCCAGTAGCATCCTCAGTGGCACACTTATCACAAAAGGAACTGGAATAACCTTTTAAATACTCCAGTATACCCAGACATCTCAAAAGTGCTTGTTTAACCTCTGGTGGTATTAAATATACAGTACTTGTAACTTTTTATAATCTGATTTAAAACCATCTAAAAATAAAACTTAGTCCATGTGGTTTAAGTTTGCAATTAGAATTCTACATTTACTCTTTCATGGCTTGAGGCCATACTGTCTTAATTCAGTTACTAAATGAACAAATCTTTTTTCATGCTCTTTTCTTGTTTTAGTCCACACCAGAATATCATCAATTATGTTTGCTACACCATCAAGATTTTCAGTTGTCTATCCTACATCTCTCTGTAATACTTTATGTGATGAAGAAATAGTAAATGTATGCAGCTTTGAATTTTTGTCATCTTGTCATCTGACTGGCTTATAGCATAGAAGCATATATATATTTTGGCAAATAAGCAACCTGTTCTCCTTTACTACAATGTGGATAAAATTCTTCATAGAATTGTTTCAGTCTTGAGGATCTGTAAGAATTTTGTCGCGTATAAGCACAGTAGCTATACTATTCATTTAGTCAGTAGGCACGTGCTGTTTATTATCAAACTCCAACCATCTACCCTATGCGTTTCTTTGCTAGAAACAATCTGAATAGGATGCATACTACAGAAACATTCTAGACTAACAAACAAGTCTTCATAGCTCTGCAGTAAATCCTTCATTTTCATACTAATATGATGAATATACTTCATCCTTATACATTTCTACCTATTCAAATGACTCAAAACCAAAGAAGCTCATGCTCAGAATGTTTCAACTGAAGCTCATATTTCTTATACTTATAATCACAAACAAGCAATTTCATATTCAGTGACTGCATCTGATGGTGTGAATAAACAACTAACACACAAAATGTGTCAGCTTCTCTTTCAGCATCAGTGATTTAATAGTCTGAGTAGACGTTATCTTATACTCTGCCCCAATGTCAGTTTAAATACAATAATCTAATTATATTGAACATTTCTCTCAAGAGCTGTGACTGATACTCTTACTCTAATAAATGTTCATTTCTACACTTTTGCATATGGTGTATTCTCTTCACAAACATAGTGTTCCATTACTGTTTATTAATGTCCAAGGTATAGGCATATTGAAGTAAAACAGGATATACAGCAAAGTAAAAGGAAGCAATTCAACACAATGCCAATATAATGAATACAAAAACAATTAAAGTAAATTATGAGGAGCAAAATATAATCCCTGCCCAGAGTAGGGTAGGCTTGCCTAAAAAGTGAAGGTTCAGTGCTGGATGACTGAATCAGAAAAAAAAAAATGATTTCAAATGACTGAAACATGGTAGGTACAGGAAGATCTACCAGATGCCGCATGATGGTTCCTGGAAACAGAGAGCAACCCATTATCTGATGAGCTGGGGCCTTACTGAAGTAAGAAGCACAATATGTTCTGAATTATGCTAATAAATGTATCATTTTTTGGTGTTCTTCTACATGCATTGGTTTCAGTTGTGACTTTCTCACATTTTGTATACTTTAGCAAAATTATGTTGTTTACTGTATCACTTGTATAACTATCCTAATGCAGGACATTTCATTTTCTAATGCTTCTAGCTATATTGAATGCAGATATCTGATTTTATCATTTCTTTTCTCTTAATTCGCATCACAATTGTATTCTTTTCTTCTTTCTTTCTTTCCACATGCAATTTAAGCAGGTAGTTAGACTGCTTAACTTGATTCTGTGTAATAACAATGTAATTATTTAATTGGCTCTGCACATATCAGTGGCTTAAGTCTAATTTAAATTGTAATCTATCCTTTATTTGCTTGTCCATTTTGTGTACTACAGAGAATTACATCTTGTATCAATAAATCATGTAACACCAAACAAAGTATTCAGCCCCATTCTTTAATTCAGTAGCATAAGCATTAATATTGATCATGAGATAAAATACCTTTGTGAAATACAAGTGTTGAGCAGACATATACTGAATAATTTTCTTTGGCTCCTAATGGTCTTAAAATCACTGTTTTATCATAACTATGATGCTTTACTTATCAAAACTCAAATGTATTACACGCAGTAATCATTTATTTTTTTCTCTATGGCATGCAGAAATGTGGCATGTGCACTTTTTCTTGCTTCCCGGGTATTCTACTTGCAACAAAAATGATTTTCTACATCTGCTATGTACAGTTTTGGGGCAAAGATTATGTGGTTGTTGCTGCTCTGTGTCAAAAAACATCTCCTGACCTCATGCAACAGTTTATAAAGCCAGATAATTACAAGGCTGTCGAGAGGTGATTTGCTTACATTGCATAGCCTTTATTATTTCACCTGAGCAATCATACAGAAAATCAGACAGCATGATCAATGTACATACTGCTATGTGTTAAGAAAAGGATTTTATAATTTAAAGAAGCACATAAATATAACCTATTATATTATATATATATTATATAACCTAACCAAAATCAGTTGGTTTGGGGAGATATACATCCAGTGCATTATAACAATTGGTTTAGAGTGCAAGTCCCGAAAACTTGTTTTAAGAATATCAGTTCATGGTAAATATTTATCAGTTTCCATGTGCACACCTCAAAGTTGTTACAATAATGGAGAAGAAGTTCCTCATATTCTACCTCTCACTTGTTATATTTCTTAATATGTGCATGGATTCAGTTAAGTACTTTTCTAGGAAAACTAGATTACTTCTGGTAGGGACCTAGCTTCCACAAGCAGCTTCCAAATACATTGATGCAAAATTGTGACTAGACCCTGCATCCTAGAGTCCATCTTAGTAGTCATTGCAGTTGCGTAATAAAATTTTGGAGTTTCCATTCTCCTGTCTTAGCATAGAGACTCATTTTGGGCTTATACATACTTGGTTTTTAATTATTCCATAAAAATGTCAGTGCATAGAACTGAATAAACATAAAATGGTGAATTAATATTGAAAGGTGATTGTCTCATGTATTGTAAAATAAGGATAGTAGTCATTTTCATGACTGCCTATTTGGCAAGGATTGGTACATTATCATATATTGGGTATTACATAAAGCTGTTGTATTTTTGAAAATTATACCATAGCTGCCCATGATTAAGTTTTTCTGGCAAAAATGAACCAGGAATCCCATAAAATTCAGTAACATGGATACATGCTGAAAAGTAATGTGTTTTGCTAACATTACCTATATAACACCCACTCATTCAGAGGGCTATTAACTGATTTCTCTTCATTAATATGGCATTCAAGCAAGGAGTTAAATTCTCACATTGCCTTTGAAATGTTGTCATCTGGGACGGTGTGTTCATTTGTTGGCCAAATAATATTTTCTATAGGAGACGTGAGAACAGAATCATGGATACACCACTGCTTGCTACTTCTGAATATTTCAAAATGGGGGCTCATTACATTTTTATTAAATTGTCTAACTTTAGGGTTGATGTGTAGTATGTTCATCAATTTAATTAATATGCATTTATGACCATATGCCTTCAAGACTATGAACAGATACTCCAATCCAAAGCTGTCAAAAACCTTCTGTACCTCCATTAGGAGGGTTAAGACTGGGGATGGAGAACATTGAACTGCTTTTAGTAATGTAAGGGACATTCAGCAGTGATCTACTGATAACTGTCCCCTGAAAATCCAGCTTGGCTTGATGATATGATTCTTGGGAGAACATGGCCTAGCCTCTTACCTATAACTTTGGGCTTGATTTTATTAAGTAGAGTTACATGCCAACAGTTGTCATGACTGTTGTTAGCTAAGCCAAGCTTGGACAAAAATGTGGTTATGGCATTCTTGGTGGAGGCTAACAATTAAACTGTAGAAGAATCCTCCTTATATATGATAATAAGTGTTCAACTAGAATGTAAGTAAGTGTTGTGCATAGGTTAGAAGGTATTCTAACATTAGTGCATACGCTCTGTGCTTCTTGTAGTATTTCCCCTCTTGATATGTGGGTTTCACGGTTGATTGCATTCAGCCTTTGTGAATTTGGGCAGCATGCATAGAAAGACTTTGCCAAAATCAAAATTATCTATATTTATAGAGGATCTCCACTACAGATGTTAGATAAATGTAGATTAATTTAAATAAAATGCTCTTTGGATTGATCAGGGTTTGGAGATAGGCAGACAATTCAGGTATATTGCAGTCTTCTTGCATGGTTTGCAACCGACTGGTCAACTTACCTGCCCATTCACCTCTGTCCCAGTAATTCTTGTTCATCTTTGCATAAGCCGATTCAGCTGTTCTAGATATATTTCTGTTAATTTATTCCCTGAGACACTTATCTTGGCTTATATAATTACCTTCTTTCTTGTGATAAAAGGGTAATTTTTTTTAGAGATTCTTCATCTGGAGTGGGCCCCAGTTGAAATATTTTGAATTTCCTTCTTTTACTCCACCATACAGCCCAAGTAATACTTTTCCTCTTACAGCTTACACCTAAAACTATCACACAGGCTTGATGAAGTATAATCATAAATTAACTTGTAGAAGGCATAGGCCAGATATGTACATTTGACTCTGATAAGCTGCATTCATGTGTAGGAGTTTGCATGTGCACAGTGGAAGGCATCGTGGATCCTCTCTCTCTGAACACATAGGATCATAGGATCATAGGATCATAGGAAGTTACTGAGCTATTGTCCCTGAGGCCCTTACAAGCCTAGCCATGAATTTAGCCCATGTCAACTGCTGATGTGGGGATAAAGCATAGGTTCATAGGTTCATAGGTAGGTACTAGGCTATCTGCCCAAGGGCATTTATAAGCCTAGCCAGAGTGTGTCAGCTTTCGCCGCCCCATTGATTAATTAACTGAGCCTCGGTCAAGTAGAGCCAATGAAGTGATCCCAGGGGTGTATTTTCTGTTACCCATCCGCTCATCAAGGTTTCTCTAGAAGAGTGTTAGTGAGGGGCTCTGCCTAATGTAGTTAGGAATTTTGTTCCAAAGCATGGGGGAGTCTCTTTGACAGGAATCTATCTCTCCAGCATGTTCTATTTATTGTTGTGGCGAGGTTTATCTCACTAGAGCGAGTGGCTCGCAGTGACTTGGATTTCTTTAGGTGGAGCATGTCCATCAATTCTGAGTTGGACATGGCTTTGTAAGTCAGGCAGAGATCACCTCTGAGTAAGCGATATGCGACTGATTACAGCTGGTGTGTTTCCAGTTGGGCTGCATAGGACATATGTTTGAGGCCAGTAATCCTCTTGCTGAGGTACTTTTGTTGTCTTTCCAGCTGTTGGAATTGTCTTGTGAGGTGCATCCCAAATGGGGCATTGTACTCTATGATGGGTCTGATGAGTGATGAGTAGAGGGTCACTATAACCTCTTTATTTCTAGATGCGAACCCTTTAGTAATTAGATGGGCTGAATAGAAGGATTTCCTAACTACTTTGGCAATATGATTGTCAAAGGAGAGATTACTATCTACCTGGGTCCCCAGATCTCTTATTACCTCTTCTGTACTAAGGGGGCTGCCAACTATGTGTTAATTCATGGGTGTTTTGTTTTTCCCAAATGGGATGACTATGCACTTTTTGGCATTTAGCTTGAGACTATGACTTTGACACCAGGTGTCCGTCTCAGTAAGGCCCTTTTGGAGAATGTCCGTGTCAGCCAGAGAGTCAGTTATGGCTCCTAGTTTGCAGTCATCGGTGAACTTGGTTAGCCATAGTCCTCCTGTGTTTGCCTGTACTTCTGAGAAGTATATGCCAAAAAATAGGGGTTCCAGGACCGAGCCTTGTTTGACACCACTTGTGACTGGTTTAGAGTCAGACCTGGAGCCCTCTATCCGTACTGTGTGAGTTCTGTTTGTAAGCCAGTTGGCAACCCATCTCATGACGTAGGGGTTTATGTTCAGGATGGTAAGTTTTTCTATAATTCCCGAGTGGAGAATGGTGTCAAAAGCCTTGGCGAGGTCAAGGTAGGCTGTGTGAACTACCTTCCCCTCATCTATGGCCTTGGTGACTGTCTCAAAGAAGTCAACTAGGTTTAGTAGGCATGATCTGCCCTTAACAAAGCCAGACTGGGTCGGGTCAAGTGTTTGGAGGTTCCCAATGTCTTTGTTAATGAGTTCTATGATTATGCGCTCCATAGCCTTGCAGACCAGGCAAGTCAGGCTTATCGGGCGATAGTTACCAGGGTCAGTTGTGGCCCCTGCTTTGTGGAGTGGAATAACCATTGCTGTGCACCATTCTATGGGCACGTAGCCTGTGGAGAGGCTGATGTTGAACAGTGTGTTTAGGTTGGGGGTTAGTTCGTTCTGTAGTTCGTGCAAGACACAGCCTGGGACACCATCTGGCCCCAGTGACGCTGTGCTTTTGGCTTTTGAAAGGGTTGTTTTCACCTGTTCATCTGTGATTTCTGGGACACTACACTTTTCTGGTATTGTTGTGGGCCCTTTTTGTGGTGAGAGGAGGGTGAAGTTTGCACTGAATCTGTCTACCAGGATGTTGGCAATATCAATGGGGTCAGTATATTTTGTGCTATTTTACACTAGCTCAGAGCATATCTGTGAGTTGCCACTTAGATTCTTGACATAGCTAAAGAAGGCTTTGTGTTTATCTTTCGAATCCTTGGCTATTTTTCTTTCAAAGTTAGCCTTGGAGGATTTTATGAGGAACCTTAGTTTCTTACTGATACTGATCCGGATATCTTTCCTTCTTGGGATTTGCTTTTTTTCTGAACTAGTTTCCTCCTTCTATTGTATAGCTTGTTTATGGCAGGGGTCCACCAGACTGGTTTCCTTCTCTTAGGGGAGTGAGTCTTGGTTTTGCTAGGGATGGCACGATCCATATATGTTTTCACCTCTGGTAGGGGAGTTTACCAGCTGATCCAGGGCATTTGAGCTGATAAATTCCAGGAAGCGCTGGACCTGGGAGTTTGTACTTGAGTAGTTTTTCCAGTTAACAGTAGAGTAATTGAAATCGCCCAATATCAGGGTATTTGGTAGGACCTTCATGTTTTCCAGTGTCTCCAGAAAGATTGAGTGGTGGTCCTGGGTTATAGAGGGTGACCTGTAGCAGGCCACAATTTGCATTGCAGATTTGCTTGATGTTAGTTGCACGTGGATGATCTCGGAAGTATCATACTGCGCCACTAACCTGGAGGTGTAGGTATCCTTGATGAATATGAATACACCCCCTCCTTTTGTGTTTTGGTCCATGTTCTGTGGCTGAAATGTGTGGTATGAGTTGTAGCCCAGTAGTGCAGGGTGCACCGTGGAGCCTTGAACCAGGTTTCAGTTACTGCACAGATGTCGACGTTCTCCATACTGAGGAGAGCTTCAAGCGCGTGCATTTTGAGATTTAAACTCCTGGTGTTGAGTAGCATAACCCTCATTTTTTTATTTGTGCTGCTTACGGAGGTGGATTTGACTTTTGAGCCTTGCCTAAAAAAGGCATTATGGGGGCAGCAAGAGCCTTGGCCAGTATTCAAAAGCCTAGGGGTGACAGGTGCAAGCCATCTCTTGCGAAGTAACGAGGCTTGTCGTGCATGTCATCCCAGGCTGACAGATACTGGATCCCCTTTGAATGACACCAGAAGCTTAGCCAATTGTTGAAATTGATCATTTTTTGCTTTATACTGTGGTATCATTCTTGGTGAAGGCAGGAAGCTACTCAGGGTCAGGGTCATACCTGCCTGGGCTACATGATCAGAGAGCTCTTCCGTGTCTCTTTTCATGTAGTCCAGGGAGGTACGTCTCAGGTCATTCACACCAACATGAACAATGACAGAGTCATATTTGTACTTGTTCTGGAGTGACCTGAGTGCTTGTTTTAGGTGGCGGATTCTGGGTCCAGACAGGCAGCTAACAGTAACCTCCTCCTTGTCCAGCCTAGTGAGTGGGATGTCAGTGTGCCTGACTATAGAGCTGCCTATTACTAGTGTGTTACGTATGTTATTTTGCCTTAAGGGCTGTGATTGCAGCACACTGATTTTGTGTTTTATGTGTTGTCTGGTTTGGGACGGGAGGTACAGGTTTTTTGGGTGTCTGCTTTGGATGTCTGTGATGCTTTTTCAGGTTTTTATTTAGAGCCTGCGAGTATGATTCCATGTATTTATGTGTATTTTTTGCCAGTGCTGGTTTAGTATGTCTATGTGAGGCTGGAGGTGTGGTGCAAGTGTTAACCTTCTCCTCATGACTGTCTGTTCCAGTCTTGGGTGGGGAGACCTTAGCCTCCAGTTTGGCTGTATAATTGCATCTCTTGCATATGTTAGTGTTTTGTGATAGGAGGAGAGGGCTGTCTGTGTACATGAGGCAGTTGTAACATTGCCTCAGGATACCCAGGTTCACCAGCTGGACTGGAGAGAATACCTGAAAATGCCCTTTGGTTATGCCTGAATAGTACAGTGAGCTGCTTAGTCACTTGGCTGGTGAGGGGTGAATAATGAGCCTTGCCCTGCTGGGCAATCAAGTATCTGGGTATATTAGTGCTTTCTATTAGTTCTGAGCAAGTGCTGGACTGTAGGATGCTTTTTAAGTGCTTAGGTTGAGAGTTAGACTACTTTCAAGGGAAAAACTGAAGAGGAGACTTGGTGGAGCCAGGATAAATTTAGCCCTAGCTACCAGGCACTGCCCAGATGTGCAAATCGTGCAAATGTGGTTTTTACAGCAGGGAAATGAAAGAGATAGAAATTAGCCCAGAATGGCCTATAAACTACTAAATTCTGGGCTGGAACCACTCCTCCAGGGACAGATGGCTGCTCAAAGCTCCCTCTCTCACAGGTGAACAGAGAAACCTCCCTCTATCCAAGTAAGGTATGGGCAACTCAGAAAATTGTAACACAGCCCTGAATTCAGCAATAGCCTGAAAACTGGACTATACTAGCTTAGAAAGGTAGGAAACAAGGAAACATTTTTTTTTTAAAAGATAAGGCAAAAACAGTAAAAAATACACTTAAAACAGCTTTAAATGACTACAAACAGTAAAAAATACACTTAAAACAGCTTTAGATGACTACAAGCAATCAGAAAAGGCTTTTAAACAAATTACCCAACTAACCAGTAAAAAAAATCTCAAAAATGAGCCCTGTTCCTGTAGTCTTCAATCAGACAAGTTCTAACTGCACACTCATGCCACTAGGGTGCAGGAGAACCTTCTCCAAAAAGAAGGCCTGGATTAGTGCTCAAGTTATACAAACAAAGTTAGATTCAGCAGGTCTGGATCTAGTCTATGCTACAGCAAACAAGACACACCAATTTCAGTAAGAAACCATTCAAATATGCAGGCACTATAAGCCTTTAACCAGAAATTCCCAGCTCAGAAGGGCAGAGTCCAGCCTATCCTCCCATAAGAGTGCAGACCATGAACCTTTTTAATGTAAAATAACTGGCCTGAAGCCCAAATGCTTAAACCAGAACTAATACACTTTTAGAATAACAGACACTGAGCCTTCAATCTGCAGTTCCCAACTTAAAAGGATGTAAGCTACATGTCCTGCCACAACAGTGCAGACCACAAACCTTCTTAATGTAAAACAACTGGTCTAAAGCCCAAGTGCTTAAACCAAAAGGTTTAGAATGATAGCTACACTTTAATCAGGTTACTACCAAGCAGTAATAAATACAATTGAATACTTTTAAGAAGGCCTGGATTAGTGCTCATGTTATGCAAACAAAGCTAGATTCAGCAGGCCTGGATCTAGTCTATGCTACAGCAAACAAGACACACCAATTCAGTAAGAAACAGTTTAAATATACAGGCACTATAAGCCTTTAACCAGAAATTCCCAGCTCAGAAGGGCAGAGTCCAGCCTATCCTCCCACAAGAGTGCAGACCACAAAACTTCTTAATGTAAAATAACTGGCCTAACGCCCAAGTGCTCTAACCAGATCTAATACACTTTTAGAATAACAGACACTGAGCCTTCAATCAGCAGTTCCAAACTTAGAAGGATGTAAGCTACTTGTCCTGCCACAACAGTGCAGACCACAAACCTTCTTAATGTAAAACAACTGGTCTGAAGCCCAAGTGCTTAAACCAAAAGGCTTAGAATGATAGTTACACCAAGCAGTAATAAATACAATTGAGTACTTTTAAGATGATGCAAAAGCAAAATAAAGTAGGAAGAAACACAAATACAGTAAAAGCAGATGAAAAAAGTGCAATTTTTTTTTTGAGATGGGCCAAGGAGGAGTATCCAAATGCAAATTTACAAGAGGGGCGGGCAGTTTCAAAGCCACCAAGATTAACACCAAAACAAAAACAGGAAGGGTGGGTGGGGAACTAACTGAAAAAAACAGAGCCACAACTTCCAGCTAGATAGTATTCAATGCAACACAAATAAATCAATTTAAATGCTGTATTATTGAAAAAAGTGCAGATATTTACTTAAATTCACTTATACATCCAGTTGATTGCATGAAGGTCTTAGCTGGCCAAAGCTCAGAGTTTAAGCAGAAAATAATCCAACTTGTACCACTTATATAAGGCAGAAACTGAATAACAATGAAGTGAACTATGTCCACTTATCACTGGCTATTCAGGAATTCTAACAAGCATTAACTGAAAAAACAGAGCCACAACTTCCAGCTAGATAGTATTCAATGCAACACAAATAAATTAATTTAAATGCTGTATTATTTGAAAAAAAGTGCAGATAAAGATTTATATAAATTCACTTATACATCCAATTGATTGCGTGTTGGTCTTAGCTGGCCAAAGCTCAGAGTTTAAGCAGAAAATAATCCAAAATGTACCACTTATATAAGGCAGAAACCAAATAATAATGAAGTGAACTATACCCACTTATAACTGGCTATTCAGGAATTCCAACAAGCATTAACTGAAAAAACAGAGCCATAGCTTCCAGCTAGATAGTATTCAATGCAACATAAATAAATCAATTTAAATGCTGTATTATTTGAAAAAGTGCAGATAAAGATTTAGTAAATTCACTTATATGTCCAATTGATTGCATGTAGGTCTTAGCTGGCCAAAGCTCAGAGTTTAAGCAGAAAATAATCCAAAATGTACCACTTATATAAGGCAGAAACCGAATAACAATGAAGTGAACTATCCCCACTTATCACTGGCTATTCAGGAATTCTAGCAAGCATTAACTGAAAAAAAAGAGCCACAACTTCTAGCTAGATAGCATTCAATGCAACACAAATAAATCAATTTAAATGCTGTAGTATTTGAAAAAAGTGCAGATAAAGATTTACTTAAATTCACTTATACGTCCAGTTGATTGCATGTAGGTCATAGCTGGCCAAAGCTCAGAATTTAAGCAGAAAATAATCCAAAATTTACCACTTATATAAGGCAGAAACCAAATAACAATGAAGTGAACTACCCCCACTTATCACTGGCTATTCAGGAATTCTAACAAGCATTAACTGAAAAAAACAGAGCCATAACTTCCAGCTAGATAGTATTCAATGCAACACAAATAAATCAATTTAAATGTTGTATTATTTGAAAAAAGTGCAGATAAAGATTTACTTAAATTCACTTATACATCCAGATGATTGCAGGTAGGTCTTAGCTGGTCAAAGCAAAAAAAAAATCCGATCCCGGCTGTCTGGATTATGCCCCCCCATATTGGCTCTCATACCACTAGGCAGCTGAATTAATCGACATGATAATTCCAGGGAACTTGATAGTCAGCACACGTGGCTGGAAGAAAAGACATAAAAAATAAATTAGCTGTTATTAGCTGTACATAAATGCCACCTTTAGTAACCAAACCTATTAGTTTAGCTAGCAAAAGAATTAGCTATAATAACTTTGCAGAGAGTAACATGAGGTAAAATGTGTAGATTTTCTTTCCTCAGGGTTGAGTGAATAGCATATATCATTCTGGATGCCCAGTATATTTAGACTAGCCTTTACGTATCTCCCTGCTTTTCTATGGGTCTCTTCTAAGGTCTTTGTTCTGTCCATGGAGCTGTGAAGAGTGATATTGAAATCACCCCTCCTTATCACATTTAGTAGGCCATTATTGTATTTTTAATAACGATAAACATTTAGTATATGAATTTGGTATTGTTTGCACATAGACCATAGCAATATTCAAATGTTACTTGTCCTATGGTAATAAAGGACCCCCAAGTCCCACTTGCCCTCTGCATTGGGACAATCACACCTTAACCTCTGTCCAGGTGACTATCTGATTGCAGCTGGGGACACTTTTTCTATTACATTACTTTGGTGCTGATGAAAAAGCCTGTTGTAGAGTGATTCACTTTAATTGTTTCCTACCTCAGTAACTTTTAATGTTTCACTGTATTTTATTTTCATTTCAGCACCTTTTAATTTATCTTCATGCAGCAAACAAATGTCCACTTTAGTACTTTTAGTCTGTGAAATACTTTTCTCCTATATTAGAGCAAACAGAATTGACATACTTTCCACAAACTGTTTTCTACTCACAGTTGTGTGTGATTGATGTACTTTTTAAATTATTAATTTGAATTAATCTGATTGAACATAATTTCTTGAACTGTTGTATAAAATACTCATTGCATGAGTATGCATTCAACAGCAGACTGAGAGGCAAACTTTACTGGCAGTCGACACCACCTGAGACCTCAGAACCCAGCTGTTTACTCTAATTGTACACCTCTGTTCAAGTTACTTGATACCCTCAGGTGACGCAACAACAGAGAAGGGTACAGCAAAGGCCAGATAATGCAAAATGGCATGAAGCATTCATCTAATGAACAGCACTGTATACTGTAACTGCACTATTTTATAGTCCAAATAAAGAGGTAATTGTACAATGGTGGGACTACAAATCCTGTGATTCCTGCAATTTGTTTGAATGAAACTGGTTTCTAGCAGGTATAAAATATTCAAATACATATGAAACAGCATTCAATGAATTGGATTTAGGCAAAAAAGAGATCAATCCAACTCTCCTACAAAAGTGAATGTGCAGCCATTAAAATTGCTCCAGCAAGTCTGCAGTTAAAATAAGCTTAAATATCATCTAACAAAATCTTAAAACATGTTTCCATAGCAAAAAAAAAAAGACCAGTGAAAGATCTACAAACAGAGTACTTTAAGATAAATGATATACACAAAACTCCTAAAATATGATAGCTGACAGAGGCAGGGATTAATTTGAAACTCAGTGCAGCATATCACTACACAAATCTGCTGCATATCACTGACATGACAAAGTAAAACAATACAGGCAATTTATTTATTTATAATGAAGTATTCACATTTTCTTTGAAAAAAATGAATGGTATAATGGCAATAAAAGTCATGAAATTGGTGGAGATGATGGATTATCTTATAACAGCATGATTTACTCCCAGGGTGGAGGTAAATTCCTTATTTACCATATCTGAATGAGATGTATTGTATAAATAAATTGCTACCATCCTCCTCAAGTGAACAGAGGAAGGGGGCACATATCCATCCTCTCTGTGCCTCCAGGTGTGATAGGAAGGTAAAGCTAGAAACACAGAAGTGGAAGTCTGCATGAAACATAAATACAGGAATCAGCAGCATCTTAAATTATTACCAAAGAAAGCCATAAAACCCAAGCATTTATTTTATTTATTTTATTTATTTTACATTTGTTGACCGGGATAGTCCGACTGGATATATGTCCATTTTTAGCAGAGACCCAGGGAGAAAAGCTCCAAGATAATAATACACATTGAACATTTAGTAAATGCTAGTTTCAAGCAGATTACAGTCATAAGCAATACCAGCATTTAGGGTTACCAGCAGCAAGGGTTTTAAAATGTGCTGTTTCGCTGCATTTTCATTACTGAAAAAAATGAAAGCAATGATTATCTAATTAACAGTCTAATAATGTCCAACCTTTATTGGTATTTTCTTTACTCATAATAATATACGGTTGTGACTACAAAACTGTCATAATTTGATTTTGTACTTAGTTAGGTAGTAGTTTAGTGACACTAAAATGTAGCCAAAGAGAGGGAACCCCACATTATGAGCTACCCATTTCATAAGGCAAGCTTTTCAAATATTGTGGGTTGAAGGTAGCTGCCTGCTGCCTATCTTACTAGGTAGGTTACAGCTTGATGGCCCCTTTCAGGAATCCCCTGATAATCTTTATTATCTTCCAACTCCAAGAATCTAATGATTAAATGGTAGGACAGTCATTTACTAGAGCTTTACTGCTACTAGCCCACTGAAGTACTTTCAAACCATCTGTATTTTCCTAATATCACAGTGAAAGGAGAGCAGTGAAAACATAACCGGCCACTGCAAAGACATTTTACTGTTTCAAAGTGAATACCATTCAAATCAAGGTGGTCTCATTTGTTAAATGGTGTAAAAGATTAAATTATGCATATTGTCACAGTGCTCAATACTTAATCCAGGCTATCCTATAAGAAAATCCCTCTGTCCTGATGGAAACTGCCCTCTGAAAAGCACAAAGCATGCTGCAACATTTTTTGTATGTCTGTTGCCCACTGTCTATGTCCCTTACTGATGTCTTAGGTTTATTAAGGAAGGCAACAACTGTCAAATCAAACTAATATTATAAACAATTTCACATGTTTACTATAATATCCTTATTATGAGTGACAAGTGAATTTTAATTGTTTGGATAAAATATGCAAAGAATTTATTTGCTTCAGTACTAATATTAAAATGTGATTATCTACATCCGCTGTAAATTAATGCTGCTCTATAGATGCACGTCAGTGTAACATGATCCATGCATGCAGCATGATTAGAACCTGTTAATTTATATATAGTCAGGGTTTTAGCCTGTATTTTTTACTGTTAAACTTATGACAGTTGTCTGTGGTATTGTATGCAATATGCAGATTTTCTCCATGGGTCTCTGTTGAAAAGAAGCTTTGCTCAGTCAGACTTTCCCAGTAATCAAAGGCAAATACAATTAAATAAGCATAACCCACCGTTGGTTACATTGCATATTTTGCACTTAGACATCTTAGTTGTAAAATTAGCCTAAGGTGATGTTTATAACGGAATCTCCAGACTTCACGCAAAAAACTTTCTATGTTGTTTTCAACATTTTTATCTAGTTTTAATTCCTGGTACAAGGCTAGTTTTGCCCTTTTCCCTCTGTTTGGCTGGAAAGACAGAGGGAGAGGATAGAACTATCCTTGTTCCAGGATGATTTCTCTACCAATGATTTTAACATCTGTATGATATTTCTGCTTCTCCTGAAGGGAGTGAGTTTTTAGCTGTTGCATCCACCTGTCATGAATACACAAATTGCATTAAAGAACTTTCCCTCAAGTCTGCAAGTGACAATGGACATAATTTGCACAAGATAATATTATTTATTCTTGTCATTTTCTATATTTCTAACTACAGTAATTTAGAGATTTCTGATGTTTACTACAATTAGCTCCAGAAAGGCTTTATGTTTGTGCCTCCTAAAAATGACATAGCCAACACCCTTTTTAGATAATTTAAATCAACAAGCATTTTCAATTGTAGGGAACTTTGTCACCTTAAATGTTTAAATGCTTAAATGATTTGTCTTCTGTCATCACAGATGTAAAAGGTTTGAAATGGTTCCACCAGGTCCTCCTAACATGTTATTTAATTTCCGCTGTAGATAGTAATGTTTTATGAAACTGTCTTGGGCAACAATTTCATGTATTTTGAAGGAGAATTTTTTTGGCTATGGGGACAGCATGTGCTCCCATGTATACCTATCAAATTATGACGCAGTGGGAGAAGCAATATGTTTTCAATTCTCCTTCTTCCAAATATTTTAACACATATCTAAGATTTTTGAATGAATTTTTTATCTTTTGGAATGGCTTTGAGAGAACACTACTGAACTTTCTGGAATACATAGATGAGGCCACTTTTTTTGAAGTTCACTCACAACATGTTCCATGTAAAAATAAACAATCTGGATTTAACTATCAGCAAGAATATTAAAACAGATATGTTTTTTTCAGCCATTTGCAGGAAGCCCACCTTCTCTTATTCATATCTACATTTGCAAAGTTGCCACCCTTTCTGACAAAAGAAAGGTTTGGTTAAAGGCCAAACTGTGAGGCTTGCTATCATAATTTCAGATGATATCACATTAAAAAATGAGCTGGAAATTTTGAAATATATATATATATATATATATATATATATATATATATATATATATATATATATATATATATATATATATATATATATATATATAGGTCCCTTTTAGATAGTCGAACTTTTAAAACCTCGACTTTCATATGGATAATAAAAGCTCGAACAGTCTGAATGGAGATCTCCATACATTACTGAATGGGAAGATTTTCCTGGGGAGTGTAGGGGGGCTTGACACATTTAGTTTTTCTTTTTTTTTTTTTTCTCTATTTTTTGTTTTGTTACATGATAGATGTTTCAAATATTCGATCATATGGTCTCGGCCATATCAAAGTCCATCATTTGAGATTTCAATCATGTAAATTTGACCCTCTTCTTAAGACTGAGATGGTATCCTTTAAGCCCACTGGGCCAGTGGATACCACATCCCACAATGCCGAATCATTCACAAATGCTTTCTATGGACATCTCCAAGAATGCATGGATCATGCAATCCCAAATAAATCCAAGTCCCTCTCCACCAAAGGCAAGCGTCCTGTCTGGTGGACCTCAGCCATTAACAAATTGTATAACAAAAGAAGGAAGCTACTGCACGACAGAGCAAAATCCCATAAAGGGAAGACATCTCTGATCAACACTAGCAGAAAACTACATTCTTTCATAAAAACATCCAAGGCCAACTTTGAGAGAAAAATCGCTAAGGACACTAAAGATAACCACAAAGCCTTCTTCAGCTATGTTAGAAACCTGGGCAGAAACCCTCAGATATGCTCAGAGTTAGTTCACAACAACAAAAAATACACTGAACCCACAGATATTGCCAACATTCTGGCTGACAGGTTCAGTGCAAATTTCTCCCCTCCCTCACCCCCAAAAAAGAAATACTTATCCCAGCTGAATGTAATCTCCCTGTCATCTCAGATGTTCAAGTGAGAGCCACCCTCAGCAAAGCTAAAAACACAGCATCAATGGGACCTGACGGTATCCCGGGTTGCGTGCTACGTGAACTCCAAGGGGAGCTAAACCCGCACATAAAAATGCTATTTAACCTTAGCCTTACAACAGGATATGTACCTGAACACTGGCATACAGCAACAGTGGTCCCACTCCACAAAGGGGGTACCTCTACAGACCCTGGGAACTACCGCCCCATAAGCTTAAAAAGCCCGGTCTGCAAAGCTATGGAAAGAATCATTATGGAACTCATAAACAGAGACATTGGGGACCTACAGACACTTGACCCCACCCAGTTCGGCTTTGTAAAGGGCAGATCCTGCCTTTTGAACCTGATTGACTTTTTTGAAACAGTCACTAGAGCCATTGATGAGGGCAAAGCAGTCCATACAGCTTACCTGGACTTGGCTAAGGCCTTCGACACAATACCCCACTCAGGTGTCATAGATAAGCTCAACAGCTTAAACGTAAACCCTTATGTCACTAGATGGGTTGCAAACTGGCTAAAGGACAGAACCCATAAAGTTAAAATCGCTGGAGCAATGTCAAACTCAAAGCCAGTCACAAGTGGTGTCCCACAGGGATCTGTCCTGGGACCCCTCTTGTTCGGCATTTATTTTTCAGATGTGAAAGCAAACATGGGAGGGTTGTGGCTGACAAAGTTCGCAGATGACTGCAAACTAGGTGCCATAGTTGATACACCAGCGGACACATACATCCTACAAAAAGGCCTCACAGAAATGGACAACTGGTGCCGGAGTCATGGCCTTAAACTAAATGCCAAAAAATGTATAGTCATCCCCTTTGGGAAAAACAAAGTACCCACAAATTATCACATAGACAGCAACCCACTGAGTACGGAAAAAGTAATCAGAGACCTAGGGACCCAAGTCGACAGCGACCTCTCATTTGACACCCACATTGCCAAAGTGGTTAGAAAAACATTCTACCTTGCACACCTTATCATGAAGGGATTCACATCCAGATCCAAGGATGTCATTGTACCCCTATACTCCTCCCTCATCAGACCCATGATTAAGTACAATGCCCCATTTGGTATGTACCTCACCCGGCATTTGCAACAGCTGGAGAGACCACAAAAGTACCTCACCAAGAGGATCAAGGGTCTCCAACATATGTCTTATTCTGCCAGACTAAAGAAACTCCAGCTCTATTCAGTAGCATACCATCTGCTAAGAGGTGATCTCTGCCTGACGTACAAGGCCATGTCCAATCAGGAACTGATGGACATGCTCCACCTCAAAAAATCCAAATCCATCAGAACCACGAGAGCTAAAGACTTAAACCTCGGCACAAGTATGAATAGGACATGCTGGAGGGATAGATTCATAACCCAGAGGCTTCCCATGCTCTG
Source organism: Protopterus annectens (assembly GCF_019279795.1). Lineage (NCBI taxonomy): Eukaryota > Metazoa > Chordata > Ceratodontiformes > Protopteridae > Protopterus > Protopterus annectens. The sequence continues at coordinate 1,232,059,370 of NC_056728.1, forward strand.
GAACAAGATCCCAGTTCATGTTAGGCAGAGCCCCTCACTGACTCTCTTCAAGAGAAATCTTGATGAGTGGATGGGAGATTGTAAGTTTACCCCAGGGGTCACATCTGTGTCACTGCTAGACAGGGGCACAGTAAACTAATTCTATTATATAAGGGGACCTTCATTGTGTCACTACTAGACAGAGGCACAGTATTCTAAATCTATTCTGTGCATTTTTGTACCATTTCATGGGGTGGCGAAAGCCACATCACTATGGCTAGGCTTACAAATGCCCCAGGCAGATAGCCAAGTACTAAACTATGAAACTATGAAACTATATATATATATATATATATATATATATATATATATATATATATATATATATATGTGTGTGTGTATGTATATATATATATATATATATATATATATATATATATATATATATATGGGTCTACTTTGTTTCGTTGAATCTCATTTCACTGAATTTCATTTCACTCCGACCACTTCACTGAAAACTCAAATTACTGGAAACTCATTTCACCGAATCTCATTTCACTGAACTGTAGTAAGTATATATGGCAATGTGTAGAGTACTGTAAGGCAAGTAAAAGGTATATGCCCTTTTCCCCACTGTAGTGCGTTCCTGGAGTTAGTATATATAATTGGAGGCACAGCCCCCCACATTGGGGGATGTGGGTGGTGTAGCCCCCCACTTAGTTTGAGTACATATTGTCTTCTGGAGAGAGTTAGTCATTGGTGTTGTAACTATTCATGTCTATTGTTTAAAATGTATTGTTTTGAAGTTTTTGGTAAAATACAATATAAAACAAACAAGTGAGGGACTAGGGCACCCACACACCCCAAATGTGCTAACTATACTAGCTATACTAACTCCAGGATCGCACTACAGTGGGGAAAAGGGCATATACCTTTTACTTGCCTTACAGTACTCTACACAGTGCTATATATACTAAGTTCAGTTCAGTGAAATGAGATTCAGTGAAATAAGTTTTAAGTAATTTGTGTTTTCAGTGAAGTGGTCGGAGTGAAATGAAATTCAGTGAAATGAGATTAAACAAACAAAGTAGACCCATATATGGAGGTATATATATATATATATATATATATATATATATATATATATATATATGTTTTTAAAGAGAGGATACCCCTTCCAACTTCTGTCAACACTAAGGGACGAAATTCGGGAAGGCAGGGGAACAAGTATAAGTCAATTCTGGGGAAGGGCTACCACTTATTAAAAGTTCTGTTAACTACAAAATGCACCTGTTAACAGTAGTAACTCTTGTACAGCAACAGTACCAAAGTATGGGTCTGATACCAACAATATAAAAAGTAATTCCACAGTAGGGTTGGAATGCTATTGAATTTGTATCCTCTAAGAATTAAAAAGGCTGATATGTTCTGGTACCTCAAGATTAGTGTTAAATGTTGGGAAAAAAGGGAATACGATCGCTCATTAATTTGTAACAAACTCCCTGAAGGTCTCTAATTAAATCATAATTTTAGTAAACAAATGCACTAAAGATTGAACATCGAACATATTTCACATCCTAAGTACAATAACTGAGTTTCCCCAGCATTGGGAAGTTACACCTTAACACTCTTCTGGCATTTCTCTCTTCATTTACAGTAAAAGGTCAAAAGTTCATGTTGCGGATTATCAAAAGTAAGTGCACCTCACATTTCTGCAGCATTCAGATTCAGAAGATCACTGTCTTTTACATGCAAACCTCACACTGACAATTACTGGATCCCCCTAGAATGATTCAAGTATTCATGGGTCTGCTTCACAAACCTGAAATCCCACTTACCCAACTTTCACATAACCAAGATGACAGGGCCAAAAATCCATAATGCCGAAATTCCAGAACACCAACATTTCACACCAGGTAGGTAACTGCTTGGCAACCATGGTGAGTGTGGGAGACAAAGCCCCCCCATATGGGTAGGTTTAGTTTGTTTTGGTTTTAAATTATTTTTCAGGCTGGCCAAGTGGTTACTTTCCTTGAGTTAAAAGTCACTGTTCCTGGTGGTCGGTCTTCTGAGGTGTCGGCTTTGACATCTCAGTTATATGTAAGACGGATAAGTGGGATCTCGGGTTTGTGAAGTAGAACCCAATTCAGCTACTTGTTAAAACCAATCATTTTACCTTTGAGTTGTTACTCAATTCTTTATGATGGCAGGATACTGTTCATGACCAAACTGCAGAAGTGTGCGAACCAAATACTCCACAATAAAACCACTGGTATGTTGATGCTGTAAAAAATGCTGGTAGCCCACAAAGTGAAGCAAAAAAGTTTATTGTAAGACAAAAGAAAGCTGGTAAGCACTTTCGCCCTTACCAAAAGAACTTCATCAGACAAATTAAAATCAAACACAGAACACTTTTTAAAGACTCCCTTTGTGCCTCACATGATAGTAGTCACTCCCCCTATGTAATTTAAAAGGGCAATACAAACTATGATGTCATTGACAACATTTTAATAAATACATGTTAATAGATATAAAATAAGATAATCATCCACTTCACAATTTTTTTTAAAAAGAGCAATGAATAAATATGTAAATAAATATATAAATAAATAATCATCTGTTTAAAGCTCTCAATTTAAAAGAGAATTAATGGAGAGGGATTCATTTAAACCTGGCCAGTTGTTCACATTTAATAACAACTGCCAGTATAATTATTTCTTTTCAAGTAAAGCAGACCATGCACCTCCCCTCATATCCACCGTAACACCATCAATAACAAAAAAATTAAAAGTGTGGTCACTGTTCTCTGAAGTATGTTTATACAAAGCATTTGTCTCTTTGCCTGCTCTTATTTCATACAAATGTTCATATATTCTACTTTTAAGCCTTTCTATCAGTTTTTCCAATGTAAAAACAATCACATAGGTTACAGAGGGCACAATAAATAATACGTTCAGAGTTACAGTTATACTTATTTTTGATATGAATTTTAGCGTTGTTGATCATAAATACTGTTCCTTCCTTTATAAAGGGACAGTATCGACACATACCACACTTCAACATACGTCCATTCGAAAAATGATTCACAGCATGTCCTTTCTCAAAAAAATATTTAAAATTTCTACATTTTCTAAAAATAACAGTAGGTTGTTCATCGATATGTGTTCTGATAGTTCAATCATGTGTTAGAATTGACCAATTTTTACTCAAAATATGTTTAATATCAGGACTATCAATCGTGTATGTAGAAATAAATGAAATATTATAATCTTTTCCTGTAAAAACAGAGTTTAAGGGCGCAACATTCACTGTGTGTATGTTACATCCAATAAAACTTCAGATAAAAGAGTTGTATAAAAATTTCTTTCTCTGTTATTTACTACCTCTAAAAGGACATCATTAATAAGTTTCAACGGGTAGCCCCTCTTTAAAAACATATCTTTTAAAGTATCACATTCATCTAAAAAATCTTCTGGAAGTGATACCATATGGGCAGCCCGTACAAACTGTCCCGTAATAATAGCTTTTTTCTGTTTCTGAAGGTGGGTGCTACTATAATGAAGTAGTGAATTTGAATATGTGTCCTTTCAATATATTTTGGATATAAACCTACTATTCTGGTAATTCTTAATTAATTCAATATCAAAGAAGGCTATCTCATGTAAGTTAAATGAATATGTAAATCTTAAAAATGAAGTGGTAGAATCTAAATATCTGATAAAATCATTAATAAGGGCATAGGGACCATCCCATAAAAATAAAAAGGTTGTCCAGGAATCGTGTATAATATTTAAAATGCTTGTAAAAGTCAGAAGGAAGCAAATGTTTCTTCTCCCACTGTAAAACCACTATATTAGCATAAAGACCACCAGATGCAGAACCCATAGCTACCCCTTCCTGTTGTAAAAAAATTTCCTTATTAAATAAAATAAAATTGTTCTCAAGGACTGAATCCATCAACTGGGTATACATTATTACATCAAAATTATTTATTTTCTTTTCATATAGAAATTCATTAAACCATTCTAACCCTTCCTGGTGGGGAATTGCTGAGTACAAAGCCTTTATATCAGCTGTTACTAACATATAGGAGCCTTCAAAGTGTATATGATTAATATCCTTTAAGAAGCTCCATGAGTCTTTACATATATGTGACTATTGCTGCACAAATTTCTTTAGCTTAAAATCTAAGTACTTTGCCAGGGGTTGCGTAATTGAACCCTTGGAGTCAACTATGGGTCGCATGGGTGGTTGTGATACGTTCTTTTGTAGTTTTGGGAGACCAAATATTACGGCTAGTTTGGGATACATAACAGTCAAATAATTCAAAATGTCCATATCGATAAAACCATCGATAAATAGGTCTTGTAATTCATTTTTAATTTTTAAATAGGCAGCATTAACCTCACTGATGGATGATCTTCTGTATGCTTTTCCTTCCAATATGAACAACATTTTTCTATTATAGTCATCCAAGTTCATAATAGCAACCCCCCACCCTTATCGGGTTTCATAATTCTGATTGTGTCAAGTAATCCATTAATTTCTTTTATAAGAATACCTTCTTGGATATTGTAACCCTCCCCGTTACAATAGGTGGAAAGTTCACTCCTAATATCTAATCACATATTTTCTCAAATAGGGTGATCATAGGGTGCAAGGGGGGTTATATGTGCTAGGTATAGATAATGAGCTGGTGGGTTGGATAGGGAAGGAATTCTGAAATAAAACCTTAAAATTTATTTTACGGGTATACAATTTCAGGTCCATCAAAGTTTGTGATATGTTACTGCGTTGCCATGGGGCATAAGTAAACCCTTTAGAAAAAAAACTCACATTGTTCTTTATTAAATTCAAGGTTTGAAAAATTATAAACCATAAAATCACCCATGCTGTTAGTTAAAATACAGCAAGTAGGTAAAACATGGTCTCCACTATCAACTACTTGTACATAATCAATGACTGTATTATTCAACATAAAATGCATTTCCTGTTCAACCATTTCCTGTTGCGGAAGTTCCCTCCACCCTTGTGGATGTTCGAACCCCCCCTTCCCTCTGTTCCATTGATTGTTGTTGTGGGGATGGGCTACATAATTCTCCCCTCTCAAGATGTTCACTTGTGGGGTCTTATTTTTCAGACGTTCTGATCGTCTTAAAGGGGGGTATACTTCCTCATCTAAAAAATATTCATCATCATCTTGGTCATGTAAGAAATGGGTCTGGGGAACATACTTAGTATTTGCCATCACATTTTCAGATGCATTATATTTCTTACCCCATTCCGGGGATGGTGGGGGATTAAAGTATGCAATGCCCTTACTATACTCCATTTTGTCCCTGGTTAACTTTTTCATCTTATGGTATTTTATATTGTTACTCAACTCAAATCATCTATACTTTTAAAAATTCTAAAATGCTCACATTTAAAATCTGCATACTGCCTGTGTGTAGAAAAGGGAGTCTTTAAAAAGTGTTCTGTGTTTGATTTTAATTTGTCTGATGAAGTTCTTTTGTTAAGGACGAAAGCGCTTACCAGCTTTCTTTTGTCTTACAATAAACTTTTTTGCTTCACTTTGTGGACTACCAGCATTTTTTTCAGCATCAACATACCAGTGGTTTTATTGTGGAGTATTTGGTTCACACACTTTTGCAGTTTGGTCAGTAGTTTCTTTCTGTCTTTTGCTGCTTAGGATACTGTTCATGACCAGTGTCTTCCAAACATTGGAACATAAATAACAAATGTCATCATGTCCTTCTGCACGTCCTTCTAGATGGGACGTGCAACATTATTCATCTCTACATAGTCTACCACAGGCCTGTGCACATAGCAACATAAAAGCCCACAATACATCATGGATCTTTGTTCCTCAAAGTCATCTGGTCATCACAATAGTCTTTTCTAGTCTGTTGAGGGTGGAGTCTGTATGTATAGCTGTGGTCATCTATTGACAGAATATTACTGTTGAAGTAGCAAAACCTTAATAGCATGTGTAAGCCACCCTAAGAAAGGAGCATGCCTTCCCTGGCAAAGTAGAAACAACAAATGGATGGTGCAGTGGTGCAGCGTTAGCATTGTCACCTCACAGCTAGAGGTTCTCCGGTTTGATTTGCCTTCTGTGCGGTGTCTGCATGCCCTCCCTGTGCTCATGTGAGTTTCTGCCAGGTGCTCCAGTTTCCTCCCACATTTCAAAGACATGTGTCTAGAACATTTATACCCAGGCCTCCGCTGAAAATTGGCTTTGTTCCAAGTCGGACTTCCATGGTAAACAAATGTTAAATAAATAAACAGATACATTGGTGATAGCATATGATGATGTTGTAAGTATGCTCTGGATCTAGTTACCTCAATTACTGTACACCCTAGAGTGTTGTTCATTATGAACCATTTTTTATGTCTATAATCTGAGGTCTTTACAAAGGCTCAGGCAGAGGTTGGAATGTATATGGGGTTAAACCCAATTTTGGGATGATTAACTTGTTCTGGGCAAACTTTAAGTTCCATGCTGGACAAAAATGTTCTCCAATGGTCTTTGTGTCCAAACAGACCTCTGCTGCACTGTCACCCAGTAAGTGGTCTACAGGCTCTGCAGTACAGCTTTGTCTGTCTGACCAGAAGAATTTTCCTCAGAGAAGTTTGATATCTCTGCAGGATTATTTACAGAGAAGATTATCAAGATGATTTACTCATTTCCTTAAGATACATCCATTCAGAGCTGCAGATTGCTGAGGCTGGGTGAATCAGACTTATGTCCAGCAGAGTTTGAATACACTGATTACGATAAGCTTATGTATACCATTTCAGCCATGTTTCTACCCATGTGTGCATTGTATCCTGACCTTTTGATGTTGTTCATAACTTGCATCAGCTCACTGGGCCCAGTTATTCTCTGAATTATTCACACCTTATTGAGAACAAGGGTTTTACAGCAATACTCAGAGAGGTGTTAATTACCATAACCATCAATAGACCATCTATAAAAGATGAATGTATTTTGGAAAATTCCTGTCTCAACTCTTCCATTTATTGGTTAGGCAATTGAGAGGATGATCTATGATTACCTATATTCATGTGTGACAGGTCAAGGATTCTTGGATCTTTGACAGCCTGGGTTTAGTTCCAAACACAACATAGAGTTAATCTAATTCATTATTGATTTCTAGATGGAGAGAATTCCCTGTTAATATTCTGTCTTGCTCCTACTTGATCTCCTGGTGGTACATGACACCATTGTCCAGTGGATAATGATCAAGCACTTGAAAATTGACTGTGGACTATTAAGCACCATCCTTGATTTAGTTATTTATTCATAGATATCAAAGACAGATGGAAGGAGTAGCTCCAGCAGCTGCTCAACTACCTCAGGCATAGCCTACAGTGAAGGAAGAAGAGGAGCCCACCCTAGAAGACGTAAGAACAGCATTAAGGAAAATGAAGTCCAGGAAAGCAGCAGGCTCAGATGAGATCACAGCAAATATGATAAAGATGTTGGGCAAGTTAAGGGAGAAACAGCTCCAGTGGGGATTCATAGCAGTATGGAGAGATAGGGACATATCCTAGATGACTGGAGAATAAGCATACTACTGCCAGTGGATAAGAACAAGGAGGATATTTACAAGTGTGAGCAGCATAGAGGTATCAAATTCCTGTCACACTGCAGGAAATTTGGGAGATGGAGTTTGATAAATGAATATGCAGTGCATTAGAAAGTAAGATGAGAAATGAGCAGTTCAGATTCAGATCAAAATGTAGCATAGCCAATCCAGTGTTTGCACTGAGACAAAAAGTTGAGAAGAAGCTGGAGATGACAAAAGATTTAAATTGGGCATTCCTATATTTGGAGAAAGCATATGACAAGATTCCAAGAAAGCTGATTTGGGCAGTCCTGCTACCGTTTGAAGTCATGGAAACATTAGTAGAATTAGTGCAGACTGTGTTCAGGGACCCAGTGACACAAGTGTGAACAAAACAAAAGAAGAAATGAGAATATCAGTGCAGAAGATGAACTATCTTCAATTGCAAAGAAGGCCAAGGAGAACAGATAACTGTGGTTTGGGCACATATGCAAGAAAGCAGAAGATAATCTGGTGAAGAAGACTTGGGACCAACAGGAAGATGGCAAGAAGAAACAAGGACATCCAGCAGTGTGATGGATGGATCGTGTGTGAGAGAAGAAGAACAACAGTCAGACGTGACTGTTGAAGATAGAAGAGTGACATTGAATCAAAAGTGATGGCAACAATTGACTTAACACCCCAACCTCATGTAGAAAAATGGGAAAAAGGAGTTGATGGAGATGACGGTAATGATGATTTATTTATGCAATTTTTGACCAGCCTAAATCACTGATCTCCATGGACCATTTTCAGACTCAGGCCAGTGAGTACAATATAGTGAAAACAGCAAACAAAATTATACAAGCATTTTAGATTCTCAGTAAGTACAAAATATTTATGACACTAATGGCCTCTGAGTATAAGACACTGCAATGTTACAATCTTGTTTCAAGGTATTTACACAGAGTTGATTGGCAGTGTTTAAGGTATAGGTAAGAAGTGTGAATAGGCAGTAGAAAGGGGGAAGGGTAGTATGTTCAAAATGAAAAATGAGCAGATCAGAGATACAGAATGAGGAGGGAAAGTAATGAAATTAGTAATAGTTGTAGGAGAATACTGACAGGGTGAAATGAAGTGTGAAGAGATGTGAAGGTTGCCAGCCTAGCTAGACAGAATTTTGTAGATAATTTTATGTTATGGTAAATATGAATATAATCCACAGGTCTGTCCTCTTAAATGTAAGAAAGTTGTGTTAAATGTAACCTCTAGAGTACATTGCATGTATATAGTGATACTGTAGAGAGCCACTCCAAATAAGTCTCACTGTTCGTCACACTTACTTGTTTGTGTCTTTTGGCTTTTCCCAGTTAGGGGTCACCACAGCAGAACTCTGGTCCGCTAATGATTGGTAGTTGATTTTTACGTGCCGAGTTACCAGCCCTGATGCACAACCTTCAAAGAAGGTACGCCCATTCACGCATGTCTCCACGCAGAAGACGCTCTAGCTGAGAATCGAACCAGACAGCATCTTACTGTGAAGCGACAATTCTACCGCAGCACCACCACCGCACACTTACTAATTTGCTAATAATATTGCACAGTAATAATTGGACACCGTTTGGTGAGGGCCTTTTTAGTAGCTGATAAGAGTAGTTGGTGGCAGTGATTACTACCTTATAGACTGGCAAGAGGGGGCATAGCTGGAGAACATGTGCCAGCCTTCCCCAGGAGTGTCTGTGTGTTTGTATATAAACCAAATCTCAAAGTGTGTGTGTGTGTCAGCTACTTGGGCAGTGACATGAAGCACTGGTTGGACAGAGAAGGCACTAGAGGTTTTGGCTTGACTACTTGGCTGAGATCTGTACCCTATAGCTGTGCCAGTGGAGAGTCTTATTGGGTATCTGGAGAGAAAGGGAGAAAACAGCCCCAGACTGACTGATCTCGGTGTGCTCTTTAGGAAAATTGTATTTTATTGTACTTTATTGTGTGTGTATTTGCTATCCTTCCCAATGTGGACACCTCTCACTGGTGCTAGTGGTGAGGATTGAGGCTCCTTGATTACTAGGCCAGTGCACAGGTGTCACATATAGTAGGAGATTTCTAGTTTTGATGAGAGTAGGTATTGCATCCTGGATCTTCTCATATATTTTATATGCAAGCTGTTCCCAGGAGTTTATTCAGCAGTAGTAGGATAATGGAGGACACCTTAGTCACTTTGGTAAGTGGCGAGAGGACTAAACAGATTGTGGTATTGTTGTTGTTTGGGCCATTATGAATTAAGTACTGACATTATTTTGGAAGTATTTACAGCATGACTGTTTCTAGAGAAAGTGGTTCAATTCTTTCTAGACTTGTTGTCTGGAATGGATTCCCTAGATTTTAGGACTTAGTAGGGAGAATCTGTGCTTAGGGCATTTTAGGTTAGCAAATGATAAGTGTGAGGTTTGGTTGGACAGAAATGTAAGGTTATATGTTGGCATGGACCTCTGTGGAATCCTTTGTATGAAAAATGGAAATTTGTGATCTACAATGAGTTTGAATAAATAGTGACAAGTGGAAGGTTGGTCCTTTATGTTATGTGATATCATATGGCTTTTGTTAGTGTGAGACAACAATGCTCCCTTTTAAGGAGAAGGTGATGAGTCTACAAATGTTATTAGATACAGACTATAGGGATATTATTTAGTGGGAAAGCAACTGAGGTGAGTGGTAGCTGGATTCTAGTTGAGGACGTAGGACTCTTTTACTGATTGCTTCTCTAGCTGTGAGGATGAGGAAGGGGGAAATTCTTCTGATCCAGAAAAGAAATTTGTTAACTTTAGATTTACAACCAAAAAAAACAGAAAAAGAAAAACCAGGAAGTTCATATACAATCACCATCGACTGCCAAAAAAACCAAAAATAGTGTAGAGATCAACAACAGCAACCAGCCACACAGGTAGATTAGATAGCAAGCCCAAGCAAAAGAGAAAAGCCAATGAATGAAAAGTCAAAAAAATTTAATAATATAATAATCCAGCCAACATTCACAAAGCTAGCCTACCTAGATTCCAGGCTATCAGTTTTACAAAGTATTGTGTGTCGTCCCCCTATAACAACACAGTGTTGTGTACCAAACAAATTAAAAATAAAAAAAAAAAAAAAATAAAATAAATGCATATTACTTAGTCATTTCCAAAAAGCCTTTCGTATATGAATACTGTGTAAACATTAAAAGAAGACATTATAAAAAATTAAAAAAAAAAAAAAAAAAAAAAAATCAAAATAAATAAAATGAAAAATAATAAAATAAAACCATAAAATGTTAGCATAAGGCAAAAGCTTGTACCACTAACCACTTGAAAAAGTGGATAACCCTAAATATAATATTTAATTAATATTCACACCCTTACCCTTTTATTTGATTATTTCTAATAATTTTTTTTTTTGACTTTTTTGTTTTGACACTTCTATTCTTAGGAAATCAATCAACACCAGTTGCCACACATCCAGTCATCAGTTCGATGCTCCTCCCAGTCCTCCCCCCTCCCCCTCTGGGATGACTTTCAAGAATGAAGAATTTGACCACCATATTACTACACTTTAAAGAGTGCCTGAAAAAAGCATTACTCTCTTTCTTCTTTTCAATGTCATATGTATGTTCATATATTCTTTTTCTGATAGTCCTGGTTTAGTCAGTAATTCATCAGATTTTTATGTCAAGTGCTTTCATTTATACACTCAGCTTCTTCAGAACAGACACAAATGGAAATGACAACATTTAAATACATATCTCAATTAAATGCGTTAAAAATCACATGGTAAAATTAACACATAAAACATTCAGAATGCACCTATAGAACTGATAAAAGAATGTTGTTGATCTTCTTTCAGCTTTTCCCGGTTAGGGGTTGCCACAGCAGAACTCCGGTCCGCTAATGATTGGCAGTAGATTTTACGGTGCCGAGGTGCCAGCCTGATGCCCAACCTTCAGCGAAGGCACACCCATTCATGCATGTCTTTCGAACACCACTCGGCCGTGTGGAGGACATGCAGACTCCACACAGAAGGCACTCCACCCGGGAATCGAACAGGAGAACCTCTTGCTGTGAGGCAACAATGCTACCGCAGCACCACCACGGCTTCAGAACTGATAAAAGAATATTAAAAATTAATTTACAGATTTACCTTACAAAAACATTTAATATTAATATGTTCATTTAATCCCAGGGGACTATTGGCTTTAAAATATAACTGATATATTAATTCATTATTTTCTAATCTGTTTTTGAAGTCCCTCTTATAATATAAGTTCTCTTGTTCTAAAATAAAAAAAACGGGGAAGGTTCAATAAAGCCTACATGGAGTGATTTTCCATGTAGGCAGAGTGACATGGAGCTAACATGGAATTAAGCAGCCATGAGATCCAGTAAACAGAGCAGAGGGGTGTGCACGAGCATGCAGACACAGAAGTGTCCATGGCATAGAAGTGTCCATGGCATGCAAATCACCTCATAAGCAGGTGAATTGCATGAAAATGAGGTAGTGTTGCAATCCAGGAAGCAGATAGGTATTCATGCAGAACCCGTGTTGATTTTAGAAGTGCACAAAATTTCCATGCACAGAAATGTAAAAATTGAACAGGAGCTGTAAAAGCCCAAATTAGAAGGTCAGAAATGTCATAGTAGGCATGGATATGTGCAAAAGTATGACCTGTGAGTCCAAAAACTAATGCAAAATAATATAAAATATATTTTTTAAAATACCCATATTAGGTTTGCGCAGCATTCAGCAGCTCGTAAACATGCCGTTATGCAAAATAAAAATATTAAAACTCTTAAAAAGTAAAAAGATGACATAAGTGACAATAATACATTATAGGGCCCTGCATGCAGTATGTACAATGGTAGATATATGTGGTTGCTAAGGAGGCAGGCCCTGGAATAGTGAAGCATCCAGGTTATGTGCAAAGATCTGTAGGCAAATGAGCTTGGGTTACTGAATAGCAAAATCAGGCCACTGTGTCTGCAGATAAAACCCATGTAGCCCCAGAACTGTGTTGGTGTCTGCAGAACAGCTAGCTGACATGAAAAGGGGGTGTGTCACGGTTTACTATCAAAATGTCAAAAGTCATATGGTCGATGTTCATTTGGTCGAAATCATTATATCGACAGTTCAAAATATTGACATTAAAATGTCTACATTTAAATGGTCGACACACACCTGCAAACTAACACTAGTATTTTTTCAGGGGGGGGCTGTGCCCCCTGCACCCACCACACCTCCATTACTTATATATTACAACTCCAGGATCCCACAACAGTGCTGACAAAGATAAATCATTGCCTGTTGTCAACATAATGTCGACAGGAAGTCAACTGCACTGTCCGTCGACCAAATGAAGCACTTAATATTAATGTGTCGACCATATGAACGTTAGACCATATGAATTTTGACATTTTGATAATAAACCATGTGTTGCTATATGTTTAACCGGATTGGAGCTGAGCTGCACCTGTTTGCACGCCATTCAGCTCAGCTAAGCAAGGAGGTGTGTCCAGTGCTGCTAAGCTTTGTTTAGCTGCAGGGTGCATGTTTTAGCTGGTTTATCCTATGCTGAGTGTGCCCGTGCATGGGGGTGTGTCCAGACTGCTGAGCAGTGTTTCTACCAGCACCGTGGGTTTGCATGCAATTCCGCAGTGCTTATAATGGAAGGCAGTTTAAAAAAAAAAGGAAATAGCCTGGGAAAACCAATCAGGTATAAATTACTGATAAGCCCTTTTCTACTGACACTGGGCCATTCAAAACCTTTAATGATATACCTGGCAGGAGGAATGCATCATAGTTAGCCAATCACACAGGCTGCATATGTAGCACATCACTATAAAGTATGCATACACTCTACAATCTGATTTTTCACCCATACTCTGCACCACTGGAGTACAGACTTAGGAATTTTAACTGACAGAATGCTATGGGCTGCTGCTGCTCTGCTACATCTGTATGTGCTAGAGTCTGAGGACAGAGCTAATGCTGCTTTTGACAATAGTCCTAGACTAAGAAGGAGAGAGTGTTCAGGCCCAGGGTAACCTTCCAGCAGCTGCATGAGCTGGAGATTGTAGAGCTCTACAGGGTGAACAGGGACATACTACAAGAACTCACCGAGCTTTGCTACCCTCAACTCAACCACAGAGCCAACAGAGGGGAACCCATCCCAGTGGAGACAAAGGGATGCCCTTAGAATACTACCTACAGGTACTTTTCAAAGACAAACTGGGGATATGATTAGCATCAAACAGGCATCTGCATCCAGGGTACTCTACCAGTTCCTGGCTGCCATGCAAAGACATGCTAGTGAGCACTGAGGAGGGGACCAACAGTGTGCATCTCTTCCACCATGTAGCACACTACCCTGAGGTATTGGGTGCCATAGACTGCACTCATGTACACATCAAAGCACCACTTGGTGAGGAGGGTAGAGTTTATGTCAACCACAAGGGGTATCACTCCAACTGCCAGGTCATCTGCAGTGCCCAGGGAATTATCATGAGTGTGTGTGTGCCAGCAACCCTGGCAGTTATCATGACTCCCATATCTGGCATGCATCACAGCTGTACCAGATGTTTGCCAGGGGGACATCCCATATGGCCATCTACTGGGAGATGCTGGTTATGCACTGGAACCGTGGATGATGACACCCATCAGAAATGCACACACACACCTACCAAAGAACACCATAATGAGGCACACACACAAACTAGGAACATCATAGAGCATGTGTTTGGACTGCTCAAGTCAAGGTTCCACTGCATTGATATATCCGGTGGAGCCCTGCAGTACTCTCCAGCCACATGTGCACATATGTTCACAGTATGTGCCATGCTACACAATATGATCATGCAGATACAGCTGCGGCGGGATCATCACAGGGAAGGGACAGACAGCCCCCACCAATGCCAAGGTCCCCACAGCCACACCCACAGGGGGACCTGGAGGAAGAACCCCCTGAGCCTGTTCCTGTAGGCAGATGTAGGTCTGCCCAGTATGCCCTGGCCTTGGCAAAGAGGCAATGCATAGCACATGCACTGACAACCTAGGTTCCCAGGGACTGACACCTCACTCCAACTCACATACATAGTAAAAAGGATGCCAGACACACCATACAATCTGTACCTTACCATGTATTGGCTGTGTACTGTGTGCATCAGACAGAGACAGCCCTGAAGCACTGTTATCTCAACTGCTGCATTCACAAGGTAAGTCACTCTTCTGTACAACAAATGTGTGGGGTACTAGACTATGGTAGTCTATGTATGGACCTGCTGCATGTATGCAAGGGAATGGAGTGGGCTACTGGGCTACTTGCAGAGAACTAACAGCTATGTGGGGACAACAAGAACTCTGTCCAATACTGGCTACCCCATAATATGCAGTAGGCCACAAGGCATTAAAACCCACTGCAGTATGTGAGGGAAATGCCAAACAGTGGGGTCATAGGACAGACACATGACTGTCAATGCTAGAGTCCCCTACCCCCACCACAGCCATGTTCCCATACAACTGCATAACAGTATGTTTGCAAGGTTATAGCAGCAGACCACACAATCCCAGGGGTGTCCCAAACAACCTGGCAACATGTTCTATTTCCTCAATATGCAGGGGTCAAAGTGTATGTCTGTCTGTTGTTGATAGTGTCAGGAATTAAACTTCACTTTCTGGTGGCTGGTTTAGATTACTGGGCTAAGTACTTTAGTGTGGTTGATGGTGTTTATGGTTCAAAGCTAGCTGCACCTACAATTTTTCATGTGAGGTACTCCTATTGTAGGAGTCCCACAGACTGTCAATATATCACTATTTGTTACTTCACGAAAGCTGGACAATGCCAGAAACAATGCTGGCACAGGGGGTCACAGCTATGGACATTACACATGCTCTGAGTAACCCAGAAGGTGGCTAGTATAACAGCAGGTTATAATATAACAAGTCAGGGTAGCAGCAGTATGTAACGGCCATCACATAACTGTGTCAGTACCTACAACAAGTCAGTGGGCATCATGTAGTCGTATATTACAAAAATACATAACTGTCAGAGGAGCAGAGCAGACATATGAGGCAGAATACTGGACATCCTGCAAGACATGTACAGTCAGAAGTGTGAAGTCTGTAACCCTGTGTGTGGTGTTACATCATGTACCCCAGTCACAACAGACCTACAACCACTTAGAGCAGGAAATATGGACAAAGCCATGAACAGAGTGGGACAAATGCCCACATATAAGGAGAAGGATTAATTAGTGACCAGACAAATGTAGAAATTGCAGAGAATAACAGGTTGTTCAGTAGTATGTGTTCCCTGCTGTGCATGGAGTCAGAAACTCAGCTGTCTGTCATCAGTTCCTAACATCAATCTATGATTTGCCAGTGATGTACCAGAAAATCACAATGCTATGTAAAGCATACCAGATTCTATTACAATCTGTACACAGCCTAGGTAAGACTCAGATATTATGTGAAGCACACAGTCGGGGAATCCCTTGGACATAATATCAGGGAAGTGCTGGATATTTGAATCAGGTGCAGCAGCCAATTGGCTGTAGCACACAAAATCCCGGACTGGAGTACAAGTAGGTCTAACCTGGAGTCACCTTTTAAGTACTGACGATCACACTGGTCAAGCTACTATACGTAGCTAATGTTGGCCCATGACTGATGCCTCATCTGCCTATAAAACTGAGATGTCAATATATCTCTGTGCATACAGACAGGTATGTATGTGTATCTGTCTCTATCCCCTCAGACATGATTACCTTATCTATCAGTGCATGCCACACACACACACACACACACACATATATATATATATATATATATATATATATATATATACATATATATAGTATATATATATATATATATATATATATATATATATATATATATACAGATAGATACAGGTAACACACACACACACAAAAACACACATATATATATATATATATATAGAGAGAGAGAGAGAGAGAGAGAGACACACATAAAGGTGTAGAGTGATGTAGTGCTGCAGCTACTTATATACCAGCTGTAAACAGTGGCATGTGCAACTAGTACTGTGAGCTGCAGTATGCAACAGTAGGTAGGTAGGGGTTCTAATCTGACATCAGCCCCTTTGTGTGCATAGGTAGATATTACCAATAAAGCAGTACCAACATGCCAATCAGGCCTATGTCTGTGCAATGGTCAATCATTTTATGGCCCTATGACTAGCATCCACCACAACAATGGCCTCCCTTTCAACAGCTACTGATGTCATCCACCTTAACAGCACTGGCAGACACTCTCAAAACACATAATCTCCTTGGCACATGCAACAAATACGTAGCACTGTAGTGTATATGACAAGATAGGTGGAGATTTTATTCTCAAAAAGGGTGATTCTGTAAGTGTGTGGGTTATGTAAATATACCCCCTTGCAGTAGTGTGTCTGTGTGCAATGGTCATACATTTTTAGGCCCTGTCAACCCCCCCCATTGGCCTCCTTTACAGAGCCTACTGATGTCATCCACCTTAACAGCACTGGCAAACACCCTCAAAACACATAATCTCCATGGTGCACGCTATAAGAATGTAGCACTCTATTATATAGTACTAGATAGGTAGGGGTTCTAATCTCAAAAAGGGCACCTCTGTGAGTGTGTGTAAATACATCCCCTTGTAGCATAGTGTCTGTCTCACTTACCTGTATGCAATGGTCATACATTTTCAGGCCCTGTCAACCCCTATTGGCCTCCTTTACAGGGTCTGCTGATGTCATCCACCTTAACAGCATTGGCAGACACTCTCAATATACACAAGCTCCATCGCTCATGCAATAAGTACATAGCACTGGGTTCTAATCTCCAAAAGGGCAACTCTGTGATTGTGTGTGTGTGTGTGTGTGTGTGTGTGTGTGTGTGTGTGTGTGTGTGTGTGTGTGTGTGTGTGTGTGTGTGTGTCTCACCTGTGTGCAATGGTCATATACCTCCTTGCAGCAGTGTGTCTGTTACACCTATCTGTATACAATGGTCAAATATTTTCTGGCCCTGTCAACTCCCTCCCCATTGGCCTCCTTTACAAGGCCTGCTGATGTCATCCACCTTAACAGCACTGGCAGACAATCTCAAAACACATAAGCGCATTCAATAAGCACGTAGCACATGTGGCACATGCAATAAGCATGTAGCACTTTAGTATGTACTACTAGATAAGTAGGGGTTCTAATCTCAAAAAGGACAACCCTGTGTGTGTTTGTGTAAATATATCTCCTTGCAGCAGTGTGCATGTCTTGCCTATGTGTTTGCAATGGTTATACATTTTAAGGCACTGTGAGTAGCTGCTGGCCCTAATTAGTCCATATCTACCTAGGCATAAATGCTATCTGCCACACCTACATTTGTAGGTACTTAACACCCAGGTGACACATATCAAGGGTAGCATGCCTTGTCATAGGGTATGCATGCAGGATTACGCCATCCTCCTCCATTGCCCCTGACAAACTATTGTACACATACACACCTAGGTGATCATGCACATATACAGCCATACCTTGCCGATGTCATATTTCTGCTTTGCTACCATGCCATCCTGAGCCACTGTATTCCCACCAAGTCTCTACAGTGTAGCCACTCAGACCTCTGCAACAGAAACATACAAGGTTCTGAGAGACACCTGTCAGACTGCTACACCACCGCCAATCTAACATCATGCAACAAAAGTACAAATACTTTGATATGTACTCATGGCACATGCCAGCATACAGCACCTGTCATGGCATAACACAACTGCACTATAAAATGTCATGTAATGTACTATAGTCACCCTGTGCATCAGATACATATTTGCATGTCCCTGCATTGATGGCATGGATGGCAGAGATGTGGCACAGGTATCATCACATGCATGGGGTGTGGTGTGGGGGTGCCAGAGGCCTAGGCTGTGCCAAACAGTTGACATCATGTGGGAGTCAGGAAGGGGTGCTGATCAACTGGGCCATGGTGAGGTGCCATATATATGTCTGTTGGTAACCTGCATGTAACAGTGATGTATGAGTGTGTCCACATACACAGTCAAGCCATGTGCTAGCCCTACACATGGGTATGTTGGTTAGCTGTGGACTGTACATGGCAGACTGGACAGTTCACCATTTCAAGCAAGTAACATGGGAACTGGCTTGGCCAGAAGTGGCACTGGCATCACCATGCCCAGGATCAGATGCGGTACTAGTTGCTGATGGTGACTGGTGTCTGCTGGGCCCATGTCCCTCATGGGACTGCCCAGGACCATGTGCCCATAGCCTGCCATGTCATGGGCAGACAGCACCCTCCCTTCTGTAGTGCTGGAGGTACTGCCACTATGGGAGCGTGACTGTACTAGGCCATGTGGACTCTCAGCGGATGTTGTTGCTGACCAACGGTCATGTGTCTGACACCCTACTCCTACCACTTGTTCTAGCACAGACAATGTGCGGTGAAGGACTGACAATGTCTCAACCCACCATCTGTCCACTACATTAATTAAATGATGCATGGCATCACCAATGTGGTGGAGTCACAGATGTCAGACAGTGATGCAGCCATGATCCTGAGCATCCATATGGTGTTGCATTTGGAACATGCCTGTGCCTCCATGGTGAACTGAAACACGCATCAGGTGACTTGTTTTGTGACACCTGTGACAGATGGTGGCTGGGCAGCAGTCCTCCTTCAAGCACCCCTGTCAATCTGCCTGTGTGGGACCTCACCAGATCTCTGGCTATAGCTAGTGTCTACACTCACTAATGCCATTGTTGACACACTCTCCTGTCAGATGCCACCACACTTTGTCCGATATCTGTGGATGCAGGGGACTGGGTATGTGTGGGCATACCGACTGTGTGTGGGGTCAATGGGGGAGGAAGTGGAATGTCAACCCATGGGTCAGATTCAGCCCCCAACAACCCCACCTGTGCCTCACTATGGCCACCATCATCATCAGAGTCCAATGAGACACTGCCATCAGGTTGTGAGTGGGACAGACTCCAACCCCCATGGTCACCTATGATGAGGAAGACAAAATACGTACTTTACTACCTGCACTAGTATGTATGGTGATCCACACACACACAAATACAGGTGAGGTGCCACAACTGCATTACACATACCACATCTTATTTCTGATCTCATGCACAACACACAAGCAGACTACAACATACACAGACAACACAGGCCAATTAAATCACATGCATTGCAGCTACACCTGGTTAATGTTGCCACTACTATACACCTGTGAGATAAACGATATGTCAGTGTATGTGATAGACCTACACCTAAAATGCAGTGCACCTATCTTCAGCATACTATTTCCCCCTGTATAGCAGACTGCATAGACCTTCACAAAAATAAGTGCAAATATATTACAGCTGCTGCAGATACTGCACTTCAGTTAACTCCTCTGAAAATGAACATATGAGTAGTGTACTCTGGCTAAGTATATCAGTTGTGTGTACAGCAAAATGGTAGCCCTTAACATTCTTAGGGTATATATGACCCATACAAAAACAGTATCACACTCACCAGGTACAGGACATTGGACTTCAGCCACACCTGACATAGCTATGGAAATGTGAGGGAGAGGTATTGTCAGCAATACCAAATGTGACATTGTTACAGGACAGTATGTGTGTATATCACCATGTACAGTAGTTACTGTGATACTGCCTGCATTGCTGACATTCCGAGTATGTGTGCACAAGTGTGCATTACAAACAACCCCCCAGTACAGATTGACCTGACATCCATATGCTGGTATGCAGAGGCTGCCACAATGATTGATACACTATTACAGTGAAGAACACAGGAGGCTTACCTAGATGGTCCTCTGCTGTGGATGCTGTGGCACACAACTCCATGATGTATGGGGTGATGGATGCTTGGGAGCTTGTGGTTGGTCCCAGGTTCACCAGTAATTTCTCTGTGGCTGAGAGTAGTTCTACTGCTGCAGGCCTTCCACTGGTGGCAGTACAGTTCCTGGCCACAGCAGTGGCCCTTTGCTGTGCACCATTTACCATGTCTGTTGCCCTGTGTTAGACCTGCTCATAGCTTCTGCCCTGTAGCCCTATGTGGTTGACTGTTGTGATGAGATCAGCCCACAGTGCTGGACATTACTCACGATTCTGGCAGGTCCTAGACAGCAAAATGTTGTGATGCAGTCTGAAGCCATCCAGGATAACATAATTTTCTGCAGCTGAAAATGGAGGGTGCCTCCATCTCTACATCCTTTCTGAAACACAAGAATAGGGGAAAAAATCACAGGACACATATGCTGCTCACCACTATGTACAGACCCTGCACATCCGAATTGGCCTGCACTATTCACTGCTACCTCTCATGTCATACCCTGCCATCTATCAACACTGTATGTATGTGGCTATCAGCAACATAGCAGCAATACTGGTTATGTCCCTATGTGCGATGATGGAGTGTGCTGTATGTCTCCACTGCCATCAGTGCCATCTACTATGGTGTGTCCCCTATGGGCAACATCCCAGTACAATGTCAGACAGCCACTGTTCGACAAATAGGTGTGTGTTATTACAAGTATATGGTAACAGCCCAGCAACATCCATGTGCTACAATGACAGACAGCAATGCAAACGTGCTATAGCGTATCTTCCCTGTAGGTGTCCTGTTTCTCCAGTACACAGATGTTTGCAGAATGTGTACATGTGCCTGATAAATGTGGTGCCTTTGCCAGAAACATGTGGATGTCTGGAAAATGGTTGGACAATAATTGATAGTCGTTCCTAGAATGTGGAGAATCTGCCTGTCACATGCCAGAACCTTCAGAAAACAGTTATGCTACAGTACTATGTGTTACTGTATTCATACCCTTACTTTGTATGATCATTATGTACACTCTCTCACTGCAATGGCTATGACCTGCAGTCCTGCTGTACAGGGTTGCCAGGTATGCTAGCCATAACTGTCAAGCAATGAGATACGAATGTCAACAAAACAGTGACCTACCAAGAGTACATCAGAGACAGTCAGGGACACCTGTACAATGTCTGAACTATTGCTGTGTGACATTCATGGACTGAGAGGAGCTGAATGACAATACATCATTTGATATGCCAGCTGTGTCCACCATTACTTGCTGTCACTATGTCTAACACACAATCCAGTAGCATTCGTACAGGAGCCGATCATTGTAGGAGGGAATGAGAGGGCCAGAGCTGTGATCTAAGTCACAGCAGGCAGAGTTGAAAGGCATGCCTGTAGCTGTTGGACAGCAGACTATCATCAACATGCCATCCCAGAGATGTACTACAGGCCTACTGTTGTAATCCCTATTCCCCATAATTGCATCCTGCCATCTGCATCCCATTATATGGGGACTTGTATTACATACCTGATAGAGTGCTGTAATCCTTTTGTGCAGAAATCCTGAAGAAAAATGCTTCTAAAATTGCAGTCTGCCTTGGTAAAGCAGTTACACATCTGTTTACCATAGGCAGCTGCTTGCCTTTTCTAGGTAATGCTCAATAACAGGTGATTGCCTGTGCACCAATCTGTGGCTCAGACTTGCTAATTGCATCCAGAACAGCTGGGTTGCACTTCCATTAGCCAATGACATGGCACAAAAGTGCAATATTTAAACCCTTCATGTAGGCCTTGGTCCCTTTCCCAGTCTTTGGGATGGACATTACTGAGGTGTAGAGACTACAGCATCACAGAGGGTAGGTACAAATACTGCCCACTGTTGGAATTTATGTGGTATGTCAACAGTTTTGCATGCTATGTTTGGCCATTGACAAATGACTTTCTGATTATGTGGTAGTTCAGTGTTAAACAATGTGGGTTGAGGTCAGTAAGGGGAAGACACATGTGAGTGCCATCCGTCATATGCATCAGAATATGCATGTTGCTGCAGTAGCTGATGGTCTATCCGCTGTGTATGTTTGTAGGGGCAGACTGTGATACATGTCCCTGTTGCTTGACCTTTGCCCCACCCCAACCCTTCATGTATGGGTAATGTGTGGATCCCTTGTTCTAGGGGGTTGTGAGCTATGGTAGGTCTGTAGCAGGTAGCTGAACATATGTTGCAGGTTGCAGCTGTTGCTTTTTGCCTATGACTCATATTGGGAAGTGTGAACACACTGGAGGACAGCAAGTTGTATGTGTCAGTAAGAGAGAGCAGTGTCAGCTCTGTCATTACAGCAAAGCTAAGGTAAGGGCACCCATAGCAGTCCAGGTGAGGCATGTGCTTAAGGTACAAATGTTATGTAACTATGTAACAGAGCCAATTGGAGAGTGCTAGGAGACATATAGGTAGCCTATACATATTTGTGCAGTGTGTCCCTACCTACAGGCCTTTGATGTGCTAACATGGGTAGCAGTGAATGCAGTAGCAGCAACCTGTTTTGGTTAAAATTGCAGGACTCGGTCATTATTTGTTGTATTCACAAGCATGTAATTGAAGTGCAATACACTGGATTGGAACCCAGGACTGTGGGTGGCAAAATGTACAGCATGCTAGGAATTTAACAGAGTGAGCTACTGAGTCAATACTGTGGCAGGTATATTTGCAATATATATGTGCATGCATACAGTCTGTTACACAGGATTCGCATTAGCATGTGTGCTCAGATAGGTATGATGTGTGACACTGAACTGTCTGTTATGATTTTCTAACCTCAATCTGTACTGACTTGTGAGTACTTTAACCCACAGAAAAGGTTTTGTGAAAACCATGCCAAAGGTAGGTGGCACAACTGTGGACATTCTGCACCAGTCTGTGTAGTTGACAGCTATACATGCTATTCCAGGCCTCACATACATACATCATTATTTAATTGGCTGTGTACTGCTTTGGTGCCTGCATCACAGTCCCAAGTACACTGCCAATTTTCCCATTATATGTACATGCAGTGTGTCATTGGCAATCAGGATATGTTTATGGAAACACATGTTTTACTTTAGATTTGAGTAGCCTAGTGGGCTAATGTACTGTGCTGTAGTTGACAGGGGCCTGGATTTGTGAGTTGGCAGGAGTGATTATTTTGCTGATGTGTCTAACAGTGTCAGAAACACAGAAGGTGATTAAGGCACTTTTAAGCAGTTTTAAGTGGGTTTGTGCAGGTTTGCGTGGTGCACCACACTACTTAGCTTTGCTTAAACCCAAGCTAATTATAAAAAGAAAAGAAAAAAGGGTGATAGGAAAGTGGTGAAATGGGGGCAAGCAGGGGAAAAAACACACTGAAAGGCAGGTAGGGATGTGCAGGACAGGTGTAGGAAAGGACCATAGCTCTCCATTTCTTGTACAGCAACAGCTGTGTAGTAGTGTTGTAGAGAATTTGGAGCCTCAAACCCCAGAGAGAGGGCTGAGGGCAACATAAATGTGTTGATTAATTAATGTAATGATTAGTTATGTGCAGTGGACATGCATGTGAAATGGAGAGCTATGTATGGAGTGATTTTTTTTTTGTGGGACAGGTGCCCTTTTTTAAGGTGAGAGTGGAATGTTGGGAAAGGGATAGAGGCACATGTGGGGAGATAAGTTGGGTAGAGAGGTTGCATTTGCAGACAGACAAGACAAACAAGACAGCATACAGGGATGGTGTGTGACACATGAGGGGGTAAACACCTTGGACGGGGAGGGTGTTGTGGAATCAGAGATCCATGTGCCTCCAGATGTTAGCAGCGTGCCTGAGCTCCATTGGCAGTCAGCACTGCTCTTTCATTGTCCAGAAGGTAGTTGTGCTGGAGGCTGGGAGCTGAGGCCACCAGGCCCCTCCAGGTTGGTGTGTCTGCCCTCAATCCGGCACAAGCAGTTCTCATAGCCATGATGGACTATCCTGCACACCATCACTGGTAGCTGATCTTGGGTGACAATTCCCCTCTCCACCCCCGTCTCCAGGGTGTGGACGGGTCCCATCCCCTGAGGCAGTTTCCACCCATAGATGGTGCAGAGCAGCAGAGGGGACACCACTGGCTTGGGTCCCAGACATGCTGGGACCCAGTGCCACAGCCAGCTGAGGTAGGGTAGGCAGATCACCAGGAACCAGCCTACGCAGTCAAGCTATGTTGTTGAGGTAATTCAAATTGTATAGATTAGTAGTGAACAAAACATTTAGTTATAACAGCATGCCAGAATGTTGTAAATAACCCAGTAACATAACATTGCATAGTATATGGAACACAACAATAAGTGAGATAACAGTCAGTATAGTAACAGCATGTCAGTAACAGTTATTCCATAAGGCCAACAACATAGGTAATTCAACATGGTATGTTCGTATGCAACCATTGTAATACATAACAATAATAAAGCACAAGGTCCAACATAATGTTTTGAGAAGAACATATGTTAATAGTAAACCATAATCGATGTATAACAATAATAAATTATGATGCAGATAAGGGGTGGAGGAAAGAGAAATACGGCCGATTAATACCAGTATAGGCTATATTGTTTGCAACAGTACTCTTGTATACTCTACCGGTTTGCCCTTCCTTTATGTATACAAGTGCCCTATAGCTTCTGTAGCATGCACATACCTCTCAAGCTATCTGCATGGGACAGTATGGGCCAAGCTGAAACACCTACAGGTACACAACAACAGAGGACTATTACATGTCAAGGGGACAGATATGACTACCAAGGTGTACTGTGAACTGATGTATTGTGACTGTGCAATTGACATAAATCATGTCCATGATAGATCTGTGACAGAGGGATTAGGCAGCAGTGAGCACAATCCATGACAGCGTGATACTTGAGAGACATGTATCATGCACAGTACAGAGAGTGTACAACTATCATGCCGTCCTTGGCAGGCACGGGGTTAGACTTTCAGCAGATATTTGCAGACATACCAGGCATACAGCCATACCAAGATTACACATTTTATTTATTGTATTAACTTTTATTAGTATTATAATTGTTGCCTTTATTTTCTGAAGTCTTATCACATTGCTGAGCAATGCTGTTAACACTCTGTTACATCTGAACACACAAGTTATTAACCCATTCTAAGGGCTACTGCAGCCATTTATTTACCTGTGATTCCTGTGGGGAGAACATCTGTTAACAATACATAACTGATTCAATAATATTTACTAGTACTTATCAATGGACTCAAACCCTGGTCTGTGTGTGACAAACTGTACATCAGACCTAGCATTTATCAAACTGAGCCACTGCTACATATTGATTGACTGATATGTGCCTACTAACAAAATATGACCTGGTAATAGAAGTAGAGTGCTACACAAGACTGCACTGACAGTTGAACACACATGCGTGAGATTCATGCATGACAGAGGTAGTAGGTGAACTGTACATTCATACACAGAATGCAGGTGTACACAATAAACCCCTAGTAGGTGGAAATATCTGTGATGTGTACAAACTATATCAGAGTGCTGGGTTGGCTACCTGACCCATATACAGTTGCAGATGATATATTTGCAGTCTACAGCTATTACAGTTTCATACTTGCCTGCAGCAGTGTACCTCAGAGCAGGAATGCATATAGCTGAAATGCAATGGTTAACACAAAACAATCCTGATATGCACAATATACCTTGGGCATTCCTATTACTGCTTCAGATCTTAGTGCAGAACAAATATTATAATGCATTATATCTTGTAGTACAGCTCCAAATCTACAGTTTAACAGAACACTCTTTATTAGGTAACCTTCAGTGACTAAGTGGTATTCTTTGTGTTTCTAGTTCACAGCAGATGCAATACTTGATTTCATGAAAAACAGCCCAAAATACACACATATTGCACAACACAGCTTTATTGGGGGTGACTTCATGCAGTGATTGGTATATTTTCCAGTCTTTATTGCAGTACAGACCATATAAGCCGCAGTGGTGCAGTGGTAGCATTGTCGCCTCACAGCAAGAGGTTCTCCCGTTCGATTCTCGGCTGGAGCGCCTTCTGTGTGGAGTCTGCATGTCCCCATGTGGTCGAGTGGTGTTCGAAAGTCATGTGTGAATGGACATGCCTTCATTTAAGGTTGGACGTCGGGTTGGCACCTCAGCACTGTAAAAATCTACTGCCAATCATTAGCGGACCGGAGTTCCGCTGTTGCGACCCCTAACCGGGAAAAGCCGAAAGAAGAAAAAGATTGCAGAATAGATCATATAATGCAGGTGTTGCAATACAGCTGTAATTCCACAATTAATGCAGTAGAAGCTTTATTTCCTGAACATTATCAGATTTCATGCTTTCATCTTTATTGAACTGTGCCTGACATTGCTCACTTATTGCAGTTCAGGTCTATAACCACATTAATTGCAGTGCAATCAAAATTGTATATGCCTAATGGCAGTTAAGACATTAAAAACTCTTTCTTAATTATATGACTATAGATTGCAAGATACATCTGTACTTATCACAGTCATGGCACAACCCTGCATGGGCCTCTAGGTTGTGAGCTCTCTCCTCTACAGCTGTAGGAAGAGAAGCACACAGTTATGAGTACCTGTCTATCACACATTCAGATTAGGTATTGCTAAAACAATGCAAACTGTACTTACAAATTTGAGGGGCATTCCCATCTCAACCATCCTGGATCCAGGTGTCCAGAAGTCCCCTCTTCCATCGCTTCAGATTGTCATAATGATGATGGACTTGGTCATCTGTGTGGGGGATACCTGTAACACTAGTGTGATCATGTGCCAGCCAGTCCCAGGCTTCTGACTTGTACTCTGATCCCTGGTAGTGGCCCTGCAGCAGCCGGACCTCATGGTATTTTACAAAGAGTCCAACCATGACCTCTGTTTCAAATTATAAACCTATTTAGGTATAAAATGTGTCTCATTACCTAAAACTTTGGAGTGGTCTACAATACCTTTAATAATTTTCCAGGTGCCTGCCACTACCTTTCTAATAGTACAAGTGATGACCCACATATTGATAGCTATATACAAAAGGGTCATCCTTTTTGTCTATGTTTCTATTAAAAAATGTCCCCCTGTGAGAATTGCTTAAAAATGTTTGTCTTTTCTCTTTAGCTTGTTCTATGAAACCTTCAAAGGTCATCTGTGGAAAACCTCTATACATAAATAATTCTTTTAAGAACTTTTCATTTATCTTTATCATCTGATATGTTTTTACTTCATTTTTTTCCCAGTACCTGAGCATCTGTCTATCCCAAAACTCCATACTATTCTATGCTTCCCCTATAATTTTTCCATTTGCATTTTTTCATTCTGTCCTATAAACAAAGTATCCAACCAGGCAATTGCATTTTGATCTTGCATCTTACGCCACTCTAACATGAATGATCTTATTATTTTATTTTAAAACTATTTACATTAACTGACAAAATACTGCCGTTACTCATGTGCTTTTTTTAACTTTTGATGGGAAATTCGTTTTCTCACTTTAACTCTCTCTCTCCAACAGAGTTCTTTTTATATACTTTTTTTTCTTCTTGTTCCATTTCCCTTTTGGACTCTTCTTCTTCCCCAATCACTTCAAACTTTTCCACAGTAACTTCTTTCTCTTGAACCACCCATTTCCTACTCTCCTCCCTTCCACTTCTTCTTCTTCCTGCCCCACCACTTTCCACTGTCATGATCATCCTGCTGTTCATCTTCTGGAAAACATTTCTCTGCCACCTAACCTGTGACAGGATGGAATCATCACCTGGATCATCCTTTTGCAAAAGTTCCCACACCTGATCATTATCCCACCCTATTTGCTGGATGTCAGTAACTTGGACTGACTCGTCCTTGTGCCCACCACCTCTCAATTCACAAATATACCATTGATGCTGCCAGTTATATTTAACTCCTTGACCATACTTTCAACATTATTTACATTGACAGCATCACTATTGTGCACTAAATTCAACATCTGTGTGATGCTTAATGTCCGTAACACTCCCACTTCCTCTGTATTTCTCTCCCTCCCAGTATCCTCCATGCTGGAAAAAGAAAGATACCTCAGTGAGTAGGGGAATCTCCAAAGTATCTGTCCAAATTGCCCCAAGTTAGTATGAATACTACCTTAGGTCTCCCCTGAGAAGAGGGCAGTAGGTGGAAGGGACTAACCCAATCAACTAAACAAAGCAAATTAAATAAATAAATAAAAATTAGAGGACTAGGAAGTGACTGAGGAAGATGAAGCAGTTAAGCTGTACACCTTAGTATACAGCAATCAAACAAACAGCCTAACTCTATTGCAAATTAATGACTTTAATTGACAAACAGATGTTATGTAATGGCACAAAAAAGTAAGAAAATGTTAGCAGGCTTTAGAATCCTATTGCACCTTCATCAGTACCTTCCCAAGTAATGATGTGTATGTTAAGACTGGTCTGATGTATTATGGCTGTTTTTTCTTTTCCTGTCTGCTGCTTTTGTTGAAAATATTGTTTCCCAGTCTGGATGAAGCTAATTTTAAAGATAATGTTGGAAGGTTAGATGTACACGTCAATAAATTTTCATTTATTCCTTTCTATGGTAACTGCATGCAGGAAGAATTAAGGGAATGACTGGATTAATAATTGCCACAGTTTCATATAACAGTTTGGAATTTTGAAATAAGGAAATGAATGTACACAATTTCCATAATTACTCAAACCTCAAAGCTTTTATTTCAGTATGGAGTGTCTTATTGTCAATATCAGTCAAGGTGAATTATATAAGCACCATCGTTAAAATATGATGTACTATTCATGTTGAATATAGTATGTATAATTTCTAAAATGATTAATCATGATTACTTCATTATAAAATGTAAGCCTGATATGTAGTGGTGGGGACTATGATTCCATGCTTGAACTAAGAGGGCTAACATTGACTGTTGGTATCAGATGCTGCGCATACAACAGGCATAAGTGAAAGGATTAAAACTGTTTTTGATATCTATAAAATAAGTATGTATTTTGTGTCATTTTTCCTGTTTATTTCTACTTTTCTTCTGTTTTGTTAAGGTTATAGCACATGACCATATTTACATGATTTTCTGGTTATTTAAACTTATTAAAGTGTAAGGGGTTTTGTTCTGATGAAGTTTCATTATTCTGTTTAGAGACAAACCTCTTAACCTGAGTTTTAAAATAAAGACTGCTTGAAATGACTTGTTCTGACCAAATAAACTAGATCTGCTTTTAACATAACAAAGGAAAGTTAACTAACATTGAAAAGTTAATTTAAAATTGCCTTTAAAAATATGAGAAACAAAATGAGCAATGTGTAGACACCCCAGATGAGAGCTTTTACACTTCTTTCCAGGTGAAAATATAAGTCACAGATTACTACAGAAACAATTGGATTATTTATTAAATCTAATATTATCAGAAAAAATGATCACATTAAAAAATTACAGGGTAACAAAAATTTCTGAAGTAGGTGGTATTATTTTGAAAGTGACAAAACTGTCTTCACAACATTATACCAATATTGAAAAAGGTATACAAGTTAGGAGGAGATGAAAATTCAATTCATTCCTGTTTGAAAATGTTAATTAACTATACCTATTTTAAAGCAGGACAGAGAACTAACAACACGTTCTTCATATAGACATGTTTCACTGCACAATATCAATTATAATTTATTCATTTCTACTATGTCAAGCAATCTGAAATGCTTATTGGCTTTTCTAATTCATGGGAATCAGACGAGATGTATAATTACTCAACAAACTAATGACATCAGTACAATAATAATGTTAATTGGTTATGATAATATTAAACAAAAATTGATTCACAGGTAAGTACCCAAGTGCCGTTATGGGTTATTTTAAACCTAGTCAATTTTACTTAAAAAGGTGAGAATCAAACTCTGTACTAAACACCTTAACCATTATGCCAAACCTCCTTCCTCCATTATCATTTTAAATCGTGAAGTGGTATTTCATTTGGTCAACTGGTTTTATCATTTTAAATCACTGGAATGTTTTGGTTTCCCCTGACAGAGTAACACAGTTCTTAAAACAGGTATACCTAAATACCCTATTTTTGATAAGTTTGTAAGTATTATTTCCCATCCATTAAAACTTAGGAAAAACACCAAACATCTGTCTGTTTTCTCTGTTTGTTTTTGTGGACTACTTCTTACTTACTTCCTTCTGCCATGGAGGGGGCACCCCTGAGGCTGGCCTAACACTGTGATAGAAATATTTCCATGCCTTGAGGACTCATCTTTTTTCCAGTCCTGGTACCAGTGTGTACACCATGAGTGGACACTGTTTTATTCTGAGACATATGTACCCAGTCTTTTTTTTTACCTACATTTCTCCATGATTTATAAAATAAAATCTATATGTCTTTGTTGCTTTGCTGGGATTTTGTGAAAAACACGGTCCACCATATGAACTGCTACTAAACCAGCACAGCTCCTGATGCCAAACAGCAGGACTAAACGCCTCCCAAACAGACGTATGCTTGTTCCAGAAGTCAAAGGCAAAAACAACAAGCTGCTACTAAGCCAACACAGCACCATATGAAGGCATTCATCAAGACCTGAGGATTAATTAAATTCCAGCAATATTAATTTTCTTTTCATCTCTCCAGTCAGACCCCCTGGATTACTCGTGGTCACCTAGTTACTATGTGAAGGTATTCTAATGTTGTTATCCAAATTTATTTCTGTACCTAGTGGCACAGATAGTACTAAATAATCATCCCCTGTTTTGTTAAGTCTCCCCTCCTTGTTTTGCTTTATAGGTGATGCAGACTACCCACTCAAACCTTGGCTAGTGACACTAGTCCATAACCATCAGGGAGCTGGGGAGCACTTTAAGAACACACTGTCCAAGACACAGATAGACATTAAGCAAGTGTTTAGCTTGCTTAAGGTCCATTTAATTTGCCCAGTCAGTATGAGCGTGTTACTATATGCAGGATGTTTACCACCTGCTGCATTCTGCACAGCATAATCATGCTTCAGTCTGGTGAGTAACTGCCAGACCCAATCACAATCAAGCAGTGTAGCCCACCTCTACTGTTTGCCCCACTGACAGCACTACAGAGGAAAGAAAAACCCACAAATGATAAGCAATGTTTTAATGTGGTTCTTCTCCAGTGATGATAGTGACAGTAGACAGCTGACTTAGTAATATGGCAACCCATTCTACAACCTTGTGAATGGTGCATGGCTGCTCCAGCGAAAGGCAAAATCTAGTCCACAACTATGAGCCATGTCATTCACTGTGTGGCAGTGAAAAGTTACTCATATAATACTTGATGCATGCAATGTTACCTGTGGCCTGTGCTGAGTGGTGCATAATTAACTTACACTGTACATCAGGCATGTGTATATATATCATATACAACTGTAATGGACATATGGATTTACCTGCTAAAAAAAGCAGCTGGTTTTCAATCAGAGAGCATGTCACTGCTGCTGATGATTTTTTTTCTTTTATTGTCTCTTTCCTTTCTTTCAGGTATGAGGACTAACTGTGGCATTTGTCCTGTGTACAAAGTGACTTCTTGGTGAGTAAGTTCTGTATTACTGATGCTCACAGTTTAACTCATATTTAGAAGGTCACATGCATAGTGTCCACCAATGACAGTGTAGGCAATGGTCTCAGAGATTGTAAGCATGTTCTGGCATGTGAGCTTGATGCAGAGTTGCTTCAGTGACTGGATGCAGGTGGAACCTCTTGATATCGACCTAATAATGCTGCAGGACCTACACTTTGAGAGATTTCACCACATGTTGTGGACATCTGTCAGTTCTGACTGCCTACTTCTTCTGTGAATCAACATGAATACCTGCAATACTTTCTTGTACTATGGATGGCATATGGCCTGCTCATCCATCATGCATACACAGTCCCTTGTCCACATACAGCTGTGTCTTCAGTCATGTCTGGAAAGTCCTTACTAGTGTGTTTAAGGAGGCTGATATTTATGCTATGTGTGCAGCTATACTATATATGAGTATTATCATGGCATTGTCCCTGGCATTGACCCTGGCATTAACCCTGTCATTGCCCTGGCATTGTCTTTGGCATTTACCCTGGTATTGCCCTGGCATTGTCCTTGACATTGTCCCTGGCATTGTTCCCTGGCTTTGTCCCTGGCATTATCCCTGGCATTGTCCCTGGCATTGCCCTGGCATTGTCCCTAGAGTTGTCCCTGACATTGCCCTGGCATTGTCCTTGGCATTGACCCTGGCATTGCCCTGGCATTATCCTTGGCATTGTCCCCTGGCATTGTCCCTGACTTTGTCCCTGGCATTGCCCCTGGCATTGTCCCTGACATTGCCCTGGCATTGTCCTTGGCAGTGACCATAGCATTGCCCTGGCATTGTCCTTGGCATTGTCTCCTGGCATTGTCCCCTTGGCATTCTCCCTGACTTTGTCCCTGGCATTGCCCCTGGCATTGTCCCTGACATTGCCCTGGCATTGTCCTTGGCAGTGACCATAGCATTGCCCTGGCATTGTCCTTGGCATTGTCTCCTGGCATTGTCCCCTTGGCATTCTCCCTGGCTTTGTCCCTGGCATTGTCCCTGGCCTTCATCATTCCCATGCACTGGTGAATTACCTCATCAGTGGTGGTAGCCTGGACCTGAGGTATGCCAGAGCACATCTGTTGCCAGGCAGGCAAGGCCTTTCATATCTCTGGAACTAACTGTGAAATATGCCTTTGCTTGGCACTCCTGTGTTCAGGCATAACTGCTGATGCTGCTACCTCCAAAAGGGTAGTCTCTTCATGAAGGGCTCTGGCTGAGTACAATCAACAGGTGTTAAACTGCATGGTGTTACCCACCATGTTGGAATGCCACTTCCTCAGTATGCTGAGTGTCAGAGGTTGTGTCACTGTCTACAGAGATATGCACCTGCTGTGATGTTGGGGGCCCTGCCAGTATAATTTTCAGCTGTGTGTCATTGTCCTGAGACTATGTCATGAGAATGAGAGTTATTGCATTATTGTTAACCACCATTCTGCATTCAGCATCAGCATCAGGTGCAGCACAATTTGTGATTATTTGTGGTGATGATCCAGAAAAGAAATATGTAAAGATGTGGTTATTGTAACACGCGACAGTTACATGTGATTTTTTCTTTAAGGTGTGATGTCAACATTTATCATGCAGTGTCTATTGAGACTGTGCTATTGATGTTAATAGAGTGTCAATGTTGTTAATGGAGCATCTAATGAAGAAATATATAAGAGTTACATGTACACAAGTACCATGCCAAATACATCTAGCCTAAAATTATCAAACCCTTTTGTGTGGATGTTGTATGTGCATAAAAGTACTGATGTCAGCACCACCTTGCATGATTACTGCTGCATCCTCATCTGCATCAAAGTCATCACTCCTTAAAGAGAGCAGGTACTCCTCAGCCATTGTTAAAGGTTGGACTGTGGAAGTCCCTTCACTAGTGCTGATATGGGAAATTGCATTCTGCTTAGCCTTTGTCCTGGTGTAGCCCACCATATCATTAGCTCCTTTCTTATACTAGGCTAAGGTGTTGTTCCTCCTATAGCATTTATGTCAGCCACTACTTGATTCCATAGGTTCATAGGTTAATAAGTCCATAGGAGGTTACTAGGCTAGCAGCCCTAGAGCCCTTACAAGCCTAGCCATGTTAATCCCAAGTTGCCTCAATTGTCCTCGGTTAGATAAACATAATTCACAGAGCGAGTCTTTGATAAACACCGACTACCCTTGTCCATGAGGCACATGGGTGCCACCTCCGGGGTGAATTTGCAGTATCCCATTCATTTGTCCAGGTTGCCCTTGAATAGGATTAATGAGAAGCTCTGCTTCATGTGAATTTGAAATTTATTCCAGAGTAGTGAATTGGACATTTATTCCAGAGTAGTGACAACTTCTTTGAGATATAGCTATCTCTCCAGCATGTTCTGTTAAGATTCCTAGAGAGATTAACTCTTGTGTCGTTTGACTTGCAGATGTGTAGCATATCCATCAGAGCCAGGTTAGAGACTGCCCTGTAGGCTAGGCACAAGTTGTCTCTCAGCAACCTATACAACACAGAGTATAGTGACAGGGCTTTCAGTCTATCCATGTAAGTCATGGTTTGGAGGCCCTGGATTTTCTTCCACATCTTATCTCTCTGCACACTTTGGCCCTACTTTTTTCACAAAGACATTTTCCCTGCAATCTCAGTACATCCATGAGGATGTGATGCTCCTCAGGACTGAAGTTGTCTCACCTGTCTCTTGCTTCCTTTTGCTGCAGTATTTTCTAAGTAGAAAATACATGTTTGCAAATAATAGCTATAAGTACAATCCATGTTGTGGATTTCTTTCAGTAATTAAAACATAGGAGAAGCACATTAAAGCATTACTTACCATTTCTGGGTCTGCCTTTCCTTTGCAGTGCTGTCAGTGCTATGCATTCATTTCCTATAGTATGCGTGAGATTGTGCATAGTGGAATGTAGCCCATATAAGGCTTTGCTGGAAGGCTGGGAGGAGTGATTATTTATTATTTCACAAGTACTTCATTACTCAGTTACAAGAAGGTTGCTGCACTGTGGACCTGAGCATTTCTATTGCCAGAGACCAGTATATGAGGTAACCCAATGTACACGTGTGAAAGTAATAAAGACAGCACTTGAATATGGAATTATACACATTCCAAATATTTACAGGTAGAAATGCAGTATTGTTGCAATATTTCCTGCCTTACCAATAAGTCAGAGGCTAATCTGGAAAATGCTACTCTAAAATCCATCGTTAATTGTCTTTTGTCAATAATTTATTTTAAGTTATCTCTGCCTTTCATAAACCTTTTGACTTAATTCACACTTTCTCTCAACTTCACCTAAACGTGGAGCACAGCAACTTTCAAAGTGGTTGGCTATAAATGATTTGCAAAAATCTGGTCAGATTTATAAAGTTCTTATATAAATTAAACATAGTTGTGCTTAGTTCTGTGAATTGCACTAAGACACATATGTGCAATTATTTCATCAACATAGCTGAGTCTGTACAACTGTGAATGAGCCAGACAGTGCTCATGCATGCATGTGCATAAGTGCTGTGCAAGTTAAGGGCACAATGGTGGTGCATATGAGACTTGTCTATGCATTCCTATGTCTTCTGTGCCCAGCATGTACGTGCAGAGCATGTAGAGAGCTAGTCAACAGGACGTCACACTCTACTTAGTGTTGGTTACAGTTTAGCAGTCTCATTTGCACAGCTCTTCATTTCATAAAAGCCTGTCCCTAGGGAGATCAACCCATTAAAGCCCAGGGCTGTGCTGTATCTGATCTGTTGAAGAGACCAAGATTCTCTTTTACCTGCTGTAGAAATTATATCTGCAATAAGTAATCAATTTCCTCTATATTAAAGTAAAATGGAAGAATATGTATATATGTGTGTGTGTGTGTGTGTGTGTGTGTGTGTGTGTGTGTGTGTGTGTGTGTGTGTGTGTGTGTGTGTGTTACTATTAATTCTTCAAAACTTGAAGATTACAAAAAGTGCTGAAAGTCTATGTCACTAAGGCCGATTTATGGTCATACTGTATGTGTTATAAACGTTTGAAAGTGTCGGTATACCAACATGAATTTTAGAAGTACTTTCATTTGCTGTATTTTCTCTTATACCTTGTAGTGCGATATATATTTTCATTTATTTCTTGCTTTCATTTACCAGGAAAGTCCGACTGACTGAACTGTACATTTTCTGTAGAGGTCTGAGGAGAAAAGCTCCAACATAAAGATATGAAATGGAAAGCAAGTGATGCTTAAGATAATATTTACTTCTTTTGCAACAATTTTACGTACATATTAATATCAGTGGAATCCAATGTAAGAATGTATTTTCCTAGCCTAAAAATGGCTAATGAAGCTATCAAATAAAACATTTTTCTAAGATAAAAATATTTACAATAGTTCAGATATGACATATACATATCGGGCAGGATTCACGAAGCCTCCGTGTAAGAGATACATGGCTTACACGGAGGCTGCAGTTAAACGGTGTGACGTCAGCATTTCATGCATATGCATGAGGGCATGCTGAATCACACCGAAGGCTAACACGGTCCGTGAAAGACAGTAGGGGGCGTGTCCGTAGGCTGAGCCCTGCAAGCGGACACGCCCCCAGAAGAGTAAACTTGCCCAAAGTAAACACCCACGACAGAGGCCATGGAAATGTGAATAAACACAACACAACACATGCCCCCACAGACTATGAACATAAAATATATAAATGAACATCTTATATATATTTTTTTAAATCGTAAAGATGTTTTCTCGTTAGTGCGCTCGTTTGCGCAGGCGTGCCCGTGGCTTAGCCACAGTTAGCAGTCAGTGGAAAAGGATATAAGAACTAAATATGCAAAGTAAGCCAAGAAGCAATAGTGTAGTGGTAGAGACATCAGCTGAAGAGCAAGCATTCATGGTTCAAGCCCCCATAACACCAATTTTTATTTTTAGTAAAATAAGCACGAAACAAGTCCCTGACAAACATGTACACATATAAAATCATAGTTCATGTAAAATGTAATGAAATAGTCCATTTATTTTGAAGAAATGTGAGATAAAATAATAAAAAATGCCAGATGTGCCTATAGCTGAGCTACAGTTTAACAAGGTGAGTGCATCTGCCCGTAGGTGAGCAGTGGTTTAACAGGTGCAAAATGAGTGCCCAAAGGTGAGCAGTGGTTCAACAGGTGCAAAATGAGTGCCCGTAGGTGAGCAGTGGTTTAACACACTGAAACTGTGTGCCCCTAGCTGAGCTGAGCGTAATATGCGTGCTGATAGCCAAATGAGGCGTAAACCAGTGTACCCCGTTTGCGCGGAGCTGCACACTGCGCCAACAAGCTAACTGACGGGCAACGTTGAGCAAGCTGTAACAAAACTGCCTTTACACAGACACACCCCTCAGCCTGTCTAGACAGTCATAAAAGCAGTGGCTAGGTTCGAACCCAGGATACTATGCACCATAGTCAAGGTACTGAACCACTAAGCCATGACAGCAGTACCTATAAATGCAGTAATAGCAAATATATAGGAATGAATACAAAGTGGAGCATGACAAAGCAGGTTTTGTGAAGTTGATACAATTCCAAAATGGCCAATCACAGATATGTGTGGGAAAAACGGCATATATAAGCCCCATAGGTGGGAATACAGAGTATAAATGATTGTAGAACTGACTTGCAGCCAGAATGACAGGAGTAGGTGAGGGTAGTTGCTTTCAAGCACAGAGGTGGGGCATTGAGGAGTCCAGATACATGGTATGGCTCCTAGTCCACAATCATGAGGCCCAACTCATGCAGGGCCAGGTCCTGTGGGGAGCATATAGGGCTGAGGCGTGGGACCGGTTGGCTCATGATCTCACCAGTGCCACAGGGATTCCAAGGACTGGTGAGCAGGTTCCTCACCACCATGTGGACCTGAAGAGATGCAAGCAGGACCAATTGAACCTTTGGATCCAGGAGGCCCGGCAAATGCCCAATGCCCCACTACTGAGTAAGTTACACGTAATTATGTATGTAAGAAATTAAACTAGCTGATATTATGGAGATGTGTATTCCAATATTACTTCATTTATATTACAGCTGCAGGTGTCCGTTCTGCGAACCGCAGAGCCTATGGCGATAGGCTTTTGCGGTTGCACCACCAGGCAGGTCAGTAATCCTCTCCCAGTAACTGTAAAGAAATATAAAAGTATGACAGTTAGCAAAAGAGTGCAGTGTAGTCACTAAGTAATAGAATGTGCAAGTAACAAGTGTAAGAGTGTTTGCAAGTATTGCTTGATTAGAAAAGTGTGTTGCAGTCTGTAATCCAAACAGAAAAATGAAAATGTCTGAAATAAAGTCTGAAATAAAGATGCCCCACCTGTAATATAATAGTATACAACCTGCAGCAGGCTGAAAAGTACAGCTGCAGAAGATGAGCAAATCACATGTGTGAAATATACCCCTGTTGAAATACTGAAACATGACATAAGTGAGACTGCTGGAAAGGATTGTAATAACTACAGGTAAAACATGTCAATAAAGCCTAGAAGTAAGTACCATCCTGAATAGTAAAATGAAAACAAGTGAGAGAGTGTGAGAAAGTGTTATGAATCCACCAATAAAGTAGTAATAACCCCTGAATAAAGTATACTACAGTCAGTACAGAATGAAATGCATGTGAGAAGCAAAATCAAACAGCGAAATGTGTTCAAAGTGTTGCTGCAGCTGGAATGTGTATCCCAAAATCTGGATGTGTTGCTCTCAGTCTGCAATATGCAGATAGTATGATTGTCTGACATACCAAACATCCACAGTTGTCTATAGCTATATAAAGCAAATGTAGCAGGATGATGTAGCTGAACAAAGCCAGATATGAATGTGTATGAAGAACAATAAAATGTATATTGATGTAACAGCAACAGTCCTATCACCAAATGGAAGTAGTTATCATATAGGAAACTGTAGTTAGAACAGTAGTGTGTATATATGTGCAGCTATTAGAAATGTACAGCATATGTATTGATATTCGAAGGTGTTAATATTATTTTCTTCACCCCACCCTATAACCACATATAACCCATTCCACGTGAAAATGGTATGTGCAATCACAATTAACACCCCTGGACATTTGTCCTGTTGGGTCATAAATATTTGCATGTCCGTTGATGCATCTGCCCTGTTCATACATCCAAACCTGATGGCCTGTTGCCATCAATCAACCCTGCATGTTGTTGGACTGTGTATTGCTGTTCAAATTATGCATGTGTTATGCTCGCTGTTCAATGGTGTGAATATCTGGGTGTTTGGTTAATGGGAATACTAATGCATGCTGTTACAACTAATTGTGAATGGTATTATATGTTACTAACCCAAACTGTCAGACATAATGCAAAACATAAGACGACAGAGAAGGCAGGTTCCAGCGGACCCACCTCTCCCACCTCAGCTGGCGAGTGCACCTGGCACTAGTGCCCAGTCTGGACCCTCCTCCGGTGGCCCTGTGCCACCTGTGGGTGGAAGCCCTGCAGGGGATGGGGCTCTTCCCCCCTCTGCAAGTGTGGCCGGAGGAGAACCACCACTCACCCTCCGTAGCGTCCGGACTGTGGTGCGTAGGGAGATCCAGGACTCTGTTCTTGGGCCCCTACGCCAGCTTGAGGCACAGGTGGCACAACTTACGGGCATGCCTGTTGCCCGGCCTACACAGCCCCCAGCACAGCCCCATCCTGGGCAGTGAAGGAACAGTGGCAACTGCCCATGGGTGGGGATATCACTTCCACTGTTGCCATCTGTGGGCTCATGGGCTCTGGATATCCAAACCTCCATCCCCGTCAATTGTGTAACCTCCCCACATGTGTCATACACCGCCCCTGTATGCGTCTTGTTTGTCTTGTCTGTTGATCTACCCAACCTACCTCCCCAGCTATACCGACATCCCTCACCTGGCATACCACTCTCACCTGAAAAAAAAAAAAAAGGGCACTCTGTACCCACAAAAAAAATACGCCCCATACATAGCTGCCCATTCCGCACACATGTCTGCTGGACATGGAAACTATCAATTACAATTGGCTGTACAACAAGTATTATTGTTGTCCTGACACCTATCTCAGGGGTGGAAGGTTTCAAATGTCACACCAAATTAGATACATATGTACAGCTGTTGCTGATGAAGAAATGGGCAGCTATGGGCCTTACCTACATCCCTCCTGCAAATCCCAAGCTTGTTTCCCTACTGTCTTACCCTCTTTGTGACCCCTTTTTCACCACTTTCCTGTCTCCCCATTTTCATTTCTTTCAAAGAAAATAGCGCGGGAGTGCGCCAGAGTAAGCACTGTTAAGCGGTTGTAAGCGGGTGTGCGTGTGTGTGCATGGAGCTAAACGCCAGTGCGCATACGGGAGCTCCGCGCAAACCAGCGCTAACCAGGTTACAACTGCTTAAAAGTGCCTTAGTCACTCTGATTGACAGGTCCCATAGTCAGTTCAAAAGCAAAATAACATCCCACTGTCAGTCCCGAACCCAGGACCTTGGAAACAATAGTCTGCATGACCTACCACTAAGCCATGACTTGTATACAAGAACATTGTGCTAAAATAAATATATCATGTAATAGTAGGAATGAATGTAAAGGGAATATAGGATGTGTAGTACACAAATCATGTCATTTAGAATTACTGTCAAAACTAGTGGATTTCCATAATAGTAGTGTGTGAACAGAAACAGCCATGCTAGTTGGTAGCTAGTAGGTAATAATGTCAGTTAATGTACATATATAAATGTATGTATATTTACATATATATATATATATATATATATATATATATATATATATATATATATATAGTTGTAGGTGTCATTGTGCATACACACTTACTACAGGAAACAGCTGAGAGGTATGGAGAAATGTGAATCTACAACACAGCCTGAATCATGAGAGAGATACTAACCTTTACACTCACAGAACAGTGTCCACAGCATACCAGCATGGTCCCCACCCTTACAATCTGAAAGGGCAACACCTATCTCACATACCCTTTTATAGCACTGTCCTGAAATCACAGTGAGAACTGCAATCAGTACACAACTGGCTGCATGCAATTAGCAAATGCTGGCTTACAATTGGTGCAGAGGCCATCACATGGACCTATGCAGATACCTACAAAAGCATCCTGTACTAACACTCCACACATGCAATACGTTCATTGCACTGTCTGGAAGCAGACAGAGGGAGAGAGACAGACAGAGACAGAGACAGAGAGTGAGAGAAAAAAAAAAAACACACGTGACACTGAGTCTAAGCTGTCAGCAGTGACAGTAGCAAGCCGTGCCAGCAGCAGCAGGAAGCAGAAGTAGTGGTAATGCAACCAGCTGCGACAAACACAGGTAATGTAAAGTAGCAGGTTAATAGTCTGCATACTGCGAACCCTCCAAATGTGTCATAGGTCTGTATCTATAGGTATGTCCATGTGATATGTTATGTGTACATAGTTCCACCAAAAGGGGATGACTATACATTACATGTCAGTCAGTGTTAGGCCATGATCCTGGCAGCAGTTGTCTGTGCATTGCCCTCATCAATGGCTGTAGTGACTGTTTAGAAAGGTCAACCAGGTTCAAAAGGCAGGATCAGCCCATCACAAAGGCAAACTGGCCGGGAACAACTGTCTGCAGGTACCCAATATCACTGTATATGCATCCCATACTGAATAATTCCATAGCTTAGCAGAC
This sequence comes from Protopterus annectens, assembly GCF_019279795.1. NCBI lineage: Eukaryota > Metazoa > Chordata > Ceratodontiformes > Protopteridae > Protopterus > Protopterus annectens. The sequence goes on from NC_056728.1 coordinate 1,232,101,041, forward strand.
CAGGCCAGTTATGCTTATGATGCGGTAGTTCCCAGGGTCAGTAGAGGTGCCTCCTTAGTGGTGTGTGACCACTGTTGCTGTATGCCAGTGTTCAGGTACATATCCTGTAGTACGACCAAGGTTAAATATCAGTCTCATATGCGGTTGTATGTCCTCTTGGAGTGCACGTAGCACACATCCAGGGATACCATCAGGTCACAGTGATGCTGTGTGTTCTGCTTTGCTGAGGGCGGCCCTCACCTGGACATGTGAGATGATAGGAAGGTTACATTCAGCTGTGATAAGTATTTCTACTTGTGGGGGAGAAGGAGGGGGAATACATGCACCGAACCTGTCTGCAAGAATGTTGCCAATATCTGTGTGTTCGGTGAATGTTAAGTAGGTGTGTATTAACTCAGAGCATATCTGAGGTGTTTGGTCCATATGTGTAATATAACTGAAGAAGGCCTTGTGGTTATCTATAGTGTTTGTGGCCATTTCCCTCCCAGAGTAGGCCGTGGCCGTTGTTATGAGAGACCGTAGTGTATTACCAGTGCTGACCACAGATGCCTTCCCTTAATGTGAATCTGCTCTGTCCTGCAGTAGCCTCCTGCTATTGTTATACAATCTGCCTTTGTCTGGGGTCCACCGGACAGGATGCCTAACCTTTGTGCATAGGGTCTGGGTTAGAAATGTGTGTGCAAGTTCCATGCAATCTGTGGGATGTCCGTGGTAAGCATTCGCAAAGGGGTCAGCAGTGTGGGTTGTGGCTTCCACTGGCCCAGTGGGCTGCATGGATACCATCTCAGTCCTAACAAGTGAATAACTGTCTAATCACATACATATCAAAGTAGTCTACTGTGCTGGTGGTGGTGGTGGGATATGTATATCCAGGCCGAGTAACTTGTGTCCAGATCACACTAGTGGATGGCGTTCCACATACAGTACCTTGGTATGAACCCCCAGAGTGAGGTTGTGCATTAGACCTGTCACAGTGTGCTGACCGATGGGGCATGCTACTATGTTGTATGGAATGTGGCAGGTATTGTTGCACAGGTGTTGGCTGAGCATGGATATCTGGCCATGTACTTGTGTATCCACCACGAGACACACACATGCAACATATGGGAGTAGTAGTATATCACTACACTTGAGTATCATGTATAGTATGTGTGCCATATATTGCTGACATAGTCTGCTGATATCCTGTTTGTGTTCTCTTCCAGGGAGATGGCGCGTCAGCGTAATCCCGCCTACTCTGCAGTGGAAGATGAGGAGATAAAACCAGAGCCTGGTGCGGGATTATGACATACTGTTTTCCCGCACCAGCAAGAATCAGCAGGAGAGGGTTGCACTGTGGCAAGACCTTGTCCGTAGGGTAAATGACATTGGCACGCATAATAGGACATATGAGCAGGTACGACATCACTGCAGTGATTTAATCAGAAATGTCCGTCAGCGTGCATCGGATATCCACAGGCAACAGGTTGCCACAGGAGGTGGGGTGGCCACACATCCCCCCCTCACCAGACTGGAGGGGCTACTCCTAAGTGTTGTGGCTCCAGCCCCGGAATAGCAACAGCAATACACCTGCATCATGATGGAGGCTGGATCCACACAGAAGCACGACATGGAGCATGCAGGTAATATGCCATATGTACACTTGACTGTTCTGTACACTGTTAGTTTATGCATGTGTAAGGTGTGTCCGTGGTATGTAGCTGTCAACATAGTATGTAATTGTGCAGGTGTGATATTGGCAATATCAGCAGCTGACGTGTGAAAGGCAACTGGTGTACTACTGCACTGTATCATATGCAGTATCAATGGCACAGTTGTGCCCACTGACATTAATCTCCTCATTTCTGCAGGTCCCTCCAGTGTTACAGCAAGGCAGGCCATCCATGCTGGTGAGTGTGTTTAACAATACCTATAATAGTCCCGATAGTGCTAGTAATACTAGTGTAACTCAGTAGTGCTCTGTGTGTATACTGCGGGGTGTGCATGTGTGCATGTGTGCCTGTGTCCACGTGTGCATGTGTGCATGTGTGCATGTGTGCATGTGTGCCTGTGTCCACGTGTGCATGTGTGCATGTGTCCACGTGTGCATGTGTGCATGTGTACACATGTCCACATGTGCATGTGTGCATGTGTGCCTGTGTGCCTGTGTGCATATGTGCATGTGTGCATGTGTGCCTGTGTCCATGTGTGCATGTGTGCATGTGTGCATGTGTTCACGTGTGCATGTGTGCATAAGTGCATCACTGGTAACATTGTGGGGACACTGTAAACTGTGTTTCCTGTCTTCCTCCCACAGGTTCTGGTGCTGCTCTGGTGTCCTGCAGCAGGGAACCTGAATCTGGTGCCACAGGTACTGGTAATGATGATATCTGTGTAATGGTACAGGAAGGTGTGTCAGGGTCCGCCATTGGTCAGTCAATTGACAGTACACAGCTGTCAACCCCATCATTGCGCACAGTCATCCTGCCAGTACATCCTTTGTCACCATTGTCCCTAGGTGATGGACAGGATACAGTGGGCATTGACCAGGGTAATGTGGTATCTGTGGCACATGCTTCCCCACACAGCAGCCATGGGCAGGGTCCTGCGATGGTACCACACAGACAGTTGCCCATGGGTTCTCGTGGGAGCATCCATGGGCGTACTGCCTCTGGCAGACGTGCCCAAAGAGGTCTGTCAACCTCAGCTATGTTTTGGGCTGTCATGCAGGCACAGTCGTATGGAAAGGTATACCAGACAGGGTCTGAGGGAGCTGAGAGCATGTCGCACAGCCATGACTGACAGTATGCGTGACATCGCGGATGCTATCCGTAATTTCACCGATGTCATAGACAGATGTTGTGGGGACATATTACAGCAGTTCCACAACCAAATGTCCATGAGCCAGGGCAATGGTGGGCGGTTGCGGCATCGACGTGGCCGTATGCCAGCAACAGCAGCAACTGGCAGTCAGCGCGGACAAGAGGCCTGCGCATGCCCCCATAGTGCCAGCAGCAGCCCCAGCAATGCTGGGTCTGTGCTGTCATCGGAACACCCCAGGAGACCACGTGCACGTGGCTCTGGACAGTCCCAACAGGGACCTGTCTCCAGTCAACACACTCCCGCTTCTGATGACAGTACCCAGTCTGGCTTAGTACCAGATATGGTCCGTAGCACCCCTGCCAGGCACAGGTACCGTGTCCGTGCCCACAGACACTGATCTGTATGACCTGCCAGGTGCAGTCTGTGGCTGTCCACAAACCCCTGTATATGGCAGCCATGAGGTGGAACTGTGTGCGTGCATACACACATGCGAAATGTTAACACCTAGGGCTACCACATACATGCACACACTGCACCAACAGTGCCCCACCCTGTACTGCTGTCCCTCAGCAACACACATACACACACATGTCAATTGGTGGTATCAGTGGCAGACTCAGGCATACCTAATTCACACCCTGTGCATATGATGAAACTGTGCCACCTCCTGCAATCACCAATATCAGTGCAGGAACAGGTAAACACGTTGCTGATGCACAGGGTGACTACATAGAAGTGTATTAGTAGTATCATGTTGGTAACAGTACAGTGTGCTGATATGACTGTGTGTATATCCCAGCATGCCTGATGCAGTAACCGTATGACTGTCCTGAATTGTTATCTGCACCCATAGTACATACCAAAGTGTAACAGCTGTACATTATTGCATACCGGTGGTAAGGATGTCAACAGATAGCCACATACATGGGTAGCACAGGGTGGAAGCTAATGCAAGTAGTGATATGCAATGATGGACATGTACAGTAATGGTGGCAAGTTGCCCACAATGACTATGCAATGTGGATGTTTGCGAATGTTGATATGTGTGCAGTACCAATGTAATCCAAATCACAATTAACTATGACATAATATCAGTTCTACCATGGGCATCTGCGCTGTGCATTCCTGGGTACATGTTGATAGTGCCTACATATTTGCACTGTTACCTACTGTTAGTGTTACCCCTTCTTTGTTGTACAATGGACTACTTCCAGCCCTGCTTACTGTAGCTTTGTTTGCATGCATGTTCGCTTGGGGTTCCCTGGAACACTGCTTCCACCTGCAATGCAGAGTTACAGTGCTTCTGTGGACTCCTAGTGACATCTGCATAGCGTACAATACGTATGTCAAGTTTACACATGACAGAACGTCACTGTCTGTACTGTTTGCATGTACGTTGCCTGTGACACATTGCACATGTCTTACCTGGCATTTACCCACGTGTGCAATCATATATGCCAGTGCTATGAAACAGTAGCAGTACACCCACACATGCACACCTTCAGTATGTTGTTCCCCATTGGCCCTATGTGTTGGTACTCACCATGGCAATCACACTACTAGGGTCGCATGTGCAAAGGTAACCTGTGAATCACCTCTATGGTCCAGTTGTGGTTTATGTGAGTCATGTGGCAATGTCACAGCTGCCACATGTATGCAGTCAACCATCACCCTTGGCCAGGAACGTACAACACATGTGTGGGATGCCACCACATAGCCAATCTGGGGACTGAGCACTCTGAACCCAGTAATGCCATACCCTGTCAGGTGGCATGTCATACTACAGTGACTACAATACCAGTCAGATATAGACACGCACTGACAGCAAGCTGAACACACTGGGGCATACGTGGGGACTCGGAATAGCATCCTGCCTGAGCATCACACACCTCCACAGCTGGCACACAGGCATATGTTACGTCAGAACAGAGCACATGCCACACATGGCACACATATCCCGTGTGCCACACACTCACAGCCTGTAGGGCTACACAACACACCTGCTACAGATGTGTCAGGTACCTCTCTTGGCCGCTGCAGTGGGGTCCCGCTCAACAGGCTGTACATGGTGAAGGTCACAGTGATATGCCTCTGGGGCACTATGGTCCACCACAAAACACATGCATACAGGTCAGTCAGAGGCATGGACACATATGACTCAGTCATTGACCATGCCACTATGGATGACCTGAGACATACCTCCCTGGACTACATGATAGGGAACATAGAAGGGATCTCTCAGCATGTGGCACGGGCCAGTATGAGCCTTATCTTGGTTGCCATCATACCCTCACCAGGTATGCTACCACTATATGTAGGAAGGGTGTTCTATGTCTACATTCTGCTCAGTCTCCAATGTCATTCATAGGGTATCCACTGGCTGTCAACGTGTGCTTACATGTTAGGAAAGCCACAATGATGTGCGAGGGGCAGCTTGCACATAACACCCATGGCCCAATGTATATTGGCGAAGCCTCTTGATACATACACACTGCCTTATGCTGCTGGACATGGATTACATAGCCACCTCCATGGGTATCACACAGGATAGGACACTAACAGTGATGCTACACAACACCAGCAGTGTACACCGCAAGATGCATGCACTGGACACTGTCCTCAGCACGGTGAACTGCAATGTCTGTGCAGTACCAGAGTCCTGATTCATGGCTCACAGGTGCAACCCATCACTGCCAGGTTATACCTCATACCATGCCTGTTGTCCCCTACACATGTAACACTGGACAGGGGGGTGGTATCCCAAGGCACCACAGATACACACACCTCCAGGTTGTTGGCACAGCACAAAGCATCAGGGCCTATTCATGTGCAGCTAACAGTGTGTCGGACTGCCGTCTGGTTCATAGCCTGGCACACACAACCCTCCCATACACAGGAAATCCACCTATCCTCCATAACAACACTGGCAATATGCAAGTCTCAAGAACTGTCTTTATATGGCTGGACTGCATCCAGCCAAACATTGTGCGTGAGCATTACTGTAGCTACAACACACTAGTTGAAGAGTTCCCAGCATGTGGTCACTGAATTGCAGTGGAATGACGTTACCACTCCCACAACAGGTGGGAACATGCAGCACCTGTACATCGACTACATGTAGACTATATGGCCCAGACCAGATGTGTATCCCCTGCTGTAGGTATTTTACCATATACACCCACACTGTATAGACACATACCGCGTATGCCCCTGCACAGTAAGACACAGTCATATTGTTATGCATTGCAAATACCATTTATCCACTCGAGGCATGTGTCAGACATGGTAACTACTGCAGGTCACAGGTATTTATGTGTATGTGTCACACACATACATCATGTGTGCATTGCCATTGCTGGTTTAGGCAATGGCATGCATTGTTATGCACAAAGACCCAGACAAGGTCATAATGTGTGACACAACCATACGTGGCAGTTGTGGGTTACCAAAACATACCTATCTGTACTCTGACTATGGTAATAGACCCAGTAGCAGAGCGCACTATTGGCATTACTGGCCAACTAGCCCTGTTTGGCTGTGCTGATAGTGTGGTGACATCCCCTGTGTTTACTGGGGGAATATGCAGCATCTGGTGTATTGTAGTATTTGCCAAAAGGATCTGTTCTCTTACACTTGCATTTACACACACCCTACTACCCCCACACACACTTGCCATTTTCAGGATTCATACCCCTACCTAACTAAGTCACGACATGTAAGAAAGACGCATTAGCGAAGTGCACTATTTGGATTACTAGGAGGTTCCTCTTCTCTGGCTGTACTTATAGGGTGCTGACATCATCAGTGTTTTGAAAGGGTAATGTGCATCAGGTAGTGTGATCTCCTGATTGCCAAAACTAACATGTTTTTCATACAGAATTGCACACACACAAACTCCCCACATCCAAACACACACACACTTGCCATTTGCAGGTTTCAAATCCCTACCTAACTATGTTACGACACTTGAGAGTGACACTGGAGCAGACTGCACAATTCGGATTACTGGTAGGTGTTTTTTCTCCAGCTGTATGTATAGGGTGCTGACATCATCACTGTTTGGAAAGGGTAATGTGCATCATGTAGTGTGATCTCCTGATTGCAGAAAAGCACATGTTTTTCATACAGAATTGCACACACACAAACTCCCCACATCCAAACACACACACTTGCTATTTGCAGGTTTCAAACTCCTACCTAACTATATTATGACATTTGAGAGAGACACATTAGCAGAGTGCGCTATTCGAATTACTGGGAGGTTTCACTTCTCCTGCTGTACATATAGGGTGCTGACATCATCCGTGCTGAGATAGGGGAATGTGCATCCTGTAGAGTGCTTTCACAGTTGCCAAAAGGGACATCTCCCTCACACAGACTTGCACACACACTAACCCCCCTCCACACACACTGGGCAGTTGCAGGATTCAAACCCCTACTTAACTATGTTATGACACTCGTGACAGACGCATTAGCAGAGTGCGCTATTTGAATTACTGGGAGGTTTCTTTTCTCCTGCTGTACTTATAGGGTGCTGACATCATCCGTGTTGAGATAGGGGAATGTGCATCCTGTAGAGTGCTTTCACAGTTGCCAAAAGGGACATCTCCCTCACACAGACTTGCACACACACTAACCCCCCTCCACACACACACTGGGCAGTTGTAGGATTCAAACCCCTACCTAACTATGTTATGACACTCATGACAGACGCATTAGCAGAGCGTGCTGTTCGAATTACTGGGAGGTTTCCCTTCTCCTGCTGTACTTATAGGGTGCTGACATCATCCGTGCTGAGATAGAGGAACGTGCATCTTGTAGAGTGCTTTCACAGTTGCCAAAAGGGACATCTCTTTCCCACAGACTTGCACACACACTAACCCCCCTCCACACACACACTGGGCAGTTGCAGGATTCAAACCCCTACCTAACTATGTCATGACACTCATGACAGACGCATTAGCAGAGCGCACTGTTCGAATTACTGGGAGGTTTCTCTTCTCCTGCTGTACTTATAGGGTGCTGACATCATCCGTGCTGAGATAGGGGAATGTGCATCCTGTAGAGTGCTTTCACAGTTACCAAAAGGGACATCGCCCTCACACAGACTTGCACACACACTAATCCCCCTCCACACACACTGGGCAGCTGCAGGATTTAAACCCCTACCTAACTATGTTATGACACTCGTGACAGATGCATTAGCGGAGCACGCTATTCAAATTACTGGGAGGTTTCCTTTCTCCTGCTGTACTTAAAGGGTGCTGACATCATCCGTGCTGAGATAGGGGAATGTGCATCCTGTAGAGTGCTTTCACAGTTGCCAAAAGGGACATCTCCCTCACACAGACTTGCACACACACTAACCCCCCTCCACACACACTGGGCAGTTGCAGGATTCAAACCCCTACCTAACTATGTCAGGTTGTATGTTAGCAATATGTGTGTGTGTTTGGTATGTTGTTTGTAATATCTGTGTGATTCGGAGCATATCTGTGGATTCCCAACATGGTTCCTACCATCAGTTAAGTAAGCCTTGTGATTATCCTTAGTGTCCTGTACAATTTGTATCTTCATAGGTTCATGGGTTCATACTAGGCTATCCACCCTAGGGCATTAGTAAGCCAAGCCAGAGTGTGTGTGTCTTTCGCCGCCCCTTGCTATGTGACTATTATGGCCATTTATGATTTTCTTTACTGTGCCTCTTTCTGGTCGTGACACAGTGAAGACCCCCAGTATACATGTACGATCATCCATCCACTTGGCAATATTCCTGTTGAGGGGTGTCAGTGACGGGCTCTGCCTAACATGGATTGGGATCCTGTTTCTGGGTGTGGGGAGCCTCTGGGTTATGTATCTGTCCCTCCAGCACATCCTATTTCATTATGTGTTGAGGCTGACAGCTGTCACTGTTACAGCTCCAATGGCTTTGAGTTCCTGTGGTGAAGCATGTCCATTACTCCTGTGTTGGACATGGCCTTGTACAACAGACATACAATGCCTCTGTGTAGGCAGTCTGTGACTGCATTCAGCTGGGGTGTCTACAGCCAGGCAGCATATGACATATGTTTGACACCCTTTATTCTCTTGGTGGGGTACCTTTGAGGTATTCCGAACCGCTGCAGGTGTCACGTATGGTACATCCCATATGAGTCATTGTACTAGATTATGGGTGTGATAAGGGAATAGTACAGGGGCACAGTGACCTCTGTTGATGTAGATGTGAATCCTTTCATGATACGGTGTCCAATATCGACAATCTTCCTAGCCACATTGGCATTGTGTGTGTCACATGACAGATTACTGTCGACTTGTGTCTCTAGGTCCCTGATTACTCCTTGCATACATAATGGTTTATCACCTATGTGGTAATTTGTGAGTACCTTGTCTGGTATTTGGTGGGACATTCATACTGTCCAGTGTCTTCAGGATGTCTGGGTGGAGTTCTTGTGTGTGAGAGTGTGGTCTGTCGCATGCTACAGACTGTACAGCAGTTTTGACTACACTTAGGTGCACATGGGTGGTCTCCGCTGCTTTGTGCATTGTCATTTACCTGGCCGTATGGGTGTCTTTGCTGCATATGGATACTCCCCCTCCTTTGATGTTTTGGTCCAGGTGTTGGGGCCATAATGCATGGTATGTGGTATAACCTGGTAGTGCTGGTGTGCTATCACTAGGCTTGCAGCAGGCTTCTGTCACTGCACAGACATCGATGTTCTCCATACTGGGATGTGCCTCAGGGGCATGCATATTGCAGTTTACACATCTGGCATTGGTCAGCATTACGCTTATGTTTCTTACCACTTATGTTTTCTAGGGTGGTGGGTAGTCTTTATGGCCTTGCCTACATACGGCTCTATGGAGGTGGCAAAGGCCTTATCCAGTATCCAGATGCACAGGGGTAACAGGTGCAAGCCATCCCTGGAACAGCAGCATGGCTTGTCATGCATGACATCTGAAGCAGACAGACATTAGACCCTCTTGGACTGACAGCTGTAACTGTGCCACATGTTAAAGATGATCATTCTGTGTTTGTACTGTGGCATCATTCTTGGTGAAGGTTGGATGCTGCACATGGCCAGTGTCATACCGGCCTGGGGTACATACTCAGAGAGCTCATCCATGTCTCTTTTCATGTAGTCCAGGGAGGTACATCTCAGGTCATTCACACCAGCATGGACACTGAGTGCATCATATTTCTGCTTGCTTTGGGGTGACCTGCGTACTTGTGTTATGTGGTATATTGTGGCAGCCTACAGGCAGCTTACTGTACCCTTTCCCTTGTTCAGTCTGGTGAGTGGGACAGCAGTGTGTCTGCCTATACAGACACCTATTACAACTGTATCAGGCATGTTGTTTCTTCTTCTGGCCTGTGACTGTTTGGCACACCAGCTTTGTGTACTATGTGTTGCATGTGCTATGTTTGGAGGTTGTGGTTGCTTGGAATCTGCTTTGGAGGCTTCTGTTGGTGTGGTGTGTTTGTAATTAGGGCCTCTGGGAATGTTTTTCTGTGTTTATGTGCTTGGTTTACAGTTGTGGTAGGTCTATGTGGGACTGGGTTTGTGGTGTATGTGGTTACCTTCTCCTCCTGACTAGTTTTGACAGTACTGAGTTGGGGGAGCTCAGCCTCCGGTTTGGATACATGGTTGCATCTATCACATATATTTGTATTTATTGGGGGGAGTTGTAGTTGTCTGTGTACTTGGGACAGGTGTCACATTGCCTCTGGATTCACAGATTCTACTTGTTGTGGCTGGCCTTAGTGGATTGTATGTGTGGACATATGTTATTGCCATACTACTGATCAGTGATTACTTCCCTTTTTATGTTTGCTCTATCATGTGGTAGCTTCCTCATTCTCTTGCATGGTTTGGTAATGGCTGGAGTCCAGCATGCCAGATGCCTGCGTGTATGGCATTGTGTCTTGTTGTTATTTGTGATTGCACACTCCAAGCATTCCTGGCTGTGTTCATGGAATGCCTGTATAACATGTTCTGCGGTGTGTCCCATATTCTGCACTTGCACAGGGCCTTTTGTGGATTCCACATCAGTTTGGAGGGGTGCAACCTATGCTTTACACATGTTTTTCACTGTGGTATTCTGGCCAGGGACTGGGGTCGGGATGTGTATATCCAGTGTGATTACTCTATGGTCTGGTCTTACCAGTGAGGGATACACTTCTCATCTTGCCATCCAGTACACATGTTGCTGATTATCACATCCAGTATGCTTACCCCTCTTGTGGGAGTGGTACATTGTTCCTGGGCATTTTGGTTTATGGATTCTAGGAACTTTTCTCCTACAGTGTTGGTGCTAGTATAATGCTCCCAGTGTATGTCTGGGTATTTTCAGTCAACCAATATAATGTGGTTTGGGGGGCTTGATATATTCATGTATTCCAACATAGGCCAGGTGCAGTTCCTGGTGTTAGGACGGTAGTCTGTAGCAGGCTATATACTGGGAAGCAGTTTTAGCCACTGTTACTTGACCATGGCTAGTCCATGCTGCTTCTTGTTGTAGTACCAACATGGGGGTGTGGTTATCCTTGACATTTATTGCTAGTCACCCTCCTTTTGTAGCTTGTTCCATGTTTTGCGGCTGTACAGCACAGTATGAGGTGTGACCTGATAGTGTTAGGGTGCTGATGTGAGCCTTGACCCAGTTTTCTATTACAGGACTGATATCTACATTCTCCATACTGTGTGCGTTTACACTGCACACATCTTGCTGTTTAGACTTCTGGCATTGGGTAGCATTACATCTAGGTTCCTATCCCTTGTGGTACCTATGAAGGTGGGTTTGTGTTTTGAGACTTACCTATTCAGGGCATGCTGTGGGTACTGCCAGCCTTTGCCAGTATCCATGGGGCCTGGACTGATAGGTGCACGCCACCCATAGCAGGTGGTGCATCATGTCATGCTCTGCATGTCTTCCCAGGCTGGAACACATTGGCTCCTCTTTGACTAACTGCATTACTTCAGCCAGTTATTGCTATTTATCATCCCATCATCATTTTGTGGCTTCATGCTTGGTGAGGGTGGATGTTAGTCAGGGTCCTCAGGTGTGCATATAGTACATGGTGTTACATTACTTAACACATGGCATTCATGCCTCAGGTGGTGCTGCAGGGCTGCCTCTGTCGGATGCACATATTACACTCCCTGTACATGTTTGTGAGCAGGTCATGTCATTTTAGGCATCCCTGTTATTATTTGAGTGAGTCAGAGGGGGTATCATTCCCAGGGTTCCTACTGAGCCAGTGTATGTGCTATGCGTTGCCTCTTTGCCAAGGCCAGGGCATACTGGGCATGCCTCCTTCTGCCTACTGGGGCAGGCTCAGGTTGTTCCTCCTCTGAGTCACGCTCTGCCTGTGATGGCCTTGGCAATGGTGGGGGCTGTTTGGCCCAGCCCTATGCTGGTCCTGCTGCAGCTGTTTTCGCAAGATCATATTATGTAGCATAGCACATACCATGACAATTTGGGTACATGTAGTTGGTGTGTACTGCAAGGCTCCACCAGATGTGTCCAGACACTGGAACCGTGACTTGAGCAGCCCAAACAAATGCTCTATTACATTACGTGTTTGTGCATGTGCCTCATTATGGCGTTCCTGTTCAGGTGCGTTTCTGATGGGTGTCATCACCCACGGCTCCAGTGCATAACCTGCATCCCCCACTAGGTGTCCGTGTGGGATGTCCCATTAGCAAATGTCTGGTACAGCTGCATCAAATGCCAGATGTGGGAATCATGGTAACTCCCAGGGCAGCCAGCACACACATTCATTATTATGCCCTGGGCATCACACATGACCTGGCAGTTGATGGAGGGGAAGCCCTTGCAGTTAATGTAGGCCCTACCCCGTTCACCGGCTGGTGCTTTGATGCATATGTGCGTGCAGTCTATTGCACCCACTACCTCAGGGTATTCCGCTATTTGCTGGAAGAGACGCATATTGCTGGCCAATACCTCACGGGCATTGGGGAAATATACATGATCACCGACATGTGCTGACATGGCATCCAGGAACTGGTGCAGTACCCTGGAGGCTGATGCCTGTGATATCCCCATCATATCACCAGTTGGTCTCTGGAAGGTACCTGTTGCTAGTATTCTTAGGCCAACACATACCTTGGTTTCCACTGGGATGGGTTCCCCTCTGTTGGTTCTGTGTGTGAGGCGTGGCCTGCACAGCTCAACTATTTGTTGCAGGAGCTCTCTGTCCACTCTATAGCGCTCTACTATCTCCAGCTCATGTAACCCGTGGTAGGTGACCCTGGGTCTGTACACTCTTCTCCGTCTCCTCACTGTGGGTTGTCTGGCACCATCTGCATTGTCACCACCCTCAGCAAGTCGCCTATGTCTCATTATGACAGCTATGGCAGCCCCTAACATTTCTGCTCTGAGTGAAGCTTTTTCAGTTTTCACTTCTATTAGCTTACTCCTGTCTTGCAGTGCCTCTTGAGAGAAATATCCTGCACTGCTGTTTGCAGAGTTTTAAGTGCTGGGCTGGGCTACTATTCTGCCTGTGTAATTGCCTGCTTCTAATTGTTTTCACCTGCTAGCTCCAGCAGTATTCCCTGTTAGCTTCCTACTAATTCTGTTGCTTCCTTTTTCCTTTCTGTTTCCTCAGGGGGGAGTAACGTGCATAAAAGCAGAAACACGCTCACAGTGGCTTACATGTGCGCACACGTGCTTACACGGTTCAGAATCTACTTATTCGAGTTAAAACGCGTGCACACCAGCGCAAACAGTCTTACAAGTCTGCCAACAGGCTTCCACATGCTCAGTCTGCCCTACACGCATGCACACCAGCGCAAACAGTGTTAAACATCTACCAACACGCTCCAACATGCTCAGTCTGCCTTACACACGTGCACACTGCCCTACTCACGCTTCATGGTGCGCACACGTACACATGGGCACGCCCAGCAAGAAACTTTAGTGTAAGTAACAGTGTACACCTTCCATTTCTTGACTTTCCCAGACTTATCTTGTGGCACTCCTCTTTCCCTGATCTGTGTCTGTCATCTGTCATGTTACACTGACCTCCAATGAACTGCATTTCTTTCTACCATTCCCCCCTGTGATGTCACCTATCTCCTACTCTATTCCTCCCCCTTATGTATCTCTTACACTACTCAGACTGTGCTCATTTGCTATGTGACTGTGAGATTCAGTATCCTAATCCTCATTTACATGAGATTGCCTACTAATGCTTAGTTACATGTCTTACACTCAGCTTCCCCCTTTAGCAACCACTACACGGTGGCCATGTTGTTTTTGGTCTGCTGGTCCCTGCATTGTCATTCCATGTATTGCATAAAACCCACATTTGTGGGTTTATAACCTTCATTTTTATGTTTTATACAGTGCAGCCCGTTTGCGCGGGGCTGCGCTGGGTTTAAACATAAATTATATTTTTATTATTTTTGCATCGGGTTACCTTGCCAATGGCCACATATTTGGCCATTGGCATGCTGCCTGACACATATGCACCCTTTATTTGGAGCTGACATGGCTCCATTGTGAATTTTGCAGAAACGTACTCAGTTGTCAACTGAGTATATTTCTGCAGCTAAAACGTCTCTTACACGGGCTGGTTTCTGCTTTGTGGATCGCTAATATACCTCATTTGCATACCTTTCGGCTGCAAGTGAGGTATTTAGCATGTCCACGCCCAGTCCGTGTAAGAGACGTTTTAGCTGGTCTCTTACATGGAGTTTAGGGCTGTTCCTGGATCGCGAGGCTTGCATGGAGTGTTACACGTCTCTTACACTCCGTGCAAGCCTTCGTGAATCCTGCCCATTGTGTTACAATAACATTAGATATATTCTTAATCTATTTCATTCACATAAATTCCATATTCATTCTAATTATAGCATAATTACCCAATATAATATTCTAAAAACCTTCGTGCCACTGAAACATGATGATCTCTGATTTAAAATGAGTTTTTACCGTCTTTCCCCTTCCTCCAAAACAATGTGCGTAGTATAACAACTCTTCTGAAACCAGCATGCACTTATATATGCTAAAATTCTGATTTGTGCTATGAAGGTGCCTGCAGATCATCAGCTGATAATCAGTCTAAAGTACATATAACGTCCTAACGCTACTATCATAAGTTAATAATGTAGCATCCATCTCAGTTGTGATCTGTTTCTGTGCTTCAACATTTCCTCCTGTCTATTAGAAATAGGGGTTAGTATACAATATCTGTGATTATCCTCTCCTGTGCTATAATGCTGTACTTATTGGTAGGCTCGCCACTCTAATGCCTGTAACAGCCAAGTACATAAAGAATAGAGGAGAGAATATACCTTCGTCTTGCATCAGACCAAGAGCTTAACTTACTTCTGCCTGTTGTTTCTAAACAGCTTGATCTGCTACTTTTACTAACCTAACAATATTTGCACAGCAATCTGACAGTTTCTGTGCTTATGCTGTTTAAAATAAATCTCACAAAAGGGCTAGTGGATCTTTTGGAACTCTCTAATACCCTTCCGACTAAACATATCATCACATATCCCCTCTGCAGCACTAGGCTCTATCATCCTTTGATTGGCAAGACTGCAGCAGCATTATATTAATAATAAAGGACTTAGAAAATTAATTTCTTCATTAAAAGATTTTGTCTTCCAACAAAGAAATTGTTTCAAGACAAAAGATCTTATTTTCACAACTAAACTCCAACCATACTAGAAGTTGACACACACTATGCTAGAACAGAAGGATGTAATGTCCATACAAAGGCTTTCTAACATGAGTTGCTGGGTTCTTCCAAAAGTGAAAAATAAGCTTCTATAATAAAATTGTAACACAGTGCATTGTCACTAAAGCTAATGAAAAGCAATCAGCATATAGTACTATGCAGGTTCAGGCACCTAGGCAGCAAGACATTCCCCTGTGGTACATTTGGTTGGGGACACATGGCTGAAGTGACATTCAACTGTGGAGAAATATGGCTGTTGCAAATTCGCTGTCAGCAAAGAATGTAGTGCCATGCCTACAACTTCAATACTTAGATGCAAAGTGGGAAAATAATGTCCATAACCCCCAAGGCAATGTGAGACAGCAGGCAGAATGGCAGACATCAGCAACAAGCTGGTGACTGGGCAAATTCATGGCAATAAAAATGGACTGCACAATAGGCAGTGCCTTTATAATTGGTGTGTGTGCACCACTACCTCCTTTACAATTTCTAGGGATCATTACCTAAAATGCATACTGAAGCACAAATGTGACTACTGTAGCATGCAGGACTTCCTCCATGCAGTAGCACCCTTCTATATGTTGTAGTTAAATAAGCATGTGCTGTACACTGAGCACAACACTCATTACATGCTGTGTCCCAATGCACTTGGTTATTAAAGCTGTGGGCATGGCAGTGTGTGCTTTTCTTAGCTCACAGGGAATTCACAATAGCCATATTTCTGTGCAGCTGAATGTCACTTCAGCCTTGTGACCCCAACCAAATGTACCACAGGGAAATGTCTCACTGCCTAGGCATCTTAAAGCTACAGTACTCTTGTGTCAGGCAACGCTTTATTCATAATAAATATAGAGAAAATTAATACAGAACCAATTCTGAAATAGTATGTACTATTACAAAATTATATGTTAACTATGTCTATTCCACATCAAAGCATCTTATTTAATTAAACTACTAAATGGATGTGTACGACTTCTTTAGTTTTTCCCTGAATAGACAGATCTGCCTACCTTACCTAAAAAACTTTGAAATACATATTTGATTCCTATTAATATTTTTTAGTTTGTGGTCCTATTGCTATTTTGTTGTGTGTAATTGAAATCTTTCAAATGTCTGTTATTTGTCTGAGTCTTGTTCATTTGTCTATTTTACAGATAAGACAACAGAAATGACATGATTGTTGAAAGACAGGGTACCCATAATTTATGAGAAGTCTTGGATCAGTCATTTATGTCTAGATAACCAGTGACAATAGAATACTGTAAGTAAGTCACCATTAAGAGTGTTTCCCCATAGGGAACCCTACTGTTTTGACTGGCCAGGTGATTGATGCTCAAACATTTGAACATCAAAGATCACTGGCATTCTGGTATGAAGGTTAAACTTTGAGAAGAGTAAGAAGGTGGACATTGTATTGTCCTCACTTTCTCCCTCTTCTTCAAATGTATGCAATGTCAGAGCTGATGAATATATAGCTCAGGATGTGGAGGCTTGCCCTATGCTGGAAGTGAACAACAAAAAAAAAATATATATATATATATATATATATATATATATATATATATATACATATATATATATATATATATATATATATATATATATATATATATATATATACATTTATTAGTTTAATTAAATGAGATTCTTTGATGTGTAATAGACATAGTTAACATATCATTTTGCAATAATACATACTATTTTAGAATTGGTTCTGTATTAGTTTTCTCTATATTTATTATTACTAAAGCATTGCCTGACACAAGAGTACTGTAGCTTTATGGATCTACTTCTAGAGCTCGAAGTGAACTGCAACTGACCGAGACCAGAAGACTGAAGTTTTGAAACTTCAAAAATGAAATAAAAAAAATAAATAAAAACAAAAATGTATTTTTATGTTTTTGCAGGGAGGCAAGCCACCCTGCACCCCCACACCCCCTGCTAAATAAATATGCCAACTCCGAGACTGCACTACAGTGAGGAAAATGGTAAATATCCCATTTTGTACTGTACGGCAATCTCCATTCAAAGCATTTGAAGTTTCAAAACTTCGATCTTATGGTCTCGGCCGTTTGAAGTTTTGAAACTTCGAGCTTGTGAAGGGGACCCATATATATATATATATATATATATATATATATATATATATATATATATATATATATATATATATATATATATATATATCATCCTTTGGAGTATCACTGTTTTGAATAACAGCCTCCAAAAATCTTAGGTCTTTTGGGTCTGAATAATTATATGTCAACTGAATAATAAGTGATTATCTGCCCTACAGTATACTTATGCATTTTCTTTTTCCTGTCTATTTTTATTCACATTATTTTGGAGTGGAGAAGTTCCACTTCAAAACTTTTAATTACATTCTTCAACTGGACAAAGGAAATATCTTCCTCTGAAAAGACAAACTTTTTTTGTCCCTCACAAAAAAATTTGTAAATTTTGTTGGAAGTATTTTTTTTCCATTTTTCTGCAGATATTTAACCAGTGGCCACTAAACCTTTTTTTCCATAAATCTGAATGAATAGCCATGTAATCTTATAATGATGAACTTGTTATTAGACTAAGATAGAGTTGACAATAATGGCTCTGGGTGGAAATCCATGTTTAGTGTATTGTTTTACCAAGGACCGTGTACTCGTTTCCTACCTTGGCAAAGCCCCTTGAAGGTTAAACAATTTTGGAAGCTGGGAAGTGAGAAAATTAACCATATTGTCTCAATCTATATTCCAAGGAAAACATTATACTGTGAGGTTATTTCTACATGCACTCTTCTCCAGAGCATTTATTGTTTCTAAGAGCTAAATATTTTGATTTAGCAAAAAATTCAATGTAAGCCTCATCTTCCAACTACCACTGATATCTTTTAGAAAAGAATTACCCCAGGATTCAATAAACTCTGGGCATGAATAGTGCTATTCCTGCACGGAGTGAACCGTGTCCATTTAGAATAGCATAAACAGCAGCACGTCTTGCATATTCATGAAGGCACGCTACTGGTAAAGCTAAATGGACACACAAAGAGTACTGAGTGCAGGGCACGTGTTTAAGTAGTGCACACACATATAATACGCCCCCTGCACTCAGAAAGTGCCGCACTTTCTAAAAGTATTTCAGTGTCCGCTGACACTGAAATGAAATATAAAAAGAGTATTTCAGTGTCCGCAGACACTGAAATAGCTAGGGGAATAAGAAACAATGCAGGGGATGTGTGGCAGGTTCTGTCACACACACCCTGCATTGTAAAAGTGCCGTACAACCATAGCCATCAACTGTACAGGTTTCTGCAGAATGCCCAGATGCCTGCTTCACATACTTCTCACCCTCCTTAAATGTGAATGCTAAGCAGCAGTCAGCTCAGCTAAATGGATTTGTGCACTGTTAAACAATGCTCAGCAATTACCCCTTTAAGCACTGTTCAACCCAGCTTAGCGGGTTTGAGCATTGCTAAGCTGTACTCAGCATTTTTAAAATGGTCCAATGACGGCAAAGGAGTGCAAATATGGCCTTATTTAAATCATGCAGGTGAGAATACAGCCATAACCTGTTTAGTTTGATCTCTGCAGGAACATGTCTGGCATTGGAGAGGGAGTGCACTTTCGGGTGCAGCGCTAGGGCTTCCTGGAGTCCAGGGTCATGGCTGGATTCCTCATAGAACATCATGATGACAGACTGTTGCAGGGCCAGTACCAAGGTTCTCAGTATAAAGTGGAGGCCTGGGACTGTCTGGTACATTACCTCACCAGTGCCACTGGAATCCCCCAAACTGGTGAGCAGGTATGGCGTCATTATGCTGACCTAAAGTGTAGGAAGGGGGAACTCTTGGCCCATTGGATCCAAGATGCTTGGTACCAGCATGCTCCAGCAGTTTGTAATTATCATAGATATAGCTGTACCAAATTGTAGACTATGTGATAGGTATGCATAATGTTTGTTTCTCACCCCTACAGCTGCAGCAGATAGGGCTGTGAACATCAAAGCCCATGCAGACTGACTGACAAGGATGCGCCTACAGGCTGGTCAGTACAGATCTATCTTGCAGTATATAGTGCCATAAAGTAGAAGGAGTGCACTGTTTACTACCAGTAGGTAGACTGTGTAATGTGTCTAATGAATAAAACACATTTGTCACACTAATACTTATGCACAGGATTTCCATTCATAAAATTGTCATTTCACTGTAATAAAAATATACAGCAAACTGTTGTGTTTACTCTGATATGTTGTTGTAGAAATAGAATGTGTACAGGTTCTTTACAGCCAATATGGCATTAATAGCATGACATAACTGAGGTTGTTCTGGAACATAGCTAGTATGCATTACAGTTTTGTGTTACCCTTTGCTTTCCAGATTGTATTTATTTAAAGGAGCAACACACAGTACAATAACTACCTGCCATGCCTGAATGTCAAGATTACAAGGTTAGACTGTCCAACCCAGAGAGTATTCATCAGAAATCAGTCAAGCAAAAAACATTTCCCCAGTAGCTCAGTGTGATGCAAAATGGTATTGTTGTTCATTTTAGCTCACCCAGACATGGTTCAAATCCAGAGAGTGGTACTGAGATGTGTACAGATATATACAATAGAAACCCTGACAATTTGTAGAAACAGTCAGAAAGTGTTAACATATATTTTCCTCACAGGTAAAGAAATTTGTGTAGTAGCTGTATGAAGGGTACACTAATACACCTGCATAGTTGTAGAAACATTCAGAAAGTGTTAACAGAGATTTTCTCCACAGCTCTTACAGGTAAAGTAATATGTGCAGTAGCCATATGAAGGGTATACTAATAACCTGAACTGTTGTAGAAACATTCGGAAAGTGTTAACAGAGATTTTCTCCACAGGTCTTACAGGTAAAGTAATATGTGTAGTAGCTGTATGAAGGGTATACTAATACACTGTGTACAACTGTTCTACTGTCCAACCCCATATGCCTGCAAATGACAGCAGGATAGGTACATACATCATGTCCTCTCCCTGATACACGTCTTACAAGTATCACGCTGTCATGGCTAGTGGTCTTTGTTGCCAGTCACCTTGGACACACATAGAACTACAGGTGAACTATGCTAGTAGCAGACTCACACAACATCATTGCAGGGTACCCTTTCTTTGTCAAGTATGTAACCCTGACATGCACAAGCCCCCCCCCAGTAAAGTAGACACAGTGTACCCAGTCTGTCCCATACCATTACAGATTGACAGTCTAATAGCTATGTATATGCCACAGAAGCTATGGGTCATAGGTAGATGTAAAGTGAGGGCAGACCTGTAGAGTATTGAGCAGTACTGTTGTGAAAAATAGAAGCTGATACAGTTGTTAATGAACCTTTCATTCTTTCCCCCACCCGTCGTCTGCATCAATAATTATTATTCATATACTACGGTTATGTTGTTCTCAAAACCTATTGTTGGGACATGTGTTCTATTATTGTTCATATATTTCATTGGTTGCATATTAACATACCTTGTTCAAATACCATTATTGGGGGCCTGTTGCAGTCAATGTAACTTGCATGCTGTTAAAATGCTTACTGTTGTCCCATTCATGCATGTGTTCTGTTTCCTATGCAACTGTTTCATATCTGTTGGTTTGGATTAATGGGAACACCCGCATGCTATTATGACTAGTTTTGAAATGTGTTAATCGTGACTAACCAAAATATCTTGGAAAACCACAACACCATAGCACATTTGGGAAGGTAGACCCCGGTAGATCCGCCTGTCCCACCCCATCTGGCCATGGCACCGGGCCCCAGCACATCTGGGACCCAACCTTGAACATCACCCTCTGCTGGTCCTCTACCACCTTCAGATGGAACCGCCTCAGGGGACAGGGCCCTTCCCCCCTGGGCACGGGTGTGGAAAGGAGCCTGTCACCAGACGACAGTTCCAGGGTATGGTGCACAGCATCATCCACTCAGGTTGGGGTGGGCTGCTGTGACAGATGGAGGGCCACCTGGCACACCTCGAGGAGCAGGCCACCCCTCTTGTTCATCCCCACAGCATGGACACCTTTGGGGCCATGATGGTGCAGTGGTGACTCCCATGGGTGGGAACTTCAGTCTCGCTGTATCCATATGGGGGCTCATGGGCCTCTGATTCCCAACTACCTTCCCTATCCAAGGTGTTTACCCCCTCATGTGACATATACCATCCCTGTCAGGTGTCTTGTGTGTCTTGTCTGCCTGCAAATGATACCTATCCTACCCAACCTACCTCCCCAAACATGCTTACAGCCCTTCCCCAATATCCCACTCTTACCTAAAAGAAAAGGGGAAAATGTCCCACAAAAAAAATGCCCATACATAGCTCTACAATTCACCTACATGTACAGTGAAATGAATCCATGTAACCACAAATTATCCTACAAATGTCTGTCACCAACACCCCTCCCTGTGGGGTGTGAGGCTGTAAATTCCAAATTCTGCACATTATTCACAGGTGTTGCTGCAGAAGAAATGTAGAGCTATGGTCCTTTCCTACAACCATCCTGACATCCATAGCTTGTTTTCCTAATGTTTTACCCCCTGCTTGCCCCCATTTCACCACTTTTCTATCACCCTATTTTCTTTTCTTTAATTAAAAGTAGTGCAGGTGTAAGTGGGAGTAAGCAATGCTAAATGAAGCTAAGGGGGCTTAACCGTCTATTTAGCATCACTTAGCTTAATGCAAAACTGCGCAAACCTGCTTGCAACTGCTTAAAAGTGCCTTAATCACTCTGTCTCCATCAGCCCTTGTTCTGCCCAGCAACAAAATAAGCTGCCCTGCCAAGTCTCGAATGCAGGATGCTGTGCACTACAATCACAGCAACGTACCACTACACCATCTGAGCTGTAAGAATCTGCAATGCTTTTACAAACATATCATGCAGTCTGGTCATTTAACATTAATGAAAAAATGTTATCACTTCCAAGTCTTGAACCCAGGACTCTGTGCATTACAATCACAGCAATGTACCTCTACACCATCTGAGCTGTAGAAAATTGTAATGTTTTTACAAACATATCATGCATTACAGTCATTTATATATATATATATATATATATATATATATATATATATATATATATATATATATATATATATATATATATATATACCCGTGGTGGTGGTGCTGCGGTAGCGTTGTCGCCTCACAGTAAGACGCTGTCTGGTTCAATTCTCAGCTAGAGCATCCTCTGCTTGGAGACATGTGTGAATGTGCGTACCTTCATTGAAGGTTGTGCATCAGGCCTGGCAAGCCGGTATGTAAAAATCAACTGCCAATCATTAGTGGACCGGAGTTCCACTGTGGCGACCCCTAACCGGGAAAAGCCTAAAGAAACAAACAAATATATATATATATATATATAGATAGATAGATAGATAGATAAACAACCTCTTACTGCAAGACTTCTGCAAAAATCCTGACAAAGTGGGGGGATAAAGGGCGAACAATAGTGACAAACTTTTTATTTTACATTTGTTAACCGGGGGTGTCTGACTGAGCCGAAAAGGCCCTTCTTCAGCAGATGCCCGGGAAGAAAAGCTCCACAAAGACAAATTACAGACACATTTAGTTATTTAGACTTGATCAGTATACTCTTATATGAGTAGAAGTCTGCTAGAGTACCATGGTTTGATTTAACATATAATTCCTGATAGATTCCAGGTCTGAAACACAAATGAATGTCATTACATACTGATGTCAATGTTCACATTATCCCAGTGAATTGTCAGAAACCCACAATTGTTATGGGAAACAGACAAAACATATGGGCCACCCATCTGGACAGTGTCTAGACATCTGGACAGTGGTGAGCTATGACTGCAGTCATGTAACAGAAGAGAACAAACATTGAGAGCTGCCAACCATTTCACCCAGCACCTTCTGAGCCACAGTAAGAGCAACATGACACTACCCCAAATCAGCTCTGGGGAATTACCCATGTATTTCCAAATATATCTTGCACTACAGGGATGGAACTGTAGGGAAAAGCAGATATTGGTGCAGAAATGTCCACCCACAACCATGTGCACCACAGTCACAGCAACATACCAGTACCCCAAATGAACTCTAGAGTAGAACGACTGTGTGAACAAACATATCCTGATTGCCAGGCACACACTACACTGACACATACTGGCACCAACTCACAGTCTACTGGGAATCCTGAGGTGTTACAGGACATGTCTCAGCCTGCCCCTACAAACATATACACATGATAGACCACCAGCAACTGTAGCAGTATGCACAGTCAGATAGAAAAGGATCTATGACACTCACATCTGCTACTCTCCCTACTCAGCCCAACAAACATTTTCACACAACACTGCTACACAATCTTGGCAGTCTGATAACAATGGCCAGACATACATAACTCTCAACTGTGCAGATTTCCACAGACTGTCCAGGGTGTGGGACCATAGTTATGGTCACTGTCACATACCACTTCCAGGTGTCTGCTAAGTCACTAGGATGATATCAGGAGTGCAGTCACTGAATAATGATATACCATACCTCTGAACCTTTCACTGCAAGACATCTGAACAAATCATGACATACTTGGGGGACAGGGGGTTGAAAAGAAGGACATATATCACATAATGGTGTTACAAACTGAAACAGTTGCCGGTGTTACAGGATTTGTAGTAACATAACATCCCTGATGGATATGATGTCTGAAACACTAAGGTATGTCAACATATACTGATTACAATCCTCACATTATACCACTGATTTCTCAGAAACAGATATTGCCTGAGGAACAGACCAAACATAACAGGCAAACCTCTGGGCAGTCTGTGGACATCTGGACAGTTGAGAGGTATGTCAGAGACATATCAGTGTCAGACGTGAAGTCACGCAAAAAATGCATCTCCAGACAAACCCTGTTAATCTAGCAATCATCTATTTGTATAACAGCAGTACTTATAATCTGTACCCAATTCTGGAGCTTTGTCCTCCATGTTGTTGGGCTGTCTCCACATTTTTGTCCTAGGAGGTATTTCCACCTACCTTCTGTGAAGCTGTAGCCCCCACACCTCCATAATGTCCTCCACACAGGCAAGGAAAAGGGGCAAGGCTCACATGAAGGACTTAATTATAGCACTGTGTTGCTATGGTATTGGCTAATTGAAAGACAACATAGTTGCACTGGATGCAAGTAGCAAGTGGGAGACACAGATTGGTGTACAGGGCATCATCTGCTCATGAGCATTACCTACAAAAGGCAAGCTGCTGCCTATGTAACATATGTCTGAACCCATCTACACAAAGACAGACTGCGACTACACAAACCTGACCATTTCCATTATTCTGAGGAAACCCTTCACCACTGTAACAGGTATGTCAATCATGTAAGCATGCAATGGAACCCAGAAGGGGGATGCAATACTGTCAAATAGGAAGTTGAACACTAGGTCACAACAAGACCTGTTGGACTCACATGCTGCTGTCCAGCACCTATGGCCATTCCTGCTTGCCCTGTCTGCAGTGACATGGATCACATCAATGGCCTCTGAGTCATCCCAGCAAAGGTCAGCTCATGTATGACTACTACTGGAGTGTCTGCTGTCCAATAGTGAGTGTGAAACTGCTAGGCCAGCTACCTGTGATGTAAATAGTCATATGTCTCCTGTGAATGCTACTATGAAGCATATGCTTGTCTTACAAATGTGCAACTTATATAGGGTATGTGCACAGTACACAACAGGCGCAGAAGTGTGTGTTGAACTGTCTGTTACTGACAACTGTCCAGAGTTTTGCAGACTGACCACATGTCTGCCTCATATTTGTAGTCAATGCCTCATACAGTTGTGTATTGTCTGACACATCACTGGCAACCCATTAAAGACTGAAATCATAACATATTAGCATACATTTGATTGTCAGATGTCATATCCTGCAGAGTAGACCTGTGAATGAGGTGTTTTTTAGCTAGATTCATAAAGTGACACAATTTTCTGGCCTTTGCCCACCAGTAATATGTGCCTTTGTACAGATGTCTTGCTCTAACAAGAGCTAGGTGTCTTAGCATGAAATCCATGTCAATGCAAGCATACCTTGTCCTGTAGGATGCTGACATTTGTGCAGTCACTGACACCTGTTTTGCAGCTGTGGAGAGCACAGTAACATTGCCAGGTTACTCATCCCATCATACGTTTAGACCCCAAATGGAGGGCTGCAAAGCCACAGGAGGTGGAGTGTTGAACATTATCATACACATACACACCTCCAGGCTGGACAAATAGTATGACTCATGGGAGACATCCCGAGTGCAGTTAACAGTTGACAAAACACCTACTTAAATTATTGCTAGCTACAGGCCTCCAGCCATGACTATGGACACCCACCACACATATTGAGACTTGCTGGAATCTGTCAGGATTTAATTGTCTACCCTGCACCTGGGTGACTTTAACTACCCAACCATAGTGTGCATATCCTATGCCACCTGAACATGAATGCACAGAGATTCCTCGGCTTTGTCAATGGCAGTGCAATGGATCAGCCAGTCAGCAATCCTACGACAGGTGGAAATATCCTGTACCTGGTCATAACCAACATGAGTAGCCACTGTAGCACACCTACAGTGTCATCCTCCTTGGTAAGATCTGACCACATAGCCATCACTGTTCAGGTAACCATCTCCCCTGCCCCTCCCCCCCCACTTGTCAGGGTCAAACAAAATTATCTTTACACAAATGACTTATAAATCTCTTCAGAGAGGGTAGAAGTAGCTTCACAGCCAACATCCCATCAGTTGCAACTAGCAGTAGTGTCCAGACCCAAACCACAATACTATGTGGGCATATACATAGCTGTATGGACTCAGCAATACCTGACAGGACAACATCATCTCTCTCAAGGTAGGGTAAACATCCATGGTGGACAGCAGCAATACACAAATACCATTATAGGTGGAAATAATTGCTGGACAGGGCCAAGAAGGAACATGTGCCTTATTGGAAGCAATGTCTCCTTGGCCTGCACAAGCAAATAAGGTCACAGGTGAATTACCCTAAGGCTATCTTTGAGTGCAAATTGGACATATCCACCAAGACCAATCACTAGGCCTTCCACATGTGTATGCAATCCCAGAGGCAACACACAAATTTGCTCTGTAGTGATGGTCAATAACACCACATACACCTACAGCATAGATATAGGCAACTGGCTGCAGACAGGTGAAGTGTAAACATCACCCCCTGTCCCCCCCATCAGTACACATGTGCATGCACAGCACCTGCCCCCTCTCCTTATCATCAGGAAGCAGGTCTATAATGCCCTCTCAAAAGCAACACACAGAAGTCTCCATAGGTCTGATAACATCCCTGGCTGCATCCTACATGAAAACAGGCATGAGCTCTCAGATCCATTACTCACTGTAATCAACCAAAGCCTGAGCACCAGTGTCATCCCATCTGCACAGAAGACAGCCACTGTCATCCCTATACACAAAGGCAGAGCAATCCAATGATCCAGCCAATCATATGCACATCAGCCTAACTAGCCTGCTCTGCAAGATCATGGAAGGTAATATCAAGGACATTATGAACAGGGACATTGGCAACCTCAAAATGCCTGATCCCACACAGTGTGGTATTGTAAAAGGGAGATCAAGCCTGTTAAATATGGTTGACCTCTCTGAAGTGGTCAACAAACACAAGGGTGAGGGGAAGATGCTGAACAATGCCTACCTTCACCAAGCCCAATTCTCTCACAATAATCCCCAGCCAGCCAGGATACATATGCCTACACAGCTAGGCATTAACCTGTATTTTACCAGACGGGTAGCTAAATAGCTCAATGATCGTACCCACTCGGTCAAAGTAGTGGAACCCACCTCTAGTAGTAGGGCCTTCCAAAGCAGTGTACCCCAAGGATTGTCTGGGGGCCTCTACTGTTTGAGATATACATATCTGAGGTACAGGACAAAATCAATGGTCTGTGGCTGACCAGGTTTACAGATGCTTCCAGGCTGGTCACTGTCTTACATTCCCCTACTGATGTGAGCATCCCCCAAGAAGCCCTCACCCAATTAATGACTGGTGCAAGAAGCTTTACACAAACTGAATGCCAGGAGATGTATCATTCTCCCTGCTGTGAATGATGTCATCCACACCAGTTATGACAGTAATAATGTACTGAGCATGCAATCAGGTGTGAGGAGACTTGTGCACCAAGGCTGGTAGCAACCTGACAATTTCCCACCATGTGGGCACCATTGTACAGAAGGCTATCTACATGGCCCACCTCACAAATATGGGTATGTCATCCAGGAACCAGGAGGCCACAACATCCCTGTACTCCTCCCTTATCAGACGCATTATCAGGTAAATTGCTCCTTTGGCATGTACCTTGCCAAGCAAATGCAACAGTTACAGAGACCACAGAGGTTTCTGACCAAGCAAATCCAGGGTCTGCAACACCTATCACATACAGGTTGGCTAAAAGCCCTGTCCCTGTAGTCAGTCTCATACAGACTGATCATAGGTGACCTGTGTCTGGCATACAAGGTCATGTCCAAACCAGCCTTGATGGCATTTCTGCATATCTGTAAGACAAACTGCACTCACACATTACACACACAAGGCCCTCACCTGGTCTGTGACCTGTACAGTACTTGTTGGTGGGATAGTGTAGTGTCCCACACAATACACTGTCTGTAAAATACACTCCCTCCCTATGTCTAGCAGAGTATGTGTATAGCCCTCTTGAAGAAGAAGCTGGTTGACTGCATGGGAAATGGATGAGACACCCCCTGGGATCCCAAGCGTGTCCCAGCTTGACAGGGAAAACAGGCGCTGGCTTGGAAGGGGCATGGGTGAAAGACTGGGCCAGGCTTATGAGGGCATCAGGGCCAATAGCCTGGTATCATCTTATTAGGCTATTCACCTAGTACTTTACATGTTTCCTGTAAGCATTGCAGACTGTCCTGCAATGCTGTCTGGAATGAATCCCTGTGAGTCTGAAGTTTTAATTTCTCCAAGTCTTTTGGGTTTCTAATACCATGACGGGAATTGACCCCATTCCTAAGTCAAAGTACAATTAAAGTTCATGAAATTAGTATTGTTTCACTCTTTGATGTTAGCCAAAAGTACTTGTCGCAGCACCCGCAATGTGCCCAGTAATGACTCCTTCTGCAATTCGTATGGTGTTACACGAATTGTAACATATCTAAATGCAATTGTAAATTCTTTTTTATAAGACCCGTTGCTCCTACTACTATTGAAACTGTCTGGGTATCTTTCTTCCACATGGCTCTCATTTTTGCCTGCAGATCAAGGTATTTTATGACTTTGTGTCTCTCTGTACGCAAGACACTGTAGTCACTAGGTGTGGTGATTTCAATAATCAATGCTACTTTTGTCTTCTTTTCTTGGACCACTATATCCGGTTTTCTAGCATCTATCTTTTGGACTGTTAGTATTGGGTGATCCCATGTGATGTAAACTGCATCATTTTCTATGATTCTCTGCAGCTCATGTTTCCAGTGCTTTTCAGCCACTTCGATACCATAATGTTTGCACAATATCCAGTGCAACAATCTCGCCACATTATTATGCCTTTCAGTATACAGTCGCTATGCCATAAGAGAGTCGCAACCAGCAATAAGTAGTGTGACTGTTTCCAATTCGGTTCCACAAAAGCTACATATATCTGTTTCTCCCGCATGTTCAATAGACTTAGCAAACCACTATATATGCAGCCCACTATCTTGGGCTGCCAATATTAACCTTTCATTTCTTGATGTAAATTCACCTCTCCTTTACCATTCCAGAAGTTTTCTATACTTGCAACTATATTTATGTTTTTTCTACATTTCTTGCCTTCTCATCTGATCCTTCACCTTATAATCTTTCTTTTGTTTTTTAGCACATTCAGTTGCTGCCTGATTTTTATCCACTTCTGGTTTGATTTTCATTCCTGCTTGGCGTCGATATGCTTCTGCAAAATTAAGCAGAGATGTCATCTTAGATTTATTCTCCTCATATTTCAAAACTTTCACCACATTTGGATCTTGTGAGGCCAGTAGATATGTGTGGAGTCCTACAATTGCACATCTATACATGTAATCAATTTCAAGGAGGCCCATCCCTCCTTCAGAACGAGGAATATATAATCTTGATATACACTGATTTTTATAAATCATTTGGTGAGCATGAATCATTCTTCTTGTTTTAATATCCAATCTATTCAACACTTTTGGGGCCAGTCAGTCACTCCAAAGCTATAAGTTAGGACAGGAAGAGCAAATTGATTTATAGCTTGGATCTTGTTCCTATGTGTCAATGCTGTTTTCAGGATTAATTTAAGTCTTCTAAAGTACTCCTTGCTAAGCTTTATTTACATTTGTTCATGTTTTATTGCTGATCTTTCATCAATTCCTAAGTATTTATACTGCATGGGAAATGGATGAGACACCCCTGGGATCCCGCGTGTGTCCCAGCTTGACAGGGAAAACAAGTGTTGGCTAGGAAGGGGCATGGGTGAAAGTCTGAGCCAGGCTTATGAGGGCAACAGGGCCAATAGCCTGGTATCATCCTATGAGGCTATTCACCTAGTACTTTACATGTTTACTGTATGTATTGCAGACTGTACTGCAATGTTGTCTGAAATTAATCCCTGTGAGTCTGAACTGTGTAGGTACTGCAGTGATAGTGTATAGTCTTGTCCCTTCATCAGTTATCATCACATATTGTTACACCTTGTCATTGTGTGTGGTCTGTATAGCAGTAAGTCAGCTGTTACAGTACATACATATGAACTTGGTGACACTGTATAGCTCACTTCAATATCGTTGGTCTTGGCCACAATTACCATTCTGCTACTAGGCCCATCACACAGTAGGATTTGTCTTCCTTTGTTGTGGGCCTGACAGTAGCAGTGAAAGAGATGGATTGCCACAGGCAGAACTACAATAAGGTCAGCCCTGAAGGACCCACAGGTGTCACAGCTGTGCCAGAATGTACTAGGAGTGTGTGTGTGTGTGTGTGTGTGTGTGTGTGTGTGTGTGTGTGTGTGTGTGTGTGTGTGTGTGTGTGTGTGTGTGTGTGTGTGTGTGTGTGTGTGTGTGTGTGTATGTTTATCAGCAAACATAATACTGCAGAGTATTAATTTACATATGTTGTGTCCCCCTCGCAGGTGAACACAGGCATTGGTGTCCCTCCCCCTCACAACCTGATGTCAGTGTCTTAGTGTACTCCCATGATGATGGTGGTCATAGTGAGGCACACATTAGGTTGTTGGTGTCTGGATCCGTGGCATTGCTTGACATCCCACTTTCACCCACCATGTCCCAGCACATAGTTAGTATGCCGACACATCCCCAGTCTCCAGCAGCCATGGATAATGGACAGGTTAAGAGTGGTGGCATGGAACAGGCTAGTGTTGAGTATGGCAAGTGTGAATGTAGACACCAGCCATAGGCAGGGAGCAGGCAAGGTCACACACATGCAGATGGACAGGGGTGCTCGACAGAGGACTACTGCCCATCAAGCCCCTATCACAAGTGCCATGGCAGGTGTTACCAGACACATGTTATGGTCTGTCATGGAGGCACAGGTGTGTACTGACTGCAACACCAGACAGATGCTCAGGATCATGAATGCAGCGCACCCAGCCATGCATAATGACCTCCATGGCATTTGTGATGCCATACTTTATCCTACCAATGTTGTGGATAGACAGTGGTATGAGACATTGTCAGTGCTTGACCGTGCAATGTCTGTGCTTGAGCATGTGGTGGGAGTAGGCCATCAGCCAGGTGGATGTAGGTCAGCAACATGATCAGCTGTGAGCCCACATGGCCATGAACTTTCACAGTCCCGTAGTGGCAGTACCAACAGCACTACCGAAGTAAGGTGCTCTCCACACCACAACAGAGCAGGCCATAGGCACATTGTCCTGGCCATCAGGGACATGAGTCCAGCAGACAGCAGTCACCATCAAGGAGTAGTACTGTATCTGTCTTTGGGCCTGGCAGTGCCAGTGATACTCCTGGCAGAACCAGTTACCACACCCCCTGCCAGGAGACAGTGAACCATACATCCTGCCATATACAGTCCATGGCTGTCCAACATAGTCCTGTGTCGGGCATCCACATCACTTGATGGTGTGCAAACACCCATACATCCCTATCACAGGCCAGTCACCAGCAGATGAGCACAGCTCCTCTGCACAGCCCAGTTGAACATCAACCCGCCAGACACACACTCACACATGATGTCAGCCATATGGCCCAGCTTAGGCCTCTGGCAATCCAACACCACACCCTGTGCATTTGATGATAAGTGTGCCACAACCCTGTTATCCATACCATCGATGCACGGACATGCTCATATGGGTCTGATGCACAGGGTGACTATGATACAGTGTAGCAATGTCATGCTGTGTAAGGTGCTGTCTGCTGGCAGTAGTTATGGATACACATCAAGGTGTATGTACCTTGTTAGCTATGATGCACTATTGCTGTTAGTACTGCTGACTGACTGTAGTGTCATGTACTGTATTCTGGTTGTGTTCCAGGTGTCTGTGTGTCTACAGGCTGTGGGCCTGCTGACAGTAGCAATGATGAGTAAGGTGGAGTGGAAACACAGTAATCTTTTCATAGCTATATATATATATATATATATATATATATATATATATATATATATGTGTGTGTGTGTGTGCATGTTTACCAGGTGTGTTTACATGCAACAGTGTGTGAGGGGCAACTGTGGCAGACATTGTGACCTTGCATACATACCCTTGACACAGCCACCTAGCCTGCATATATGTCACCTGGGTGTTCTGTAGGACTACAGGATCACACATACAGAGGAGATTACTTGAGTACTGGCACTAGGTCCCTCACCAACTTAGCCATTACTTCCACTGCAAAAGATTCAGCTATCAGCACCTGTTGCCCCTGCCATTTCTGTCACATCCACTCGACCATCATGCAGTTGATGAGGGTTTGCCTGGTACTGTGTATGACAGGTTTGGGGTATGTATTCCTGACACAGGTCAGCCTGTGTTAGTCTAACCTGACAATCACCAGCATGTGTGTCTGCTATCTCATATGCATGTCTGACCTCTCGTGCTGGTAGTGCACACAGAGTCATAGTCCTGTGCATGGGGCAGCTGATGAAGGGCTGAGCACAGCCCCTACCTGCACAGTCTTACATATGATAGCGATAGATACATAACACAGATAGCACACTGGTACTGTAGTGTGGCAGTGTCTGCCACTATTACTGAAGTGGATGACAACTTCAGGGTTTGTTAGGATTGGCAATGGTGGATTCAAAGGCCCTTAACATGTTAGAGCCATCTCTCTCACACACACATGCACATCGCTGCATGGGGACATGCATTGAGACACACATGCACATGGAGGTGAAACTTATCAGAGTAGATGGCCTACCCATCTATTAATGTGCAATACACAGTGATACAGCCATTGCAGCACAGTGGCTTGGTGTTAGAAACTGTGCTGTATAACTGTGCTTGTACGGTGGATGGCATCTGTATGGACCAACACTAGGTAATCAATGGGGAGTTCACAGGGTGGAAGAGGCATAAAAAAATGGTATAGCCATCACATACACACACTAAAGACAGCCACAGGGGCTGTACATACAGAAACACGTACACAATTGCCAATAGACATATTAGTAACCCTACATATCCACTTGTATGTACTATAGTGCTGCATACACATGACATGCTCCACATTTATTATATGTCTGGGAAATAACACACAACCTCTTACAGTGGGTAATCTTGTGAATGCCTTCATGGATGTTGGGGTAACCCCCCAGACATAAAGATTGGTCTCATCTGCTGCTCCTACATACCTGCACAAGTGATAGTGTGACAGACTTTGCAGCAGCATGATGTGTCAGTCAGGTAAGATGTCTGATGCTGGCATGTGTGTCAGTATGTTAACTGTGACATATTTGGCAATGATATCACAGGGATGCTCATTGTCAGGAAACACTGGCCACATATAGGTTGCAAACATGTGGATATCCCATGTACATCTGTACAGATGGCTGGTATGGGCTGTATAGTGTTACATAGTGCATGTGAGGCAGATGCCATTAACAGGGTCTTTAAAGTAATGTCATGGGTAGGGGGTCAACAGGCCTTAAAATGGTATAACCTACACACACAACAGCCACAGGGGATAAGCTTCACATACACTGCTATAGTTGTCGATATTGAGATTAGAACCCCTACCTATCTAATTATTTCCACTATAGTAATAAGAAGTTATTGTACATGCCACAGAACTTAGAAAGCTGACAAGTGTATACAGGTACATCTAAGGTGAATGACATCAGCAGGCCTTATAAAGTATGGCAATGGGATGTGTACTTGGTGGCACATGACTCAAAATGGTATAACCCACACTCCCAAAGGATATGAGTCTCACACACACACACACACACACACACACACACACACACACACACACACACACACACACACACACACACAATCACCTTTGCCAGTATTGAGATTAGAACCCTTACTTATCTAGTTATGTATAATTATTTATTTATTAATTTATTTATTATTTATTTCCAGTTTGATTACCGGGGAAGTCCACTGGGCCCAAGGGACCCATTTTCAGTAAAGGCCCGGGGAGAAAAGCTCCTAATACATAATACAGTACAGATTTAGTAATACAGAAATGTAAAGATACATTATGTAGAACAAATTGCAACAAAGGTACATACAGTGTTGCACAATAGTCAGACAAACATCATTGTAGATGATCTTAAGGGTTATACAGGTTCATTTATGTGAGCACTCATTGCATAGTATGTGGGGAAAACACTTTACATACACACCTTTAAAGTAGAAACATAAAATCTTTACAAGTACACATTTAAAGTATGAAACTATTTATCCTACAGTGTTATGCAGTTATCAGACATGCCACAGAGCTTACACGATTTAACAGTGTAGTAAGGTATGTCTAAGGTGATTACATCAAGAGCCCTTGTAAACTATGGCAATGGGAAATATACTGGGTGGGGAGGGCAAAAAAATACATTACCGTACAAACATACACACTTACAAACACCTTCACACACACACATTTGCTACAATTGAGTATAGAACCCCTGCCTATCTAGTTATCTACACTATACTGTTGCTTAGTTATTACAACCACCACGGAGCTTAGAAGGGTGAGTGCTGTCCAAAGGTATTTCTAAGGGCAATGACATCAGCAAGACTGCTAAAGTAGGGCACTGGGAAGTGTTGTAGGTGAGAAAGTCCTCAAAATAGTTTGCCCTACAAAGATACACACTTACAAAGTTTTGTACACACACACACACACACACACACACACACACACACACACACACACACACACACACACACACACACACACACACATACACACGCATTTTCCAGACCTGAGAATTGAACCCCTGCCTCTCTAGTAATTTGTACTATAGTGTTATACAGTTATAGCACACACTACAAAGCTTACAGGGCTGACAAGTGCCCAAAGGTACTTGTAAGGTGAATGACATTAGCAGGACTGCCAAAGTAGGGCACTGGGTGGGAAATTACTCAACATACATCATCCAACAAACATATAAACTCTTACACAAACACACACACACACACACACACACACACACACACATTTGCCAGACCTGAGAGTAGAACCCCTGCCTATCTAGTTATTTGTATTATAGTGTTACACAGTTATCACACGCGCTGTAGAGCTTATAGGGCTGATAAGGGCCCAAAGGTGCTTCTAAGCGGAATGACATCAGCAGGACTGCTAATGTCAAGCACTGGGATGTGTTGTGGGTGGGAAAGTCCTCAGAATACCTCATCCTATAATACACCCTTATACACACACATTTGTCAGAACTGGGAATGGAACCCCTGCCTATCTAGTTATTTGCATTAAACTGTTACTTAGTTATTGCACACGCCATGCAGCTTACAGGGCTGGGGCTGTGCAAAGCTACATCTAAGGGGAATGACATCAGCAGGACTGCTGAACTGGGACATTAGGAAGTGTGCTGTGTGGGAATGGCCTAAAACTGTTCCACCTACAAACAAACATGCACACTTGCCAGGACTGAGATTAGAACCTCTACCTATCTAGTTATTTGTATTATAGCATTACGCAGTTATCACAAGTGCCACAGAGCTTACAGTGCTGATAAGTGCCCAAAGGTGCTTCTAAGGTGAATGACATCGACAGGACTGCTAAAGTTGGGCACTGGGAAGTCTACTGTGTGGGAATGACCTAAAACTGTTTCACCTACAAACACACACAGACTTACATTTGCCAGGACTGAGATTAGAACCTCTATCTATCTAGCTATTTGTACTACAGTGTTACGCAGTTATCACAAGCTCTACAGAGCTTACAGGGCTGACAAGTGCCCAGAGGTGCTCCTAAGGTGAATGACAGCAGCAGATCTTTTGCAGTATGGCAATGGGAAGTGTACTGAGTGGGAATGGCCTCCTACTACTTACACCTACAGACACACACTCACACACAGAAGCATGTGATATATTACAACCCCCACTTCAGTGCTATTACACAATGGAGCTCACCTTCATGCTGGCACATGCAACTGGTTAAAACCGGTATGCCACTGTCAGCAGCAGGACATCACTTTATGCCATTCAAGGTATCCGTGTGTGTGACTCACTCTGTGTGTGTCCCCCTGTCTCTCTCTCTCTCTCTCTCTCTCTCTCTATCAATGTCTGTCTCTCTTCCCCACATCTATGTGTGTGTGTATGCTTGACATATTATCTGTTGCTCATATATATGTATGTGTATCACACACAACATATGCAGATATATCACATATGGGCCACCTACAGCTAGCTGAGGGTAATCCTGTCTGATGGGTGTGTGTAGGGACAGTTAAGGTGTACATAGCTGTCTGTATGCAATGACATATATACACAATACAGTTATATAGTCCGATGTGAGCTCCAACACGGCCTGTGATTCTCTAGGTATAGGAGCATGCCCAGTGTAATCTTCTATAGTGAGAGTGGGAATCCATTCCAAAGATAGGTGTACTCCAGTCCAGGGTTTTGTGTGCTACAGCCATACCTCTCAAAAGTAAATAGAACTTTACTAGGGTTACTGGGTTGTTTTAGCAGACATTTTCTGACTTATCTGAAGTGTGATACTGCAGTGTATTGTGTCTTTACCTAGTGGCAGACATCCTCAAATCATCACAGTGCTTTACCAGAAGAATACAAGATGTATGATGCACAGACCAATATCATGAGCCTGGCTATAGACATTCTTGCCCAAAAAGGCCAGTTGAGAGGTGTGGTTACAGCCAGTGGACTGATAAAGCTGTGTAAGCAGTCCAGCAACTTGGTGATATACTGGTTGGGGATCTCCTGCTTGTGTGATATTCTTCTTACCTGTAAAGTTATATCCTGGTGTGGCCATACCTCTGAAAAGTACATTTTGTGGCATATTGTCCAGGTGTTTGACTAGATGTTTCATACAGTCTACATAAACTTGTGTTTTTATGTCAATTAGTTGCATATACTTAAAGACTGACATTACAAACTAATGTCATACATTAGTGTTTCAGACTTCATAACCTTCAGACACTCCCTGCTAATGCAAATTCCCTTATCCTACCAACTTCCTCAGTATGTTAGGGCAAATATTTACAACATGTGCCTATCATTGTGCCTTTGTCCCAATTTTATGTATGACCCTGTCCAGATGTCTTGCTGTTAGCAGTTCAGAGGTATGGCTGTGGGTGCAGACTGCATTCTATTGTGCAGAAATATCCATTATATGTGCAGTATATTCCACATAGCACTGTGACTTCCAGGTATGTCAGTGGCAGAGCAGTACAGAGTAATGTGGTACAGCAATGACAGACAGTTGTGTATAGGTTGATAGTTTGCTATGACGTTAGTAGAGTATTGGCCCTGAAGCCCTTATAACCCACACAAATGAGAGTGTAGCCCATGTTAAGACATGTCAGCATGCAGACCCCCTGTCCAGCAGGGACGCAGGTGAGTTCACAGGACTGTATTCTGTGTTTCCTGTGCACTTATACAGGGAGTACATCACAAGGGGTATTGAGGCACTTGGCTTGCCGTTGACAGGGAGTGTATTCCACAGATAGGGGAGTGTGTGGTACATGTATCTGTCACACCAACAAGCTAGACTTATATCACAGCCCAGGTTGATGCTGCACCTACAAGTTGATGGAGTGGGTCTTGAGTTCCAGATGTGGAACAGTCCCATCAAGGCAGGGTCTGAACTGCTTTGCATGCCAGACAGGGGTCACCTCAGCAGAGTCTGTATGGAATGGGATAGAGGGACAGTGCTGTTAGCCTATCTGTGTAGGGTAGGTGTTTGGGGTTTGGAGTAAGTTCTTAGTGTTTGCAAGACCCTGGTGTGTGGAGTCTACATGGTCTGTGGTGTGTATGTTTGTGGAGTTCTCATGTGATTATGCCTCTGTGCTGTCCATTGTTTGGGTTTTGTTTTGTTGTGGACCTCCACATACATGGGTGTGTGTTCTGCATTTGCACATGATGTTTACTGACTCCTTATATTGCATGGCACCTATGTTTCTGCACAATCTGTTCAGGTGTGCACATTTTCCATTTGTCTGGCCAATGGATCACCTTCCCCTTATGTGTGTCTCTTTGCCCTTCTGTAGTCCAGTCACAGGCTTTGGCCACAGCAGCTGCTATGTATTTGCAATTCTGATGTGTGCAGGGTACATGCCGTTACATCATGCACAAGGTTGTGGACTTCACACCTCCAAGTGTACCTATTTACCAGGTTGTCCATCATTGCACCACTCCATTTGCTGTGGTACTTAGATGGTTTGTGTTGCAATATGTAATTATGAGGCTACATGTGGGCCTAGCTGTCATACCATCACAGACTGACATCTGGACAGGCCTAAATATGACATTAGACAAAGGCCCACACATGCAAACAGGGTGTTAATAATGTTCTGCCAAACATGGACAGTTGCGAGACCAGTTTGGTAATTGCTTGTTTGCTGTTGTAGGTATGACATCTGCTTCCCCACTGTCTACCATTGCTGTTTTGATATGACCCTTTCTTGTTTTGTGAATAGTTGGCAGGCAAATGTAATGTTAGGACAAGCAGAACAGATACACAAGGCATACTTGTGCTCCTTCTGTGACAACCTGTGTCATTCCAGGGGTATGGCTGTTGGCCAGTGACATGTTGTCAGTGCTGACACAGAAGGGTGGCAGCCTTTTATACACTGGCAGTAAACTGAACTTCAGGTACCTGCTGTCCTACTAGGCACCATACCTCTCAACTTTTGTGAGCCAGACATCTGGACAAAGCCATAAGTAATTGGGGTACAGAGGTCTAAATATTGGGACCATTTGTAAGTATTGGCCTTACAAACCTAGAAAGGTGATTCGGTAACAGGTTTCGTATTAGCATGCATTTTTCAATAGGGTATGACGCCTGACACTACAATCTGTCATTATTTTCTGACCTTAGTCTTACGTGATTTGCCAGTGAATTGCCAGACAACACCACTATTTCATGCTATACAGACCACAACTGTGATGCTAACCTCTGGATATTCTACAATAGGTCTGTACATTTGAGAGTTATGGTAGGTATTGTGTAGGTTACTCCAAGCTGTATACTGTCCATATGTGTGGCCCCTGTCCATGACCTGCCCAGCTTTCCTGCAATAACAGATATTGTCATCTGGACAGTGTGTACAACTCCTACCGTAGGTGTGGCTGACATGCAAGTTAGTTGGTACTGCAGTTCTTGGAACATGGCCCTGTCAGCCACAGTACTGTACATAGGCCACTACGACACAACAGCCAGAAGTAAGTGCTGGCCACATCCTGACAGTATTAACCACACATATACATAGCTCGTTGATCCCTGCATATTGTGGACATGCAACAAGTTAACATGTAGATTGGGACAGGCCTGGCAATCTGTGCTCTGCTGTTATTTCCCTGCAAACATACATGTTACTGCAGCTCTATGGGAATATGTGTGTGGGGGGAGTCACACCTGTCAACTGTACACATTTGCATAGACTGTGCTGATATTTGCTTTACATTTTGGTTCCATTTAGCACAGTATTGTTCCCTGTCTTGGAGACTAGTGACATATCACTAAAGACCACAGGTCAAATGGTAATGGCATATTTTGAGTTTCAGACTTCTTACCCTTCAGATCCTTACTGCAACTGCAACACCTGCTGTATTATCACTGTGTAAAGTCTGTAGGGGGGTATTTCATCATTGTCGCCATTTGTGGGCCTTTCCCAGATATTTCTTTATGGTTTTCTACAGCTGACTTGCTGGGTGAGGCTGAGAGGTGAGTATGGGACCCCCCCCACACTGGCATCCATGTCTGTGACCTATGACCCCCCCAGTTAGTTGGCTCCCCACATATACTGCAGTGGGATTTGTCACCTTGGGTACTACTGCATTGTGTGAGGAGGCCAGTATTGGGCAAACATTTTCTGGTATCCCACATAGCTGTAAGTTTTCTGCTGCTATCCCAGTAGGCCACCTCATTCCCCCACATGCATGCTGCAATACCATAGATATGCTACCAGAACATACTAATACATTCATTTATTGTTAAATAGACTGACTTACCTTGTGCCTGCTGTAGTTGTATGGACAGTGCTTGAGGGCTGCCTATGTCGGATGCACACAGAACATTGCCTATACATGGTAAGTTACAGGTAATGTGATGTGTGTGGCAGCCATTTTACTGTGTGTGGGAGTCAGAGAGAGGTGTCAGTCCCTGGGTGCCTACAGTGCAATGTGTGTGCTATGCATTGCCTCTTTGCCAAGGCCAGGCCATACTGGGCAAGCATCCATCTGCCTACAGGAGTTGGCTCAGGGGGATCCTCCTCTGAGTCCCTCTGTACCTGTGGGGACCTTGGCAATGGTGGGGGGCTGTGTGGCCCTCCCCCGTGCTGTTCCTGCTGCAGCTGTTTCTGCAGGATCATATTGTGTAGCATGGCACATACTATAAATATGTGTGCACATGTGGCTGGAGAGTACTGCAAGGCTCCACCAGATATGTCAAGGCAGCGGAAATGTGACTTGAGCATCCCAAACACAAATGTTCTGTAATGATCCTGGTTTGTGTGTGTGTCTCATTACGGCATTCTTGAGTGGGTGTGTGTGCATTTCCAATGGGTGTCATCATCCACAGCTCCAGTGCATAGACAGCATCCCCCAACAGGTGGCCATACAGGATGTCCGCCCTGGCAAATCCCTGATACAGCTGTGAGGAATGCCAGATGTGGGAGTCACGATAGCTTCTAGGGCTGCCAGCACAGACATTCATGATAATTCCCTGGGCATTGCAGAGAACCTGGCAGTTTATGGAGGGGACGCCCTTACAGTTTATGCAGATGCTACCCTGCTCACCAGGTGGTGCTTTGATGTGGATGTGTGTGCAGCCTATGGCACCCAGCACCTCCTGGTAGTCTGCTACCTGGTGGAAGAGGTGCATATTGCTGGTCCTCTCCTCCCAGGTGCTGGGGAAGTAAATGTGCTCACTGGCATGTGGTAACATGGCATCCAGGAACTGGTGGAGTACTCTGGATGTAGATGCCTGTGAGACCCCCATGATGTTCCCAGTAGGTCTTTGGAAACTACCTGGAGCTAGTATTCTTAAGGCTACACATACTTTGGTATCCACTGGGATGGGTTCTCCTCTGTTGGCTCTGGGTCTGAGTTGAGGCCAGGACAGCTCTATGACTTGCTGAAGTATGTCTCTGGCCACCCTGTAGCACTCTACTATCTCCAGATCATGTAATGCCTGGTAGGTTACCCTGGGTCTGAACACTCTTCTCCTACTCCTCAGTCTGGGGCAGTTGCCAGCATTATCCTCCTCACCACCCTCAGCCTCCAGCACATACTGATGCATCAAAGTGACAGCAGCCCCTAACATTTTGTCAGTTAAAATTCCCCTGAGTGTGTACACCAATTGTGCAGAATTTGTAGGAAAAAACAGACTGAAAGGTGTTTGCACAGTTTATACTGTTGTGCTGCAGATGCTGCCTGTATGGTTGGCTGGCTATCATGCATTCCACCTGCCTGCTATATTATTTGTACTTGATTGCTTTTATTCTATTTTCCTTTTTTTTGTCTTTTCCCTTCCTATTTCCACCCCTTTTAAGCCCCCAGGTGAGGCACGCAAACCTGATGCCCAAATGTAAACAGTTCTGCTATTTCCAGGTTTTTTTTTTTTTGTTTGTTTGTTTTAGACCTTGTGCGCACCACACAAACCCATTTAGCTAAAGTGAACACTTAAGCAGAAATCGTCCTCCTCTGGATGTGAACATGCTCTTCATTTCATGGAATAAGTCAATACAGCCAGACACACACCCTTGCTTAGCTGTGCTTAACTAAGCTCAAATGGGAGCCGTGGAGCTCCAATGTGCATACACTAAGCATGGCACACCCCCTTTTCATGTCAGCTGCTTCTCCTGCTTACACCACGGCTGTATAGCTCCTACACAGTTAGGTGCAGCCAAAGAATGGTCTCCCATTTAGTGATTCAGTAAAATTTGCTCATTTGCGTACCCCACTGCCTTAGTCCCTGGTTATACCACTACACCACAGCCTTTCTCCTCAGCAACCAGTGTTACCTGTTATTGTTTTGATTCTGCATGCCATATACTATAATAGCAAAATGCAGATTTCACTTAGAATTGTCTTTTCACATTTTTTTTATTTTCGGCACAATCCCGTTTGTGCGCTGCTGCGCAATGCTTAAACAGTGGAAATCGCCCAAAAAAAACTTTGATTTTTAATATTTTGCAACTGTTTTCCATGCCAATGGCCATATTTTTGGTCATTGGCATGCCTAAGGATTATAATGCATGCTTTACTTTGAGCTGTCATGCCTCTGTTTTGATTTTTGCAGAAATGGTCTTCACCAGAAAATGAGGTAATTAGCATAATTCAGTGGTGTCCGTGCAAGAATAGTCCTAGCAGGCTCGTGAACACTCCCAGCATTGTGTACTGGATCACTTGATGGCCATATTCCGTGCAGTAGCTGCTACACTATTCTTGCATGGAAAAAACAGCTTATTGAATCCCGAGGTTAATCTGCTAATATGAGTGCTTTATTTTTGTAACTGTTTTTTTTCAACAGCTGTATTTGTTACAATTCTCTTGTGCAAAGCCCAGCTTAGCATTTCAGTTTTCACAGCATAACCAACTGATAAATGTCCTTTTCAGTGAAACCTCTTATGAAGAGGATTTTGAAGAACTAACTTTCTTAAACATCCAAGTGTTGCTGTTAAGAGGAACTATAGAAAAATTAAAAAATATATTTGTTCAAAACTACTCCTTGTTGGGATTAGTAGTAAAAGCCTTTCTGTCAAAAAAAATTAAAAAATCAGCAGACTAGCTTCAAAGGACTGGCACTAGTTAGCCATCTTGGCTCCAGCCCTCCATATCTCATCTTTACATGATGATATATCTATCTGGTTTGATTGTTATTGTTTAATATTTCAAGGGTATATCAGAGGACAGTATAAGAGTAATGAGTATTTTATCAATATATTGTATAATTTCTGATGGTACAGGATGTTAGAATATGTTTTTTTATAACATATATATAAATTATTGAGTGATAGATATTAAATGGTGGCAAAACTGATGTGAGGCCTCCCTTGGTATGCTTTAGTTGAATATTTAAAAAATAAGAATAAAGGTAAAGTATTTTTCCTACTCACACACACGTGCGCCCACACACACACACACACACACACACACACACACACACACACACACACACACACACTGTGCTGATTATATCCAGCTGTATATCTTGTGGAACAAAACTTATCTTTTGGATGCTACTATATAATATTAGTCATGAATTATATTATTATATTCCAGTACTATCTAGAGGGTTATGCAGTCTGCAGAGCAGCATTTGTTAGCATGTAACAATAATTCAATTGTTAGAAGTAAATCATGATTAAAATTAAGCCTTGCTTTAAATCAAAATGTATTTGTGGCAAACAGGTATTTCAGTTATCATGTCTATTTTGTAATATTAAAAATTGCATTATTATTTGGTTATACTTAATCTAACAGTCTTTGTTTTTATATATTAATTTAAAAGTATCAATGTTATAATTATTTTCAAGATAAACACTACGCTGTTACTGATTAACTAATAGGCAGTAGGAGAGGCTGCTATCATTTCTTTAAATACTCAGAATTTAACATAATATCACAAACTGTAAGACATTTAGCATATACCCTGTCTTTGCATTAAGCTGTTAAGAAAATACTACCTATTTTGCTGCTACTGTTGACATTAAGTGCATATATCGTGGAAACATGAGAGCAATTCCAGGTGTAAATTTTATAACTAGAAAACAATAATATAGATTTTTGCTGGATTATCAGTCTTGGCCATTATTTAAGGTGGAAAATACATCATATTGTGGTTAAAAAGTAGGGTAAAACTGTTACGTTGGTATGCAATTATGCACAGCTTTATTATACAAAT
The DNA here is from genome assembly GCF_019279795.1 of Protopterus annectens. NCBI lineage: Eukaryota > Metazoa > Chordata > Ceratodontiformes > Protopteridae > Protopterus > Protopterus annectens. Next base: position 1,232,145,111 of record NC_056728.1, read on the forward strand.
TCTGAAATAATCAGTCTATAATTTACATCACAGGTTGATATCAATAATGTCAGTACTATTTTACTTGAAACTCTCTACTCCATAAAAAAAAAAAAACCTCATGTCCCTGTCTCATTTTGAAAAACAGATCCTGTTATGGTTGTAGGCAGCAGTGACTCAATTATTTTGCAATGCATTTTGCAGTTAATGAATTGAACCAAAAAAAACACAGACTATATGAGCAATACGATGGAGTAGGTAACGCATTTTCATGCAGTGCAAGTGCTAAGTATACATGGAAAAATCTAATGCAGTTTACAGCATCTAGTAGCATTCACATCTGCATGCAACCTAGTGTTTATCAGCAACCAAGTTACAGAACCTTGTGGACTTTCTTGTATTGCAAACTTTCAGTCATAACATTCATCTTGCCCTCGCTCTCTTAGTAACCACAGCTTAAGTCAGTCTCACAAATGACATGCATATAGCTGTCACTTTATTAAATACATTTACTTCTGCAAACATTTGCAATGGCAGCTTCACCCCTTCAGTTCATGCTACAGCCTGTTACTTACAACTTCAAAGGGATGAAAGATCAGAAGATTCCAAAAAGACATTGCCTGTCCAAAGCCATACTACCCCCCAGCCTTATATCAGGAGGTCAGAGACATAGTATCTGATATCCCCCTAATATCACAAGCAATAGTCATATGATACCATGACCAGATAAAGGATCAGAAACATGAAGGACATGATATTCATTAACTACCATCTGGTTTGCACGTACACACACCATTTCAGCACACCTCATCTGATCTGTCTGTGCCCAGCGTGACCCACAGAGGAAATGATTATGGAATTTAATATAATATAAGAATAAAGAATCAATTTGCTAATAAACTAAGCTCTTCTCTGTCATCTCATGCAGTCGCATCATATCACAATCTATGCTGCATCGGTAACTGACAGGCTAGTACAGTGATGCTTGTTGCAGACTGATATGAGAAAGCAGTAATAGTACTATAGTGTTATTTGTCATAGAAGGAATATGTTAGCTTTCAATGAAGGCAGAAGACATAAATTAACAGAAAGACAGCAATGGACCATTGCTCTATATGGTGTACAACAGCCATATGTGACTAAAATGATGATGATGGTTTCTTCTACACATTCAATGCAATAACTAATAACATGTAATGGATGATAACTATACAGATAATATATAACAGCATGTTTGGTTTGTTAGAATTATAGTCACAGGCAAGAAAACAGGGAAAAAGAAGACTGGAAACATCAAATCATATAACAGAGAGGGTAATTTACACTGATAAACAAATACCTGAAAATTATCTATTAAATTAATACATGCTAAATGCTATTTAACTGTTAAGGTAACAATGGGGACTACCCTAAGGAAGGATTGGTACTCTAACAAGAAAATTATTGCTTAATGCCCCCACTCACTATTGGATGGAGACATTCATCCAAACCCTGGCCCACACCATACCCAGACCATAAGAAACTACAACAATGACATAACTAGGACTGCTTTACCTACCAAATCTACCAATTCACTCACTATAGCCCATCTCAACATACGTAGTATTTGTAATAAAATTTCTCAAGTCCATGCTCTGCTAGATGTCAACCAATTCGACATCCTATGCCTATCAGAAACATGGCTAAAACCAATCATTAAAGACAACAAAATCTCCCCACTTGGGTATGGCATCATTAGACTTGACCACTCTACAAAAAAGGGGGGAGGCGTAGCAATTCTGTATAAAACCCACCTAAAATCAGCACTATAAATCTGAACCTTCCCCTAGTCAATAGTGCCGAAAGAATTTGCTCTAAACTTTCAAGTCAACAAAAGCAAAGCCATATATATAATTTGTATATATCTTCCCCCAGGAAATAACATTAATGTTCTTGAGTGCATCCTTAGTTGGCTCTCCACTAATCTCCCTCAAGAAACATTAATCTTAGGTGACCTAAATATTAATTGGAATTCCTGTAATAATTCAAACCCCACCTCCCACATAAACCTACATGGCTTCTCACAACTAATTACCTGCCCTACCAGAACTAATAAAATCAATAACAAGGACACCACTTTAGGCTGGATACTTACTAACACCCCCCCAACAAACCTATAAAACTGGCTCCCTTCCAGACGATCTAAGTGACCACTCTTTAACATATATTATTAGACATAAAACCAATCTAATTTTTCCAAACACATTCAGAACATTACGTTCAAAAAAGCAATTTAACTCAGAATGCTTTCAGACAGAACTGAGACAATGTAATTGGTCTCCTCTAAAATTTCTCCCTCTTAATAATGCAGTACAGTACTTCAATTCCATATTCTTAGCTATTCTTGACCAGCACGTTCCGATACGTTCTATCAGAACCAAAGCCAAACCAGCCCCCTGGCTGACCAACAATACTAGACAAAAAATCATTATCAGAAACAAATCCTGGGCAAAATGGCGTACCACTAAGAACCTGGCCAACCGTCAAACCTTTAGAAAATGTAGAAACAGCACAAAAAAGCCATCCTGACAGACAAAAAGAACTACTACCTTCATCTACAACAAACATCCAGCAAGGAACCTAAAAAATTCTGGACCAGCATTAATAATCTTCTATCCCCAGGCCAATCTATTACACCCGACCCACAAGACTCTAACCCAGACAATCCCTAACAAACAGCTAATGCCTTCAACTCTTTCTTCACAAATACTCTTGCTAGTCACCTATCTCCTGATACCTCTAAGCTACTTCCATCTTCTGCAAATCCACCCCCCATTTCATCTACTACCTATTCCTACTTCCTTTATCTCATCCTTACTCCAAAAACTTAAACCTACCACCCCCTCCGCAGACAAACTTCCTGCTGAGTTCCTGCAAATAGGAGCTAAAGCCATTGCCTATCCCATTTCTATTTTGATAAATAGATCTATTAATGAAGGAGCTATCCCTTCAATCTGGAAGATATCTCACATCATCCCACTACATAAAGGGGGAAACTCTAAGGACTTATCTAACTATCGTCCCATAGCACTGTTATCCCCCATTGCTAAAATTATGGAAAAATGTATCCATAAACAACTACTAAACCACCTTCTAAAAAACAACCTACTAGCTAATTGTCAGCATGGTTTTAGACCTTCTCACAGTACCACCACTGCAGTGCTCTCATTTACAAACTCCATCAACTTTAATCACAACAAAAATAGTCTTTCATCTGCACTCTTCATCGACTTATCTAAAGCCTTTGACATGGTTAACCACCAACTACTTCTGCACATTCTGACTTCTCTTTCACTTGATCCTCCTTCCATAACTTGGTTTAAATCTTACCTAGAAAACCGTCAGTAGGCGGTACTCTGGAAAAATTCACTATCTGATCATCTTCCCATCTCTCTAGGAGTGCCACAAGGCTCCATCTTAGGCCCACTGCTTTTTTCCATCTTTATCAACAACCTACAATCAGCTATCCCAAATACTATCTGTATTCAATATGCAGATGATTCTACTATTATCTGTACATCTACCTCTCAATCAGAACTGCAGTCTCTTACCCAAAAAGCCTTTAACACTGTCGAACAATGGTTCTCTCATCACTGCCTGCTACTTAACCCCAAGAAAACTAAACTGCTTCTCTTTGCACCAACCCGAAGGCACATCCCCTTACACTTCACTATCAGTTCCAATAACAGTACTATCATTTCTCCTGATGATACCACAAAATTATTAGGAATAACAATAGACAACAATCTAAACTTTGACAATCATATCAACACTACAATAAAATCAGTGAACAAAAATAGGAACCTTATACAGAATCAAACCCTTTCTTACTCCACTTGCAAGAACTACGTTAGCCAGAACTCACCTAATCTCTACTTTACTCTATGCTTCCCCCATATACATCAATCTATCAAAAAAAAAAAAAACACAATAAACTAGTAACATCTTACAATAATATTGCTAGATTTGCTACAGGATCCCCTTTTAGAACCCATCACTGCCTGAACCTAAAACAACTAGGTTGGCTAGAACTTCCTAATCAGCTCGAACTTCAACAACTCATAATAGCCCACAAAACCCTGCACCAACCCACCAAAACTCCAATACTCTCTTGCCACATCGCACCTTATTATAATCAGAAACATCTACGCTCTTCAAACAAACTAGTGATCAAAACAACCATATCTAATAACTCTGCAGGTGACTGCCTGTTCTCAAACTCTGTTGGAAAAATATGGAATAAACTACCCTCAGATATCTCATCTCTGACTTCTCTCCCACTTTTTAAAAGGAATCTAAAACTGTATCTCAATAAAAAAATGGCTATGCCCCTGTAGTAACCCAGACTAACTCTGTTTCTTTTCTTGTCTTCTTCCCTATTTTTTCCCTACTATATCCTATAACTTAACAGGGGATTGCCTGTTCTCCAACTTTGTTGGAAAATATGGAATAATCAACCCTCAGATACCTCATCCCAGACCTCTCCCCCACATTTTAGACGCATCTAGACAGTATCTCAATAAAATGGCTATGTCCTTGTACTAACTAGACTTACTCTGTTTTCTTTTTTCTTTACTTTTCTTCTTCCCTATTTTTTCTCTCTACGCCCCTTTCAGCTTTTCTTTACCTCTCATTATACTTTAGCATTCCTCTTATAAAATTTATGTTTTGATTCTTTTTATTGTAATGATTATTGTGATATGCACATCACGTAGGTTGTAGTTTGTGTATTTTTTGGTCTTAAGATTGTAATTTTCAATTTCCTGAAAAAAAAAAAACTATTTGTTTACTGTTAGCTTTATATTTGTTATTACTTCTATTGTAACACTATCTTAAACCATGTAATAATCACTGGAGCTTTTCTCCCCGGGTCTCTACTGAAAATGGACATATATCCAGATAGACTAGCCCGGTCAACAAATGTAAAATAAATAAAATAAAATAAAATTGCATTTTTATATCTTTTGTAGGAAGGAAAGTAGAAATTCATAAAGTAGAAAGCAGAAATTCATAAAGATGATTTGCATTCACCTGTGGTAGTCTTGAATAAAGTTATATAAATGAATGATTAATGACCTTCTAATGAAAAATGATGTAGAACTTAAGTTAATATGTCCCCTTCCCACCTGTTTGTGATTTATAGTCAGTTTTTGATGTGTTTCCTCACCATCTGCAGACGTGATATAAATGATGGAATTGGACTTTTCTATCTAGGTTGCATTTGGAGAAAATACTTGTTGTTGTTGCCAGCTTATTTCCTGGTGTAAGCTGCTTGTCTTGCTAAGCCAAAACTGCTTGCTACCAGAAGCACTTGGCAGTCATGAAAATGAAGACACAGGCAAAAAAATCATTAATTATAATTTTGATAACCAGGATATTCTTGTTAGGTTTAGAGTGGACAGGGACATTTTAAGGGCTTTACTGAGTACTGTACAGCCCACAGACAGGAAGTAGGGGATGTGTGGCTTTCCTGAACCTCTGGATTCTAAGATATGTATACCCTCTCTATACTTGCCACAGGTACTTTTGGCACATGTGGAGCAGTACATCTATTTCCCAGTGTCACCTTAGGACCAAGCCGAAACATGCATGCCTTTTATGGGATGGGTCAGTTCCCTGATGCTCTTGGTGTGAAAGATTGCACCCATATCCATTAGGGCCCAATCAAGTCCACAGAGGGAATAGTACCACAATATCAAGAGCTACCATTCCATCAACTGACAAGTGGTGTGCGATGCATGGGAGTGCATCAGCAATATGGCAGCCCAGCATCCTGGCAGAGCCCATAATTCCCATATCTGGCACACAAGCTCATTCCACTACCTCTTCTGTATGGAAGGACACCCCATAGTCAACTTGTTGGTAAGTGTAAATTTTAATTTTAATCATCTAATTAGTTATTCTTTGTAAACTGTATTGCTTTTTAGTAAATAACACTTCCTTTGTTGTGTCTCTCCTTTCCTCTTTTTTTTTCTTGCATTTTCCAAGTGATACAGCTGTCCTCTGAAATCCTGGCTTATGACTCCTGTGAAAAATCTTATGAGAGCAGCAGAAGAAAGATATAACTCTGCCCTACCTCAGACCAGGATTGCCACTGGGGGAGTGTTTGACCTGCTGAAAACCTGTTTCCATTGCCTTGATGAGTCTGGGATGTTCTTCAGTATGACACAGCTTCTGCTTGCAGGATGTTTTCTGCATGTTGCATTCTGCACAATGTGATCATGTGTCGATCTGTTAGTGAACAGCTACATGACAGCATCGCAGCTCCCAGTACAGGTCTTAGCATAACTGATAATTATTATGCTGGTCAGCTGACAGCAGTAGGAACTCACCCCATGCATTTGGCTCATGCATGGTATATGGCTGCACAGGTAAGGAGACAGAATCTATTCCACAACTTTTGACCATGACATTCAGGTTAGTGTTTACTTCATTTTAAAACACATAGAGTACAACTGATGAATGCAGTGAAATCTGTCTGCTACACTGTGTGGTGCATGGCCTACTGTCGCTGTTCATCAGAGAGTTCCTCCTGACTGTTTAATATACCTTATATATTAATTTGACTATTTGTAATGTAGTATGAATGTCTTACATTCATAAAATAAATTGATTTTAGTAAACTTTTTAGATGTTTTTATGTTTATTTTGTATAAGTGTTTTTATATTTTATGTTTATTAAAGCAAGTGTATTAAGTATTTTTAAAGTATGAATTTAAAATGGTTCTATAATTTTAAGGGTATTGTTCAAACGACTGATTAATTAATCATGCATGTTGATGTCATCTGTTATTTAACAGGAAGTGTTTTTAAAGTACAAGAAGGTGATATAACTTTCATTTCTGAAGAAGTTCCTTACATTATGGAATGAAAGTATTTAGCTTATTGATTAAACTCTGTGATACTAGCCTGAACCAGCATTCTTTTGTGCCTTTCAATTACTGCATATCCTTAGGCAGCAGTACATTTTCATATTATACAATGCATGTTGATATTTCTAATAAGTCTGCTTATACCTCTGTTCAGCTCTTGAAACCATTTCTGGGGTGATAGTAGTTATGGCATGCTAAAACAGTAAAACAGTCATACAAGATTGTTTATTTCAATGATATTAGCTCTGCCTAAGGGCAGAAAAAGTAGAAATTTTCATCTCTTGATATCCTGATTGACTTTATCCTTTAGCTTAACTTATCTACCTTAAATCCTTGTGATGCTGACCTTTTCAAGATACATGACAAGTTATTTCAGAGGCAGGCATTTCATTTTCCACATCATTGTGTTTCAAGAGAGAAGGCCCTCTGAAAGTGGCAATATTTTCACTTTGGATTATAAATGGATGGTAGGGGAGAACCATACCTTATGCCTGACAATAGGATTACTGCTTTTATGCATTGTTCTATTCTGGGATGACAGTCCAGAAAATATGTGACTGAAGGACTATTACTATTCCAACCTGTTCACAGCTTTTTCCATATTCAGACAATCAGAGCATGTACAATGTCAGTTTTCTGTGTTCATATGAATTTAGTTTAATTTTTTCTGTATAATCTGTTGATATCAAGCCTTTCATAAAGTTTGCTTAGTGTTTGCAAGTTAGATGACCACAAGGCTGTTTAACATGAGAGGATCAAGTGATGATTATTAATTTGTGACCTACGGTCATAAAGCATGTGAGACCCACAAACTTACATTTTGTGGCATTTTTTTTCTGTCTCTCATACATTAATTTGTTACTGCTTCAAAATGAGTGCTGATGGTTCTCATGCATACATATGAGGATATGGAGATATCCATACAGATGTGTGGGTTCATACACATGCAAACACACAGCTCGAAGGCAAGGTCTTTGATCACACATTTATAGAAAGTAAGAGTAAAACAACCAGGCTTGTTAAGTGGAACTGTATCAATTTCTGTATGAATAACTCTGAAACTGTCTTGGATTTTCTGTTGATGCTGAATCACTTATTGTATGGAATTGCCTGTCTCAGTTATATTTGTTGTTAGGAAATCTTCCAGGGTTATAACTGACAGGAAAAAAATGTTAATTTAACTCTGAAATCAACAACTGTCTTGGCTTGACACATCAGCCTAAATATTCCAATTTATCCTGCTAAATTTTCCATAATAATTGAAGTTCCAAGCAGTTTCCCACTACCTGCATTAACTAAACATAAGCTTAGTGCATTTCCTATGTCCCTACTCTTCTTCCAATCCCTATTATTATTATATATATTATATATTATTATTATTATTATTGCTATATAATACTATATATATATACTATATATATTACTATAGTAAGAAGACTTCCTAAGGATAGAATTGCTTTAATATAAGTGCCTAGGAAAAAACATACGACCACCCAGTTCCTTGGGTCCATACTAGGAACTAATATTTTGTAATTTATGAATTGTGATGATTATGTTCAGAAACTGGCAAAAAGATATCCTTGTATCATGAGAAAAGAGCATAACAAGGTTTATGTACATTTTGAGGTGGTTGTTATTGAATCTCCCACTGCCAAAAATAAAGCATCTACCCACATTACTTCATTTCATAACCTGACAGCTTAGAAAGTAGCAGACTTTAAAGCTGATGGTTGATGACATGTAAACTTAATTTCTTGCTGCTGTCTCAGAGGCAACACAAAGCTGAGTTAAAGCTGTACTGCTTTTAAAGCTGTAAAACTCTTTGCAGTCCTACATACATTTTTTATAACTGTTAATAGATTGGGGGAGCTAACATTCCATGTATTACAAAGGATTATGCCCAGTTTTCACTGATTATAATCCATATATTATGTGTTCTCAAAACAGATGTCAAGCATCGATCACCTCTCAAGCTTCACGCATGAGGTGAATTTCTAGACATCCATTTCTAAAACAAATAAAATCTGATTATGGTAAAAGACACCATCTTAATCTTCTACATTATGCATTACAAGTGTTTTAATTTTTAATATGATCACAGCTAATCTATTGTGTGTCATTGTCTGCTGTTTAAATTATTAGTTGGTTATGACTCGGTTCCATGCATTTAAGTCTACTCCCTGGGTTCTCCTCTAAAATGAATGATTTATTTTAATTGTCCCTGCCCAGTCACAAAAAAATGAAATAAATAAATGATTTTAAATGAATTATTTTTTTCTAGCCTCATCTCCATTGTGCGGTAGAATGCATGTAGGAGAACATTCATGCTGCCGCACCTTTATTTCTGGATATGTCACAATTCCTTTACAACATACATGTGCTTGCTGTCGATCTTTAACTACTAAAGTCTTTTTAGCAGTTTGGTCATCTAAACCTAGCATTCTCAATTTATTTCTGTGCAGAAGAATGTGTTAACCATAAAAAGTATGTGTTTTCTCCCCACTGCCTTAACCATTTGGAAGTCCTGTAGATTTGGTCATTTGGTTTGTCGGCTTTCTGGCCATCCCACCTACAATTTCCCCAGACAATGAATCAGGCTGATTATCGGGGGTTCAGAGCAAGAAGTCAATGCATTTAAAACTGTAAATGTATAAAAGTGGTTGAAAATGCCCAAAAGTTACTAGTAACCTGTAGAAAGGCACCGGAAACCAGCTGGTCCACTCAACAGAAGTTTAATCCAAAATGCACACGAACACAGTGGTTTAAAAGCGCAAAGCACATCAAGCACATAAACATTGTAAAAACAGTTCCCCTTACATTTTCATCTTACAAACTTCATCAGATAGGCATGTACTGTCCCAAAGGCCATGTTAAATACATTTTCAAATAGAAATTAACCAATAAGAAGCATTGATCAATTAAACAATTAACAATGAAGGTTCAATTTAAATGAATTAAAATACAGAATGTATGAGATGAATGAAATAAAATCTGTAACATGAAATCAGTCTTAAAACTTTTGTAATGTAAAATGCATTAAGTAGGGTGTATTGTGTGAATTGTCAACATAAAATACTCATGTTTTAAAACAATAAATATTTTATAAAAAAATTTTTTGAAACCATGTAAAAAATGGTAAAATAAGATAGCGTGAAATAGCACCATCTAGTGGAAGAAGTAAGAATGATTACATACATAAATAAATAAATAAATAAACTGACTATATAAAATATATAAATATTTATATAAATGTTGTTCTATAATTAATTTAATGTAATACTTGTCATTATACTGTTGTGGTTTATAATTTAGCAGACCTGAGTATCAGAACTGGCTTTAAAGATACCATGTCATTTAACCCTGGATGGTTACTGACATCCAACACCAATTGTCAGTATAACTCCCTGTATTCAAGCCGGGTCTCCCAGGGTCCTCCCCTGGGGTCAGTGGGTACAACTTCTATCACAAAGAATTTAAACTCAACATTTGCACATGCTTGTGAGTGTTTGAACAGTGCATTGTTATCATTTTTCTTTCTTATTGGGTTGGGAGGGTGGCCTAATGGTTAAGGTGTTTGCCTTGCAAACACATGGTGCAGGGTTTGAGTCTCACAAGGGATTATTGGCTAGGCTTAAAATGTCTCACAAGGGCAGTTAGCTTAGTACTAATCTATGAACCTATTATATCATACCCATGCTCATATATTCTTTGTTTTAACTTTCTCTCTGTCTTACGCACATAAAAAGAATCACATAACCCGCACAGGGAAATATAAACAACAACTGTGGTACTGCAATTTGCAAACCCTATAGTCACAATATGTTTGTTTCTACATTTTAAAAACAGGACCTCTCCATTCCAGATCTTACAATACTGAGGGCAGTTTCCACACTTGTGTGTTCCTTTCTTGCTACTCAAACAAGTGTCATAGTTTTGGTTGTGTGAACCTCCTTCTAGTATATTTTTGATGTTACGGCCTTTTTTATATACATATTTAAGTGGTTTCTCAAATATGCTGTTTAAATCTGATAACCTGGCAAACCTGTTCCATTCATTATTTATTACCCTTTTCACTAAATTAGTTTCACCACTATAAGTAATAACTAGGGCAGACAGAAATTTACCCCGGTTATCATCACCATCACCATTAAATGTGGCCATATCCAAAGAAGGCAGAGTTTTACCCAAGATGGGAGCAAACCTGTGAGCCCTGGCCTCTATGACTTCCGTGTAAACTTCAGATAACAAATCACCAGGATAAGCTCTAGCCTTAAACATTTCCATAATGTATTTACACTTGTTCTGAAAGTCCTGATCATCAGAGGTCACTCTACTAGCCCTCGCCAATTGACCTTTTAGTACTCCTTTGTGGTGTATTGGAGGTAGACACTCAGGACGAAATATTACAAGATGGTTGTATTTTTACTTAACATTTTAACATATAACATAACATTTTAACATTTTTAATTACACCAACACCATTATTAGCAAAGGACATTTTAACTTGTTTTTAAAAGGTTTTACTTTTATACCCAGGGTCAAAGCCAACATTGTGAATCTGTTAATTGATTTTAAATTATTTATTAGACAGAAACATTTGGAATTATTTTTCAATGGACTGGAGAAGAAGCACACACAACCCTTTAATTAAGAGAAGTACTTTTAACCTACCTCTACATCCAAAGCTCAAAAACTCTGAATCATGGGTGGAAAAGGAGTTAAGGGAACAACTAATGTACAATAGAGTAACCCCTAACCGGTGCCTTTCTACAGGGCATTTAAAACTGTAGTAGAAAATACCTCTGGTACTAAAACAAAGTTTGTTGATCTTGTGAGGTAAGTCCCTCATAATTTTTTTTAAATATGAATGCTGGCAGGCAACCAGATATTTTGGATGGCTAGAGGCCGGCTAGTGCTAAGCCTCAACTGATTTTGCAGAATGCATCTGATTTTGTCTAGTATACTTGTCATGCCTCTCATAATGTTTTTTTCATTTTTTTTTATTTCCTAGAAAAACACTGAGGATTATAGTCAGTTAAAATAGTATAAATTGGAATTCCATGCTTTCTATTTCTCATAACATATTTGTTAATGCAAAACCTGTTTGTTCTATTAAGTGAAATTTAGTAACATAAAAATGCTGGCGTGCCTGTGGGGAATATGACTAACTGTTCTTTGCTCATTATTCTGACTTTGCAGAATTACTATATTTGTGTAAAGGAACTTGGAATACTTTAGTATATAGCTACTGTTAACATGGAACATAGCTAAGATATAATGCATAGCTATCGTTTTTAGCTATAACTGGTGGGAGGGAGTGGGTGCTATCTGTACAAAATAACTGACCCTGCTGTTCTTTTCTCAGTTTAAAAAGTCCCTCTCTGGCTTTGCAGAACTAGTGAGCATTTGCAGTTTACTGTGATTTGTGTGAAACACTTTAATATGTGGTTACTGTCTCCATGGAACAAAGTTAAACTACAATACATGTCTGACATTTTTATCACAATCGTCTGGGGTGCACACAAAAGTAGCCATAAACAGTGGGTGAGGATTGGAGCTGTTGTTGAAAGTAACTGACCTTTTTATTGTTTACCCAGTTTAAACAGTTGCTAACAAGCTTTGAAGGGCTAGTGTGATTTTGTGTAAAGTAAGGTGGACTACTTAACTCTGTATCTGAGGTATGCACAGATAAAGTAGCGATAACAGCCGGGGCTGTAAGTAGAGGAAATGGCTAGCTATTTGCTATTGCTTGCTCATTATTCTGGCTTTACCGGACTAATGAGAGATATGTGAAGCAACTTGGAATTCTTTAATGTATGACAACTGTTTGTGAAGATCAAAGGTGAAATACATTACATAGCCATCCTCTTTCATCACAAACAGACATTATTAATTGTCCACAGAAATGGCTATAACTGCTTGGGTGAAGTGCGGGTTGTCTAGATGAAAGTAAATGACCCTCTTGTGAATTGCTCAGTTTAAATCATCTTTCAAAAAACATAAGGTATAAAATACATCACAGAAATCTAGACCTTCAGAGCCTCTGGTGGGCCGGTGCTGGATAAATGGATTTTGACACAGGTTTAGTAGGGGCTTCTGCCCTGAACCCCTTCTTGTCTACAGCTGTCTCTTCTCAGAGTTGTGAGTTGTGTACAGAATGTCTTTACAGTCTGGGGGTTGGGAGTTGTGGATTATCTCCATATTTGTTTTATTTACCTCCCAAACCTATGAGGTGTGCGCAGGTCATTATAGCTTGTATTAGGCTTGGGACAGTATGGTCATTATTTAACTTTTTTCACAAATTTCAGAAGTATACACAGATGGTCATTTTACCTTGTATTTGAGAAGGGTACTGTCTAGAAATATCAATTTTTCTCACTTTCCTCACAATCAAACATAATTTGCACATACAGGTGGCTATCATTTAGAAAAACATAAGGAGGTGTGGTGTTTATATATGCATGACAGTAACAAATTGAAATCTTTTATGTTCTATTTGTTTTTTTTTTTCAAGTTTGTCCCAGTCTGACATCAGAGAGGTACACAGTTGGTGACTGCTTTTTGGGAGCAGAGGTGAAGAGCCATGCTGAATATTACAGAACCAACTACTACAGTCATCTGTGTCTTCACTTTCATCCCAATCTAATACTAGAGAGGGGAAAGGTATGCAGATAGTAGTCCCAGATATGATTTATGATTCCTTGCAAAATTTGCTGTCTCAGTTTATTATGAACTGCTATTACATGTTTTGAGCATTAAGCCTTTGAAACAACGTATTTTTTCCTTGAAAGAAAAAAGAATGGAATTCTTTCCGTATAATTTTTGGTTAGACCATGATTGGATCAAATAGCTGGAATAAATTCTAAAAAGTACCTCAGAGCATCTAGATCCCTGGTGGTCTAACCACCCCCAGACCCCTGGCTTAATGCAGTTATTTCCACACAGTTAATACAGTGTTATCTTAGTCAGTTAGAGTTTGTTGAAGGGGTCCAGGAAGTAAATAGTATGGGAAGAAATTGCCAGGGAATTGTTATGGCTAGCTTGTATAGGCCCTAGGGCCAATAGCCTAGGACCAACCTATGAACCTACAAACCAATGAACCTATGAAAGGATGCAGAAAAAGCAAAGTTGAAGAATAACACTGAAATTCTTTCCTTAATAATGATTTTATTCCAGTCATCATTGGCTCATCAGAGTTACAGGAATCAGAGGAAGTTCAAGGTTTTGAGCCTTACAACCATTACACCTTGCCAATACCCTCTCTAGACTGTACATTCCTTCTTGGAGAAGGCTATGCCACTCATACCCGGAGTGAATTTATGAGTACTCACCACATTATTTCAGTCCTGTTTGAAGGAAGATAATGTATCACACAAGTAATAATGCCTGACAGGGTGTATGTTAGTGTGTAATTAATTCCCAGCTAGGGATGTTATGAGGCCCGACGCCTTCATCCTGGAAGGCCATTAATTACATATTAACACATACTCTGAAGGGCATTATGAGATGAATGAAATAAAATCTGTAACATGAAATCAGTCTTAAAACTTTTGTAATGTAAAATGCATTAAGTAGGGTGTATTGTGTGAATTGTCAACATAAAATACTCATGTTTTAAAACAATAAATATTTTATAAAAATTTTTGAAACCATGTAAAAAATGGTAAAATAAGATAGCGTGAAATAGCACCATCTAGTGGAAGAAGTAAGAATGATTACATACATAAATAAATAAATAAATAAACTGACTATATAAAATATATAAATATTTATATAAATGTTGTTCTATAATTAATTTAATGTAATACTTGTCATTATACTGTTGTGGTTTATAATTTAGCAGACCTGAGTATCAGAACTGGCTTTAAAGATACCATGTCATTTAACCCTGGATGGTTACTGACATCCAACACCAATTGTCAGTATAACTCCCTGTATTCAAGCGGGTCTCCCAGGGTCCTCCCCTGGGGTCAGTGGAGTACAACTTCTATCACAAAGAATTTAAACTCAACATTTGCACATGCTTGTGAGTGTTTGAACAGTGCATTGTTATCATTTTTCTTTCTTATTGGGTTGGGAGGGTGGCCTAATGGTTAAGGTGTTTGCCTTGCAAACACATGGTGCAGGGTTTGAGTCTCACAAGGGATTATTGGCTAGGCTTAAAATGTCTCACAAGGGCAGTTAGCTTAGTACTAATCTATGAACCTATTATATCATACCCATGCTCATATATTCTTTGTTTTAACTTTCTCTCTGTCTTACGCACATAAAAAGAATCACATAACCCGCACAGGGAAATATAAACAACAACTGTGGTACTGCAATTTGCAAACCCTATAGTCACAATATGTTTGTTTCTACATTTTAAAAACAGGACCTCTCCATTCCAGATCTTACAATACTGAGGGCAGTTTCCACACTTGTGTGTTCCTTTCTTGCTACTCAAACAAGTGTCATAGTTTTGGTTGTGTGAACCTCCTTCTAGTATATTTTTGATGTTACAGCCTTTTTTATATACATATTTAAGTGGTTTCTCAAATATGCTGTTTAAATCTGATAACCTGGCAAACCTGTTCCATTCATTATTTATTACCCTTTTCACTAAATTAGTTTCACCACTATAAGTAATAACTAGGGCAGACAGAAATTTACCCCGGTTATCATCACCATCACCATTAAATGTGGCCATATCCAAAGAAGGCAGAGTTTTACCCAAGATGGGAGCAAACCTGTGAGCCCTGGCCTCTATGACTTCCGTGTAAACTTCAGATAACAAATCACCAGGATAAGCTCTAGCCTTAAACATTTCCATAATGTATTTACACTTGTTCTGAAAGTCCTGATCATCAGAGGTCACTCTACTAGCCCTCGCCAATTGACCTTTTAGTACTCCTTTGTGGTGTATTGGAGGTAGACACTCAGGACGAAATATTACAAGATGGTTGTATTTTTACTTAACATTTTAACATATAACATAACATTTTAACATTTTTAATTACACCAACACCATTATTAGCAAAGGACATTTTAACTTGTTTTTAAAAGGTTTTACTTTTATACCCAGGGTCAAAGCCAACATTGTGAATCTGTTAATTGATTTTAAATTATTTATTAGACAGAAACATTTGGAATTATTTTTCAATGGACTGGAGAAGAAGCACACACAACCCTTTAATTAAGAGAAGTACTTTTAACCTACCTCTACATCCAAAGCTCAAAAACTCTGAATCATCGGTGGAAAAGGAGTTAAGGGAACAACTAATGTACAATAGAGTAACCCCTAACCGGTGCCTTTCTACAGGGCATTTAAAACTGTAGTAGAAAATACCTCTGGTACTAAAACAAAGTTTGTTGATCTTGTGAGGTAAGTCCCTCATAATTTTTTTTAAATATGAATGCTGGCAGGCAACCAGATATTTTGGATGGCTAGAGGCCGGCTAGTGCTAAGCCTCAACTGATTTTGCAGAATGCATCTGATTTTGTCTAGTATACTTGTCATGCCTCTCATAATGTTTTTTTCATTTTTTTTTTATTTCCTAGAAAAACACTGAGGATTATAGTCAGTTAAAATAGTATAAATTGGAATTCCATGCTTTCTATTTCTCATAACATATTTGTTAATGCAAAACCTGTTTGTTCTATTAAGTGAAATTTAGTAACATAAAAATGCTGGCGTGCCTGTGGGGAATATGACTAACTGTTCTTTGCTCATTATTCTGACTTTGCAGAATTACTATATTTGTGTAAAGGAACTTGGAATACTTTAGTATATAGCTACTGTTAACATGGAACATAGCTAAGATATAATGCATAGCTATCGTTTTTAGCTATAACTGGTGGGAGGGAGTGGGTGCTATCTGTACAAAATAACTGACCCTGCTGTTCTTTTCTCAGTTTAAAAGTCCCTCTCTGGCTTTGCAGAACTAGTGAGCATTTGCAGTTTACTGTGATTTGTGTGAAACACTTTAATATGTGGTTACTGTCTCCATGGAACAAAGTTAAACTACAATACATGTCTGACATTTTTATCACAATCGTCTGGGGTGCACACAAAAGTAGCCATAAACAGTGGGTGAGGATTGGAGCTGTTGTTGAAAGTAACTGACCTTTTTATTGTTTACCCAGTTTAAACAGTTGCTAACAAGCTTTGAAGGGCTAGTGTGATTTTGTGTAAAGTAAGGTGGACTACTTAACTCTGTATCTGAGGTATGCACAGATAAAGTAGCGATAACAGCCGGGCTGTAAGTAGAGGAAATGGCTAGCTATTTGCTATTGCTTGCTCATTATTCTGGCTTTACCGGACTAATGAGAGATATGTGAAGCAACTTGGAATTCTTTAATGTATGACAACTGTTTGTGAAGATCAAAGGTGAAATACATTACATAGCCATCCTCTTTCATCACAAACAGACATTATTAATTGTCCACAGAAATGGCTATAACTGCTTGGGTGAAGTATGGGTTGTCTAGATGAAAGTAAATGACCCTCTTGTGAATTGCTCAGTTTAAATCATCTTTCAAAAAACATAAGGTATAAAATACATCACAGAAATCTAGACCTTCAGAGCCTCTGGTGGGCCGGTGCTGGATAAATGGATTTTGACACAGGTTTAGTAGGGGCTTCTGCCCTGAACCCCTTCTTGTCTACAGCTGTCTCTTCTCAGAGTTGTGAGTTGTGTACAGAATGTCTTTACAGTCTGGGGGTTGGGAGTTGTGGATTATCTCCATATTTGTTTTATTTACCTCCCAAACCTATGAGGTGTGCGCAGGTCATTATAGCTTGTATTAGGCTTGGGACAGTATGGTCATTATTTAACTTTTTCACAAATTTCAGAAGTATACACAGATGGTCATTTTACCTTGTATTTGAGAAGGGTACTGTCTAGAAATATCAATTTTTCTCACTTTCCTCACAATCAAACATAATTTGCACATACAGGTGGCTATCATTTAGAAAAACATAAGGAGGTGTGGTGTTTATATATGCATGACAGTAACAAATTGAAATCTTTTATGTTCTATTTGTTTTTTTTTTTCAAGTTTGTCCCAGTCTGACATCAGAGAGGTACACAGTTGGTGACTGCTTTTTGGGAGCAGAGGTGAAGAGCCATGCTGAATATTACAGAACCAACTACTACAGTCATCTGTGTCTTCACTTTCATCCCAATCTAATACTAGAGAGGGGAAAGGTATGCAGATAGTAGTCCCAGATATGATTTATGATTCCTTGCAAAATTTGCTGTCTCAGTTTATTATGAACTGCTATTACATGTTTTGAGCATTAAGCCTTTGAAACAACGTATTTTTTCCTTGAAAGAAAAAAGAATGGAATTCTTTCCGTATAATTGTTGGTTAGACCATGATTGGATCAAATAGCTGGAATAAATTCTAAAAAGTACCTCAGAGCATCTAGATCCCTGGTGGTCTAACCACCCCCAGACCCCTGGTTTAATGCAGTTATTTCCACCACAGTTATTACAGTGTTATCTTAGTCAGTTAGAGTTTGTTGAAGGGGTCCAGGGAAGTAAATAGTATGGGAAGAAATTGCCAGGGAATTGTTATGGCTAGCTTGTATAGGCCCTAGGGCCAATAGCCTAGGACCAACCTATGAACCTACAAACCAATGAACCTATGAAAGGATGCAGAAAAAAGCAAAGTTGAAGAATAACACTGAAATTCTTTCCTTAATAATGATTTTATTCCAGTCATCATTGGCTCATCAGAGTTACAGGAATCAGAGGAAGTTCAAGGTTTTTGAGCCTTACAACCATTACACCTTGCCAATACCCTCTCTAGACTGTACATTCCTTCTTGGAGAAGGCTATGCCACTCATACCCGGAGTGAATTTATGAGTACTCACCACATTATTTCAGTCCTGTTTGAAGGAAGATAATGTATCACACAAGTAATAATGCCTGACAGGGTGTATGTTAGTGTGTAATTAATTCCCAGCTAGGGATGTTATGAGGCCCGACGCCTTCATCCTGGAAGGCCATTAATTACATATTAACACATACTCTGAAGGGCATTATTGCTCTTAGAGAATGGGCTCTCTGTAAAATTGTTGTGTTTTACTTACTTATTTTTATTGCTATATTTTTTAATATGTTTTGATGTAAAATAGTTCCTCTGCCTAATGTTTCAAACACACACGCACACGCACACACACACACACACACACACACACACACACACACACACACACACACACACACACACACACACACACACACACACACACACACACACACACACACACACACACACACACACACACACACACACACACACACATGTACACACACACACATGTACACACACACACACACGCACACACACACACACACACACACACACACACACACACACACACACACACACACACACACACACACACACACACACACACACCTCTGCTTCAGAAAATGCATGCTAATGGAAATCCTGTTATTCTAGCAACTTTCTAAGTTTATAAAAGCAATATTTAAAATATGTTCCTACTTTTGGTCCTTTGTTCCCCTGTTATTTGTGTCTCTGTCCAGATTTCTTGTGCTAAGAAGTTAAGAGGTATAGTCGAGTAGTACGGAAATCTCTTAAATGATGCTGCTGCTGCTACTAGGGAAAACGTCGATCGCTCTCACTCTCTCTCTCTCTCTCTCTCTTTCTCACTCACACACACACACACACACACACACACACACACACACACACACACACACACACACACACACACACACACACACACAGTCTCTTCTGTTTTCATACTCACATTCACTCACACACACAGACAGCAACATAAACACACACATGCACACTTTTTTCCTGTTATATTTATTTTTTTACACTCGCTAAACAGCAAAAGCACTGATTAGCGAGTATAAAATAATAGTTCAATTGATCTCTCTCTCTTACTCTCATACACTCTCACACACAGATATAAACACACACACACACACACACACACACATACAAACACACACACACACACACACACACACACACACACACACACACACACACACACACACACACACAAACACACACACACACACACACACACACACACACACACACACACACACACACACACACACACACACACACACACACACACACACACACACACACACACATACTTTTTTATTTTAATTTTTTTTTCTTTTTTACTTTATGCTTACTAAACAGCTGAAGTGCTGCTTAGTGAACGTAAAATAATGGTGGTCGTTTGTTTTTTTCTGTCTGAGCTCCACGGCAGTTTGATATGCTGCTGTGAAGTGGTGGACTCATTTTTCAGCAGGAACTACTTGTACATTAATACCCTGCTTGAGAACGTTCATTCTCCAGTCAGGGTGCTGATGTACAGTTCTCCCATTCTCTAAACTGCATTATCTGCACTGGAAGTCTATTCAAGAGGGGATAGAGATGCTGAGTTACAAATATGTCTTCCCACCTTGTTTTATTAATCTGCTGAAGAATAATAAGATCTCTGGTTCTGGTATTTCTGGGACTGTTTCATTTATGAAGGTACAGGATGTCCTGGACTACTGAGTCCTTCATTGATTGAAAGGCAAGGCAAAGCAAGGCATGGATCTCCTTTGATGAACCTATAAGACAAAGAGAAGGACAGTGCTTCAAGTCTTTTCTAGGTACCTTAGGAATTTTAAGCCCATGATCTTCTTTGTTGAGGACATCTGGGGTCTTTCCAACTCTTTCATATGTCTGGTGAGGTACATCCCAAAGGGGGTATTGCATTCTATAACTGCTCTGGCAAATGCTGAATACAAGGGAACCAGAACCTCTTTTGATCTGTAACATATGCCCTTGGTAATAAGTAGAAGGATTTCCTGACACCACACTACATGTTGATCAAAGCAGAGGGAATTATCAACCCAGGTTCATAGGTCTCTAATTATATTTTCATTTTGAAGCTGGGTATGGTCAATACCATATGCTTGGGCATGGTTTGTCTGCCAAATATGACAATGTTGCAGTTTGTTTGTTTGTGTCTTTTGGCTTTTCCCAGTTAGGGGTCGCCACAGCGGACCTCCGGTCCGCTAATGATTGGCACTGGAGTTTTATGTGCTGGCTTGCCGGGCCTGACGCACAACCTTCAATGAAGGGACGCCCATTCATGCACGTCACCACACAGAAGACACTCTAACTGAAAATTGAACGGGCTTATTAACACATAATCTAAGCTCATTTTCAATACACCAGGCATTTATAAGTGTAAGTTCCTGCTGAAGTGCTTCTGTCAGAGAGAGATTTGACAGTGATTCCCAGTTTGCAATCATCTGCAAACTTTATAAGCCATAGGTCTTATTTTTGGTCTGTTACTCTTAGTCATAAAAGTATCAAACAAAAGCAGTCTCATCACTGTACCTGCAGGATACCACCAGTGACTTTCATGTTCTCTGATGCTGTCCCTGACACATACACCTTGTAGATTCTGTGTTTTAGCCAATTTGCTTTCAATTTTATCATATAATGGTCTATTTGGAACGCATTTACTTTATTAAGTATGCTAACATCAGGGAATGGTACAAATGCATTACCCAAATCAAGGTAGGTTGCTTGTACTGTGTGACTGCTTAATTACATTTTCAAAGAAGTTAACCAGGTTCATCAGACAAGATCTAGTTTTTACAAAGCCAAATTGTTGAGGATCTAGTCTGATGAGATTTTAATGTTGATGTTAAACAAGTCTGTTATAATATATTTATGTTGGCGGATCACAAGGATGGTTTGCTTTTAAATTTCCTATTATGTTTGGATCTGGATGGGACTGTTGATCTCTAGATTTATTTAGGTGGGTATAAAACACCTTTCTGAATCTATCTGCAGAGGCAATATAAGTGGATTCTGAGACTTCATCTTAGAATTTGAAGAGATTTGTGCCTTGAAGTCTTTGAATTCTGATAAAATGGTTTCAGGGAGTTTAGACAGTTTGAGGGAAAAGGTTAACTTGCTTATTATCTCAATTAATTAGTAAGGGTGTTACTGGGGAAGGTGTGCATATTGATGCTACAGTTGCAAATGTCAGGTCAAGAATATTTTGCCTTTTTGCTGGGCTAGCAACACTGTGGCCTACTGAATTTTTTATTTATCAGGGCTAAAAAGTTGTGAGCATATCCCACCTTGGTGTGGAAGGTAAGTCAGTTAATTGATGAGTAGTTGAAGTCTCCCAGACTGATGGACTGTTTATGAGAGTGTATCCATGTCTAGGAAAATGATATGGACTTCTGGGTTCATGAAGGGTCTAATAAGTTCAATTTGTAGGTCTCTGGGAATCTGTCTAGAGGTTATTCTGATGATTCAGCTTCAAGAATTAGTTACTTGTAAATGTTTTTTAATATTTTTGAGATCTTATTGGTAGCCTTGATTTATTTATTTAGTGTGGTGATTTCAGCAGATTATAAATTCTGATCGTCTTGTTTAAGATGAAAGTGCTTAGTGGTGGAGTAAAGTTATTAAAGGTTTTTTACGATGGGTTTCATAGCTGCTTTTTTACCATTATGTGCACATTTTTTGTGGTATTTTACTCTCTATTTTTACTGTTTTGTTTTTGTAATCTGTCTAGAGGTGTAATGGTCTCTAACAAACATGGATATGCCACCACAGTTGCCATTGCGTCTGAAGACAAGGTAGACACTAAACCCAAGCATGGAAGGAATACTTCCCTGACATTTAAACCAGGTTTCAGTGATTACACATGTACAGATGCTTCCAAATACAGTAGTGCCTCAAGGATGGGCAGATTGCTGTTTAGTCTTCTATCATTGAGCAGAGCCATATTCATTTGATCATGTTTTAATAACTGATATGTACATTGTAATGGTCACTAACTAGACTTTGTCAACAAGATACCAAGAGGGCAGCAAAGGCTTTAGCCAGTATGTGGAAGTCTTTGAATGAGAGGTGCACGCTATCCTTTACAAATCAATAAGGGCTGTCAAACCTCTCTTTCCATGCTGTCACATACTAGATCCTGCCTAGAATGGCACCAATTATAGCCATCTGTTGAAGCCAATTATATTTTCTTTATATTTAGGCATAATTTGTGACGAAGGGAAGATTCCACTCAGTACAAGAGTCTTACTGCAATTGTGAAATGCATAGGCAGCTCAGACACATCTTTGCATTTTCCTCAAGGCTTTTCACCCCATGTCATTCACCCCCACACACATAACCACTATGTTGCTGCTGTCATTTTGAAATATCTGTGGTCTTGGCACCTGAAAGACAACTGAATGTCACCTTATCTCGGCCCGCCCTAGTGAGTTGGGAGCTTGTGTGTCTCACAATGGAATCACCAACTACCATAACATGTTTGGTTGTGAACTGATCTGGTATACTACAGTTGGGCTGTCATGTCTCATGGTGACTCTTTGTTAAAGGAAATATATTATGTTCTGTGATTTTTGTTTTAGCTGAAATGCATCTGAGACCACCTAGAACCTCTTGGTTTTTGGATATTTAGTGGCCATCAGACCCTTAATTAATTTACTTATTTCCTCCACAGCTATTACAATGTAGCCCTGCTCACTTAGTGTGTATTGGAAGAATGCTGGGAAAAGCAAAGTTGAAAAGTAACACTGAATTCCTTTTCTTAATTATGATTTTTGTTTGGCCATCAGTGGGTGAACAGGTTGCTTAAAAAAACTGTGCAATGCATCTCAGACCAGCTAGAACCCCCATGGCTCCTGGAGACCAAGTTACCCCTAAACCCTTGGCTAACAGCAGTTGTTTCCTTCACAGTTAATACAATGCAGTATTGTCTAAATAGGACGTGTTGAATTAGTAAATGAATGCAGGAAAAAAAAACTGAAAGTGTAAGACAGACTGTGAGAAAAGGAAGAAAAGAGTAATCTGGGTGCTGTGTATAGGCCAGAATGGGGGAACCATGGAAACAACAGGCAATGTGCAGGGGGGCGGTGCCATAGAGCCTTTCGCCCAAGGTACCATTTTAGCTAAGGCCAGCCCTGTTTGGTGGGTGCTGCTGTTCATTTGGTTATGAGGACTTTGCCTAAATGAGCAAGTCTGCACCTAGCATGAGTAAAGCCTACATTATTTGCACCTAACAAGCTGTTTTTCCTACTCAAAATTTTGCTGTTGTAATTCTCTGTATGTCATTTTTTTCTAGTAACCTTCCATTTTGTTGGCAGTGATGTTTTCAGTAAAAACTTTTCTGAGAAACAGATAGCTTTCAGCTCTAAGCTGTTTATGGCAATTAAAATAAAGCTCTGTATTGCAAAATGGAGTTAATTAAGTTGAAAATATAATAATATAGAGGATTAGGATTGGGTCTGCAATCTTACACATCTTATGAGTTTAAGACATGGATGACAAGGAAAGTTGTCTCGAGAACAATGATAATTCTTTATAGTATATGGTGCTGTATCTGTTTTGTGTACTACCAATGGAAGATGGAAAATGCACTGGATTAATTAATAGAAAAATGGAGAAATTAAAACGTGATTTGAATGATTATGAAAATGAAGTAAGTTATCCTAAACCTGGTGCTTATGGAAATGTATATAATGGAAATAAAGGGTTTAATAGGAATATTAATAACAATGTTTTTAATAAAAATAAAAATTTCAATAGAAATGATAGGGAATTTGATGAAATGGGAGAGAGATGGAGAGATGATTTGTATGATAAGAAATTTCCCCCATTGGAAAGAGTAAGGACTAATAATGGAATGGATGGATTGTCCCATGAAAATTTTCATATGAGGGGGGGAGAAGGGGGAGGGGGAGATACTAAGTATGTGTACCCCGGACCCAGCATCTTTAAGTATAAGTACCCCAGACCCAGTATTTTTTGATTTAAATGAACATAGTATAAATGATGCAAGTATTATAAATACTTTAAATGGGTTTACTATCTATAATTATAGTGATATGAAGCTTCAAGATTAACATTTTTGCCTATTGGGAAAAGGTTTTAAATTTATTCCACAAGTAAAAGGGGAATTGACAGCTACACTCCTGGATTTAAAATTATTTTTGAGAAAGGTTAATTTAAAATTAATATATGGTAAGAATGATAATCATGTAAATTCATACCTTATTGATAGAACTTTAGTGAGATCCTCAGTGTTTAATCCCCCATTGCATCCACAACTTAAAAATGTGGAAAGTATTATGGAAGCAGAAATTAGAAAAACATATAAAAAGATGGGAAATGAGATGAACATTAGTAAGGAGGAATTTAAAGCACTGAATGAGTTAAGAAATAATTCGGAGATTAGAATTATGAAGCCCGATAAGGGAGGGGGGCAGTCATTATGGACACTATTACCTATGAAGGAAAAATGAATCAAATATTGAGAGATGAGAATAAATATAGGGTGGTGTCCAGGAATGAAATTTCTTTAGCTTACAAGAAGATAGGTATGGAACTAGAAGGAATGCATAGTGAATTATTAATTGATGGAAAGATGTTAAATTATTTAAAGGTAGAAAAACCAAAAATACCAGTCATCTATGGCATTCCTAAAGTTCATAAAAATGTATTGAACCCACCGCTGAGACCCATTGTCTCAGTGGATGGTTCAAAAACATTACCTTTGGCCAAATTTATAGATAGTAAAACAAAACATATATGGGTTAACAAGTTTGCTATTTTAAAAGATTCCTGGGATTTGTTAAGGATGATAGATAATAGTATGTACACTGAAAATCTATTATTTGTAACAATTGATATAATAGATTTATTTTCATCCATTCCCAGTTTAGAAGGTATGAATATGTTTGAAGAGGAAATATTTATGGATAAGATATTGACACATAATGATAAAATAATTTGCACAGGCTTGATGGACATGGTACTTAAAAATAATTTCCTATTATTTAATGGGGAATTTTTTCAACAAACGCAGGGAGTAGCCATGGGAGCAGCCTGTGCACCTACTTATGCAAATATTGTACTGGCTAACTGGGAAGAAAAATATGTACTTAAATCGGAGTTCCACGTTCATTGGAATCTTTATAGGAGGTTCCTAGATGATATAGTTATATTCTGGATAGGGGGAAAAGAAAAATTAGAAGAATTTATAAAATATATTAATCAAACTACTGATTTTCTTAAATTCACCTATAATGTTTCTGAGAAGGTTTTACAATATTTAGATATAGAAATAACTAAAAGTGAAGGTAATTTTGCATCTAAAGTTTATAGAAAGATAACTTACTGTAATTCATATTTGCATTATAACAGTGCACATCCAGAACATAGTAAAAGAAATATAATAAAAGGCCAATTTGTGAGGGGGTCAAGAATGACAAGTAAATGGGAAGATTTTAAGATGGAATGTGACTTGTTAGAAGGTATGTTTCTAGATAGAGGATATAATAGAAGTTTGGTACAGAGTGTTAGAATGGAAATAGAAAGAGGGAGAATGGGAAAATTTGAGCCCATTTTAAGTATTAAAGAGACTATGAGCAGTTATATGGGAAACAATAGTACTTCTAACTCACAAGAAAAATATAAAATGTCCTTTGTATTAGAGTATAATGGTCTGAACCAAAGCATTAAATCAGTTTTCTATAGAGAATGGGAAAGATTCAAAGCTCTTACAGATTTGGAAGATTTACCCAGGGATACTCCAAGGGTAGTATATAAGAATGCTAATAATATAAAGGAATATTTAGAACAAAAGAAAAAGGAAAATAAAAATATAGGTACCAGCTTGAATTATAAAAGGGGTACATTTAAATGTGGGAAATGTGGCCAATGTAAATATATAGCAAATAAGGAAAATATATATGTAGAGAGTAGGGGTAAATTGATTAGGGGTAATGGGCTATACAATTGTGATACTAAAGGAGTAGTGTATTTGGCCACCTGTGTCAAATGTGGGTCATTTTACATAGGTAAAATGGAGAGAACTTTAAAAAGAAGAATATATGAGCATACCTATGATATAATAAAAATGAAGGAGACTAATGCATTGTATAGACACAGGAAGATGTGTGAAGATAGTAATTTTCAGTTTTTTGTAATTGAACATATAAAGAATAACATCAGAGGGGGACCATGGGAAGACACCATAGGTTTTAGAGAATTATGGTGGCAGATCACATTGCAAGCAAATAAATCCCCAGGCTTGAATGAATATATTTCAATTTTACCTCTACTGAAATTAAAGGCAGCTAAAATATAATCTTGAGTGCAATAAATTATATGGTCAATAGATGGTGCTATCTGAATGAATATATTTCAATTTTACCTCTACTGAAACTAAAGGCAGCTAAAATATAATTCTGAGTGCAATAAATTATAGGGTCAATAGATGGTGCTATTTGATGGAAATATATGCTATTAGAGTGGAAGTTTTATGAATGTTAATATTTTTAAAAACATGTATTTTTTAAAAATATGTATATATATAAAATATATCTAGCCCCTGCAAATATGAATGGAATTGATTTTTAGATATAATTTAAAGTTTTTAGAGAAATATGATGTATTTATGTGATTAAATGAAATGTATTTTAATATTAATGAGCTTTTTAAAAAAGTAAGCTGATTTGTTTATTTGAATTAATTGGTTATTTTTGATTGGAAAATGAAAAAGGAAGGAAGTATATAATGGAAGTTAAAAAATAATGGAAGGGATTATCTGATGAAGTCCAGTTACAGGACGAAAACGCCTTGATTTTGGAATTGCGTTAATAAAATTGTGTTTTGCACTTTGTTCTCAACTGTGGTGGAATCGTGTTTGGTGACATTCAACAGAAAACTGCTGTTTTTTCTTTTTTTTTTTTTTTTCTTTGTGTACTACCAGTTACAGATAAAAAAAGTGTAGGATTGTGAAACATTTTAAGGCTCTCATGTCCTTTGAAAGCTGCTAAGACACTTAGCACTAAACAGACAACAGGCAGAAATGAACTATCCCTCTGAAGAATAAACAACTTTAAAAAGTGTTAGACGCTTCATTCTGCTACCATGTTTTTTTTTATAATTGTGGCAAGATGAGGTATCTAACACCTTTTAAGACTGTTTTACCTTCTGCCACTGTTACTGGCCAGATGTCACTGTCTGTTGTTAATTCCTTGTTGTTGAGTCTTTCAGCTTTTTCCCGGTTAGGGGTCGCCACAGCGGAACTCCGGTCCGCTAATGATTGGCAGTAGATTTTTACGTGCTGAGTTGCCAGCCCTGATGCACAACCTTCAACGAAGGTACGCCCATTCATGCATGTCTCCACACAGAAGACGCTCTAGCTGAGAATCGAACAGGACAACGTCTTACTGTGAGGCGACAATGCTACCGCAGCACCATTGTTAATTCCTTGAATGAAACCTAATTTTGTAAGTGCTTAATAGTGTTTAAGAAAAGCTTCTTGGTTACTATTCTGATATCAGAAAGGTGCTTAATAAATTTGACTTTTTCCTGCTTTTTTAACATAATTGTAGTATTCCATGTATTACAAATAGTATGCATTTTTTAATTCAAGATGGTTTTGTGGCAATTGCTTACTATTTCTGGTAGTCTTTTACCATAAACAATTTTCTACTTATATATTTGCCATTTGTGACAATAAATAGTAACTAGCAAGCTATCACTTAACTCAGAAATCAGGAACAAAGATGAAAATAGTGAGTGATGGGCAAAGGCCTCAAATTAAAGACCGTTTTAAAATATTGGCACTGCTGATATAGAAAGATGGCAGATTAAGAAAAGTTGTAGTATATTGTATTTCCTGATTAATTTGTCTGTTAGTATGTCTGGCATTATACTATGTCTATACTGCTCACTGTTTTGTCATTAAAATCATACAACATTCATGAAGGATAAAGTAAAACCTTAAGGAAAAACTCAGATTCAAGTTTGATCCCTGGATTAACTTTGAAATTGCCATGCTTGATGTAAAATTTTGATAATGTTCTTCTAATTTATGCTAATTTGAACATTTCTACCAATGAAACATCAATGCGGACTAGTTTTATGCCTTAATTTACCAATTTGTTTCATTGCAATATGCATTGTCAATCTGTCCAGCAGTTAAACACAGACGGCTAAAGTTAAGAGCTGTTAATGGGTTTTATCCTGCAGTATTGGTTTCAATACATTCAGCCTCCACTTACAAAATATAATCACATAAGCAGACAGTGTTCCTGAGTTTCTCCTGGTAAAGGCCAGACCATTTAGTGGATCTGCATGGCTAACAGATGAACTTTAGAAACAATATGATAAATTTGTTTCTATGACAAAATGGCTATTAGATGTATCTTTCAGTGTTAGAATGCAACACCACCATATACCCAAGAGGCAGAGTGTCTCCCATAGCTATGGTTTCACTTGAAAATCAGGATTAGTTCTTTCTTGGAAGAAATTTATCAGTGTTTAGGCTTGGCACTAAACTCCAGCCCTCAGCTGGGTATCATGTAGTGGTGTACCTCATAAAGCCGCAGACAGTAATCAACAAAGCATGCCCAGATGATGAGGTAGCACAAAGGTCAGTTACTACTACCATTGCCATTCCTACCTTAAAAATCCATGAATGATTCATTTGGCCACCTGTCTGCTGAACGACCCAGTGAATTACTTTCATTAGTCTATCTGTAAAACTGAAAAGAGTATAATGCACTGGAGGAATATTATCTGTTTGACAAACGAATACAATAAAACAATGAACAAAATAGTGCGCGGCAATAAAATATAATGAATAAGCATGAGCTTTCATGTAAGAATGCATACTCAAGTAAATTTAAAAACTATACAACTTACATTATATACAGACAATAATTCAATTAAACAAAATTTAATTAGATTAATCAATCAATGATGTAAGCTCATTTGTTTCAAAACAGGTTTA
This sequence comes from Protopterus annectens, assembly GCF_019279795.1. NCBI lineage: Eukaryota > Metazoa > Chordata > Ceratodontiformes > Protopteridae > Protopterus > Protopterus annectens. Next base: position 1,232,174,827 of record NC_056728.1, read on the forward strand.
AGTGGGCAGTATTCATTTATGCCACGTTCATTGACAGCATTCAACCTAGTAATACATTCTTACTTATATACCTCAGTCCTATTAACAATATCATCTCTCCTGACGCCATCAGAAATCATATATAATACTAAAAACTTAAAATAATGTGTAATATCATGATGCAAAACATGTTTGACCAATGCATTTGAAATATTTAGATTTAATCTCATTCAAATGTTGTATGATTCTGACACGTAATCTTCCATTTGTCTTACCAATATAAAACAATGTACAAACTGTGCATAAGACCAAATAAATTAAATTAATGCTATTGCAATTGGTGTAAAGGAATAATTCATACTTTCACTTTGTAATTGGATGTATAAAACAAGTTGTGCCAATATAAATAGAATAATGACATTCCATACAAGGAAAAGAACCCTTTAAAATCTTCACATCCATCCTCCTAGTATTAGGAGTAACTGAAGCAGGCAATCTATAACAAAGCTGTTACTTCAAATTACATTTGTTCTTAAAAACTATCTTGTGGCTGATACCAACAATCTGTCTAATATCAGGTGACCTTGACAAAATGACTAATTCTCCTTTATAATATTAACTATCAGTCTAGCATTGCTTAAATAAGTTATAATATAAGGAACAAAAACGTTGCTATAAGTAATTTATCCCCCTGATGTCTCCTCATGAATCCAGTATGGGAACATAGTATCATAGCACTAATTGTAGTATTAAACTCTTTATGACTATACCCTTACTGTAAAAAAAAATCCACATTAGGTGAGCTTCAGTCTCAAAAACAAAATCATCTGATGTAAACCTAGATAATCTACAAAATTGCTGTGTCATTGTAAGTAATTATTTTTCTTAGTTTTCTTCCTATCTCTAGTAATAAAAGTCTGCTACATCGCAGCATTGTAACAGTAACTAGCTATGTTTTCCTTAAAAACAATGTTTCTCCTGTGCATCCAGTGACTGATTTGCCTGTTTTTCCTTCTCACTGCTTGCAACATTGTACTTATGGAGTATAATGATCTTTAACATATTTTGCCTCAGTCTGTAATTGTAGATGTCAAGCACATTCTACCTTCTAGGTAACAGTGCTGTTTCATCACCTTTCTGCCCCCAAGCACCTTTCTCCATAGCTATTCATTGTATGATGATGGAAATGCTGAGAGATTCAGTGTATTCAGTCCACTCCTCAGAAATTACATCTTGGCGGTATGCGTCTGTCTACATTAATCCTCTGTCTCAATGTATGTTGCCTTCATGTGATGTTTATGAGGCTATGCCTTGCATTTGCAGAAAGGGGTTATAAAATTAAAAGAAGCTATACAGAACAGTATATCTTCTACAGGAGACTGATGCTTTATAGCTGTAAGACTAATTCACACAGCAACTTTATTATTAATGATTGACATCCATTATATTAGCATAGTACCAATTACAGCAGTATTAAACCTGCAGATTTTGTTTGCTTTTTTCATGGCCTTCCTCCACAGAAAGTCCTTTGAATGCTGCTTCCTCCATTTTCATGATATTATGTCCTTGAAGCTGGGACTTAATATTTCTAATTCTTGCAGGTTTTGCAATAATCCTAACTACAGACACAGACTCCTATCCTATTATGTGATATGACTGATATCTAAGATTACCCATTATACCCAGGTCTAGAGGTTAAGGCAGTATAATTTGGAATGTTTTCTTTCTATTATTTCATTTTCTTTTGTCCTCTTTTGTTTTCTCACATCATTTATTTATCTTGAGCAAATACATCTCGCTTTACAATTATAATTTTATGTATGTTTGATAATTGTTTTTTTTTCTAATAAAATATCTGTATTTTATTTCATATTTTGTAAATATGTGTGATATACAAATACATAACTCAGATATGATGGATATTATTGTTGATTAGTGGTAAGATCTCTGCCAAAAGCTGCATAATCCAGGATTAATTTGTAATGTTTGGTCACTGTCTATGTGAACTTTTATATGTTCCCCCCATGTCTGCAGAGGTCTTCTCCAAATACACTGATTTCTTTCCATCTCCAAGAATATATACATACAGTTAATTTGAAAGTAAGTTACATTGAAAGTAAGTTACATGACTGCCCATGCTTAATTAAATAATAATGTATACTGTTGCTTTTACAATTGGCATAATTCTAAAGAGCAATAGCTCATCTTTCTAATTTAATCTTTTTTAGATATTTTGTCATGCAGAAATTATCATACAATATTGAGCATATTGTGAAAAGGACTGTAACATCTTTGAACTGCTAGAGACAAAACCAGTTCTTAATTTGTGATACCTTATCACCTAATGGGTTAACATAAGGCCTTGGAATAAGTATAGAGAATCCTGTCTCCATACTCATCAGTCGCTCAATTAAAAAAGGTCTTGTCCCTGCTGTCTGGAAAAAAATGTACATTTTGCCCCTACACAAAGGAGGAAACTCCACTGACTCTTCAAACTTTAGGCCCATTGCTATTCTTTCCCCCCTTTTCAAAATTCTCAAAAAAATGGGTACACAGACAGCTAATTTCTTATCTCACCCAAGAAAACATCCTCACCCCCACACAACATGGCTTCAGACCTCATCATAGCAGTACTACTGCCCTTATATCTTTTACTCATTCAATTGCCTCATCTCTTGATAATAGCAAGTTAGTCCCTTGCCTGTTTCTTGACCTCTCTAAAGCCTTTGATACTGTTTCCCATAAACTCCTTCTCTCCAAACTTTCCTCCATTAACCTTTGTAGCTCCTCTCTTAACTGATTCTCTAGTTATCAATCTGATCGGCTACAATCTGCTAAATGGCTCTCTTATTCCTCCCTTTTCCTCTCTGTTCATACCAGGGTGCCACGAGGCTCCATCCTTGGGCCCCTCTTATTCAACATCTTTACTAACAACCTCTACCTTTCCTGTCCTCACTCCACTCTGATTCAATATGCTGATGACTCAGCTATCATCTCTACTTCTGACAATGTTCCTCATCTTCTCTCCCTCACTCAAGAATCTCTGCATTCAGTTGAAAAATGGCTCACTGCTAATCAATTACTACTTAACCCTAACAAAACTAAACTTTTACTCTTCCTACCTAAATCTCTCCAACATCTCAAAATCTCCTTCTCCATATCCTCTCTAAATAAAACTTCCATCAAAGTTAAATCACATACTAAACTCCACGGAGTTTACATTGATGATGAACTTAAATTTGACATTCACATTAATAACTATATAAAAAAACTCACCAAAAACTTGGATTGTTATACAGGAACAAAAGATTCCTAACTCCAGAATCTAAACTGTCCTTAGCACAAGCATACCTACTTCCCACACTTCTGTATGCTGCCCCTTTATTCTCCCATCTACAAAAGAATCTGACTACCAAGCTTGAACACACATATAATAAAATAGCATGATTCACCAGTAATCACCCTTGTCGAACACACACTGTCTTTCCCTAAAAAACTTCACTGGCTTGAACTCCAACACCAAGTCCTCCTGCTACAGCTCCATCTGGCCTACTCAGTCCTTTACCATCCACTTGTTTGTCCATCTCTGACTAATCTTATCTCCTCCTGTATCCCTAAGCATAATCTACGTAGCTCTGACCAACTCCTATTGTGTATCTCCAAACCTAACAAATCCATTGGTATGATACACTATAGCTACTCAGTCACCTCTGCCTGGAACAAACTTCCTCTACATATATGCACACTTGATAATACCCACAGTTTTAAAATAGTATTAAAGGAATTCCTGCATACAAAAAGTAAACAAAAGCTGTTTCAGTATGAAGAAATTTATTATAATCCAAGCCAATAGTAAGCGCTTTCATCTCTTATGCAAGAGACTTCTTCAGACTATGGCTTTGCCATAAAAAAAACTTATGACTTAAATACTACATTAATTAATATTTTAAAACACCATTTAACATTTAAAAGCACAGTGACATAAAAATGCACAGTAACCATGCATACATTAATGCTTCAACCCCTTTCTTTTTAAATACATTACAAACTCTTCCCTGTTATTTAAACCTGGAGGGGAAACAAGCATTTAGTTTAACTTGCCAACAATATTCTGGCCAACCTAGTTCTTCTTCAACATTTACTGATTTAATATTTTTATGCACAGTGTCCAAAACTATACATTTAAAATTAATTTTACATTTCTTATCAACATAATGTTTGCTCATAGCATTTTTTGTATCTCCATTACTAATAGCATAATTATGTTCATAAATTCTTTTGTATAGTTCTCTCTTTGTTCTTCCCACATAAAATGATCTACATTCTGAACACATCAATAAATAAATAAAATTTTTTGGTTTACAAGTAAACCTCCCTAAGACTTGGACTACTGTTTTCCCCACTAATAATTCACTACTATCAGTAAATAAATATTGGCAATAGTTACAATTATAACATTTAACCATCCCTTTTCTTACCTCAGCTTCATTAACTTTATTTAGTTTACTTTGAAAAAGATCTTTAAAGTTTCTAGCCCTTTTCTGTACAAACTTGGGTCCATTCCCTATTTTCTCCATAATTTCTCTATTTCCTTTTAAAATTCCCCAGTTTCTCCTCACTGTATTCTTTATAATGTTTGAATCTGTACTATTTTGTATTGCTAATGCTGTACTATAATTTTATGTGTTTTATCACCAACATTCATATTGACATTATTTCCAATATTATGCCTCTTAATTAATTCATCAGTGAACAACCTTTGTACTTCATCTTGAGGGTATCCTCTTATTTCCATCCTTTTACAAAAATTTAAAGCTTCAAGCTCAAACAATTCATCATCTTTAGTTAAATTACTAATCATTTTAAGTTGTCCCTTAACAATATTAACTTTCTTATATCTTATAAATCTTAGAAATTAATTTATTATCATATTTATATATTGTCAGATCTAAAAAATTGATTTTATCTGCATTATAACTATATGTAAATTTTATATAGGAACAAACATTATTAATGTAATTAAAAAAATTATTTAACTTATTAATAGTGCCATCCCACACTACAAGGACATTGTCAATAAATCTTAACATCTTGACTATATGTTTACTATGTTCACTTTCTAAAATATTGGTTATTTCCCAACATTGCATAAACACATTAGCATAACTAGGGGCTAGAGCAGCACCCATCGCAACACCATTTGTTTGGACATGTATTTGATCATAAAACTCTAAATAATTATGACTCAAAACTAAATCAATCATCTCCATTAATAACCCTACTGTACTTGGGGAGAACACTTTAGATTCTAATAGTTCTACCCTTACTGTCTCCATTCCGTCTTTATTCAGAATCATGATATACAAAGAACTGATATCTAATGTAACCAGTATATGCAAATCAGACACCTGAATCTCTTCCAGTTTTTTTATACAGTCATAACTATCTTTTATATAAGTCTTACCCCTTGGTACTACCCTCTGTAGATGCTTGTCAACAAACACTGACATCCCTTCAGTTTTGCTATTTCTACTCACCACTATGGGTCTTAATGGTGGGGAATCTAGGTTTTTATGGATCTTTGGAATACCAAAGATCCTACTTATTTTTGGGTTGTTATTAGATAGATTTCTTTTAGTTTTCTCATCAATTCTTCCTGTGTAGAACCATTCTTCCACACAGGAATCAATTAATGAAAATCCCTTTCTTACTTCTGACATATTCACAGGTCTATAAAAATTTGTGTCAGACAACATTTCTTTCATTTTATTTTCATATTAATTTCTATCCATCAATACCATAGAACCACCCTTGTGAGCTTTAAAAATTAAAACATCTTCATTTTTGATTAAAGCATCTAAACATTCCTTTTCTTTTTTTGTTAGATTATAATATCTAAAATTCGTATCATTATCTAACATTTCAAGCATCTGAAATTCACATACATTAAGGAACATTTCTAATTCTTTGATTAATGGTGGATTATAGCAACTCGGTTTATACATTTCACAATTATCTTGCATTTGTGCACCAAGTAAAATGCTCAAATTTAATTTCCTCACATAGTGTCTAATTTCGTTGATCATCAGCAACTTATTCACTCTTTTCACTGGAGCGAAATTCCACCCTTTATTTCACACACAACAATCTCCATAAGACAGTTTTTTACTGGATAGATTAATAATTTTGAAATTTACAGTACCTAAGTCTTCCAGTATTGTTGTTTCCTGTTACAGCTTTTCCCTGGACCCTTTCTGCCATACCATTTTTTTTGTGGCCATTGCTGCTGTTTATTCGAATAATTAAATTTATCATTGCTTTCATCTGCCATCACTTGAGCCCACGATCTCACTTGATTGTCAATTCTTTGATACACATCAATAACTTGATTATTTTCCGCTATTACATTTCCTTTTTGCTGAGGTTCCATTACTGTCGGTTTGGTTTTGTTGGCCTACTTTGTTTTTGGTCTAACTGCTTGTTCCGTTGCTTTAATTCCTTGCCCAACTCTGGGTTCCATTCTTTCATTCACAGTGGTTGTCTTTGAAGTTTCAGCCACATTGGTTTTATTATTTAGTCTTTCAGACCTTCTTAAAACATTTAACTCATCCTCTATTACTGAACCATCTCCATAGGATTCTTTCATACCACTATTACTTTGTAGCTTCAGCCCATACGCCGCTGCCACACCCCCAGCGTATTCATTCCGGTCTCTGAAAAATTTCTTAGTTTTCTCTGGCATAGCTCTTCATTGAGTTTGAGTAAATTCTCTTGTACAATACTCATCTTGCTGTTAAAATTCTCTAAGGAAGTATTGTCTTTTAACACGGTGAAGTTAGTTTTCACTTTGGCAGTTAAATCACTGATTTTAATGTTATTAGTTTCACTAAGCAATTATATGTACTGAAGCCCCACCTTTTGATTAATTTCAAGACATTTCTCTGTGAGAACTTTAGGCAAATCTCTACCTGCTGGTAGATTTTTAATTCTTAGCCCTTTCGGCACTTGTTTTGCTTTCAAACAATTCTCAAAGAATAAATTGTCCCACTGAAGATGTTTCAATGTAGAGAAATCTTTTTCTAAAAGATGAAAACATTCCTGAATATTAAAAGAAGAGTTTGTTGTTCCTTCACACAAAACACTTCTTTCCACATTGAAAGGATTAACAGGAGGAGCTAAACAACCATTTAAAATCTTTTCTTCACAATTACTACTGAAACCAGCTCTGCGATAGTTTCTCATGAGCGGGTTTACTGTCCCTTCTTCATTTACAATAAACAAAGCTGCAAAGCTCATTCCTGGAGCAGTACTAATCTCCATAATTGACACGCTGCAACAATGTCAAACACTTCAACAAAAGCAGCAAGCAAATAACTCCAAAAATCCAAAAAGTAAATAAAAGCTGGGTCAGTACGAAGAAATTTATTATAATCCAAGCCAATAGTAAGCTGTATCAGCAGGCTGTGTGTTAAACGATACCCCGAGTGGTTAACATTAATAATGTTTGTTCCTATATAAAATTTACATATAGTTATAATGCAGATAAAATCATTTTTTTAGATCTGACAATATATAAATATGATAATAAATTAATTTCTAAGATTTATAAGAAAGATTTTCAAAATAATATGTATTTGCATTATTCTAGTTTGCATCCTAAAAGAACTAAAGTTAATATTGTTAAGGGACAACTTAAAAGGATTAGTAATTTAACTAAAGATGATGAATTGTTTGAGCTTGAAGCTTTACATTTTTGTAAAAGGATGGAAATAAGAGGATACCCTCAAGATGAAGTACAAAGGTTGGTCACTGATGAATTAATTAAGATGAATAATATTGGAAATAATGTCAATATGAATGTTGGTGATAAAACACATAAAAATTATAGTACAGCATTAGCAATACAAAATAGTACAGATTCAAACACTATAAAGAATATAGTGAGGAGAAACTGGGGAATTTTAAAAGGAAATAGAGAATTTATGGAGAAAATAGGGAATGAACCCAAGTTTGTACAGAAAAGGGCTAGAAACTTTAAAGATCTTTTTCAAAGTAAACTAAATAAAGTTAAAAAAGCTGAGGTAAGAAAAGGGATGGTTAAATGTTATAATTGTAACTATTGCCAATATTTATTTACTGATAGTAGTGAATTATTAGTGGGGAAAACGGTAGTCCAAGTCCCATGGAGGTTTACTTGTAAATCAAAAACATTTATTTATTTATTGATGTGTTCAGAATGTAGATCATTTTATGTGGGAAGAACAAAGAGAGAACTATACAAAAGAATTTATGAACATAATTATGCTATTAGTAATGGAGATACAAAAAATGGTATGAGCAAACATTATGTTGATAAGAAATGTAAAATTAATTTTAAATGTATAGTTTTGGACACTGTGCATCAAAATATTAAGTCAGTAAATGCTGAAGAAGAACTAGGTTGGCTAGAATATTGTTGGCAAGTTAAACTAAATGCTTGTTTCCCTCCAGGTTTAAATAACAGGAAGAGTTTGTAATGTATTTAAAAAGAAAGGGGTTGAAGCATTAATGTATACGTGGTTATTGTGCATTTCTATGTTACTGTGCTTTTAAATGTTAAATGGTGTTTTAAAATGTTAATTAATGTAGTATTTAAAGCATATGTTTTTATGGTAAAGTCATAGTCTGAAGAAGTCTCTTGCATAAGAGATGAAAGCGCTTTGTATTGGCTTGGATTATAATAAATTTCTTCGTACTGACACAGCTTTTGTTTACTTTTTGGATTTTTGGAGTTATTTGCTTGCTGCTTTTTTTGGAGAATTCCTGCATACCTCTTGGATCTGCTCATGCAATGACCCCACTTGAACATCTTCCCCCTTGCCTCTCTCTCATTCGGCTAAGCCTCCCTTTTCTTTTCTACCTCATCTCCATATTTAACTCTAATCTCTAATATTTCTACCTGCTCCACTAGTCTCCCCCTTTCAAACAGCTATTTTCCCCCTTCAATCTTCCTTCGCCACTAATTTCCCTCCAGTCTCCGCCTCAGCTTCTCCTCAAGTTCCTTACTCCTCCTATTGCACTTTTATACAATGACTATGCTGCTGAGCTCTCCTATCTCACAAATTTGTTCTAATCCTTTGACTTTCAAATTTTATTGTAGAATACCTAAAATTTACTAAAATGTCTTTTCTTTGTTTTTGTAACACTTTAGTTACTCTGTATAAAGTTTAATTCCACTTTTCCTTTAAGTTTTGTATTTATCACTGTATTGCTAAATTTTGTAATGGAGCTTTTCTCCTTGGGTCTCTGCTGAAAAAGGGCATCTTGCCCAGTCAGACCAACCCAGTTAACAAATGTCAAATAAATAAATAAATAAATATTTGTTTGTGAAGCGTGAATTATTTGTGTAACTTTGGCATTGTGCAATAGATATTAGTTTGTGTAGTTATTTATTTTCTACAGTCGGAATCATTCACTAGTCAGCATGACTTACACAGTTTTACATTTGCAATAACATTTATTTGTGTTTGCACCATGTTTTGAATGTATTTAAATTAATTAATTCTCTACATACTTAGTGATTCTGATTTTTTTTTTTATATGAAGGAGGTCAAATCAGGGATTTCTTATTGTATACTAGATTAATACGTATACAACCATTCTCTAGTTTTAATAAGTGATTAAACAGTACAGTTTATTTCACTATTACCGTGGCTTTGTTTGTTCTCAAAAATGTGTGACCAATCGTAATTGAAAAGATAAACTGTGGTACTGTCATTATAATGCAATAGCACATTTTTATTGCCAAAGTATAATAAACAAAAATGCAGTTATATGTACATCCATATAGTTGAGGCAGCAGTGGTTAAGAAATAAAGAGTTAGAAAAATTGCATGCACTATATTTTAATTGGCTGTCTTGGCATTTTAATAAAGAGATACTACTGTAAAGGCACTCTGTGTTATATAGTATTTACAAGGCCTTATGATAACTAATCCAGTAGAGAATACGCTATCATACATAGCAGTTTGTTTTGTCTCTACTGGCTCAAAAATATTGCAGTTCTTTCCACAATATGCTCAATAGTATGTCATAAAAATCTTGTGACAAACAGAGACACCAACGTCACTCTGCTATCATAATCTTCATCGATATTATCTTGGTCACTGATATCATAATCTTCATTGATATTATCTTGGCCACTGACAGTGTAAAATGATGCCGTAGACTATTGTAAACTTAATGAACTCTATTGCTTTGAAATCTGCAAAAATCCTTTCAAGAGAAGTTAGCATTTCCACATCTTTGTAGTAAAACACACCTTTTGTTATTAACTACAAATTTGGTCAAAATACATACTTATATGTACAGATGACATATTCTGTAACAAACTTATTTCAGGGTGGGCAAGCCAAAATGTATTGTTGCCAGTACAGAAATAATTTAGCACCTGTAGGACAATGCATCTTCACCATGCATGACGTATCGCATTCCTCTGACTTCCTGTTTCCAGAATTTCAGCTACTCAAAAGTTATTTGAAACTGTGCAGGGCAAAGTCTGAATGTAAATGAAACAGTGGTTTGTTACACAGTCTAGAAGACATTCAGATTTGGATCTGTAAAGCAACAGAAGTGGCGTGCTGGCACATTAAATTCTAAGGACTCCTTTAACACCATATCCAGTCAATGTCTAAAGATTGTCTGTGACTCAAAGCCACCGACCTTTAGCTGTACATGCTGATACATTTTAACTTACTATTTTACTAGTGCAACCCATGGTTTTTTTTTGGTAATGGGTTTGAGGAATATCTGGAAGGTAATATAAAATGTGGTTTGACAGGTCAGAATATAATACCTTATTTATGAATGTACCAACTTTGCTGCAGGGTGACTGGGAAGAGTCAGCAGCTTTTGTTTCACAGAGACTAGGGGTACGACCTATCGAAAACCAGTACCCACACACCTCATCACTTGTGGAAGTTCCTCCAGTGGCTCTAATATGGTAATCAGAGCCTATGTCGTATTCTTTGTGGGTGGAAGTTGTTTTTACTAGATTTAAATAGCTTTTCACCTAATATTTGTTTTTATGCTGTTAATGTTCTCTGAGTGCTTGATTTCATGGAACTCTGTGTATTCAATGCTATCAGCACTGCTTGTGTTGTAAACATGTCTCATATGCTTCTTAAACCTCAGGCAACTAACTACCATCAGTATTATATGCATTAGTTTGAGCTGGGGTTACTTTGTACCTGAAGGGGGTCTTTGAACCAGTTACCTAGCTTGTTAACCAATACATAAATAAATATGTCTCTTTAAGCAATGTCATGCTTGACTACATAATAGCAAATTGTTACTTTACAGGCATCATTTATCTCTATGCCGAATTCCCTGCTGTTGGGATGTTTCTGTTCATTTAGCATGAATTGCATTTGCTATTTGAATCAGTAGCAACAACTTTATGTCTTTTCTAGAAACATGGGAACATATTATATGTACAAATTATTCAGTGAGCAAGATAAACATTTTACATATTTTGGCATGCAGTGATGAAAGCTTTCACCTCAGAGAACAGAGTGTGTGCAAAGCACTGGAGAATGCATGTGTCACTTTGCCAATCTTAGACAGTCTATCAGTACACAAAGTCATGTCAGACAATATGAACCCCATTTACTGATATTTTATGCTACTACATAAATTTGTCCAATATTCTTCAGAAGACAATTGGTTGTTGTGCTCTTTTTAACCCATTACCTCTGAAATTGCCTTTTATCCACATTAGTACTCACCCCTGATTTATTTATTTGCACGCTTATTTACATTTGCTCAGTAATCCTCATTTTAAATGGAGCAATCAGGGACAAACACTACAGAAATAATAAAGCACATAAAGATAATAGACAAACAAAAAAAGTGAGGCGAAACTGCTTAAACAAGTAATTATGGGCAATGGTGAAATAAAAAAGTTAGTAAGATACTTTAAATTATATAACACTCCTTTAGAGTGATAATAACTGCAAGCATGAAATTTTAAGCTAGAACACATGTTACAGAGCCAGCACCATGGCCTAGAGGGATAAAGCCCAAACTACAGCCCAGGCAACCTGGGTTCAATTCACATATGAGGTGCTGGCAGTGAGAGTATTCATCTAGGCACTCCCTGAAGGGAGATGTGGTCCATAGAGGGGAGTGACCCTTGGATGAAATAAACAAAAGGGAGGGTGTGGGGATGAGATTATATCATCAAATAAAAAAAATCCCTCATTAGAAGTAGTCGACAACAAGGCTCTTCAGGACACCCTTAAGATCCACACATGCCCCAGCCATGAGTTGCGGAATGTCAGGAAGACTTGAGATTGGAAGGAGGAGCAAGTAGTCCTAGCAACGGATGGGAGCACTTGGACACCCGGAAAGTCTGAAGCAGAAGATGGGGGAGAACATATGCTGCACATATGGGGATGCAGAAATATTCCTCTCAGAGAGAGAGAATATCACATGCAGACATAACTGACACAGTTAGAGTGTACATTTGAGAGTCTACAAAAGTCTAAAAAAAACTACTCCCAGACAGTTGCAGTTTGCAGTTTTTGTTCAGTTCTCTAAAGCCTAAAGATTACATTTTTTAACTGGTTAGACATAAATGCTGTTTATTCAGAACACTTTCCCCACCTCCCATCTTGGACTAACTATATAGATGTTATGTTTGGTTTTATATTATATACCTCAGAGTTAACTACCCATAAAAATAAATGTAAATAATAAAAATTAATGTCATGGCCACAATTGGAGATGGTTAAAGGTCCAGATTATGAAGATGCCTGCTAAACCAAGAAATCTGTCATTTCCATCTACCTTGAGAAAAAACACTATAGTAAATAAGACATTAATTTAGTAGTTTATTTTATTTAACTATTGAAGTTTTGGAAAAGTATTCTTAACCATTTTCGATTTTCATTGTAGCTGCTGTGGGTGTCTTTGTTTTCTTGCTACTGAACTCTCACTTCCTCATTAGTCACATGTACAAACGACACTGTAAAGCATAATCATCATTTAAAGTGGTCCCCCATTTCTTGATAAACCACCAATTTTGTCATGACAGTTTTAATGGTCAGAACACGAAATTTGAATCCTGCTACAGTCTTGTACAACCCAGCCTCAGTGTACCATCAAATTAAAACCCTACAACCACCAGCTGCCTACTGATCGTCTTATGATATGCAGTCCATTTATCAAAGAAATACCTGAAAATTCATTTCAGTTGTCTTCTTTAGTAAAAAAATGAAATGTGAACATGAAATAGTATCTGTATAGTATGTTAATAATATATAAAAAAAGAGCCAATACTTTAAAAGCATATGTACTTTACTTACTTAACTGTTTTAATTTCAATGTATTGAGCAGGTAGGATCCATTTTCCATTGCCTGCTTTAAAGTGATTATTATTTAAAGAAAAAAAATGTGGAATTGTTGCCACATCACAGGAGTAAGGGCAACATTTTGTGAGGGTGTGTTCCTGTTGGTTTCAGAATCAATAAATATACTGTCACTGAGAAAAAACGATAAAGATAGTGATTAGTTGGCCTGAAGTACCTCACAGATGATTTGTCAAAGTCATTTCTGTAAACTAATGAGATTTACACAGTGTTGCAGTGATAAAACATGCTGCCTTATAGCATATGATTCTGGGGTGCCATCTATTTGCAGCTTGCAGAAACTGCTTCGATCCACATCAGACTTTTCCAGATCTTTGGTTTCCTCCCACCCCACAATTATGCTGACAGGTGGCCTGGCAATCATCTGAACTGCTGTTTTGTGTGTGTGTGTGTGTGTGTGTGTGTGTGTGTGTGTGTGTGTGTGTGTGTGTGTGTGTGTGTGTGTGTGTATGTATGTGCACTGGAAAACAGAATGAAAGAATGACAAAATGAATGGATGGATGGATGGATGGATGGATGGATGGATGGATGGATGGATGAGTAAGTGATAGGATATCATAAACTAGCATTTTAGTCCTTGCAGTATTAAAAGAGTGCTATGAACTGGACAGTAATGCTATTTTTTTACTTTTCTTTAAAACATTTATCTCACACTGATTTTGTACTCAGACAAATTAATAAATAATAACCTTTTTTATTTTCTTACTCTGGAGTTAGTTAATACTGCCCTTCTGCAGCGCGTAGTTTTGATGTACTGCGCCGCCTGCGCAGTACTAGAGTTGTAAGCAAAAACAACGGAGCACGTAAGATCTCCATTTTTACTGTTTGTTTGCTATGTTAAATGGGTTTAACAGTAATGTATTTTCCCAATACACCTCAAACTACATGATGTGAACTAATGTATCATTCAGAAAGGAAATCACTTTTGCAGCAGGCTGTGAAGCATGCCACCTAGGTTTTCAGGTTCACATATATACACACACACAAACACACGCACACACACACACACACACACACACACACACACACACACACACACACACACACACACACACACACACACACATTTCATCTCTTTCTCGCTCTCCTCCTCCTCCCTCTCTCTTTAATGAATCCTTCAGGCAGCTCAAGAAGATAAACTCCAAACATGAAAGTATGCAAATATCCAACAGCACAAGAGAACAATGAGATCAAAAATGTATATTACATATAAAAACAATAGGAGCAAGCTTCGACATTCTGGGCTTTATCAGGTTAATATAAAAACAGAGCCTACTCAGGCAATTTAAATAATATAAGTGAATCTCATGACCACAATTACAATATCTCATTGCATAATTATTATATATAACAAAACATAAGTTATCTTAATGGATGCCTTTTAATATAGGGTTTATATTTATATGGCCATTTAAACCTGGTGGTTGATCAGGTCTAAATATATTAAAAACAAGTGAAAAAAGGAAAACCAGAAAAAATTCAGTCCACAGGCAACCTTGTAACCAGCAAGCAAACCACAAAAGGAAATCCTTAACGCAGATATTTATTTTTACAATAAGCAAGCGTTTTCGCTGTAACACCTGTCACAGCTTCATCAGAGGTACAAGAAACAGTTTCAAAACGCTCAAATTTATAAGTTAAAAACAGGAAGTGAACAATGTTTTTTTTTTTTTTTTTAAAAATGAGTAAATTCACTATTAGGTTTATTTTACACAACCCACTGTATTATACTATGTCTACAATAACCAAAACCTACTGTATCAATAAAATAGACAAGATAATGTTACTCATTCATGTATAATGCAAAAAAACATTTTTGAGAAAGAGCATTATTTATATTAAAAAACATATAGGAATATAATCAGGAAATGATGTTTTTTTGTTCACTTCCTGTTTTTAACTTATAAATTTGAGCGTTTTGAAACTGTTTCTTGCACCTCTGATGAAGCTGTGACAGGTGTTACAGCGAAAACGCTTGCTTATTGTAAAAATAAATATCTGCGTTAAGGATTTCCTTTTGTGGTTTGCTTGCTGGTTACAAGGTTGCCTGTGGACTGAATTTTTTCTGGTTTTCCTTTTTTCACTTGTTTTTGGCGTGTTCAAATGGAAGCAGGCAGTCCTGATAGTCCAGCTAGCCCCAATATTTTCGGGACAGTTTCTCAGAATAAGAATACCAGAGATGTGGATTTCCAGCTTTACTGGCAACGCTGACACAAAGAATCGAAGCGTTGCATTCAAGAATGGATTCACTTGAACGGCGAGGATTAAACACAAGTGCTACACTTGCTAGTGTTGGCTTGGTTCAAAATTCCGGTATGAGCGAAGACGAGACGCAGTCGCTCATTCCGGCAGCTCAACCGTTACCTGCTACCAGTTTTGGCGTTTCTACACAACCTGCGGGTTCCCATTTTGTGTCCAATAATACTGTGGTTGCAAAGAGAGGAACTGACAACGGGTCTCTATTTCCAAATACCCGCAACAAAGGAAATATGAGTTTCGCTGCTGCAGTGAATGGTAATTCAGCATTTTTAATTGAAAACAACTCTACTGTAGCTGCGAATGCTGTTGTATCTAATACGGATGTTCCGTCCCTTACAGCGTGGATCAATAATGAAAATCCTTTTACCTTTTTGACATCTACTACTAACGAGTCTGTTACCGTTAACAATTCTCAACCACTTGTTGGTTTTGATAGTATTAACGGTAAATTAAAAACTTTGGATTTTAAGCTTCTCAGGCTTAAAAAATTGCAGCTTGAGGCTGCTTATTTTCGACAGTGTTTGGAAGAGAAACTTATACCGAAGGGCTTACGCAGTAATTTTATGCCCTCAGGACTTTTGGCAGACAATTCTTTTTACACTGAATTGAAGACTTTGTTTCAAGAACAGGGTTTTCATTTGATGAATCTTATAGTTAAACATTATGCAGTACACATTCAATCACTTATTGCTGATATCAATGTATTGGATAATGAGATTAAGATGGACACTTTATTTATACAGTTTAAGTATGACTATGAATGCATATTTACAAGTATTGATGCCTTCATGGTAAAACTTAAGATTAATAAAAACAAGAAGCTAGTGAGGGATAGGGTAGCCTACCAAGAAAATCAGGCATACCCTAATTTAGAATTGCGTGTGTCTGATCCTAACACCAGTTCCACTGAAGTTTCTTCTAATTCTACTGTTGAAAGACATCAAACTAATGATGAAGTTGTTATTAATGAACAAGAGTCTCACTCAAACCAAGAGTTGAGACGTAGTAACAGGATTAAGGGCAACAAAAATAACAACAAAATGGTATACAATAAACATCCCTCTGTTAATCCAACTAATGAGGGGTTTTTTTTAGGCCAACGCAACAAGAGGAAGTATGTGAACAGGAACAGGAATACTTAATTTCAACTACACATGTCACTCCTGATC
Organism: Protopterus annectens; assembly: GCF_019279795.1. Classification (NCBI taxonomy): domain Eukaryota; kingdom Metazoa; phylum Chordata; order Ceratodontiformes; family Protopteridae; genus Protopterus; species Protopterus annectens. Next base: position 1,232,191,643 of record NC_056728.1, read on the forward strand.
TGGGCATTCAAAAATCGTATCCAGTTATATTAACTAATCGAAAAAAAAGATTTTTCTGTTTATAATTTTTCGTCTTTTGAATTAGACCCAGACTTAGTTGAATTATTAGCCTTTGGCTATACCTTTGTTCCCAGTACTGTAGGGAATATAGCAAAGGTTATTATTGATTTGAAATGTTTCACACGGAAATTAAATCTGAAAACGATTTTCAATAATGAGGTTGAATATGATTCCAATAGATTAAAGTTACCTAGTGTCTTTAATCCACCTCTTCAGACAAATTTACAACTTTTTGAATCAATGTGTGAAGTGGATATTAGACATCTTTTTAACAACTCAAATCGAAATACTGAACCATTTAGGTTTAATATTTCCAGTGAGCAATGGGAGTGGTTAAAAAACCTTCATTCCTTACCAGTTAGGTTGCTAAAACCCGATAAGGGAGGAGGCCTAGTGATGTTTGATGATTTTCAATACAAAGAAAGAATGTTGCTTGTACTCAAGTCCCCAGCTTATGACACAGCCTCTCTTAATGAAACCAATGCGACATACCGTCGCATTAGAGGATACTTTCGTGATCTTTTCTTAGCTGGGAAAATCGACTTGGATACATATAATTTCATAGACATCATTTCACCAAAAACACCTGTGATGTTCGGAATACCGAAGATACATAAGGATGTAGAAAACCCCCCCATGAGGGCATTGGTAGATGGAAGGTCTTCTATGACCTATCCATGTTCCAAATTAATCGACAACATCCTTGCAAAATATTTGAAACTATTACCAAGTATCTGTAAAGATTCTTGGTCTTTTTTAACAGATATTAACAACATTCTTTTTGATTCTACTTTGAATTTTTTGACAATAGATGTTGTCGATTTATACACGTCAATTCCCCATAGGGAGGCGGTGGAATGGATTGGACTACTTTTAAAGGATCTCAATGCTCCCCAGCTTGAAATAGATACTGTAACTGAATTGCTTGATATAGTGCTGTCTTCCAATTTCTTTATATTTGATCAGCAATTTTATCTGCAAAAACAGGGGATAGCCATGGGCTCGCCCTGTGGTGCGAGCGTGGCTAACCTGTTTGTAGCCTTTTGGGAAAGACAATTTTTAATGGCCAACTCAAATTTGATGAATTATGTCAACTATTACACAAGATTTTTAGATGACATATTCATCCTTTTTAAGGGTGGTGAAGACGAAGCTAAGATCTTCGTAGAAACACTCAACACCACCACAGAATGTCTTAAATTCACATACAAATTTTCAAATATTGAAATTGATTATTTGGATGTCAAATTGTCTAAGGATTTGGGTAGAAAAGTTTTTCATTCCACCATTTTTAGAAAACCGACATACTGCAATTCCTTCCTGCACTATACTAGTTTTCATCCACCAAAACAGAAGAGGTCCATTGTTAAGGGCCAACTTGTTAGAGCAGGAAGGATGTGCAGTACACTAGAAGATTTCAGACAGGAATGTCGCTTTCTAAATGAGTTATTTACTAATCGTGGATACCCGTTAAGCCTTTTAGAGGAATTAACAAAAGAAGTTGACTCTAAACGAGTTGAAGGGATTTATAAACCCTTATTAGCACCAATAATGATGTGGATATTTTAGAATCCCCGATTATTAACAAAGGACCTGAAAGGAATTTTTCTTTGAGTTTTATTACTAGATTTAGTTTAAACTCTCAATCTATATGGTCTATAATTTTAAAAAATTGGCATTTCATAACAAGTTCTCCTTCCTTACTAGACAGGTTAGGAGCCCGCCCTTTTGTTATTTACAAAAGAGGAAGCAATCTAAAAGAACTGTTGCAATGCAGATCTAGTTCTAGTACTTTTAATAGACAAAAAGGATCTGTTAAATGCGGTTGTTGTAACTGGTGTAAATTAATCAGAACAGGAAATGCATTTAGGGTGAGGAATAGAAAATATCAAATCCATCATAAGATTACCTGTGAAACAAAATCAGTCATTTACATAGCCCTGTGTAATTGCTGTTCAGCTTTTTACATAGGGAAGACTGATCGTAAGTTGAAGGAACGAATTTACCAACATTCATATGCAATAAAAAACAACTTGTTAGAAAATGCATTAGCAAAACACGTCAATTCTAACCCAGGGCATAACTTTTGTTTTATGGGTATAGACCATGTAGTTGCTAATATAAGAGGCGGCCCCTTTCCCTTAATTCTTGAAAACTTTGAACTGGAATGGCAGTTAAAACTAGACGCATTCAGGCCTCCGGGCCTGAATGAAAACTGCAACATTTCATCGGTTCTGAAATTAAGGAGTTATTTGAGGTAACTATTTAATTTGATTATTGTATACATATCATACTAACACATTTATTTTACAAAGATTAGTATGAGGGAGTATTTTTTATTTATTATTTTATTATATGTTTTTTAATATAAATAATGCTCTTTCTCAAAAATGTTTTTTTTCATTTAGACATGAATGAGTAACATTATCTTGTCTATTTTATTGATACAGTAGGTTTTGGTTATTGTAGACATAGTATAATACAGTGGGTTGTGTAAAATAAACCTAATAGTGAATTTACTAATTTTTAAAAAAAACATGGCACTTTATCAGGAAATGATGTTTTTTTGTTCACTTCCTGTTTTTAACTTATAAATTTAAGTGTTTTGAAACTGTTTCTTGCACCTCTGATGAAGCTGTGACAGGTGTTACAGCGAAAACGCTTGCTTATTGTAAAAATAAATATCTGCGTTAAGGATTTCCTTTTGTGGTTTGCTTGCTGGTTACAAGGTTGCCTGTGGACTGAATTTTTTCAGGTCTAAATATATTAATCCATTTATATTTAGTGCAGTCAGATTTCATTGATAGATCACCACCTATTTTGGCAGCATTTACTGTCTACAGAACAACAAATGTAAACTAATGAGTATTTCATTTGTCCTCAATGTGTTTACAAAAGACTCACTGACCTTGGAATACTTCGGAATCTATGACTCTATGAAGTATTAATATGAATTTTTCGTCTGATGGCAGGTAAATGTTCACCTATGCATTTTTTAATTTTCTGTTGTTTTTTTCCAAATCAGAGTATATTCTTTATAGATTCAGCAATATAAATCACAATATCTGAGTCATGGTCTGCAGAGACAGTTAACAGATGGATTTTTTCCAATTTTAAGATGTATAAAACAATTATATATATATATATATATATATATATATATATATATATATATATATATATATATATATATATATATATATATATATATATGAGAGCATGCCATATAATCGAACATTCATAATGCAGAACGTGTTGAACACTCGCAGAAGTGATTGAAAGTCATTTGATCACTTCTGCCAATGTTAAATCCATGCAAGATTGTGCAGAGTGGGGATTGGGGAATTTGCCCTTACCCCAAAGTAGAGTAGTCTCAGAGTTGGCATATATAATTAGCTAATGGCAGAGACAACCACATGGGGGGTGCAGGGAGGCACAGATGTATTTTATTGTTTTGTTATTTTGGCTTTCAATCTTTCAGGACCAATCATTAGGCATTCGATGTTTGTATATATTGATGTTTTGAAGTGCATCCATTTACATATGTATATTAACAGAACTGCCACCTATAACAGTACGTACTCATCCTACCGCATAGCCCTATATTGCAGAAACAGATCATTTTCTTTGTAATGTAATCTTTAAGAATTTTACTTTTTCTGTATGTAAACTTAGGGCTTTCAACAATCTTCTTTAATAACCATTCTATGAATGACAAGACATCACAATGCTTCTTTATAATATTTTCTAGTGATCTTACATGCATATTTTAACTTAACATTACCCTATATTTTACTAGGGTCTATATCACATTATCGAATGCTTAAAAAAGCGAACAATGATTAATCGACCCCATGTAAGGAAAAGCTTACAATGTCGAAACCTCAGAACAGCGATTATTTTCCAAGGGAAAAAAATCGCTGCTCCCCCAAAAAAACTTTAAAATATTACATAAAGTGGGGGGGGGGCTTTGCCCACCACACCCCCTGACATGGGGGGCTGTGCCCCCCACACCCACCTACTTAAATATACCAACTTCGAGATTGCACTACAGTGCCAAAAACGGCAAAGTAATGGAAGCAGCCAAGCAAATTCTTTCTCAGGGAAAGAATTTGCTTAAAAGCAGCTTCACTGTTTTGCCTTTTCGCTCTTTTACCTTCGATCACGTAATAGGAACCCATTTTACTGCATCCCTTCCATCATTCATATGAGTGACATATCTCTCCCTACTAGTTATCATTTCATTATCAAGTAGAAAAATGGGTTTCACTGCATTATTACATTGTTCATTATTTTGTATGTATTCTTCATCGTACACCCTTGCCATAAAATATGAGCCTAAATTATTTAATTTTGATTCAAATTCATAACTGCTGGTATTAAGTGTAGAGCAGAGACATATGTGACTCTTTATAACATTATTAAACATAAAAGGAGGGAGTCTATACTAGATGTATGTAGCTAAATATTAATTTTAATGGATTTTTTAAGTACTACAATGTCTAATAACCCAGGTTTGGATTTATCCAGCTGTATATCCAAGAAGTTAATCTTATCTACAGAACAAGTTTTCTCAAATCAAAAAAACAGTTATTCCACATAAATATAGCAGTCATCCAAAATTCACATTATTCTTTTCCATAACATGACTCTCTTATCCATGCATTGTTTATAGAAAAGAATATTCTCTTGTTAGATATTCTGATAATTGAAACTAGATTCCACTTTCCAAACAGACATGCTGTATTCACATATGTGTTGGCCATGGGAGTGCCCATAGTAACACATTGTCTCCACAAATAAAATGACTTTTGAAACAAAAACACATTAATTCTGTCTCTCTTTCTCTCCCTTAATTAACTGTGCCGCACGTCTAAGTATTTTTTTTTTACCTTTTCCATTCTTTACTCCAACTGCAAATTGATAAACAGCTTCTTCTTTACCAATGAAACCATTTGTTTGCCATTACCAGGGCAAGGATCAGATGGGAGAGTATTTTATTCAGGCAGCCATCAGGAGGTGATTTGGCTTTTTCTAGCTAATAATACCCTATTACTAAATGTTGAGAAAGAAATGATATAATCTCTTCTTCCATTCTTACACAAGTAGGTATTAAAGCACTTTCTCTAACATTAATAATATATAACTCTTGAAGAAGAGCTTCTGCTAGTCTAAAAGCTTGACTAGCTTTTGTAAAACATATGATAGTTCACAAAAAGGTATCACATCACCTCCATGTTCCAAAGTTTTGTGCCAGTGGATGAGTAGAGCATTCCTCCTTGCTTCACTATAGCTCGGTTCTATCACTTTGATTTTATATTTACTTTTGTCAACGAGAGGTGTAGCTTCTCAGTCTGTTCAGTAACTCAGTCAGTTGCTCTTCTTGTTCTTCTTTGGTCTGATCACACACCATGTCATCAGCTGTCTTAACAGCGCTACTGAAAACATTGATGATCTGTAAAACAGCGGTTTGAAACCCTTCAGAACTGATGATGTAACATATGAAAGTCTAAAAAATATGTTGTGTTCCCAAAGGTGAAATAAACGTACATACGTTTGAATTTATTTCATCAAGCTTAGTTTTTCAAAATCCCTACTTAACATTAAGTGCAGAAAAATACTTTGGTTTTGCTTCGGCAGATACCACTTCTTCAATTGTATAAACCAGATAGTGCTCTCTTTTAATAACTTTTAAAGGGGTTTAGATCCAGATACACACATATATATATATATATATATATATATATATATATATATATATATATATATACATATGTGTGTGTGTGTGTCTATGTCAAAAGATCGAGGTTTCAGAAACTCGAAATTCATATGGTCGAGAACATATGATTAAGTTTCCAAAAACTCAAACTTCAAAAAAAAAAAAAAAAAGCAAAAAAAATCTACCTTTTTTTACGTTTTTGCAGGGGGGCAAGCTCCCTTGTACCCCACACCCCCCTGCAAATTATATACCAACTCCAAGATCGCACTACAGTGGAGAAAAGGGTAAATTTCCCAAACCTCTCTGTACAGTGATCTCCATTCAAAAGCTTTGGTTTTCAAACACTCAATCTTATGGTCTTGACCATGTGAATTTCAACTTTGTGTAAACTCGATCATCTGATAGGGACCTACATATATATATATATATATATATATATATATATATATATATATATATATATATATATATATATATATATATATATATATATATATATATATATATATATATATATATATATGGATCTTCTTCTAGATCCCAAATTATAGTAATGACAAACTTTATAATATTGAGACCAGAAACCTGAATTGTTATAATTTCGAAAGTTTAAATGTACGACTTTCAAAATATCGAAATGTATATAGCAACATCTTATAACTGCTGTAGAATGGATAACATAGTTTGTTAGAATTAAATGATGTTATTTAAAGCTAGGAAGTTCTAAGTTTTTATATTTGGTTTGTATTTTTAATAACAACAGCAAACATTCTAAGGTTATTAGCAGATTTAACGTTGTATATGTTTATGATTGTAATGGTTTGTTTTCATATTTCCTAAATGTAACAACTAGTTTTAAAGTATTATAAGGAATTGAAGCTTGTGTAAGTTAAGAGTTGGAAAGAAGTCTTCTTACCTTTCTAGGTTAAAATGTTTCTCTGTTTTTTCAATATGCCGTGGAATTCTTTTGCAGTGCCTGCTTCATATGGTGGTAGTGTACATGCGTAGCCCACTGGGCAATTATCGCATAGATGTGGGCATACCCTGGGTGTTTACACTTTTAGTCAATGTGGTACGATCTCAGAGTTGGTGTATTTAATATGCAAGGGGTGTGGGGAATGCAGGGGGGCATGGCCCCCTGCAAAAATTTGAAAAAACAATACATTACAGTTTGAGGTGATTGGATAATGGGTGTGATTAGGGCGGACCTTGCTACTGTGTTCCTGGTACAGTCAGCATGTGTAGTATGATTCTTCCCATAAATTAACATAGTACAATGTCTTTTAGAGACAGAGTTTTAAAATTTAAGGAGATATTAACCTATTTAAGATGTTGCTGTTTCCATTCATTTAAGTATTCAATGTTGTGACAGTTGAAATACTGAAATAAAATATGAAACAGCAACATCTGAAATAGGTTAATATCTCCTTAAATTTTACAACTCTGTCCTTAAAAGACATTATACTATGTTCATTTACAGGAAGGATTATACTACGTTCGATTCTCGGCTGTAGCACCTTCTGTGTGGAATCTGCATGTCCTCCCTGCAGTCTTGTGACATTTAAAGACATGCAGGTAGGTGCATGCATGAATGGCTGTGCCTTCTTTCAAGGTTGGTCATCAGGCTGGCAACTCGGCACTGTAAATATCCACTGCCAGTCATTAGCAGACTGGAGTTCTGCTGTGGAGACCCCTAACTGGGAAAAGCCAAAATACTTTATTCGATGTTGTGACAGTTGGGATTGTACAATTTTGGTACTTTTGAGAATTTGAGTTTGTGATCTCAATATTATGAAGTTCAACATTATAATAATTCAGAATCTAGAATTGATCTACAGTCAAATGCTCTTCCAGTGATCCATACCCCTCTATTATTTGTGCCACATATTGGTTAACCCTTTCAGTGGACTTATGCTCTTTCTTAACCACACTCGCAAGTGCCATACAGTTCAGTTTTTTCTTCATTCTACTCAACAAAGCTAGAGGGGTTTCCTTGAAAACATGCATTACTAGTAAATCCGCAGACTCTTTGAATATACTGAACTGGTGAACACTGCATATCAGCAAATACATTTTCATAGTCTTTAAACAAATCTTCATTCTGCATATTATGTCATTATATACACAATAGCTGTGTTTTCATTGTAATCTTTTTCACTTTGCCTAGCATATTACAAGTCAAATAATTCAAAATAGATAGTACTTCTTCAGTATCAGCTAGCTGGAAATGAAGTCTACATTTCACAATAATTCAAAATAAATGGTCCATCCTATCTATCACCTATCTGGAACTGAATGTTCCATTTCTTTATATTTATATTCAAAGGGAAACACATTTTGACCCAGCACATTTATATCACAGACATAATAAGTTAGGTGATTTGCACATCAATGATTTTACTTCACTTTTTTTCAAACCCATTGCTTTCAACAACAATTACATTACAGTCTGCACAAATGTTTACTTTATACTTTAAACTAATTTCAGTTACTAATTTTGAGCTTACCTTCCCAGATTTCTAATTGACTATCTGGTTGCAAATTTTTGTGGATTTTTGTTTTATACACTTTTTTATTCTGTGCACATTCTTAATATAAAGTTTGCACACCGATATTTCAATTGCATCATTTGCCATCACATTTAAGCTACTCTCTGAAAACTTGTATCTTTCATTTTCTTCAGTTCAGCAAAATGATCTCTATTTCCACAGCTTCTGTATACATGATTTTTCCTAGGGAATCTCTTTTTAGCACATTTATAGCCATACATTACATAGAACTTATAAATGACTTGCATAGAACGCTTCCCATGGTTTGGCTGGAATGTTGCCCTTTGACTTGTTCTGCCTTGCAGACAGCTTTACATACTCCAAACACTTCTGTGAGGCGTTTTAACGGACCAAGTACTTTCTCTTACTCTGCATATATCAGTAGCTTTATTTAGTACTGATCTACCCCTCATGTTACCATTTCTGATGGAAAATATGATTCTGTCCTGTGCTTAATAACCTCACAAAATTCACATTGTTTAGCTCACTGCTTTAATTTAGCAACACAGGCATCAATATATTCATTGAGAATTTGCGCCAACATGACAAATGATAAATTGTAGACTTTTCTCAGTTCACAGCATCGTATTACAGCAATATTGTATGCTTTTCCCTTCCAAAACTAAAATGCATTTCAGACTTTTAGTGCTTTTTCCCCTACAACAGAACTTTTCAAACTTTACCTTCTCAGGCTTGTCTGAGATATTTCTTATAGTCAGGAATAATACAAACTTCTAGATTCTCAATTTCCAGTTAGGACAAACTAGGCAGGAGAGTAATTTTTCCAGGTGGTTGTAGTTGCTCCATTTTTCAAACAAACAAACCAAAAAAAAAAAAAAGATTTTTGTGATTACTTCTGATACCATATAACATTTTATGTGCGCAATACTCAGTAAAGATGTGAGCCACAGGACTACATGCTGCTAGTTATGTCAACATTTACTTTCAAACTTTGTAATGCAGACAGGATACCTAACTACATGCTATACCTTCAGGAAGAATAAGCCGCCAATATCTTAAAGACATTTATTGGCTTTCAACTCATGCCATCCATATCTCATCAAAATAATGAGTATTTGATACACACACACACACACACACATATACATATGTATATATATATATATATATATATATATATATATATATATATATGTTGTTGTTTGTCTTTCGGCTTTTCCCAGTTATGGGTTGCCACAGCAGAACTCCAGTCCACTAATGATTGGCAGTAGATTTTCACGAACGCCGAGGTGCCAGTTCGACGTTCAGCCTTCAACAAAGGCATGCCCATTTACGCATGTCTTTTGAATGCCCACCCAACCGCGGGGAGGACATGCAGACTCCACACAGAAGGCACTCCCTGCATTCCAGCTGAGAATCGAACGGGAGAACCTCTTGCTGTGAGGCAACAAAGCTACCGCTGCACCACCGCAGATATATATATAGCTATAGATGTTACCAGGTCACAGCAGAATCCTGAGACAATAATACAATATTTATTTATTTAGGAAGGTTTGTGGCCTGCACTGTGGTGGCAGGACAGGTAGCTTACATCCTTTTAAGTTGGGAACTGCTGATTGAGGGCTCAGTGTCTGTTATTCTAAAAGTGTATTAGTTCTGGTTTAAGCACTTGGGCTTCAGGCCAGTTATTTTACATTAAGAAGGTTTGTGGTCCGCACTCTTGTGGGAGGAGAGGCTGGACTCTGCCCTTCTGAGCTGGGAATTTCTGGTTAAAGGCTTATAGTGCCTGCATATTTGAACTGTTTCTTACTGAAATTGATACACCTTGTTTGCTGTAGCATAGACTAGATCCAGGCCTGCTGAATCTAGCTTTGTTTGTATGCTTGTTGTTTGTTTGCTTGTTATTTCCCTGAAACACTAATTCCACCTAAAACGCAGCTTTTCAGTGCTTCTGTGGATCCCTAGTGATATCTGCATTGCTTACTGTACTTATTTCCTTGTTTCACTTGAAAGAAAGTTACTGTTTGTCGTTTTTGCCTTTAAGTTACCTGTAACACATTGCATTTAAGTTACCTGGCACTTGCTCACTAAAGCAATTATATAAGTCAGCACTAAAAAATTAAAAGCACTACACCCTCACAAACTCCCCTTGAGTACCTTGTTCCCCATTGGCCCTTTTTTTCAGTTATTAAGGAATTCCAAATACTATTCTAGCATGTCCAAAGGTCAGTTGTCAATCTCCTCTCCGGTCCAGCTGGTGAATCTGGGAATCTTGAGGCAATGTTACTACCTCATGTACACAGACAACCCTCTCCTCCTCCCAACAAATTCCAACACATGTGAGAGATGCAACCATATAGCCAAACTGGAGGCTAAGCTCTCTCAACTCAGTACTGGCGTAACCAGTCAGGAGGAGAAGGAAACCACACTCACTACAATTCCAGTCTCACATAGACCTACCACGACAGCAAACCAAACACATAAACACACAAAAACATACTCAGAGGCTCTAAATAAAAATCTGCCTAAGCAGCAGAGACCTCCAAAGCAGACACCCAAGCACCGCTACCCCAAAACAAAACACGTGCAACACATAGCTCACAAAGCCAGTGTGCCGAACAGTCACAGCCCTTAAGGCTAAACAACACACCTGATACACTTGTAATAGGTGACTCTATCGTCAGGCACACTGACATCCCACTCACCAGGCTGAACAAGGAGAAGGTCACAGTGAGCTGCCTGTCGGGCGCTAGGATCCGCCACATAACACAAGCACTCAGGTCACTCCAAGGCAAGTACAAATATGACTCGGTCGTTGTCCATGCTGGTGTGAATGACCTGAGACTTACCTCCCTGGACTACATGAAAAGAGACATAGAGGAGCTCTCTGAGCATGTAGCCCAGGCTGGAATGACCCTGACCTTGAGTAGCATATTACCCTCACCAAGAATGATGCCACAATATGAAGACAAGATGATCAATTTCAACAATTGGCTTAAGTATTGGTGTCATTCAAAGGGGATCCAATGCCTGTCAGCCTGGGATGACATGCTCGACAAGCCACGATGCTTCGCTAGGGACGGCTTGCACCTGTCACCCCTGGGCTTTTGGATATTGGCAAAAGCTCTTGCTTCCCCCATAGTGCCTTTTTTAGGCAAGGCTCAAAAGACAAACCCACCTCCATAGGTATCACAAGGGATAAGAAACTAAGAGTAATGCTACTCAACGCCAGAAGTCTAAACCTCAAGATGCACGCACTCGAAACTCTCCTTAGCATGGAGAACATCGATATCTGTGCAGTAACAGAAACCTGGTTCAAGGCTTCCGAGAGCACCCCAGCACTACCAGGTTATACCTCATACCATGCTTTTTGGCCCCAAAACTTGGACCGAACCACAAAAGGAGGGGGAGTATCAATATCCGTCAAAGATACCCACACCTCCAGGTTGGTGGCACAGCATGAAGCATCAGAGACTATCCATGTGCAACTAACAGTGGGTAAAACTGCCTTCCAGTTTATAGACTGCTACAGACCACCCTCCCAAACCCAGGAACCCCACTTGGCCTTCCTGAGAACACTGGAAAATATGAAGGTCTCTCCAAACACCATTATATTGGGCGACTTCAACTACCCAAACATAGACTGGGAGCATTACTCTAGCTCCAACACCCTAGCCCAAAGGTTCCAAGAATTTATAAACTCAAATGCTATGGAACAACTTGTTACCACTCCCACAAGAGGGGAAAACATGCTGGATCTGATCATCACCAACATGGGGACTCTATGCTCCAGAACAGAAGTGTATCCCTCACTGGTAAGATCAGACCATAAACTAATCTCACTGGATATTCACATCCCGACCCCACCCCCTGCCCAGAAAACCACAGTGAAAAACTTCTCTAAAGAAAATTTCACACTCCTCAAAACCGAGGTGGAATCCTTCAAAGCCCCTGTGCCTGTGGAAAATACGGCCGAGACCGCAGAATCCTTTATAAACGCATTCTATGAACACCTTCAGGAATGCATGGATCATGCAATCCCAAATAAAACCAAGACTCAATCCTCCAAAGGCAGACGTCCTATCTGGTGGACCCCGGCCATAAACAAACTATACAATAGAAGGAGAAAGCTACTACATGATAGAGCAAAATCCCAAAAAGGGAAGGCATCTCTGATCAGTATTAACAAAAAACTACGGGCACTCATAAAATTGTCTAAGGCCAGCTTCGAGAGAAAAATTGCACAGGATACTAAGGATAATCACAAGGCTTTCTTTAGTTATGTTAGGAACCTGGGTGGGAATTCCCAGATATGCTCAGAATTACTCCAAAATGACAAAAAATACATCGAACCCACAGACATTGCCAACATCCTAGCTGACAGGTTCAGTGCAAACTTCCCCCCCCCCCCACCAAAAGGGCAAATATCTATCCCAGCAGAGTGCTGCCCCCCTGACATCTCAGATGCTCAGGTAAGAGCCGCCCTCTCCAAAGCAAAAAACACAGCATCAATGGGACCAGACGGTGTCCTGGGCTGCATCCTACATGAACTCCAAGAAGAGCTAAACCCAAACATAAAACTACTGTTCAATCTCAGCCTTACTACAGGACATGTACCCAAAGAGTGGCGTAAAGCAACAGTGGTCCCTCTCCACAAAGGTGGTGCCTCAATGGATCCTGGAAACTATCGCCCCATAAGCCTGACTAGCTTGGTCTGCAAAGCTATGGAAAGGATCATCATGGACCTCATAAATAAAGATATTGGGGACCTACAGACACTAGATCCTACCCAGTTCGGCTTTGTTAAGGGCAGATCCTGCCTCTTAAACCTGGTTGATTTCTTTGAAACAGTCACCAAGGCCATTGACGAGGGGAAGGTGGTCCACACAGATGACCTGGACCTCGCAAAAGCCTTCGATACATTACCCCACTCGGGCATTATAGATAAGCTCACCAGCTTAAATATAAACCCCTATGTCACTAGATGGGTTGGAAATTGGCTCAAGGACAGAACCCACATGGTTAGAATTGCTGGAGCCATGTCAGACTCCAAACCAGTTACAAGTGGTGTCCCACAAGGCTCAGTCCTGGGACCTCTCTTGTTCGGTATATATTTCTCGGAGGTACAGGCCAACACGGAAGGACTGTGGCTGACCAAGTTCACAGATGACTGCAAACTGGGTGCCATAATCGACTCTCCAGCCGACACAAGCATCCTCCAAAAGGGTCTCATAGAAACAGACAACTGGTGTCAGAGCCATGGCCTCACGCTAAACGCCAAAAAGTGTATAGTCATCCCCTTTGGCAAAAACAAAGTGCCCACAAATTACCACATAGGTGGTAATCCATTAAGTACAGAAGAAGTAGTTAGGGACCTGGGGACCCAAGTTGATAGCAATCTCTCATTTGACAACCACGTGGCCAAAGTGGTTAGAAAAACATTTTATATAGCCCACCTAATCATGAAGGGATTCACATCTAGATCAGGGGAGGTCATAGTGCCTCTTTACTCATCCCTCATCAGGTCCATAATTGAGTACAATGCCCCTTTTGGGATGTACCTTACCAGACACCTGTAGCAACTGGAAAGACCCCAAAAGTACCTCAGCAAGAGGATCAAAGGGCTCAAACATATGCCATATGCTGCCCGGTTAAAGAAACTCCAGCTCTACTCAGTGGCATACCGCCTGCTCAGTGGCGATCTGTGCCTGACGTATAAAGCCATGTCCAACCCGGAATTAATGGACATGCTGCACCTCAGAAAATCCAAATCCCATCGAGCTACGTGCTCGAGACTTGAACCTCAGCATTGAAATAAATAGGACATGCTGGAGGGACAGATTCATAACCCAGAGGGTCCCTTCACTCTGGAATAAAATCCCAGTCCAGGTTAGGCAGAGTCCCTCATTGACTCTCTTCAAGAGGAATCTTGATGAGTAGATGGGAGATCATAGGTTTACCCCGGGTATCACTTCTGTGTCACTGTTAGACAGAGGCACAGTATACTAACCTCGAAAAAGGGCATAGCAAAATTAATTTAAAATGGGTGGCGAAAGCCAAACACACTCTGGCTAGGCTTATAAATGCCCTAGGGCAGCTAGCCTAGTATGAACCTATGAACCTATGAACATTTGCTGACTGGGAAAGTCCGACTAGGACAGAGCTTATTTTCAGGGGACGCCCGAGGAGAAATGCTCCAGTCGCATGTTTTTGGAATGTGGGAGGAAACCAGAGTACCCAGAGGAAACCCATGCGAACACAGGGAGGACATGCAGACTCCACACCCCAGCCATGAATCGAACTGGAGAACCTCTTGCTGTGAGGAGACAACGTTAACTGCTGCACTACTGTGCCACCCAACAGAAACAATAGAAAGCTATTCTAAGATGTACTGACTCATATTACAGGCTACACTGACAGCAATACATCTCACTAAAAGCCTGTAAAGTAGCAGTGCTCTGAGCATTTCTAACAGTTATGAACTATGAATCTTGCATGAGAAGCAAATGAGCAGCATTAACAGAATTGGATAATGAACTGCATTGCACATTCCTGGGTATGGAACACTGAGAAGTCTGCCCCAAGTGGCTGTGTTTGTTCTTTTGTAGGTAACACAAAGGGTTAAGGCTGTGAACTGCTTTGGAGCATTAGTCTGTGCTCCTTACCCTTACCATCTGCCACCACTGACATACTTTCTGACTGCTAATATGTCATTTCTAGAGTGTTTAGAGATTAGGCCTGACAATTATAATGTGTTTTAGTACTGCCTCCTCATCTTCTTATGTGCTATCTCCACCCTGAACACTTATTTTTTATTTAATTTTATCAATTATAAAAATAACATACTACAAAGAGGCAGCTTCAGCCAAAGCAATGGCTAAAGTGCAAAATAAATGCAAAGAACCAAGCAGTACAAAGAGAGAATTCCACAGATTAGTAACTAAATGTAATCCTCTCCTGTAGTAGTAGCACATTTAAAAGTAAGGCTGTACTGTAGAAACATAAATTAGCAAAAGATAAGATGGGGCAAATTATAAAGATAAAAGAACATTTTTTTTAAGAAGGGCACCACCTCAGATGTTATACACGGTAGAAATCAGGCAAATTTCAAGCCTATAAACTTAAATGATGACAGTGCCAGACAAATATCCCAGTGCTAAAAAACATGGGTGTCCATTATTATGTCACCTAATGCAATTGCTGAGGCTTTCAGATATGTCTACTTCCAACATTATGACAGCCTTTTCCCCTTTTTATCATGGCAAGGAGACAAAATTACACTTTTCCTACACATGATTTTACCTAAGACAGATTAGCTACCTCCCATGCATTTTCTTTCTCCGGAGTTAGCTAATTTTCAAGAACATATCTATTTATTTTAATGTATTTTCCCAATGAGCTTCAGACTAGATGACATGAATCAACGGATCATTCAGAAAGGATAACACTTCTGCAGCAGGGAAAGCCCCAGACCTGAATGTGCTGACATTTAATGTGTGCCTTGCTATTCAAGAGCACATTTTACTATCACTTTGCCAACTATTCAACCACAATTTCTATGCAGGCTCATCTCTCCTTCTTTACAAGAGGCCAGAATATTAGTTTTGCCTAAGCTGGGAAAAGAGCTGAGTAAAATGTAGAGCTGTAGTTCAATTTCTCTTATCAATAATGAGGCCAAATTATATGCAAATTTACTAACAAATAAACTGAATCCTTTACTTACCTTTTAAGTGCAAGAAGCTTAGGTTGCCTTTGTTGGAGGTAACTCTATTGCTGACCACACAAGAGCATTTGTGGTCCTGTTGGAAAATGAAAGTTAAAATCCCTAACTTGCAACTACTATCTTTATAGACTTTATGAAAACCTATGGTTTAGTTTCTTGGCAATTTTTGTGGAGGATCTTAGAACTATTAGGAATTCCATCATAGGATCATAGAAAGTTACTAGGCTAATGGCCCTAGGGCCTTTTACTAGGCTAATGGCCCTAGGGCCTTTACAAGCCTAGCTAAGCTCTACCCTTGCTTCAACTATCAGCACCTATTGCCCCATGTCCAAGACAGACACAGGTGGAACCCCGAGGGTGAATTTACTGTTACCCATCCAATCATCCAGATTGCGTTTGAAGAGGGCCAATGAGGTGCTCTGTTTGATATGAACTGGGAGTCTGTTCTAAAGGTGTGGTAACCTCAGGGAGACAACTCTGTCCCTCCAGCAGATTCTATTAATGTCATATACCAGGTTAAGATCTTTAGAGCGAATAACCTGTGTGCCATTTGACTTGTGGACATGCAGCATCTCCCGGAAAAAAAGGATCAGAGACTGCCTTATATGCAAGGCAGAGATCACCTCTGATTAGTCTGCATGAAACAGAATAAAATGACCCTGATTTCAGCTGATTCACATAGGACAGATGCTGAAGATCTTGAATTTTCCTTGTGAGGAACCTTTGTAGTCTCTCCAATTCCTGCAGGTGCCTCGAAAGGTACATTCAAAAGGGGCATTGCACTCAATTATTGGCCTGATGAGGGAAGAGTACAGGAAGGTTATAACTTCTTTCTTTCCAGAGGCAATGCCCTTACTTATGAGATGAACAATATAGAATGCCTTTCTTACCACTGTGGAGACATGGTGATCAAAGGTAAGGTTGCTGTCAACCTGTCTGCCCAGGTCTCTCACCACTGAGTGCATACTTAGGGTGTTGTTATTGATGTGGTAGTTAGCAGGAACATCACTCTTACCAAAAGGGATGATAATGCATTTTTTGCAGTGAGTTTAAGGCCATGACTTTGGCACCAATCATTTGTTTGCGTAAGACTCTCTTGTAGGATGTTGACATTGTTTGGAGATTCTATGACTGCTCCCAGTTTGCAGTCATCAGCAAACTGTCAGCCACAGACCTTTAGTTTTTGCTTGCACTTCAGAGAAATAGATTCCAAACAGTAGAGGTCCTAGGACTGATACCTGTGGAACACCATTGATTACTGGTCTGCTGTTGGAAGTAGATTCCCCTATTTTGACTGCATGGTTTCTATCAGTGAGCCAATTAGCAACCCACCTAAAGATATAAGGTTTGATACTTAACTGGGTGAGTTTGTCAATGATGCCTGAGTGGGGGATATTATTAAAAGCCTTGGCTAAATCTAGGTAGGCTGTATGCACAGATTTCCCCTCGTCCATGGCCTTGGTGACTGTCTCGAAGAACTCCATCAGGTTTAACAAGCATGATCTCTCTTTGGCAAATCCAAACTGAGTAGGGTCAAGTGTTTGGAAATTACCTATATCTTTGTTGACAAGGTCCATTATGATTTGCTCCATGGCCTTGCAGAAAAGGCTAGTCAGGCTAATAGGTCTAAAGTTCCCAGGGACAGTGGAAGCATCACCTTAGTGCAAGTTGATAATGGTGGTAGTTTTCCATTCAGCTGGGATGAAGCTGGTACTTAGACTATGATTGAAAAGAGTACCCAATGGTGTTGCTAATTCTTGTTGAAGCCCATGTAGGACACAGCCGGGATGTTATCAGGTCCCACAGATGCTGTGTTTTTGGCCTTAGAGGGGGCATTTATGACCTGCTATTTAGAGATACAAGGTATCATTAACTATCAGTTCAGCACAAATCTGGGCCTTTCCTTTTAGTTTATGGATGTAACTAAAGAACATCTTATGGTTGTCCTTAGTCGAGGAAGCTAACTTAGATTTGTAATTTGCTTTAATCCGAGGACTTCACAAGAAGTCTTATTTGCTTGTTTAAGCTGAGGAGGGAGTGTTTCCAGTTTAGGGCCTGCTCCCTCATACTCCAGTTTAAGGCCTGTCCCTCTTACTCCAGTTTAAGGCCTGCTCCCTCTTACTATTAGGTAGCAGTTTCTTCCCTCTTATTGTAAAGCCTGTTAATGGTAGTTGTCCAACTGGCAGGTTTGCTCTTCCATGAAGAGCTTGTTCTGGTCCTATCAGGTACAGCTGAGTCAATGCAGTTATACAGGTATTTGTATAAACCATTGGAGTACAACTCGGCATGGTTGCCAGTTCCATCTGAGGGGGGAGGTAAAGTGAAGCTATTTATACCATCCTGTAAGATATAATCTGCTTTGGAAAAGTTTTTGAGTCTGGTTGCTGCTGGTGGGCGGGGGGTGGTTGTCAAGTGTGATAGTTACTTCAAATGAGACTGATTTATGGTCAGATCTCACCAGAGAAGACCTCACAGTGAGGGGTCCTACAACTGTCCCCCATATTGGTAAGCACCAGATCCAGGATGTGCCCCCTGTGGGGATGTCAACTAGTTGGTCCAGGTTATTGGAGTTAATAAAGTCAAGGAACCTTTGGGCAAGTGAGTTTGATCACGATTAATTTACCCAGTCAACAGATGGGTAGTTAAAGTTGCCCAAAACCATGGTGTCCGGATGTATCTTGACAGATTCAAGTAGATCCAAATAGGAAGAGTGGGTGTCCTGATTCATGGATGGGGTCCTGTAGTTGACACTGACTTGAGTAGGTGTCCTACCAACAGTTAATTGCACCAGGGAATCCTGCTGTTTAACCAATTTGGAGGTGTATTTATCTTTAAGCTATGTTGCCCAACTTATAAATAAGGGCATGGCATCCAGGTCCGAGGAAGTCACAGATCAACTTTATTCCTCCCTTATCAGACCCATCATTGAGTACAATACCCCCTCTGGCATATACTTGACCAGACATATGTTGGAACACAAAGAGATTCCTTATCAGGAGAATCCAGGGAATCAACACATTATCCAATACAGATCACCTTAAAGCCTTATCTCTGTACTGTATTGCAAGGCCATCTATGCATGGCTGCCTGGCATAAAAGGCATCCTTGGATCCAGCTCTGATGGACCTTTTACACATTGGGAAAACAAACAGCATCAGAATCACTAGATTCAAGGATTTAAATGTTGCTTCTGACATAAATAGGTCATGTTGGCAAGATAGATATGTGTCTCAGAGGATCCCCATGTTCTAGAACAGGCTCCCCATCCAAGTGAAGCAGAATTCATCCTTAATCCTATTTAAGTGTAACCTTGACCAATGGATGGTTAATTGGAAAGTCACCCCTAGTCTGGACCCCATGTCTCTGACAGACAGAGGCAGACAGCAACTATGCCCAAACTAACAAGCCCCCTCCTCTCCCCATATAACCTTTAGAAACTTCCTGACTAGCATACCCCCTCCTAATAAATGTCCATGATACACAGAAATACAACTGGGTTGGGTTGCAGGTAGGGACAAAAAAAAAAATGAAGGTCTCTCACGGCAAGTGAAGACCAAAAAAAAAAAAAAAAAAAAAAAAAAAATGGTCTTTAATGCGGAACACAGTTCCACATTAAAACATTAAAGAACAGTAGCTCAGTAGCTCTGCACTAAACACGGAGCTTCTTGTGTTTAATGCATTGCAGTTCCGCATTCAACACAAGTAGCTCTGTGTTTAGCGATTTTTGATTGGGTCGTATACCGGTGTATGGGCCAATCAAAAATCGCTAAACACGGAGCTTCTCGTGTTTAATGCGGAACACAAGAAGCTCTGTGTTTAGCAATTTTTGATTGGCCCGTATGCCAGGTATACAGGACAATCAAAAAAAAAAAAACAAAGTGGAGGCTGGCCGGGATTTAAACCAGCAGGGCGGGACTCGGGATCAGGCTGCTGATCTCAGGACAGTCCCGCCCAAATAGGGACGTCTGGCAACCCTGGTTGTAAGGCTAGGCTTATAAAAGCCCTGGTGGTCATTAGTCTAGTGTTTACCTATGAATCTCTGAACCTGTTCTGCCCTTATTAGACTGATCATTGAAAACAGTTCCCCTGTTTAGCATGCATCTATACAAGCATGTTTCAACTAGAAAATGCACAATGTTTCCTCTCCAAAGGAATTTTGGGTATCAGCTCCTTAAGCTACGCTGAACATCTAAAAGCTCTATCAGTTCAATTTGTTTGTTATCAGCTGCTCCACAATCATCTCTGACTGGTCTTAAAAACAGCAAATGATTCTAAGCTGCTTGACCTTGTACAAGTTCACAAAACCACAAATACCACATTAACTCAGCTGTGCTAACATGGTTTCACTGTGCTCTCCTTCACATTGACATGTGCCCTATTGTAGCACTGCTCCAGCGATAGAGCAGTTTAAAACTGCTTTTCCTGTTTTCACCACTGATCTCTTTAATTATGTTGTACCTTGCTCAAACTTGCTAATGCTAATCAGTGCCTCATACATGCCTGATTAGCTCTGCGGTCCTCGTACAGTGACCTCCTCGAAAATTAGCTCTGTGCAAATGCATAACAACTGTCTATGAATCACAGCTACAGTTTATAATGGACATACTTATGTTCAAAAACTTTTGTCCAACCCTCAGAATCACGTAAAAGATAAGCTGTGTGTAATATATCAAATTTAACATTTTGTGGATCACTGACCCTAAGAAAATTAATGTCTTTGATACCTTATTTAAAATAGAAACAGTAACATAAAAGTATAAATAATATTTCCTATGAATTCTATGCTATCATTTCTGCCACTGTAAACCTGGGATCTAAAATTCGTATTAGTAAAAGAAATGTAAATGTCCTGACAGCAATTGTTCATCATTTAATTTAAAATGAGCTGCACATCAAAAGGAAAGTGCTTTAGCAATCATGATAATTCCTAGATGTTATGCTGCAGAAGTCTATTAATGTCTTAACTTTGCTGCTTGCTAAGTCTCAGCATCAATGATAGTGTCATCGCCTTCTTCTTTGACTTCTCTGCTGAGATGTAACTCTGTTCTTCTCATAACCTCATCTGAAAATGCCACAGAGACAGATGCTACTGATTAGATTTATCTCTACTCATTTAAGCTACAGAACAAGACTGTCACATACCGGAGAAAAAGACAGGCAATGAAAAAGTGAAGCAAAGATGAAGCTAATGAGACCAGAATTGCTGGCTGCTTTATATTTGGCAGCACTATTTTTCTTGACTTGTTAGGCTCAGCAGTACAGTATAGTAGTGCTTACCTTTATTCTGCAGGTGATAAAAACTGACTCGAAATGGTTAGTTTTTATTCACTATTCATTTACAATTTCTGTTACAAAGCAGCTCTAATCTAGTTAATATATGCAGCAAAATTAACAGCTCAGCAGTTCATTTTTTTTAAATGCCGCTACTGTGCCTTCAGAATACAGAACAAGTTAAAACATTTGATGTCCCTGTAGTTTTCTTATAAATTGGTGAACTGGAAATAGTTCAAGACAGGCAAATGAATGTTTTTACTCTGCATACATATAAAACATACATTAGCTAACATTATTCAAGTGCAGAAGCTATTACTTGTGGTTTCCTTAAATGCCATAGTCATCAAAGAGTGGGAATTGTGGTTTATTTCAAATGGCCATGTAGTAATCATTGTCAGAATTCAAAATGTATATGGCTCATTGCACCTTGTATGGCTCCAAGACACCATACCATTCTAAAGTTAAATGTGATCATGTCAGACAGTTGCATCTGACTTTGCTAAATATTCATTTAACTGAAGAAGAGAGACAAAACAAAGACGCAGCCTATGGTATGGAAGACTTCTAAGTATAGCATGTGTTCCTTAATACAGGTTTTCATTCAAAATGATTAAACCTTGACTGGGTGAAAAGGGCAACTAACTGCTTTTAGCATCACAAACCAGAGTATTGATAAAGTGGGAGACATACTTACTCAGAAATGTGACATCAGAACGGCATGCAGTCTGCTGACAAGAAAATGCCATCTAACTTCAAATAAAAGCAGAGATAAGAATCAGCAATTTATTTGAAAAGTTCATACTGGGATGACAACATGCTGGGAGAACAGGCGGCACAAAGCAAGATGATAGAATTTCACCATGAGACAAATAAATGTATGTATTTATTTATTAGCCAGGTGGGTGGACTGGTCCAAAAGATTATTTTTTCAGACATGTCTGGATTATTCAAACACAAAACAAATTAGTACACTAACAAACAATTAGTTGTCTGCTTAGTTATTGTCAAAAAAAGCATTTCAGGACGACATATGTGGGTGGTGAGAAAGTGCAGTCTAAGCAAAGATGCTGTCTGGTAGACAGCGCAATCTTCTCCCAGTAAGTTTACAATTATTTTCAGCAATAGATTTAGATGAAAAACAAATAGAATGTTGTGGTGCACAAATGTCAGATTTAGTATATGTATGACTGGCATTTAGGAAAAATAAGAATGACAATACATCCAGATTGACATGAGATTACAGAAGTAAAGAAAAAAGACGGATAAACTAAAGTGAAGTAGATACCTTGGGAAAATCAGTTTCAAAAGAAACAAACAGTAGAAAAGTAATTAAGATAAGCAACATTAATAGTTGCCAAGGAACATTAATAGCTGTCTTGTAAACTCTCAATGTGTGTGTGTGTGTGTGTGTGTGTGTGTGTGTGTGTGTGTGTGTGTGTGTGTGTGTGTGTGTGTGTGTGTGTGTGTGCGTGTGTGCGTGTGTGTGCGTGTGCGCGTGTGTGTGTGTGTGTGTGTGTGTGTGTGTGTGTGTGCGTGTCTGTGTTTAATCCTTAGGTAGTTTCGAAAACACACACACACACACACACACACACACACACACACACACATAAAATATCACATTTACCATATCAGAGCTGGCCATACCCCTCAACTCTCCAGAATTTTGTAGAATGCCCAAATTTTGCCTCATATTTTTAGTCTATTTCTCATAAAATTTGTGGTTTTCTGGCAAATCACTGATAAATGAAGTCACTGAATGAAGACATACATTTGAGTTTTAGAATTCTTGTCCTTCAGAAAATGCATGCAAACACAAATCCTGCAATTCTAGCAATTTTTTAAGTTTATAAGAGCAATATTTAAAATTTGTCCCTATTTTTGGTTCTTTGCCTCACCCATTGTTTTAGGCTTTGTCTAGAGCTGGCTGTGTCATATATGTTGTGTTTTGGTATTGCTAGACCCAGGGAAGTGGGAAAAGATGAACTTTACTTTGTTTTACACCTTCCTATTCTCCAAATTTTAGCAGCAGTAGGATCGGTGTATATATGTGAATATGTGTGTATGTATATATATATATATATATATATATATATATATATATATATATATATATATATATGTTTAGGCTTACTATCAAAAAGGTGAACACTGGTTCACCGAACAAGGAAAGTCGAATGGTAGTTAGTTGACTTTTGTATTGCCGAACATTAGGAGATCAAGAGTACATGTCAGCGAATGCAAGCCTGCATTCTCTGTTATAAACTAGATGTTATGAGTAGAGTCACAGTACAGTGCGGATGGGAAATGTATCCCTTTCCTCACTGTAGTGCGATCACGGAGTTAGAATATTTAATTTGCAGAGGGTGTGAGGGGGGTGCAGGGAGGATTTCCCCCCTGCTAAAACGTGAATGACAGTGTAGGTATTTAACTTACGTTTGCACCTACACTGCTATCATGGTCGATTTTCAACATAAATGTCGAATCTGTTGAATTTGATCAACAGATTCGACATTTTAACCTAATTATTATGCAGAAAGTATGACGACATTTTCGAAGTATCAAATGTTCATTTTTATGAACTTCAGTACTTTGATGGTAAACCTATATATATATATATATATATATATATATATATATATATATATGTGTGTGTGTGTGTGTGTGTGTGTGTGTGTGTGTGTGTGTGTGTGTGTGTGTGTGTGTGTGTGTGTGTGTGTGTGTGTGTGTGTGTGTGTGTGTGTGCATGTGTGGGCATACAGGTATATAAAGAAAAAGAGTGAAAAATTAGGGGATGCAGGCGACTTGCCCCCAATAAAAACAGTTGTTTAGCAGTCTTTGGCAATGTCTTCAGTGCTGTTACAAGAGAATAAGATTTATTGTGGGGTTAGATGTGATGATTAATGAAGTCCATTAAACAAGATACAATTAATCAGAGGAAATCTGCACAACAGTTTCCTATTACTAACAATGTGTGTTATCTTTTTTATAATTCAGGAATACAGTGTTTAAATGCTGGTTTCCACATTCATTTTTGAAATGCTGTATCTTGCTTTATGCCACAGCTCCATTGAAACAGCACTATGTTGCTGTGTTCTGTTCCTTCTTACAATATTCAGTGTAGAATGTCACACCTAAAATCAGAAAGTTACTATAATACGAAATGTTACTCTACAGAATTATTAAAAAGTACTGCGTGGTATTGTAAAACTCAATGCCAAATATCACTGCTGCATTTTGGACCTCACCCACAATGTCACAGCTCCAGCCAGAAAGGTACAGCTTGAGGACTTCAGAACAAGGATTTTAAACATGCTGCTGGTCTTACTTCAGTGAAGTATAAACATGCAGCTGGTCTTACCTCTGGGGAAAAATGGGATTCAAGAGCGAGGGACGTCCAAAGGGATACAAAATGACTGTTATCCTGGGCACTTAAGCCCCTTGACACACCTTTTGACCACAGCCTCTACCATGGTCCTGCAATGTTTCACTGCAACTGACCTCCTTTACTTTATTCCACAAATCCTGGCTTACACAGAACTGAGGAACTGTCATTACATGTATTATATTGAATGACATTTATAGTGATGCGTATTCTTTATTACTATAAAAAACAACATCATGTAGTCCCTGAAATTCATTACAGTGAAATGCAGGCTGTAACTCTTTTAACCTAAACTCTTTTCAAGTTTTGAATATGTGGAAGGGGTTAAACAGGATCAGGCCATTTTTTTAACCAAGTACTACAACTTGCAATTAAGCTACTGCTAGCAGCTATCACTTTCAACATCCTACATTGGGCCTCTGAGGTCGATATTGGTACAGATAAAATTATTAGTCATTATAAGCCCACACTGAACTGAGATCTTAATGCAAACTAAATTGCTTCTTATTCTAAACCCACACTGGGTTGTCAAGTCTTTACTAATGCCCCAAATGACACTAAACTTGAAATCCTGTGCAGGAATATAGAATACTTTGTTCATTTCTTATGCTCCTAATCTGCACCTGACAAAATAAACATCTTTAATAAATGAGGTTAAACCAGCTGAGTTATGAACAGCTAGACTAATTTCCAAACAAATAGTGATTTTATTTTTCCGGGAACACAGAGGAATGCCAACACAGTGGTATTGGTGATATATTCCTGTAAACATTCTCAAATTACACTACAGAGGGTCAGGGATGTAGGTATAGTGTAACACTGCCCATTGTCCATGTGCTGCTGCTTCCTACTCACCCACTACCTGGTGGCAATCACACAGCAGGTTAAACTGCCTACCTCCTCCAAAAATGAGTCAGCTGACCTTTCTCTGACCACTCACATTTCTCTCAAGCATCTGGGATCCATAGTCAAACCCATGTTAATGGAGATGCACTCAAAGCTTTATCACTCTGCTCTACAGAGCCAGCAAAACTGTGTGTAACTTATGGCATGGAAATGGTAGCCATATGAAATGTTGGGACCCACATTGGCGAGTCCTGTAATGTGTAAACTAAATGTCCAGAAATATGGACAGACATATACTAAGTCCAAGAGTGACATTTCCTGGAAAAGGCCCTTTTAACCAAGATATGGTAATATAGAAGTTGGTGTGTGTGTGTGTGTGTGTGTGTGTGTGTGTGTGTGCGTGTGTGCGTGTGTGTGTGTGTGTGTGTGTGTGTGTGTGTGTGTGTGTGTGTGTGTGTGTGTGTGTGTGCGCCTGCATGTGTGTGTGTGTGTGTGTGTGTGTGTGTGTGTGTGTGTGTGTGTGTGTGTGTGTGTGTGTGTGTGCGTGCGTGCGTGCGTGCGTGTGTGTGTGTGTGTGTGTGTGTGTGTGTGTGTGTGTGTGTGTGTGTTCAGGGGTTATATAGGGGGCTTGCCACCCTGCATAAGAGATTAAAGGAGAAGTATGATGTTCAATATGCTCTTTTCAATGGCATTTTTGGTCTTTTCCCAATATATTGGGACTCTGCATTTTGAGTCCCAACATTTCAACAGGAAGCCAAAAAAAAATTTTTTTAAAAATCACCTGTTTGTCAACACACAGAGGAAAAGCTGCAATATTTAATCAAAGGAGAATGAAAAGAGCCACTGCAAAGCTTGGACAGATGGCATGAAGGCTTTGTTTTTGAGTATTGTTCCAAGTTCCCATTTCTGAGTGCTGCAGGTATTGACCAGGAGATAGAAATGAGTGCCCAGTGCTAACATGTCCATTTCAAGAGGAGATATCAAGGAGACTATGCTTGTAGGCACCTCCATGCAAAGAAAAGAGGTTAGCAGCCTATACCAACAGTGAACAGTTTCAGCAATGGTCGATCTGGAAGTACATATACAGTGCATTTACAAAATATCATATGGGCATTGCACATGTACTCAGCACTCTCTCTGGGGTTGAGAAAATAGGTGTATACAAAAAGTGATTCTCAGCTACCCTGACCCTCCCCCCCAGCAAGTACATCTGCATCTTGATCTCACCAGAAAATGCTGACAGGCATGTTCCCAAATTCAAGTATATCATGGCCAAAAATATTTACAATGCCACTACACACAACAAAGACTGTAGATGGATGCAAGCAAATAGAAACACATAAAGATTTTATCCTGCACCCTTGACGCACAATAAGTGGTCACTGTTTTTGAGCTTTGCATTCAAACAGTAACTTATTTCTTATTTCAACCATGCTTAAACGGACAGTACACTATTCCTAAGTATCATTCTATGTGCTATTTATGATTTACTTCATCTTAGAAAAAAACATATACAAAATGAGTTAAGTGAAACATTTATGATTTGTTGTTGATTTACAACATTATCTGTAACCTATTACCTTTCTTTCTCATTGTTCATAATAGAATCAACAACACAAAATGTCCTTGTGGTCACTGATACCTTGCCAGTACCCACCCTTAGACCTTACCTGCTTTTTCAAGGCCTCTCATACCAGGTGGTAAATTTGTGAATATCCATCCATTCAGCTAACTCCTCTTTTTAGGAAGATAGTGTGTCACATTACTTGATCTGGGAGTGGAAGTTTGTTCCAGAGAAGGGCTAATTATTGCATGACAAAGTGATCTCCAATGTGAATTTTTTATTTGTTGAAGCAGGTTCAGGTCTCTAATGGTAGTTTTCTCTGGACTCTTTGATTTCTGTAGATATAAGACTGCCTAATCCCTAATGATTATGCCGGTGATATTTTTCATTAGGAACCTCTAGGGTGTGTCCAAGTGACTGATATGACTAGTAGGATAGATCACAAAGGGAGAATTGTATTCTATGATGGGCCTGATCTGTGTCGAATATAGAGAGCTAAGGACTTCTTTGGATCTAGACAAGATACCCTTAGCAATCAGCTGCACCAGATATAAGGATTTCCTAACCACTGTTATAATATGATGGTCAAAGGATCGGGAATTATCTAGCCCTGTTCCAAGGCCTGTGACAACATCTGCATTTTGGAGTAGGATGTTGTCTATACTATAAGCTGGAGGAGAGTGATTGTTTATCAAATGAAATATTACACTTTTTAGCATTTAGTTTTAGTCCACTTTTCTGTGCACCATCTGTCACTAAGTGTAAGCTCAAGTTGTAACTTCTGCATGTCAATAGGGGATTTGAAGATAACACCCAACTTACAATCATCTGCAAACTTGGTTAACCACAGATACCTGCTTTTGATTTGGAGATCAGGGAAGTATATGCTGAACAGCTGCAGTCCTAGCATGGATCCCTGTGGGACTTCACTGGTTACCTTCATGATCTCTGAGGGTGCAGCTCCCACCCTCATTGTGTGGGTTTTGTGCTTCAGACAATTTGCTAGCCACCTAACTGCATAGTGATCAGTTCAGAGCACATTCAGCTTGATAATTATGTTAACATATCAAATGTTACCTGAAGATATACTGTATGGACAGCGTGATAACTATCTGTGGATTGTGTTACACTATCAAAGTTTATCAGATTCAGTAGACAGAATCTACCCTTAATAAAACTGAACTGATGGAGGTCAAGTCTTATAAGATTTTTAATATCAAAATTTATCAAATCAGTTATGATCTGTTCCATGGCCTTGCAAATAAGACTTTTCAGGACAAGGACTCTGTAGTTTCTGGGGTCCATGGTGGTGCCCCCCTTATTAACTGACCATTCCTCAGAGAAGAACCCAATTGCTAAGCTCAGGTTGCATAGCTGTATGAGTGGGTCCAACAGTGCATGTTTAGTAGAGTTCAACAGAAAACTTGGTATGTTATCAAATCTCATTGAGGATATATTTTTTGTTTTGGAAAGTAGCTTTAGCAAATGTTGTTTTGTGATAACAGGGTCTCTGAGATGCTTTGGAATGTGTGGGTTTTGTTTAACTGTGTTGGGGTGAAATTTCTCCTGCATTTTCTAGCTATTGTATATAGTATTATCTGTTAAATCTGACTAGGTGGTGCCATCTTGAATAGGTGTGGAGAAATGCTGGGTATTATTTCTGAAGTTCCTGAAGAAGTAAAGAAGGGTTTGTAATTATCCTTAGCTTCCAGTGCTACTGTAAGTTCAAGGAATGTTTTTGTTTTCCAGATAGAATTTTTCATTACCTTCAATAATTTTGATGTTACCCTTGATTTGTGGGTCTTTAGCTTTGCTGTATGTTCTAATAAAATTTCTTATGTTATTGTATTGTTGATTTATGGTTCTTTAGCTTTGCTGTATATTCTAATAAGCTTTTTACTTGTATTATGTTGCTAATTTCTGCATATAGACCACAAGGTTGGTTTATTCTTGAACGTCCCATTTTGTTTAGTTCTGGTAGAGACTGTCAGGTTAATACATTTAGATGAGTGCAGAATATATTGGCAAAACAACTAACCATGTCAACATGTTTTAGGGTTACTGCTATATGTGAAGTTAGAGGCTTCCTCATCGAATTGCAAATGGTTAGTTAGGTATAAAGTCTTCAAATACTGTTATATTGACATCTGAGGGTTTGGAAAGTTTGAAGAAGGAAGCAAACAATGTGTGGTCAGACTTCACCGGGGACTGGTCTACCAGTGGGATAGTGCATATTTATTTATTTATTTATTTATGTATTTATTTATTAACATTTGGTGACTGCGAAAGTCTGACTGGGTCAGGAACACATTTTCACTGGAGATCTGGGGAGAAAAACACTGAAAGAGATACAGAACACTGAATTTTTTGTTTTTCATTTAAACTAAAAAATATGTATGTTACAGGTACAGACATTAATAGCTAATTACAGTTATACGTAAGTATTCATGTTTGTAAACATAATACAATTAGAAGTGTGGATAGATAGAAAAAGCAGTGCTGTCAAAGTCTAGTTTAGTGATGTACAGCACTGGCAGAACATGATGAGTAAACAGAGGGCATAAAATACTGAAGTTGTGCTTTGTACACATAAGGGGGGAAGTAATGGTAGAAGAAATAAGGAAGACAGTAAGATTAGGCAGAGAAGTGTAGTGTATGTTAGGGATTATTAGACAGATGAGGTGATGAAAAGGAGATAAGTGTGGAATAGTTTTGTTTGCGATATCAGAGAATATTAAGGAGCGATTTGGTAGGCAGGTTAATAAGATAAATACTGTATGAGGTACAGGAGATTATTAAAGTGAGAGAATTGTCAAGAGAAGTGGGCGTCATAGATACATTTGGAAGGAAGGAGTTAAAGAAAAGTAAAAAGATTCAAATATCCAGGAGGCAGAATGGGAAAAAGACAATGATGAGGAGTTAAGTAACGACAGCAAGGGGGAGGCAAGAGAGGACAAGGATGGCGTGGCAGTTTTTAGTTAAGGAACAAAGCCTAATATCAGTGTTGAGAAAATTATATTTTTAGAGTAAGTTTTAAACGTCTTGAAGGACTCTGAGATACTGATGTTTGGAGGATGAGCATGCAAGAGTCTTTTGATGTCACTGGTAATAGAAAGACAAAGAAGATCGATTAAATGTGGTATTCTTTAGATAAGGAGCAAGCGCAAATAGGAGTGTTGAGAGAAGGATTTTTCAGTGAAAGTTTATAAGTCTTAAAGGAATCTAATGAACTGATGTTTGCAGGTAAGGCATTCCAGAGTATTGCAATGGCATAGGAGTATAGGTTATGTCCAGCTCTTTGGTTGGGTTTGTATACAACTAAAAGTTGTTTATTTGTGGAGCAGAGGTTTCGGGTTGGGATGTAGGACTGTAAGATAGGTTTTAAGGCAGGGCAGCTATCTGGTTTGTAAAATAGTTTGTGAGCAGTAGATAGCTGTATGAAGATGATGTAATGGGAAATTCTAGGCAGTTTAGTTCTTTAAAGGCATGACAGTGGCGTGGGCAGTAAGGTTTGCTAGTAGAAAATTTGGCTATTTTGTGATAGCATGATTGAAGCGTGTTCTTTAGGGACATATGAAGATTGGTAAGTATGGGAGCACCCTACAGGACAGAGGGGAGCAGGAAGGTATTGCCCAGTGTTTTTTTTTTTTTTTTTTGGTGGGGTTATCCAAGAACTGTTTGTGTGTATGAAGTTTACCAAGTTTGAAATGAGTTTTCTTAATTGTACTAAGTATAAATTGTTCGAAGGTAAGTTTATCATCTATAGTAATGCCCAGTAGATTTGTGTTACGATTTAATTTCTGTATTGTTTTGTGAGTATATCTTGAAATTCTGGGAATGTGGTTTAGCGGAGAATAATAGTAACTTAGTTTTATTAGGATTCAGTAATAATTGTGCTTCTTTTAACCAGGTTTCAATAGAGGTAAAGGCTTGCTGGGTCATTTTTTGGAGGTGTTTAAAATTGATGGAGGAGGAGATAATAGTGGAGTCTTTGGCATATTGGATGAATGTACTTTGAAGTGAGGCAGTGTAGAGGTTATTTATGAAAATATTGAAGAGCAAGGTCTGAGAATGGATCCTTGTGCTACTCCTGTGCTATTGACATGGTATTCTGACAGATTAGTTTGCCACCTAACAAATTGCTGTCTATTGGTTAAATAGCTGTAGAACCATTTTTGAGTTAGTTGCAAACATTCTGTTGTAGCTAGTTGTAGTAGTTTATGATGTGCGACTGTATAAAAGGCATCCAATAGGTCTAGTAGGATTACTGATGTTAGTTGGCCAATGTCCATGGCTTTACTCACACTATCTGTGAAGGATAATAGTGCATTGGTAGTGCTATGTGCTGACTGAAAATCATGGACTACATGAAAAGAGACATGGAAGAGCTCTCGGATCATGTGGCCCAGGCAGGTATGACCCTAGCCCTGAGTAGCATCCCGCCTTCGCCCAAAATGATACCACCATATAAGGACAAAATGATTGACTTCAACAAC
This sequence comes from Protopterus annectens, assembly GCF_019279795.1. NCBI lineage: Eukaryota > Metazoa > Chordata > Ceratodontiformes > Protopteridae > Protopterus > Protopterus annectens. Next base: position 1,232,223,217 of record NC_056728.1, read on the forward strand.
TGGATAAGCTTCTGGTGTCATTCAAAAGGGATCCAGTATCTGTCTGCCTGGGACAACATGATCGACAGACCATGATGCTTTGCCAAAGATGCTCTGCACCTGTCACCCCTGAAATTCAGGTTACTGGCTAAGGCTCTTACCACCCCTACAATGCCTTTTTTAGGAAAAGTTCAAAGGACAAAACCACCATGGTAACAGGTACAATCATGCAAAATCTGAAGGTAATGCTACTCAATGCTAGAAGTCTAAACCTTAAAATGCACTCTCTCAAGGCACTCCTAAAAATGGAGAACATCGATATCTGTGCAGTAACTGAGACCTGGTTCAAGGCTCCAGAGAGCACCCTTGCAATACCAGGCTACAACTCTTAGCACACTTTTCAGCCACAAAATCAGGACCAAAACACTAAAGGTGGAGGAGTGTCCATATTCACCATGGATATTCACAACACCAGGCTAGTTGCCCAACATAATGCGTCTGAAATTCTCCAGCTGCAACTAACACTAGGTAAGACTGTAATCCAAATTGTAGCTTGCTACAGATCCCCCACCATACCCCAAGATTCTCACTACACCTTTCTAAACATAATGGAAAATACTAAGATACAACCAAACACCCTAATACTGGGTGATTTCAACTACCCTGCCATTAACTGGGAAAACTACTCATGTACCAACACCTTTGCCCAACAGTTCTTGAAATTCATAAATTCCAATGCCCTGGATCAACTCATCCTTAGTCCCAACAGGGACTCCAATATCCTAGACCTGGTCATTACCAACATGGGAAATCGATGCTCTACACCAATGGTCACCCCCTCATTGGTCAGGTCTGAACATAAGCTAATCACCCTTGACATTCACATCCATCCCCATCCCCAGTAAGGAAACCTCCGTAAAAACTTCTCCAAAGCCAACTACATGCTACTGAAGTCAGAAGTGACAAACGTCATGACACCCATGCAGATGGGAACTGAAAGTTCAACTGCTGAATCCTACACTAAGGCACTGTCCAAGCACATCCACTCGTACATGAATCGTGCCATCCCCACTAGAACCAAGATGCTCTCCTCCAACAAAAGGAAGGCAATCTGGTGGTCCCTTGCCATAAACAAACATTACAACAAAAGGAAGAAACTGATGCAGAAAAGAGGAAAATCCCAGGATGGAAAATACTCCCTTACCAGCCTCAGTAAGAAGCTGAGATCCCTCATAAAATCCTCCAAAACTAGTTACAAAAATAAAATTGCCAAAGATTCCAAAGACAACCACAAGGCATTCTATAGCTATGTCAAGAATCTAAATGGCAATGCTCAGATATGTTCTGAGCTACAACAGAATGGCATTAAATATACTGATCCCAAGGATATTGCCAATATCCTGGCAGATCAATTCAGTGCAAACTTCACCCCCCTTTCTCCCCCTAAAGGGCCCATCTCAATACTGAAAGATTGCCAAATTCCACTAATAACGGCCACACGGGTAAAAAACGCACTCTCCAAAGCTAAGAATACATCATCCATGGGACCAGACCAGATCCCAGGCTGTGTACTACATGAACTACAAAATGAACTGGCACCTCACCTAAGTGTCATGTTTAATCATAGTGTCACCTCAGGCTTCATGCCCACTGAGTGGCACACAGCTACAGTTATCCCACTCCACAAGGGGGGGATCCACCTTGGATCCCGGGAACTACAGCCCCATCAGTCTGACAAGCCTGATCTGCAAGGCCATGGAACATATTATCCTGGAACTTATAAATAAATACATTGGCAACCTTCAAACACTAGACCCTACACAGTTTGGGTTCGTGAAGGGCCGATCTTGTCTCCTGAACCTGATTGACTTCTTTGAATCTGTCTCCAGAGCCATGGACAAGGTTAAGGTGGTCCACACAGTCTATCTGGACCTCACCAACACATTTGACACCATCCCCCACTCTGGAATCATAGATAAACTTACTAAGCTGGGCATTAATCCCTACATCACTCGATGGTTCACCAATTGGCTTACTGAGAGAACCCACACTGTAAAAGTAGCCAACTCCAAATCCAGCTCCAGACAAGTGACAAGTGGAGTACCTCAGGGTTCAGTCCTGGGAAGACTCTTGTTTGGCATCTACTTCTCTGAAGTACAAGCCAACACTAAGGGACTCTGGCTAACAAAGTTCACAGATGACTGCAAACTGGGAGCCATTAGTGAATCCCCAAATGATGTGGATATTCTACAAAAGGGCCTTACAGAAACAGATGCTTGGTGCCAGAGCCATGGGCTCAAGCTCAATGCCAAGAAATGTATAGCTATCCCCTTTGGGAAAAAACATATACCCATGAATTACCACATAGGTGGCAGTACACTAAACACCAAAAGTGTGCTAAGAGACTTAGGGACACAGGTGGATAGTGGTCTCACCTTCTATAACCACATCACCACAACAGTCAGGAAATCCTTCTATGTGGCACACCTCATCACTAAGGGCTTTTCATCCAGAAAAAGGAGGTCATTGTCCCACTGTCTCATCCATCATTAGACCCATTATAGAATACAACTCTCCGTTTGTATGTACCTCTCAAGACATCTGCAACAACTGAAAAGACCACAGAAATACCTCACTAAAAGAATCACAGGCCTAAAGTAGATGCCCTATGCTGACCATCTAAAAAGACTCCACCTATACTCTGTCACATACAATCTACTCAGAGGTTATCTCTGCTTAACATACAAGGCCATGTCAAACCCAGAGCTGTTGGACATGCCACACTTAAAGAAATCCCAATTCCTCAGAGACATATGCTTCAGGGATCTAAACCTTGTCATCACAATGAGCAAAACATGCTGGAGGGATATGTCCTGATCCAGAGACTCCCCAGACTCTGGAATAGACTGCCCATACATGTCAAGCAAAGTGCCTCTTTGGTCATCTTCAAAAAGAACCTTGATGTTTGGATGGGAGATAGGAAATTCACCCCAGGGATCATGTCAGTCACCCTGCTAGACAGGGGTCCAGGGAAGTAAATACTGTGGGAAGAAATAGCCAGGGAATTGTTATGGCTAGGCTTGTATAGGCCCTAGGGCCGATAGCCTAGCACCAGCCTATGAACCTATGAACCTATGAACCTATGAACCTATGTTGTTAGGTGGAGGAGATTATTTTCAGAAAGATAATTTATTAGTTGTCTATGTACGCAATTTTTCCAGAAGTTTAAATAAAGGATAGAGATGGGTCGGTAATTTGTAATTCATTAGTTTTACCACCTTTGTGGATTGTGACCCTTTTTTTCCAGAGTTTGGGGACATCAGATACAGGGATGGATCTATTAATCAGAATGCTGACTGGGTAGACTATTGTGTCAGCAGCAAGTTACAAATACTCTGATGGAAGGTTGTCTGTGGATAAGGAGCAAGGTTTTAGCTTGAAGAGAAGCTTGTGTATTGGTGAGACAGGCACAGGCTGTAGAGAGAAAGTAGAAGGTTTAGGACTAGCTGTAGAGATTGTGATGAGAAGGGGGGTATGAGAGTTGGGGTTCCTATTAGCTGAGTCTACTAGGATTAGATTTTCCCTAGAGAAGGAGTTGGTATTAGGTGAAGAAGAGTTTAAGTATGCTATTAATGAAGTGGGAGTTGAACATGTCTGCTATTTGAGATGGCTCATTGTTTGGGACTGGAGATGGGTTTTGTGGAGTTCCAGGACTAAGGAATGTAAGAGATAGTTTTCCAGAATCTTGGGGCATTGTTGGTTTGGCTGGATATTTATTGAGAAAAAAATATATACATTTTCTTTTGTCAGCAATGACTAGTTTGTTTGCCTTATTTCATAGCTACTTATATTAAGTTGTTTGGTTTCATTCTTTCCAGGCTCGGTTTCTGGCTAGTAATATTTATTATGTGGTTCTTGTTAGCCAAGAAGCATATAGCATACAGATGCTATATTTGTAAAGACCAGGTCAAGAAGGTTTTGTTCTGTAGTGAGTTATTTAAATATTTGGTCCAAAGAGTTTTTGTTTATAATAGCAAGGAATTTTTGGGTATAATCTACATTTCATTTATAGGTATTCCAATTTATCAGCAAGTAGGTAATGTGTCACTGAATGATGGAGTTCCTTTGTATTTGAAGTACATCCAATATATTTAAAAACTGAATGTGGTTTTGAGGGACATCATGGGGTCCTGTAACATGCATGCTATGATCTGATAGTTACTTTTATTTAGTGTGATTTCTATCTTATTGCATTCAGTTTGTTAGCCTCTAAAAATCTGCCTGGAGGTAACATGGTCTTCAACAAATACAGGCACTCTACCACAGTTCTCAACAGGTTTGGCATGGTAGGCACAAAATCCTAATGTGTAAATTTAAACCAAGTTTCATTAATAATATACTCATGAATGTGCTCCAAATGCAGAAGGATCTCAAGGGCAATTTGTTATTTACATTGCTAGTACTGAGCTGTGCTACCTTGACATTTTGCAGTTGTTGATTTGTTTTGATTTTTAGTTTGGGGGATCCATTAGCTGGACTTTGTATAAAGAAGACACTACGGGACATTTAGTATAAGAGGTGCAAGCAGTTCTTGGTGAAGCAAACAGGGATGAGCAGAAACTCTTCCCAAGCTGGCATATACTGGATCCCCCTCAAATGACACCATTTATTCAGCCAAGTGTTGAAACATCATCTTTTCCTTGTACCATGGCATTATTGTTATGTAAGAAAGGCTTCTGCTCAATACCAGCATCTTTCTTACATTTCTGACATGCATGAAGAGCTTGGAAATGTCTCTCTACATATATCTAAGGGTTTTACATGCCTGGTCGTTTACACCCACATGGAACACTATCATGTTAGAGTCATACTTGTTCAGATTGAGGGTCCTGAGGGCCCTTGTAACATCAGATATCTTAGTAGTCTGTGCGAATGACTGTCAATTAACCCATCATCAGTGCAGTTTTATTATTAACAGTTTATGTATACTGGGTTTGAGGGGAGTTTTTTTTCTGCTTAGTCTCAACCTCGAGTGTGGTAGTATGCATTTTGGTGTTTAATTTCTGCAGAGTCTTAGTCTTGTCTGACTTTGTTGGCTTAGGAAATGTCTTTTTACAGCCTCAGCATATGATACTTTTCCAAGTATTTGTATGGAGCTCTGTGCTGTAAAGGTGTGTGGTACTCACAAACTGTGCTCAGATGTGAGAGTGATGCCTCCATCTTAGATAAATGTTTGCATCTTTCACAGATAATATAATAGGTAAGTAATAGTTAATTTTTTTGTAAGCATCAGTCTATTGTTACATTGTCTGAGTAGACCAAATGCTATGAGGCTGACAACTGAGGGAGGACAAGCTGGCTGACCTTTCATTTACTCCAACCATATAGAAATATGGAATATAATACTTATTTGTATAGCATTTCAGAAGAATGAATAAATTCTTATATGCAAATTATAATAAATATTAGTCAGTACAAGAAAATGTTTGCAGTATAATAAATAAATATTGGTAGTACTCTAACTAAGGTAGTATCAGCTAAAGTAATTTAATTTAGTCCTGATCCTGAAATCTGCTGATGGGTATGGCTCTATCTAGTCTTGCTAAAATAAAACTTCACCTGAAGTGCATGCATCTATCGAGCACAGGTTTGTGAGATACTGTGCAAAGTGTAGAAAGTGCAATAGAAATGAGATAAGAAATTGAAGAAAAAAATGAAAAAAATCATCTTTTGGCTTCAGCCAATAATGTTTGCTTCCTTGAAAAGCAGCACCTTATCCACACTTACAGAATAATCAATACTAGCTCTAGACAGCCCATAAACTTTATCAAAACTTTGCTATAACAGTAATTAAGTTGCAAGCAGTTGAAATGGAGGGGAAGATTGTAGATTTAACACAGGGAACACTACAGCAATCAATAATTTAGTCAAGCAATTGCATAAACAGTAAATAAGCTGCACAGCTTAAGCACATTAACTTTTGCTACCAAAAGTCTTAGAATAAGATAATAATGCTAACTGTTCATGCAATATAAACTGACATGAAAAATGAAGGAGCCAATGAAAAACAGCTAAAACTCCAACCAATAGTATTTATCTTCCCAGAACTGCTGCAGTCACCCTCAGTCTCACCAGTTTTATCCAAAACTAGTTCCCGATGAGTTGCATTGCTGGTTGTTTGTTCTAAGTTTGATAAACTGATTAAATTCATAGCAATTAAATGCAATAACTGATTAATCCACTTAGCATATAAATAACTTTAAAAAAGCACTGAAAACTATAAAATCAATTCAATCAATAGCTGTAGCTTCATATTCTGAAGAAACAAAACAGTAAATATGCAAACAAAGACAGACCTTATTCACAAGAGATGTATATAGTAGATAGAGCACAAAACCCATTTGAAAAGCAATGCAGATGGTAAATGCCTTCAATTAATAGCTGTAACTTCAGACTTAGGAAAAACACAGTAAAATCTAGAAAAACAGGAACCAGCAAAAGTGATTTAAATAGCTATATGACTTTAATTGAAGGAGAATAAATCTACTTTCCTGTTTTGTAGATGCAAAATGGAGGTAAAGTGCTACTTTGTTTTTATCTCATACAAAGTAGCTTCAGCTTCCAAGCTCTTAGAATAAGCCTGTTAACATTTGTGCTTTATACTTGATACACTCTAACAACCTTAAACCTGCAAAAACTAGTTCCTTGGGTATGATTTATCATGCTTGGTTTGTAATTTCATCTGAACCAGAAAACTATTGCTATGTACTAACTGAAATCATTGCACTTTTTTGCCCATTATTGCTACAGATTAACGTTCTGCTGTCTAGCCTTCATACACTTTAAATCAACCATACTGTTCACATTCTGCTTCTGATCCGAATAATGATTAGGCTCAATTTGTTACTAAATGCTTTGGCTGTGCATGCTTTTCAGTGATTCCTGTAGTACACATCCTTTTTCTTGTTACTGATTCTGTGCTTTACAGGATCATTCTAGAAAACAACACGCACTGCATGTTTAGTGTGCTTATTGACCAACCAACTACTAGGCAAGAAAAAATAAATACAGATAAAATCATCTAACTCAAGCATTAGAACAAACTGCAGTAATCTGTTTGTTCCCATGAAAACCCTACAATACTAGAAAACAACATAACTGAAAAGGAACTTCTGTGGCAAATGGAAAAAATACATCACTTTCACAGTCACACCAACTCGAAGAAGGGAAAAATCTTTTAAAAGAAGGGAATCAGTGTTGGCCTGCACTTAGAAATCACATCGGCAATGATTTCCTAAGGAAAGCAGCGACTGGCATTGTGTTCTTCAGCATTTTACAGTTAAGGCAATTGGCACTCAAGGAATTTTACATCAGCTACCTGTAAATACAACAGTTTTTAAAGGCCAGTGGTATGACTTTTAATGCTTAGAGGCTGAGTGGTCTGCTTACTTCACTACCACTATTCCTTCTGCCAAAGTCAATTAAATCTTTTTTCCATCTGTTAAGTTTATTTTTGCATTGTTTTCTAATTCTCCATAATGCAGTTCTTTCCATTAAATCTCTTGCTTACATCTTACTCCCACCATTTTTTTACCTCCTTTACAGCTTCCTGTATTATCTGGCCGAATGTTTCCTTTTTCCTGAAAACTAGAGTTCGTTCTGTTATAATTCATAGCCACAGCTTCAACAAATATCACTTCCGTCTTCCTTTCTTCTTACAGGTAAGTATCACCCATCATCTGTCTACCTCCATGCAATGTGATTTTTCCCATATTCCTTTCTGTCAAGGTTTTGTGAGTCTCTAATCGTTTCATCGGTCTCTTCAACCACATTGTATTTGCAGTTTCCAGCAGCCTAATTCCTTCTACTGTGTTTCCAGGACCTTGCAAGTTTCTCCACTCTTCTCCAATGCACTTCTTTGCTTCTTTCTCATGTCATGCACAGCCAGTTATTTATTTATTTGTTTGTTTGTTTGCCTGTTTAATTATTTATTAGTTTAATGTTTGATAGCCATGTATGTGGACTGATCCTAGTACCCATGATATAGGTCAGATGGGCAAATACACAGCACTGACACAATATAAAGCTAAAATATAAAGTGTATAGCATCATACAGAAAGATACTGTTGTAGATGCAAAGAATACAAATAAAATGCATTGATGAAATGTACATATTCAGCTGGATAGGTCGAATATACATAAAATACAAAATAAGCAGAGCATCAGTCACAAAAAATAAGATTAATAGTGCTTGTATGCCGAGCTTTCCAAATAAAAAGCTCAGGTTTTCCAGTGTTCCAGTGAAATTCCAGTTAAATTAAAAAATAAGTGGTGTAAGACACACTAGCATAGGAACGAGAAAATAAAAGAATGGTTAACTAAAAAAAGCATCAACATTTATTATTGCACAACACAAAGGATTAAAGATAACCCACATAAATAAATAATACTTAAGGAATCTCCTAAAGGAGGCCTCCAAGTCACAAACCTATATCAAAGAAGGCAGTCAGTTCCAGAAGACTAATGCTAGAGAAGTGAAAGATTGCCACCCTGAAGGTTGAAGCAGTGTGTTCATACCAACTAACAGGTTCCCTCCTAATGACCTGAGAGACCCTGGCTAAGACACAGGAAACCAGAAGCTCTCTCAAACAGTAAAAACCCAGTGTTTGACATAGCAATAATAAGATTTTCCAAACTGATCTGGCAGTGACACCATAGGAGTAATATGACAAAAGTGCTGCTACCCTTCGGATGCCTCACCGCACTAATTTTGCACCCTTTGCAGTCACACTACATCACCTTCTGACAGACCAAGCTCAAGAATGTGACAGCAATCCAAGTGAAAGGAAACTACAGTCTGAGGACAGAATTAAGTTCTGGGTCCAACCATACATTCCTGTTTACAGGCTTTCTTAGCTTATTGCTCTGTTGTTTTATCATCATAGTTCCAAAGTTACCAGTATAACTTTAAGTACCCTAGATGATAAATCTTATAGGACCAACATCAAATAAAGTGACTTATAGAGAACAGGCCTGAAGTAATTCAAAGCCCTAATTGTACACTCACTGTGATATTCATGCCCTAAGTGCATCTGACATGGTATATTCGTGATTTTAGTTATAGGAATGGAGTTTGCATCTGAGGTGTAAATATTTGTATATATGTTCTAATCATCATATCATAAAGTAGCTAATAATATAAATTAGGTCTATACATTCTAGGTGATGGGATAAACTTTCACAACCCCCACTCTTTCTTGAATTAATGATTACTGTATCACAGTGATCTATTCCTTGTCAAAATGGCAATGGGAGGCCAAAAGAGAGAACTTATTTACAAGCTTATATGGCTCACAATTAAGCAAGTCATTTTATTTGTACCAATATTATTGTTTTACTAGTTTACTGCCACAGTCAAACATGGTCTTTCTCAGTGTAGCTGCAGAATTTCAATTGAATGAAATGCATCCCAGTAGAGGATACATAGGCCACATTTGTAGCCAAAAGATTTTTTGGTCCTTTTTAGACTGGACAACTAAACCAAACTGTTTGCATTGACCCAGCTATGACCATACCTATGAATACAGTCTTGCTCAGTAGTAATGAGTTTGTAATCTAGTATAAAGAAACGGGCTTTTTCAACATATTCATTTAAAGGCCTTCAGATATATACTGCCAAAAAGAAATACATTTTCACAGAACATAAACATGAAATTAGAGCAACAGGGCTTCAGACCATCAGCAACATTTTCCTGTCAAAAACGCCAAAAAATAAATAAGAAGAAGCAGCCATTTTTGTGAAATGTTTATTGAATCTTTGAAAATAAAGATAATATAATGACAGAAATATAGAATGGGTGGGAATGCAAGTTACTGAGTAATAATTATTGTTTACCTGCACCTGTATTTTCCTCACAGTAAGTCTAAAGAACTAACTATTGGCAGACCTCATAGATTTTAGTAAAAGTCAATTAATATATATCAGGAGTTTCAGCAGTATCACTTCCTCCCTAGATTCTAGTCTTGGCAAAGATGTAAGACTTCCTCCTTAGTTGGAATGGTTATTGGATTTATCAGGGACCTAGAGTTGCTAAGTACTAGATGTCTGCATGTGCCAGGAAAGTGTATTACATGCATCACTCAGTCTCCCATAATGCACTGCCTTGAATAGCTGGAACTGACATATCTTCTGACCTGTCTAAAGTACTGAGCTCCTTAGAACTAAATTATTAAAGTCCCCTCCTTTTTTACCTAAGTAAAATACCCAAACATGGGTGGAGCAGGGGTTATCCGCATTCTGAAACATGTTCTTAAATTATCATGCTATTCATGCTACAGAGTCCTCTATATAATGCAATACGGATATGAGATGCATATAAATGCTATATGATTCCTAGGTTGAAGAACTAAACTACTGCTCTCTGGAAAGAGTAGTGCATGTACTATATATTAGTCCATAATAAACTGTTCGTCATCTTCCTCTGGGATTTAGAAAAAGCTGAGTCTGGATAGAGGGAGTTTATTGCTATGCTGTTGGTTATTAAAAAAAAAAAACAGTTGCTGTACAGAGGCATAGGCAGAAAGTTACACTCCTTGGTGGCTGAAAATTTTAGCAAGGTAATAAAGCTAATATATGGATCCTACAGACTGAGATCACTTTATTTTTTGTTTTATTTAATGGGGAACAGGACTGGCCCCGGGTTCCATTTTAGTCATGCCCCAATATCAACCAGCAGCAGTAAAAGAGAATTTTCACAGGAAAATTAGATTATTGAATATACATTAAGAATGTCATTTATACCAGAAGCAATGACATAAAGGATTATACTTTAGTCACTGTATTATAACCCACTTATCTGTCCGAGAAATTGATGTCAAGAAATAAACTGTCCTTCAGAGTTAACCATACCCACACATTTTACAAGGTCAGCAGGGCATATTCGTTATCATATACACAGGTATATGGCTACAACACGATGAGATGAGTATAGGGTCATAAGAAGTGAACATGGTAGTCATGTACCTTGCATGGTTGTGGTGATTCAATGATCACATCATTCATTGGTGCTGTTAGCCCATCATGATGGCACAATTGGTGCAATTTGCTTTGCTGGCTTATAGTTTTGGGGCTTGATGTGGTTCATGGCAGGGAAGAGGTAGAGCTATGATAGCAGGCATCCACCTTCTCATAACATATCATGATCTGATCCTTATGAATTCCATTGTCCATGAAGTGGTCATCAATCTAAAGCAGGGATGGCAGCTAATATGAAAGGGGTGCAACTATATGAATGTGCATGTCCAGACTGATGGAGTGCCACAAGTGTTCAGACAAATGAATGCAATGGGCTTCAACCAGGACCAGGACCACAATGAGGCATACCAGGTGGTGTGCTCACAGGTGACTGTGGTTGTGTGTCCAACAGTCTCAGTAGTCTGACTTGAGACAGTCGTGTCAGACCACCCTGCATCTTGACCTTACTACAGTCAAGGAAGGAATGGTCTCAGGTGGCAGACTGGAGAATGGTTTTAATGTGCTTAAGGCACTGATGGGGACATCATTCACCATCAGTAGTGGTATCTTCTCCCTGTCCCCATACAGTACCATCTTCTCCTTGTCCCAATACAGTAACATCTTCTCCCTGTCCATATACTCCATGTTACTGTCCACCTGTAGCACATCTCCTCAGAACTCAAAGAGCAAAGCAGATTGTCTCCACTATGGTGTAGGTAACAGCAGACTGAGCCTAGGTCACTGACCTGCACACCTGGTGGTAATGGCAAGTCTCAGCATGGCCATATCAGGGGTAAAACTGGAGTCACAGCACCCCCCACATATCTCCTGTCATGGGTATGTACAGATTTCAGAAGCTGTGTGCGCTGGGGACACAGGTTGAGGCAGTGAGGGACTATTAGGTAGATGTTTGCGCTGGGGACACAGGTTGAGGCAGTGATCGACTATTAGGTAGAAGCTGTCCAGCATACTGTGGTGAGCCTGTTGTGCTCAGCTTTGCTTCTACAAGCGTTTTTGTTATAGCGGATGTACATGATTTCACCCCATGTATTGTTACAGACAGTGGCACTGTCATGGGATGGTGTTGTCATCATTGTCAGCTGCAGTTGACCTACTGACATCAGCCTTGTGCTGTCCTATTGAGCAGCAACAAAAATGACACCATTGCCCCCCCCCCATATGCATCCATATCTCCCTAGGCATGCATAGTGATACAAATTAAAATAGAGGTATGGCAGTCTTACCTACATATATATATATATATATATATATATATATATATATATACACATACATATCATGATGCAGGTTGCTGCTGTTTCAGACCAAAGGTGTCTGGAAAGACATATATATGCAGGTGGGGCCTTGGTCAGTCCATTGGTTCAGATATTTTACAAAGTACATAGTGCACAGTTACTCTTTACAAACTGTGTTGTAGGTGACATACCTAACTTGGTGTATCTCCAGCTGATGCACGGATGCTTCATACCAACCAAACTCTTACATATAAGCTGCCATCAAGCAAGAAAAACCTCTCCCTTTGGTTGGAGAATGAGACCAAAACCTCCTCCACCTCAGAAAGACAGTTTTGTGTGGAAGGTCCCTCCACGTCACAATGTTTCATGTCTTGTGCTCTTCATGAATGATAATAGCAGTAACTCTCCATCAAGTTTATTGTAAGGATTTATTATGGCCTTCCATTGCATTTGCATCCTACACCACTCCCTACCAAATCTGGTCCCAATACTGCATGTCAGCAATAGCTTCACCCACCATACACAAGCCATGTATATACAGGGCCAGCAAAAGCACTTAATTCTCCTGGACAGTGAACTTTTCCAGGTGTTGTCTCCATCTCATAGCATTGACAGTACACCTGTGGCAAATGTGCCTGTCAGTGGGTGCATATGATATGCTGTGGGATAATCACGCTTCATGCCACCATCCCCCAACTATGGACATGGAGCACTAGCCTGACACCCTCCCACTTTGCTGTCATGTCTTCTATAATATTTTCACTGTACACAATTCCTCCCCTCCATACACACAAATACCACAGGCGCATAATGCAGTGGTATGAAACTGGCCTGTGTCCTTAGGTACATGTATGTCACAACATCTGTATCATTATTATAGATATCCACAACAGGGTTTTTTTATTCTTGCTGATGATTAATTGCCAGGTGGAAATCCTTCCAAGAATCCGTAGCTCCTTCATTAGCTCTGTAAAGCTGCAAGCATATGGAATCTATATTGAAATTTCTGAATTCCACAGCTGTACATCACTGAGCAAGGTTGAGCTAGAGTGTACCAGCACTTTATATCACTCTAATAAGAGCCATATAGCGTGGTTGTTGTTCAACAAAGTTTTCTAATGCTACTGTTTCTGAATCACTAATATTTTCTGCTATCCAGACATGCTGGCAGTAGATGTGCATGTCATAGTGATCGTGTAGTATGCAACCTGCAGGCTTGTGCATATGGCATGTATAATCCCATAACACCACTGCATTGCACAATGAATGCAACATAGCAACAGGGTGCTGTGATGTGTTGCACAGTTTTTTGATGTGTTGCACAGTACAAGTTCTATTATATTAACTGTTTTCCACATCAATTTATAGATTTGCTGAGTCCTGTGACTAATTGACTATTCACACCTTGCCAATATCATCTCTCATGACACACCTCCTTTGTCCAAGAGAGTCATACCAGTCAATCCGAACTGTCCTTCCACCATGTTTTACTTATCTTGCAGTGAATACTTACAGTAGGTTCCTGTTTTTAGTATTGGTGGAGATAATTGGACTTGCAGAGAAACAAGAGGTTTGGGACAATTGGGTCTCTAATGGATCAGTAAGTGGGAGAGACATCAACTCTCAAAACTCTATAAGATGCCGAATAAAGGGATAGAGCTTCCAGCCTTTCATAATAGCTCAAGAACTTTAGGCCTGGGATCTTTTTGGTTAGTTTGGGGTCTATCTGATTGTTTGACATATTGAGTGAGACACATCCCAAAGAGGAGATTGTACTTAAAAATTGGTGTGATCAATTCTAAGTATGAGTGCGATTACCTCTTTCAATTATTATAATATTCTTTTGGTAATTAACTTGGCTAAATAAGAACGATTTCCTCACAACAATTGCCACATGTAGGTCAAAAGACAGGGAGCCATCAGCCTCTACACCTAGGTCCCTAACTGCATTTTTGTTTTGTGTTCTTGGGGTACTGCTATTGATGTGATAGTTTGCAGGAACATTACCTTTTCCGAAGGGGATGATAATGCATTTGTTTTGCATTAAGTTTAAGACCGTGACTTTGGCAAAAGTTATTAGTCTGCATAAGATCTTCTTGAAGGATGTTGACATCACAAGGAGTTTCAATGATCACTCCCAGTTTGCAGTCATCAGCAAACTTTATCAGCCACAGTCCTTTATCTTTAGCCTGTACTTTGGAGAAGTAGATTCCGAATAGTAGGGGTTCAAGAACTGATCCCTGTGGAACACTACTGGTTACCAGTCTGCTGGAGGAGATGGAGTCCCCCATTTTGACCGTATATGTTCTATCAGTGAGCCAGTTTGCAATTCACCTGACAATATATGGGTTGATACCCAGCTGGGTGAGTTTATCAATGATGCCTGAGTGGGGAATTCTGTCAAAGGCCTTGATTAAGTCCAGGCAGGCCATATGCATGGATTTGCCTTCTTCTAGGGCTTTGGTAACTGTCTCAAAGAAGTCCACCAAGTTTAACAAGCGTGATCTCCCCTTGACAAAGCCAAACTGGGTGGAGTTGAGCATTTGGAGATTTCCTATATCTTTGTTAATAAGGTCCATGATGATTTGTTCCATGGCCTTGCAGATAAGGCTGGTCAGGCTAATGAGTTTATAGTTCCCATGGTCTGTGGATGCACACCCTTTGTGCAAAGGGATGATGGTAGCTGTTTTCCATTTCACTGGGAAAAAGTGCTTAGGCTGTGATTTAAAAGCATGCCCAGTGGTGATGCTAATTCCTGTTTTAACCCATATAGAACACAGCTCAGGATGTTATCTGGTTACATAGAGGTTGTGTTTTTGGCCTTGGTGAGGGCATTTAAGACCTGCACCTCTGAGATAGTAGGTGGGGGACAGGTATTAGAGATACTTTCGGGTATATGTGATGGGGACAGGGGAGTGAAGTTTTCACTGAACCTGTCAGCCAGCAGGTTTGCTATATCCACAGGTTCTGTATATGTAGTACCATTAAACAAGAGTTCAGTGCAAATCTAGGCCTTACCTTTGAGGTTACGGTTGTAACTTATGAGCGGCTTGTGGTTATCCTTAGTTAGGGAAGCTAATCTGGATTCATAGTTAGCTTTGGAAGACTTATCTAGGAGTCTTATTTGCTTGTTTAAGATGAGGAAGGAGTGTTTCCAGTTTTGAGACTGTTCCTTCCTACTCTTAGACAGCAATCTTTCTCCTGTTGCATAGCATATTAATGGCAGTTGTCCACCAGGCAGATTTGTTTTTCCTTGAAGATCTTGCTTTGGTTCTATCAGGTACGACAGAGTCAATACAATTGTACAGGTGCTTGTATAAAGCATTGGTGTATAACTCAGCATAGGTGCCTGCTCCATCGATGGGGGGAGGGACTATGCTGTCATTTAAGAGGTTGCAATTGGGTTTGGAAAGGTTTTTTAGTCTAGTTGTTGTTAAGGGGGGGTTGTGTTATAATTACTTCTAGCAAGACTGATTTGTGGTCAGATTTCCCCCAGGGATGGCTGCACACTGGGGATGGTACAGTGGTCCCCCATGTTGATGAGCACCAGATCCAGGATGTTTGAGGCCCTTGTGGGTGTGCCAGCAAGCTGGTCCAGAGCATTGGAGTTAACAAAGTCCAGGAACCTTTGGGCAAGTGAGTTAGAGCACTTATAATTTACCCAGTCAATGGATGGGTAATTAAATTCACCCAAAACCTGGGTGTTTTGTTGTATCTTGATTGAGTCAAGTAGATACAAGTAGGATGAGTGGATGTGGGTCCTATAGCTGGCAATGATCCAAAGAAGGGTCTTTCCTACAGTCAATTGCACCTGAAGTAATTCAAGGGAATCATGCTGTTTTACTACTCTAAAGGTGTATTTATTTTTAATGAATATTGCTACACCACCACTTTTAGTTATCATGCCTTCGGTTTGTGGTCTGAACATATGGAAGGAAATGTAACCTGGTATAGCTGGGGGGCTCTCCACAGCCTAAAACCAGGTCTCAGTGACTGCACAAATGTCAGCATCTTCCAAGGTGAGAACTGCCTCCAGTGAATGCAGTTTCTGGTTTAGACTCCTGATGTTTAGAGCATAACCTCAAGGTTGTTTTTTTTTTTTTAGAGTATTTTTAGGTGGGGAATTTTGTTCTTGTGACATTGCCTAAAAAGGCACTATGGGGGTGGCAAGAGCCTTAGCCAGAAATCCCAGTGTTGCAGATGAAGACCATCTCTGGCAAAGCATCGAGGTCTGTCGACCATGTCATCCCAGGCTGACAGATACTGGATCTCGTTTGAATGACAACAGAAACTAAGACAATTGTTGAAGTCAATCATTTTCTGTTGGTATTGAGGTATCATCCTAGGTGAAGGTAAAATACTGCTTAAGGCTAGGTCCATATCTGCCTGAGCCACATAATCAGAGAGCTCAGTCATGTCTCTCTTCATATAGTCCATTGAGATATGTCTCATGTCATTCACACCAACATGGACTATGATGGAGTCATAACAGTGCCTGTTGTTGAGAAACTTGAGTGCATGTGTGATGTGATGGATCCTAGCACCTGACGGACAGTTGACATTGACTTTTTCCTTATCCAACCTGGTGAGTAGGACATCTGTGTGTCTCACAATTGAGTTTCCTATGACTAAGATGTTTGTTTTTGTGTTATGCCTTAGGGGCTTGACTGGTGAGACACTGGTGTGTGATATATTATATGTACTATGTTTTGAGAGGATTTATTTTATGAATCATGCTTGTGTTTGTGTTTGGGAGGTCTCTAATGTTTAGGTAAGCATTATGAAGGACTTCTGCATATGTAGGTTTATGTGTTGTTGGTTTGATAGATACAGGAGGTGAGGTGTGTATGCTGACAACCTGCTTAATATCAGATGAACTGACTGGTGAGTGAGAGAGCCTGGATTCTAGGTTCTTAATATAGATGCATCTCTCACATAATGAATTTGTGTGGACTAGAAGAAGTGGGTTGTCAGTTTACAGGAGCCAATTGATACATTGCCTCAGAATGCCCATATCGACCAGGCTGGCTGGAGAAACTGTGGGAAATTGTCCATCCATAATGCTAGGAAAGTTGATGTGGTCAGAAAACAGGGAGAGGACAGGAAGGACCAGGTAAAGTAGAGGACAGGAGAAGTGGACAAAAAAATATGAAGGGCTGCTAAGTAGGATCTATATTGGTACCTCAGGAGCTTCACAGAATGTATCGGCTGTCAGTGAGGAACAATCACGAGAACTCACCAATGAAGCACCAGCAGAGTACTAAGGGAAAATTTGCAGGCAGAAGTGTATATGTCTATAACAGCCAGTGCTGCCCACCACTGCTCAGCAGTATGCAATGCACATACAAGCACAAACCTATGCAAATGCAGTGCTTATGTAGCAAACAAGAGCAAACTGATTTAAACAAATTAACCAATGAAAAAAGCTCAAAACTGAGCCCTGTTCCATCAGCCTTCAATCAGATGAATTCAAACTGTACACTCCAGGTGCAGGGTCACCCTCTCCAACAAAAGATGGCCTGGTTTAGTGCTCAAGTTATACAAACAGAACTAGATTTAGCAGGTCTGAATCTAGTCTATGCTACAGAAAACAAAGTACACTAGTATCAGAAAAATTTTCAAATAAGCAGTGATAGGGTAAAAATGCAGTTCAAAAAGGCAATATACAATGAAAAATTATACTTAAGTTTTGCAGATGCCTTGGATTAATGAGATAAATACAGCAAAGTAGTAGCTGGTCACCAAACGTGGTGGGGCTTTGATAAATCAAGTGCAGGCCTGTGCAAATGATGTGCTTATGTAGCAAATGAGAGCAAACTGATTTAAACAAATTAACCAATAAAAAAGCTCAAAACTGAACCGTGGTCCAGCAACTTTCAATCAGATGAGTTCTAACTCTCATTCCGCTAGGGTGCAGAGGAACCTTCTTTAACAAAAGATGGCATGGTTTAGTTTTCAGGTTATAGAAACAGAACTAGATTCAGCAGGTCTAAATCTAGTCTATGCTGCAGCAAACAAAGTGCAACAATTTCAGAAAAAAAAAACAGTTGAAATAAGCAGGCACAATAAGCCTTCAACCAGCACCTCCCAGATCAGTAGGACAAAGGCTCCTCTCTCCTCTCACAACAGTGAAGACCACAAACCTTCTTAATGTAAAATAACTGTCTTGAAGCCCAAGTGCTTAAGCCAGAACTAAGACACTTTTAGAATAACAGGCACACTAAGCATTCAACCAGCAATTCCCAACTTAGAAGGATGTAAGCTACCTCTCCTGCCACAAGAGTGTAGACTACATAGCTTCTTAACATTAAATAATTGGCCTGAAGCTAAGGTGCTTAAATCAAAACTAAGAGTAGTAGAATAACACTTACAATTTAATCAGGCTACTAACAAGTAGTAATATATGCAGCCGCATAAATGCAATTGAACACTTTTAAGAGCAAGCAGCAAAAGCAAAGTAAAGTAGGAAGTAACACAAATACAGTAAAATCAGTGGAATAAAGTGCAATTTGTTTTGCAAACTAACAAATAGTAGAGAGGCATCTCAGCTAGTATCCTACAAAACAGTTACATAAATTGTTTTCAAAGCTAGTTTATATTTAGTGAGCTCCTCTGATGTATATACATTATTTAAACAAAACATGCTTTGTCACGCAGCTTTACATTAGGAAAACCAAAACATTAAACTGTATATTTAGCTATGATTATCTCTTGAGGAAGTCAGTTTCTTCCAAAATGGCTTTTGTTTGTGTGTGTGTGTGTGTGTGTGTGTGTGTGTGTGTGTGTGTGTGTGTGTGTGTGTGTGTGTGTGTGTGTGTGTGTGTGTCATATGATTTCTGAATAGTTCTGAGTGAATAAATTATGGGTGAAAAGACACCATTTGACTTCAGCTGTTAAGATACTCCTTCCTTTCTGAAGTCTCTCTTGCCTTGTCTTTCACATGTTAACATATAATTATGAAAGGTGGCTGCATTTTATTTTAATTTTAGTTTATATATAAATGCCCTGACACAAAATGCACTACACACAGAAAACAAGGCACTGAATCTTATTACCTATAAATTGTCTTTACAGTGATATCTATACCTGTCATTGGTGTTTGTTTAAAAGTTTCACCCAGTGCTGATGGAGAAAATCTTCAAATCTATACATATAGCTATTTCAAGAAATTATGGTGCTGGGTCTACAGGTGTCTTTTACAAGTGTTTGTCAGGAAAACCCTTTCCTTATGACAGTTTGGCTTATAGTTTGCTGTAATTAGGAGCTATTGTATATTAAGCCAAGCGATGACATTTCAGAGTAGGCCTAATGTGTATGAGTAAAGAAATAAGAAGCAGTAGTGTCCTGAAAGAATTTGACTGCAACAATTAACAACATAATAATATAATTAATATCCAATGAATAGTAATCATTATGCTCCTTTCTGAAAACTGCAGTCAACCTATTCAAATATTGCAAAGAAAGTAAATTGTAAGTAATTCTCTTCATAATGACTGTTTAACTATAAGAATTAAGACAGAAAGTACAACCTGTACACTAATACAGGGGGCTTAAAGAACACATAGGTGACAGTGTTCATTGTGAAGCATACTGGAGAAAAGTCATGTTTAAGTCTATGGGCGGTATTCATAGTCTCTTGCACAAATGCAGTAAGAGTATTCCTGATGTTTACGAATGAATGTGGCAAAGGCGCGATTCATAGAGGCCATTTACACTAATGTGCAAGGCCTAAAAATAATGAGTTGCAAATGAGAAATGTTGTAAAGCATAGTATGCTAATGAGGCAGTTTTGCAATGCACAGTCTGTGATCCCTGCAGTACACATGCAATGTTAAATGTAGTGCTTCGCCTTTGATATTGGACTTGCAATCCAGAAGCTTGTTTGTCCAAGTATGCACAAGCACTTCCCTGGCACAAAAATTAATTATTTCCCCCCAGCAACCCCTTTATTATTTTGTAGTAAGGATGCAGAAGCAATAAAATGACACAATAAATTATTTTGTCCAATGATCACTTCAACAGTCTGACCAACAATGCACAAGCACTTCCTTGACAAACAAATTACTAGTTTCCCCAGCAACCCGTTCAGTAACATCTCCTAGTGTGCACAAGTACCAAACTTAAACATTCAACCAAGTGATCCCTTCATTAACATGCACTGGTACGCACATGCACTAAAATGAAACATTTCCCCAGGCAACCCCTTCAGTAATATGTCCAGCTATGAATATGCACTAAAATGAAACATTTCCCCAGGCAACCCCTTCAGTAATATGTCCAGCTATGCACATGCACTAAAATGAAACATTTCCCCAGGCAACCCCTTAAGTAATATGTCCAGCTATGCACATGCACTAAAATGAAACATTTCCCCACCCCTTAAGTAATATGTCCAGCTATGCACATGCACTAAAA
This sequence comes from Protopterus annectens, assembly GCF_019279795.1. Taxonomy (NCBI): domain Eukaryota; kingdom Metazoa; phylum Chordata; order Ceratodontiformes; family Protopteridae; genus Protopterus; species Protopterus annectens. The sequence goes on from NC_056728.1 coordinate 1,232,243,881, forward strand.
TGAAACATTTCCCCAGGAAACCCCTTAAGTAATATGTCCAGCTATGCACATGCACTAAAATGAAACATTTCCCCAGGAAACCCCTTAAGTAATATGTCCAGGTATGCACAAGCACTGAAATTTATCATTCATACAAGCAACCACTTCAGTAACATGCACAAGTTTTCACAAGCACCAGGATGAAACATTTCCCCAAGCAACCCCTTCAGTAACATGCTTGAGTATGCACAAGAACCAAAATGAAACATTGGCATGCACAAGCAGTAAAATAAAACATGTCCCTGAACAACTCCTTCAGTAACATGCCATAGTACGCACAAGCACTAAAATGAAACAATCACCCAAGCAACCCATTTAGTAAAATGTCCTGGTATGAAAAAGCACTAAAATGAAAGATTTCTCCAAGCAACTCCTGCAGTAAAAATGTCCAGTTATGCAGAAGCACCAACTCAGCTCCCTCTCGCATCCCCATATTCTGGCTGAAACCTGTTGCTTTCTGGCATAACTTCAGGGTTGTTTACATAATTTTTATGTAAATGAGTTCATTATAGATTCATGTCTATGAATCAAACTCGTGTGCATACTTGTAAAGTCCCTTAACAGAATAGTAGTTGTCCTCCTATCTCTTATGCGTTAATCACATCATGCATTCCTAATAAGGGGAAATGATCAAGAAAAGTCCTCCACATTTCCATAGTCATCCTAGCAGTATGGGATTTGAACAACTTCATAGCGCCGCTCTTTGCAGATCACTGCTTCGAAAATACAAATCCCCAGACTATGAATACCGCCCTATGTGGAATCACTAGAACTTCAATATGAGTGGCATAGCACATTATTTGTTTGTTTATTTCAGTCTTGGTTATGCGTTGTCTGACTGAGCCACAATCCTCTTTTCAGTGACGGCCTGCAGAGGAAAAAACTGCACTGTAAAATAGCATGCACACAAACGTTATGCAAAATTAAAGGCAGAGCTAGTCAGTTAGTTAGTTAGTTAGTTAGTTAGTTAGTTAGTTAGTTAGTTAGTTAGTTATTGGCATTTGTTTACCAGGTTAGTTAGACTGGTCCTAAAAGACCCTTTTTCAGTGGTGGCTGTGGGAGAAAAACTTCATTACCAAAATTCAGTTTTCAATTAATGATTAGGCTTGACAGTTATAAAGCAATACAAACTCAAAATATAACTGCAAAGTGTAAAGGAAAGAAAGACATATTCTATAATGCTGTGCAATACAATTTTGAAACAGCGTAATATGATGACATTTTTATTATAATATCTTATATTACAAAAATGATGGAGCTATGATTATATAAAGATACAAAGAAAAATTGAGTATAAACTATGAGGTGAAAAGAATAAAAGGAGTATTCATTATAGTATATGAACTATTGAAAAACAGCATAGATGCAGGTTGGTAGGCTGACAGTAGTGAAAGAGAATTCTGATCATAATTTGGATAATACTCACCACTAAGCTTATGCAGAAATAGAATCTGCTTGCAGAATACTCCATGAGTAAGTTTAGTTCATGTTCCTCTTCTTCTGTAGGATTCTAGTCCTGCTACAGTACCTTCATTGACGCCATCAGTATATATTAGCTTGTAAGACCAGAGTCAAATGAGGAAATGGAAGGCCATTATGCCACACAGGAAAAGAAGCATATAACACACACTAATATAAGGCGATAAGAGCACAGATACTGATAAGTGACAGTGAGTAACAGGACATCGCAGGCAGCAAGTTCACCTATTAACTTACACCAAGTTAATTCCTCTGGCACAGACTAAGACCTGTAACAGCAGACGTACATACAGCTCAATAACATGCAGTATATACAAGATAATATATACTGAGGGGGTCAATGAAGGTACTGTAGCAGGACTAGAATCCTACAGAAGAAGAGGAACATGAACTAAACTTACTCATGGAGTATTCTGCAAGCAGATTCAAGTTGCTTGCATAAGCATAGTGGTGAGTATTATCCAAATTATGATCAGAATTCTTTGTACAACAAGGACTCAGATGAGAACTATCAAGCTGCAGATAGATGATTAAGGAATATTCCATTAATGTGGAATTTGGAGGAACACTGTTAGAATATATCAATATTTGTAGGATGCTTTAGGCGGGATCCATGTAAATTAATCAACAGCAATTGGCATTGTACCCCAAAATGCTGCAAATAAATAAAAAACTACTACAATAAAACAAGTATAAAAGTTTGCAATACAAAACATAATGCAACATTTTAATAAGAATGCTTTTAATACAATAAAACAAGTATAAAAGCTTAAAATTCAAAACATCACACAACAATTTAAAAAGAATGTTTTTCATGCAGTAAAACAAGTATAAAAGCTTGCAATCCAAAACATCATGCAATAATTTAAAATGAATACATTTTTAGTGCAGTGGGCCTCTTCCCCCTGAATGTTACCCCTACATGTTACCTCTGTATTTTCTCAGTTGTACAAACTCAGACAAAATGGAAAATTTTACAAAAGTAAATGAGATCAGAAAACCCTTTAAAGCATATGTGCCAAAAATAAGTCTGACATGCTACAATATTAACAGGATGACAAAATCAACTTCATATTATGATAATTTAATTAACAAGCCTCAGGAGATCATTTTATGCATATATATATATATATATATATATATATATATATATATATATATATATATATACACACACACACACACACACACACACACACACATGCACACACACAATATATACTTACACATACAGACACAGAGTCTGTACCTAGTTAAATGGTACCTACAAATCTCCAGCAACTGGCTCTGAAAAAGCTTTTTCTACTGCAATATGTTAAACATTATTAAGCAAATTGTTCTAGAGTTTAGTCATACAGTTGCAAAAAATGACTTTTCCAAATTAATGTTTACTTTTGATGGAATAAATATTTCTTGTGCGGGGTGATCTTAGAGTATATTGCTCACATTCTGTAGCAAATCAAAGTAGCAAACCCTTTCAGATGGGTGCAAATTCCTTGCCATATTTAGCAGCAACTTACTCAGTTTTTGATGTAAAATGTGTGTTTTTGCATTTTATTTTGTTGATAAGGACACCCTCCTGATTTTTTTCTTGGATCTGAAAATCCCTTCCATGACAACATGGAAGACTAAACCCAGAACACTTCATTAGTTTATGTGCAGGCTGCTGTATTTCCATGTTAAATGCATCAATAGTATTTTCTTACTTCCCAGAAAGACAAGTTATCAACTATCAACTAGGACTTGCAGGTGGAAGATCTCCTTGAAAAATAACACCTGCAATAATGTAGTAGTGACACCACAATGTAAATAAGAAGCTGCTCTTCTAAAGATGTAAGTACGAATGACACATTGCAGTGTATGTAACTTAACATTCAGTAGCCATGGTGACATCCCAGGGATTCATTAACATGTGTGTATATGTCGAGCTAAGCCTACATGCTTTTTTCATTTTAGCATGATGAGCAGCAGTGCTCATCAGATATGTAAGCCAATCAGCATGGCTACACATTGAGCAGCAGTGCTCATCAAATATGTAAGCCAATCAGCATGGCTACACATTGAGCAGCAGTGCTCATCAAATATGTAAGCCAATCAGCATGGCTACACATTGAGCAGCAGTGCTCATCAAATATGTAAGCCAATCAGCATGGCTACACATTCATCAGCATCTTTTCATGGCCAAAACACCTGCTAGCAGCCACAAACAGGTGCACAGAGGCTAGAGCACACAATGTAAACAGCAGCAACCCCAGTAAGTAGATATAAGTAGATTAGTGTACAAACAGTAATTACATTTAAATGTAACCATACAAGTAATCCTAAACATGTAGGGACACGTACATAATAAAAAGAAAATGCTGACAAAGTATGTGAGAGGAACACAACTACAGTCTAAAAAAGAGAGTAAATGTGATACATGTAGAATTTATTTAAAGTGCAGAGTTGAGATAACAGTTAGCTAGGAAAGTAGATACATTAGGGAATATTGCATATACTGCAGGTATTGCATCAGTTTTGTATCCAGAAAGCTATATGTTGTAATCAACATTATGCTGTAGTTTACACCTATCGGGTAAAACAGTTTAAATGACCTCAGTAAAGAATGTTACCCTATGCACTTCCAAAATGGACTTTTTATTGTCATTTGCTGGCACTTGTAACCATAGAAAGGCTAGTGTAAAGTTAATATTCTGCTAGCAAAGCACGTGTTCTATATTAATGTAAGTTATAGAATATTTTATACAGTTATAAAATCTAACTGTAGTTTTTCGGCTATACATTTCCTGAGGCATGCCCAGAAAGATGTACTCACATGATTATATTGAGAATGCCGAGCTACACCCACATTGCAGGTGGATGGAATTACTCTGCCATTGTAATTTATGATGTGTGAGTGATCAAAGATAATAAATTACATCCATATTACTGATGTTAGAAAATACATACAGGCTAAACAGTTGTAACCCTTGCATTGCATTATGTGAATGAAGGAAATAATAATGAAGATGTAATGTCAATGTAAACACCTGTGATAATGTAGAAGTGCGGAGAAGAATCACGGGCACCTGTTTGATCATTCCAATAATAGTATTAATACAGGAAATAAGCATTTGTGGCAGCAACCTGTATGTTGTGAATGGTAGAATGTGTGACTGTTCATACATGCTGTGTGTGTATATATATATATATATATATATCTATATATATATATATATATATATATATATATATATATATATATATATGCTGCAATGCAGAAGGAGGAGGCACATACATAGACATAGGTTCATAGGTTCATAGGTTCATAGGTAGGTACCAGGCTATCAGCCCTGTGGCCTATATTAGCCCAGCCAAAAAGGTTGCCTGGCTTTGTCCACCCAACAAAATTATTTTCCTGTGCCCCTGTCAAACAGTGCCACAGAAGTGATCCCTGGGATGAATTTTCTATTTCCCATCCAGTCATCAAGATTTTTCTTAAAGAGGGCCAATGAGGAGCTTTGCTTGACATGAATGGGTAGTTTGTTCCAGAGTATGGGAAGTCTCTTGGACAGGAATCTATCCCTCCAGCATGTTCTCTTTATTGTGGTGACAAGTTTTAGGTCCCTGGAGCGTGTGGTTCAGTGAGATTGAGATTTCAAGTGTAGCATGTCCAACAGCTCTGGGTTTGACATAGCTTTGTATGTTAGGCAGAGATTGCCTCTAAGTAGGTGATATACGATGTAGTAGAGTTGGAGTTTTTTGAGACAGTCTGCATATGGCATCTGTTTGAGGCTGGTAATCCTCTTAGTGAGGTATTTCTGTGACCTTTCCAATTGTTGTAGGTGTCTTCTGAGATACATGCCAAATGGGGCACTGTGCTCTATAATGGATCTAATGAGGGATGAGTAGAGAGGAACAATGACCTCCTTTTTTCTAGAGGAGAACCCTTTTGTGATGAGGTGTGCCACGTAGAAGAATTTCCTGACTACTAAAGGAGAGACTACTGTCCACCTGTGTCCCGAGGTCTCATCACACTTTCTGTGTTTAGTGAGCTACCACCTATGTGGTAGTTCATGGGTACCAAGTTTTTACCAAAAGGGATCACAATGCACTTTTTAGCACTGAGCTTGAGGCCATGACTTTGACATCAAGTATCTGTCTCTGCGAGGCCCTTTTATAGAATGTCTACATCATTAGTTGATTCTATTATGGCTCCCAGTTGTCAGTCATCTGCAAACTTTGTTAGCCAAAGACCTTCTGTGTTGGCCTGCACTTCAGAGAAGTATATGCCAAACAGGAGAGGACCCAAGACCGAACCCTGTGGTACTCCATTCGTCACTAGTCTAAAGTCAGACTTGGAGTCGGCTACTTTTACTGTGTTGGTTCTGTCAGTCAGCCAGTTGGCCACCCATCTGTTGATATTCTGATCCCACATGTCAGTGGGATCAGAATATCAACAGAATAATGATGTGATATACATACTAACAGTTTTCTAACTCTAGCATATGTGAGATATGTTCATACAAAATGAGAGTTATGGGCATGTGACAAATGTAAACATGCATGTAAATCAAGGTGCAACTTGTGTACTCAGCAAAATGGATTATGTGTTTATGAATGTCATTATGTATATTAGTATGCAGAGGATGTATGCATGTGTATAACACAAATGGATAGGTAGCCCAGACAAGACTTAGGCAAAACAAAAGAACATGCCAGCATTGTGGTCTTATTACATCAGCTACTGGGAAAATGTTTCAAATGTCAGGCTATAATTATTTAAGTATGATGTATTTGATGGTATTATAATCAGTGATATAACGTGTCCTTTCTGCTACAAGTGCCACACCATACATGTTGAAATAAAAACGTGTTTCATAGTACACATGAATGCAGTATACCATCATGTTGTGGGTCTATATTATAACATTGAAGTCTAAAAACCTTGAATGTTATAATATCAAACCCATTCAATCGAAACACCAGAAAACCAAACAGTCAGAATAGTGAATTCTTTCCCAGGGAAAGAATTTGCTGTTCCGACAAACATACAGACAACTCAAGCACACCAAAATACTAATCCACAAACATACACTTCACAAAACCCTACACTAAACCAGACATACACCACTAGCTATCCACTTACCTTAACCCAACCCTAACCCTAAGGTCCCTAAGTATCGCACACTCACTTTACCCGCTACCTAACCCTAACTCACCTACCCCACCCTAACCCTCACATCCACACAATCGCACATTTACCTGACCCACGCCCTAACCCTAACTCATCTAACCCACGCCCAATCGCACTCATCTTCATTCGCAAACTTACCTTAACCCGGTCCATAACCTTCGCTCCACAGTTGAGGAAATAGCGAAGCTGCAGAAACGGCCCAGTGAATACTTTCCCTAGGAAAGTATTCTGTGTTCTGCAGCTTCACTATTTCAAGCGTTTGCTCTACTGGGTTCGATATTATAACATTCAAAGTTTTTAGACTTTGATGTTATAATATAGACCACATGTTGTGCCTGATATTTAGCCCCAAAGTGAGTCTTGTTAAACACATTAGCAATATCTGTATGACACTGCAGTTACATAGAATACACCCAGGTGAAACATTAGCAAGTATCAGTGAGTAACCTGTTGATAATTTACACTTGGTATACACCAAATGCACCCTGGTTTGTGACAAATGTTGTCATCCTTCACATGTAGGTCAATGAGTCCATTGCACAGATGTTGGCAAAGCCAAAGTTGTAGAGGGCAATTCTACAACGTTTTAACAAAGAAGAGCAAATAATGAGAACTACCTATGGACACTGATGGCTTAAAATCCTTTGTGCTAAACTGTGTGTGCACTTAATACATCACTGTACCATGCATGCTCATAAGCAAGTACAGCAAAGCCTACAATAACATCAACTACCCAACACAAAATCACAAGGAAGTATCATAACACAGGCCCACGCACACTTTGTGATGATTTTGCAGCAGGGCACACAGATGATGAATAAGACCTCATTTCTTTAGCCCTATTGTTTGAACAAAATAATAAATAGTATACATAAATGTTTGCGTGAAGTAATGAAATACAGATTATTATTTTGCAGAAATAAATAATGCCTGTGAGCATGCACTGACATACTCAACAGTAAAGGTGGACAAGCCAAAGCCAGATCAAGCTTGGCTTGAGCCCTTGTATAAGCTCAGCTCTGGCTCATGATCCCACAGATTAAACAGCCCAAAATGGGCTGTGCTGTAAACATTTCTTTTTGAGTAACTGCTGACCGTTCAGTCAGACCTCATCTGCAAACCGAGGATGCTTTCTGATAGTTCTGGTCTGCATATCTTAGCACTATTATTGGTTGGGTTTCCAGAAAGGGTGATAAAAAGGAAGAGGATTGAAACATTTTACGTGGGATAGGAGGACTATTTCAATGCATTATACCTGGTTGATTATTTTACAAAAGGTCTGAGTCTCATTTTTAGAATGAGAGGTGCTTTATTTCCTTTACTCCAGAGTGCTTGCATGAGAGCCTGTTTCAGTGAGTGAGTGATCAGAAGTGTGTGGAAAGCACTACTAATGCTAAGAACAATATGAGCAGGATTCTTTTGTGTTCCTTTGCATTTGTTAAGGCAAGCGCCAGTCTCTCAGTTGTCCCTAATTTTAGCTCAATGCAATGAATCTCTAAGAGGTACTTAGTGTATGTTTGGGGGTGAGTATATGTGTTTAAGAGCAACATGTTGAAAATTACTGCATTACTGTAGTTGTCAGTTCTTTTTTTTTTTTTTCCCTTTCCTCGCCATGAAGCATCAGAGATGTGGACAGAAGGTGACCACCCTTTTACTGAAGAAGTGTGGAGGCCTCTTGTACATGAATGCTCAAGGTCTCACTGTTGGCAAATAAGTGTTGTGACCTGGAGACAGTTTATGGGTTCATTAACCACAGATAACAATAGCAAAATGTCACTTGAGTTCTAACATTCTTCATTCTTTTCTCATTAAGAAATTGTTGTGCATATTAGGGCTATCCTTTTGTAGGATGCAATACATGATAGCAAAGGACAATTATAGTTTATATGCTTTGTTGGAGGGGCAGTTTCTATCAAATAGGAAGGTTACTATTATTATTATTATACTTTGCAACAACTTCACAGTCAGAGGTGGTGTGCCTTCTCAGAAGAGGTTCAATACATTTGTTGACTGGGAATGCCTGGCTGGGCTAATAGCCTTTTTTCAGCAAAAGCCCGAGGAGAAAAGCTCCAGGTAATACAAATTTTACAGTTCAAGGATTTAAGAACACATGCAATAATACAATGTGCATAAAAGTGAAAAGCAAACATCAGTTCTGAGTTGCAAATAAAGATACAAATGCATGGGAAATAAACATGAAGGTCATTTTTTTTTAAATGTTATATAAATATGTTGAAACACAGGTGCCCAGTAGGAAGGTAGCTGGAATAAAGAAGTTGAACCACGACAAAGTAAAATCTTCTTTTTTATACAAGATTGTGAGCGCTTTCGCAATGGTAGCCATTGCTTCATCAGACGTCTGATGAAGCAATGGTTACCACTGCGAAAGCGCTCACCATCTTGTATTAAAAAAGAAGATTTTACTTTGTCGTGGTTCAGCTTCTTTATTCCAGCTACCTTCCTACTGGGCACCTGTGCTTCAACATTTTCAACTTCTGGGCTGGTTTGGATTTATTTGTTTGCTGGTTATATAAATATATGTACGTTTCCAATGTCTTACTAGGTGATTGCATAGAGGAAAGGTAAGTGTAGAGGAAAGGATGGATTAGGTAAGAAGTAATAGAGGTTGGAGAATAAGAGGAAACAGTGAAGAGAGAGGAGAAAAAAGGCATATCTGTTAGAAGGATACATTGAGGGAGGATGAGAACAGCAGCAGGCCCATTTTTTTTAAGTATTCTTTTGTAGCTGATTTAAATTGTTTGGGATGTGTTAGAGTTCTGATTTCAAGAGGGGGTTTGTTCCATGCTATAGAAGGGTGGTAGCCATATGTATTGCACCCTGATTTAGACTTGGGTTTGTAGATATATAATAGATCTCAATTCGAGGTCCTCAGATTTCTTGTACGGGAGTTGAAGAAAATGTCCAAAAGGTAGACCAGACAATCACCGTACTACTGTATCTGTTATTCTTTATTTGTCTCAGAAAAAATTCTTGCCAAACAGTTAATTCTATCAGAGCTATTTCAATTCTATTATAACACAACAAGACAAATGAGTAGACTAAAGCACACTTAGTCTAAACATCACTACTAAGTGAAGCATACTGTCCAGTTTATATACTATTTTCAACCAATGTTATTTTTAATGTTCTTGTGACTTGTTCTTCTGGTTTCTGTCTGTGTCATGAAAAAGTCCATGGTTATTTCATGCCCTTTTTTAGTCCTCGCTGTATCTGAAGACTTCACAAAAGTCTCTCCACGTTATCTTTGTGTCACTTGACCTGTCTACATTTTATTTATTTATTTCTGCATCTGAAAGCCAAGAAAGTCAACTTCCTTTTTTTCTATAACAGGATGCCTTTTACAGTAAAGCCACAGCTATATGTTATTAATATCTAAGCTTAACATGTACAAAAAAAACTGCTTTTGCAAAGCAAGCCATATTATTTTGAAAACTGCTATTTGGCCTTGCACATGTCCTTTCACCATTCACACAGTATATTGGGGAAAAGCATTTTAATTTACACAATATCTATCAATTCCCACTTTTTTTATTTAAGACCCATGAAAATTGTAAGACAATTTACACAAAATATGATCTTTAGTACTTTGAATCCCTTGGTCTGTTGCAACATACGAATCCCTTGCATTCAATGCTATCTCTTTAAAGAGTGCATTACCAACAGCTGTTACTTGATTAATACTTTTCTTCACACAAATCTTATAATGATGATAAGAGCAACTAATGCGGAAATTATAGTACCCCACCATAGACACTTAGCCATTATTACTCATCTATTTTAACTGTCTTTATGCTTCCTTAAGCAAGTTGTCAGTCTTGCAGCCTTGCAGTTACACACAAGCATTTCAAAATCTTGTCAAGTTAACCCTTGCTTTACAAGGCAAAACCTTGTATTAGAAACAAGCATATTTCTTTTGCACTGCATAATGTTATTATTGCTTTTATCTCTTTTGTTATATCTGAGATAGCTCCATAAGTTGCATTTGCTATTAACTTTGTAACTTTCTATATTGCCTTAGTGGCACCATACCAGTGAAAAATTCAGTTTCTGAAATAACACAATTTCCTATGTCCAGCTGTTTTAATATTTTCCCTATTTTTTTATCATGAACCTCCCTCTTTTCCTGGTAATTTTTTTACCATGTCCTCTGGTAATGTGTGAGTAATTTTCATTATTGGAACTGCATACTCTATGTAACAGAATTTCTTTTCTTTCATTTCTTCCTTAAAAGAAGTAGTATGTGTTAACTCCCACACTGTTTTTATTTTATCAACTGTAAATGTTTTTTGTGGCTGATTGTTTTACAACTCTACTTTTATAAGATTCTTTAAACATAAAACCTGTATGTGTAACCTCTACAGGGACTACATGTAATGGCATTTTTCCCTCTGTAAGGAATGTAGCTAAAAAAAAAAACAATTTGACTTGTCACATGCTTTTACAAACAAATTTTGCATGTCCAAAATATATTGAAATCAAGTATCCAATCATGATGTCCCTGTTCTCATGATTTACTATATCTGAGTATCTCTCCCCATTTTTTCTTTGCAACTGTTTTAGATTGCCTTGTCTTCTTCACAGATTGCTATTATAGAAACAAATTTAAACTTTCCTAAGACTGCTAACAGACTGTTATTGTACTGATACTGTTTAACTGTTATTAACACTGATTTTTATGAACCAACACGGTGTGCTGCTGTTGCTTGTATTTTAATTAGCTGCAAATGTTATTTGTAATGACTCTGTACTTTACTACCTGTATGTATTGCTGTGTATTATTACCCAGATGGCAGTTGCACCAGTTTGACTAATAATGTTTTTGCTGTACTAGTTTGTTTATAAGACTGTTTGCTGTTATATATTATGTAATACATTCTTTTGAAAATATGACATTACAGCCACTGTTTTTTTACCAATATTGATCCTGTTTGCTGTATGCATAAGCTGCCTTTGGAGATATACTCTACTTTTAATGTGGGGGGGGGGGGGTTGATCCTGTCTTGTTACTATAGAACCTTTTATTATTTAGGATTTGTCATAGGTACTGCCTTAAATGTTATTCCATTTTCAGACGTAGATGTGGACTTACATACCCAACATTTAATTGCATTGTTTAGTTTTGCATATACCATTTGCATTACTGTAAATGTATTTACTGTATTTGTATTAACTTTAACTTTACACTGTATCTGTATTAACTTTACTTTAAATCTGTATGGCTGTAGGTTATGTCTGTATTTATTCTGAATCTGTCCTAGCATATTAAACCAGTAAAGTATTTTTCTGTCTTTTACTGTCCCCTTTTTTAATTAATTAACATTGAGTTTTGTATACTATCATTGTCTTCCTTTCATTGCTTTAAAAGATCCCTGTACTTTGCTGCCAACTGATAACCTGTGTTTTGTTAATTTATTGCTTTAAAGCCTATTGCCTGCCATGATCTGGGTTTTCTGTGTATTCCATAGGGTATACTTTATTTTTTATGTATCCCTCTGTGTTTGTTCCTGTGAATGATTGTCCCTTAATGTATTTTCTTTATCTTGATTTCTTTCCCTATTTTTGGGTTTGGAAGAAGCACTATTCTCTGCATAGATACCCTTTTGTATTTGACTTTCCTTCCATTTTTAGTAATATGGACAATTCTGTTTAATGTGACCTATTTTCTTAAAACATATCACCTATTTATCTGAACTTTGTTGTGTATCTGTCTGTAACCCTGGTGGAGCAGAAGCTGCTTGTGTTCCCCCTCTGTTTGTTTTATATCAGACCATGTATTACATCCCCTTCCTTTCACCATGTAGTCTACAAGCTGGTTTTGTATATTTCCTATGTGCATCTGCAATACTGCGCACTTTTTATTAGACCATGTGTCAAAGGAAAACAACTTCATATAGATCAACACACGGCAGGTTCAGGATAAGGCACTTTAATCTTGCAGCAAGGAGACAAAAACGTGGTAATACAGAGTTTGTCTAACTAGAATCAGGAAGTGAAGCCATTCTTATACATTTCTTACAAGACATTGCCTACTAAGCTGACGTAATAAATCACAAGTTCTTTCAATATTATTTCATAGCAGCTGTTTGTCCATGAATTTCTGCTGGCATATCAAGTTTACAAAAAAACTTCCTAAGAAAAACAACGTGGCCTTGATGACCACCGGTCAGATACAACTTCTCACTATGCAATGTTACCATTCAAGGTACTATGGCTAATTCGAGCACAAAGCAAGTACAGATTATAGTTCATTTATTCAAGCAGTCTTTGTTCAACTGTATCTATCTTTTCTCCAGCTGTGCATGTTCTCATAACACGAACAGAGCTGATTGGTCAAGTTCAATAACATTATAGAAAGCAGTATTGTTCTATTCATTATTCTCCTGACCTAGCAGATAATCACCTGCTTCTCAGTATATTTCCAAAAGGCATAAACATGAATTTTGCTGTGCTAGCAAATACTAGGTCAGAGAGCATCTTGCAGTTTCAGAAAACATATTGCAGTTTGAAAAGCATCTTGTAGTTTCATACAAAACTAAGCTGTACATAAAATAGAATGAAATGTGTTAACCCTTTTAGCTTCTAATAAGCACTAAACATATACATTAATACATATTTTTCTAACATTTCCCCCCTGTTGATACTTTTTATTCTATTTTCAAAAGCATAAGCAGTTTGCTTCTTCTCCTAACCTCTTTATGTTCAGAATTTGCAGTTAAGAGAGTCATTCAGTTTAAACTTATGAAAGTGTTTCATTTTTCAACAGTTCTTCAAATTCAGTACTTTGATACAAAGTCTCAGAAACTGACATGTCTATAAAATCTTTGATTAATCTTTTCATGCAGGGAATACCACAACAAACACACACTCCTAATAGGAGTAATCCCACACAAATGGCAATCAGGATGTTCATTAGGATGCTACCCCACCCCCCAAACAAATTCTGGAAAAAATCCGTCAGTGGGTTTGGGCCTGTTTTTTTCATGGCCGACACTTGCTGAATCACCTCAAGATGGTTGTTTATCTCATGCTGGTTGTCAGGAATATATGAACAGCACTCCTCTTTTATTAAGGTGCACATACCACCTTTCGCCACTAGGGTGAAGTCGAGAGCCATGCGGTTTTGAAGCACCAAAGTTCTCATAGCGTTCAGTTCATCAGTTACTAATTTGAGAGCAGAAAAAGTTGCATTACTCATTACTTCGAGAAGTTTGGACAGTTTTCTCAGCTCCCAAATCAATTTCACTGCACCATATGCAGGGGCTATACCTGCCCACGATATAATAGTGTCACTCAAGTCCATGTGTGTCAGTTTATCTTTGTTTTTCACGGAGTTATGGTTTCTCCAGCCTGCTTCGATTTGTCCCATTGGATTCTCAAGTCTCTTGATTGGATTTCCAGGTTCCTTGGTGACCTCTCTGACATTTCGAATTTTTCCCTGAGGTAAAACTGCAGTGTGTCGTATGGCCGGAAACCAAGTAACCCAAAAAACAACTGCCGGACCAATTCTCAGGTAACCATTTGTATGCCTTTTTCCCACATACAAAATAACAATTTTCTACTTTAGTATTAGTATATATACTTGCCCTGCATGAAACATTTTCTTATCAATGATAGATAGTTGTTTAAAAAGAACAGGATTACATTGTACTTCATCAACCGTTTTGTGCATTGATTCAAAATATGAGTCATAATTTGTATCACAAATATAACCTGCATTATTAGCTTTGGTATAACACTTGTACGGAACAGTCACATTACAATTGCTCCAACCCACCTGAACAGTATCATTTTTGTAAAAACATACAATTCCCTTTTGTGTAACAGGCAGGTACAATGCTATTTTGTCTTGTGATTTCACAATCGTAGTATCAAAAATCAAATTTTCCCAGGTCTCATTGACCCCTAGGGGAGCAGCAGTCATTAGCAATCCCCCGTATGCTGTTGGTATAGCTGTGCAAATCCAGCAATTTGAAACATTAAAAGTTTCAGCATACACATATTTAATTGCTTGGTAAGTGTTAAAGTTCGGATGCCAGTCTATGAGTAACGCATCTCGTTTATTCAGTTCAGCTCGTGTGGCTGGAAAAGGGAAAGGCCACAGCAAAAAGATTAATGTTATCAGTATAGTTAACAGAATGATCATGCAATACGTTTGAGGTTGTTCTGTATTTCTGTTTGCTCTGTATCTGGTCATTTTGTTCTTGTGTAACAGTAACAAGTTTTTTGTCCAGTTCAAAGTTTTTTTTAACCAATTTACAGTGTGTCAGATGAATCCAGGACACTCGCTCTGCGATCTTGACTGCATTGGGTGTTGACAGTAGCACTTGGTATGGCCCTTCCCACTTCGGTGATGTCTAATTTTTTCTCTTGATGACTTTCACCCAGACCCACGTGCCGGAGACTACTGCTGCTTCCGATGGTCTGGTTTGTTCTTTATCTGAAACAGAATTTAATTGCAAAAGTTGTTTATTACTTAAAAGTCGTCTCATACATTCTGCGAGTGAACTGTTGGTCTCCTGGTCTGCGGGCATGAGAGGTTTCCACTGAGGTATATAGTATGCCCTCCCAAATAATTTTTCAAAAGGAGTTAACCCCTTTGCATTTGGAACAGTTCTCATGCTCAACAATGCCAGAGGCAGGCAGTACACCCAGTTCTTTCGTGTCTCACTAATTAACTTCCTAAGTTTATTTTTCAAACCCCCATTATGCCTCTCTACTAGTCCTGCGGATTGTGGGTGGTATGCACAATGGTTCTTTAAGGAAATTCCGAAATATCGGCTCAACTGTTGTATAGTTTGATTTACAAAGTGTGTGCCATTGTCACTGTAGATCTTTTCCGGTATGCCAAATCTTGGAATAATTTCTTTAACAAGGACTTTTGCAACAGTAGCTGCGTCTGGATTTTTGGTCGGAAAAGCTTCCACCCATTTGGAAAACATATCTATAATGACAAGACATTACTTCTTATTTTCACATTTGTTCAGTTCTATGAAATCCATACAGATAGTATGGAATGGGTACGGTGGTGCAGGGAA
The DNA here is from genome assembly GCF_019279795.1 of Protopterus annectens. Taxonomy (NCBI): domain Eukaryota; kingdom Metazoa; phylum Chordata; order Ceratodontiformes; family Protopteridae; genus Protopterus; species Protopterus annectens. The sequence continues at coordinate 1,232,259,631 of NC_056728.1, forward strand.
ACTCCTATGCTTAGGCTTCAACTCCCCTTGTGCATGATGCTTGTTACAAACATGACATGCCGCACAAAAATTTTTTGTGTAGTTTGTAAATCCATATGCTGTGAACACTCGATTCACTAACTGTACCATCCCCCCTGTTGAGACATGGCATTGCCCATGGCTCAACAAAGCTGCATATCTAAACAAATTAGACGGCAAAATCGGTTTTCCTTCTTTGGAGATGTACAGCCCTTTCTCAAGAATTGCTCCTCGTTTTTTTCATTTCTGTTTTTCTACTTTTGTTGTAAGTGTCTGCATTGTTTTCAACATTTCTAAATCTAAAATTTCAGAAGGTTGTAATTCCTCACTCAAACGAAATATTCTGAAGCTGAAGCTGCTTGTTTTGCAGCTGTATCAGCTCTCGCATTACCTTTTGAAATCCTATCCTGTTGCTTGGTATGAGCTACACATTTACAAATAGCTACTTTCTGAGGTAACTGAATAGATTCTAACAAATCTAAAATAAACTGTGCATGATTAATAGGTTTACCAGTAGATGTTATCATTCCTCTATTTTTCCAGTGTTGCACAAAAACATGTACAGTAGAAAAAGCGTACTGTCAGTAAAAATGTTTACACATTTACGCTTTGCCAAGGTACATGCCCTTGTCAAGGCAATCAATTCTGCTGCTTGTGCAGATAAGTTGTGTGGTAAAGACTTTGCTTCTAAAATCTCAGTATCGGAAACTACTGCACCCCACTATGTTCTGCCCTGTAGGACCCCTTCTGCATGGCCGTCTAAGTAATATGTCACCTTGGCATCATCCAAGGGAACATCCGTTAGATCTTTTCTAGGCAGTGTATTTTGCTCAATCTCCTCCAGGCAGCTCTGTGGTGTGCCATCTGCAGGGGTTGGGAGCAAGGTAGACGGATTCAAAGTTGTACATCGTTCAATTGTCATATGAAGTTGGCTCAAGAGTATAGTCATACAGGAAAGATGTCTAGCAGGAGAAAGATATGCTACTTTTTCTTGCAGTAAAATAATCGCAACTGCATGAGGCACTCTCAATGAGAGAGGGTGGAACAACACTACTGAGGCCGAAGCCTGTACTGCCATTGCAGCTGCAACTACTGCTTGTACACAGTGGGGCAGGGATCGCGCCACTGGGTCCAGCTGTGATGAATAGTAAGCTACGGGGTGTTGTTTATCCCCATGTTGCTCTGTTAACACTGATGTCATATAACCTTGCTTACAATCTACAGTTTGGAAAAAACGTTTATGATAGTTTGGTAATCCTAAAACTAATGAGGATGCTATCAATTGTTTTAGTTTGCAGAAAGCTGATTCTGCTTCTGGTGTCCATTGTAATAAATCTTGTGCTGCCATAGGTTTCTTGTATATCAAGTTGGTGAGCGGAGCAGACTCCAAGGCATAGTTTAGAATCCAACTCCGACAGAAATTAGTCATACCCAGGAAGGACATCATTTCCTTGTTGGTAGTTGGTTTGGGTGCTTGTAAAATTGCTATTTTCCTATCTTCATCTAATGTTCTTCCTTCTTTGGATATTACATATCCCAGGTATTTAACCTGCTTTCTCCAAAGCTGCAACTTGTTTTTGTTTACTTTATGTCCTTGAGTGGCTAGAAATTGTAGTAATGCTATGGTATCTTCTCTGCATTCTTGCTGGGTGGGGACTGCCAGCAGGATGTCGTCTACATAAAGTAAAATCTGACTGCCTCTCGGTGGGCTAAATCCCGCCAAGTTGCTTGCCATCTCTTGTGTGAATATTGTTGGGCTTTCACAATACCCCTGTGGTAGTCGCGTGTATGTATACCTTTTCCCCTGAAATGTGAATGCAAACCAATGTTGGCTGTCAGGGTGTATTGGTATCGAAAAGAACGCATTGCTAATATCTACCACAGAAAAATACTTCTGTTGAGGCTTCAAATCATTCAATAGGGTGTGTGGATCTGGCACTGTAGGTGCTCTAGGTATTACTGCGTCATTTACAGCTTGTAAATCTTGGACCATACGCCATTCTCCGTTTGCTTTCCTGACAGGAAATAAGGGTGTGTTACATGGTGAATCGGGAAATTCTACCAGTACTCCTTCCTTAAGTAAAGCTGCTATTATAGGTTTGATTCATACTTCTGCATCTTTCCTTAAGGGATACTGTCTCTTCTGTGGTCTAAATGCTGATTTTGGCATAATAGTAACTGGTCCTGCTGTACGAATTAGTCCTACATCTGATTTCCCTGTTGACCAGAAAGTTTCTGGTATTCTCAGTAAGGAATTTTCTTCCTCTTCTAGTAAGAGTGCTAATCAGCTGTCCCTGCTAGACTGCAAGTGTACAGCTGGGTGTGCCTGTGTTATCCAATTTAACTTCTGCTTCTGTACTCCCTGTTCTGACAATTCTAACTCCGTCTGTTTTTCCCACTTTGTGACTTTTTCTCCTAGGTCTGCCCATTACACATTCTTGTCCTTAGTTAAACTAACATGTGGTAATCGATTAGATTTATAGAGTGCAAAGAATTCCTGGGGCAATGAACAGCTAACTACACTGTTCCCTTCTGTGTCCCAGTACAGATTACATAATACTAATCTGTTTGCATGGTTTTTAAACAGTTCTTGCTCATATTCCTTATCAGGTCCTGGTGTGCTACAATAATACAGAGTACAGTGCAACAAATGCTGTTTATCAGTGTCAAGGGAGGGGGACTTACTGATGGCTATGTTCATCAGTTCTTCAGTTACTGCCCCTGGACCAGTCGTGACCAAGTCCTGGCTGTACCAATAAAATGTTTTGCCCTCCGGTCGCACCAAAAAAGTATCCATTTGTCGCTGTGCTTCCATACCCTGCATGGTTGGAACTACTGCTATGCGAAATATCTGCATAAGATCTCTGCCCAAAAGGTTTACCAGGCATTTTGCAGAAACAATAATTTTGCTTTTCTGGGTCATCCCTGAAACAGGGTCAGTTATTGCTATGTTATGGGAGAGTGGCTCCCAATACAGCTGTCCATTAGCTGCTTTCACTAATATGTAATCAAATGATTCTAAATTTTCTGGTAGTTTGGAAGGCTGTATCAGGGTCCGTGATGCCCCTGAGTCACACAGGAATTGTACTTCCCTCCCATCTACCAGAAGTGTAACTTCCGGTTTCGTGTCTGCTAAATAGAGCTCTAGGCTCAAATAATGCTAATTCTAAAATTTCATTTTCTTCACCCTCTGCGATTTCTTGCACTTCCTCTATTTGTTCTATCACATTCTCTACTCCCTCTATCACATTTGCATTTGTCTTTTCTCGGTTACTCCCTTCTAGTGATTCTTGACTATCATATAGTCAGTCCTCACCCTCCTTATCTTTCACAGCTACCTTCTTGTTTTGCTTGCAATCCCTTGCTAAATGTCCCTTTTTTCCGCATTTAAAACATTCACCCCTTTTCTTTCTCTCTTCAAACTCCTCTGATCATTTATCAGATTGTTTGTTTCCCTGGGCATTTTTCTTGCCCTTTTTCCCGGACTGTACTACATAAACTTCTGCTCCATCTTCTACAGAAAATACTTGGGCTTTCTTTTTCTTTTTACTGTTAAAATGCCTTTCAGCATGTCTAGCATATTCAAGTAGTGACTGTAATCTACTTGTACGATGGTCTACCATGTGCTTTGTAATAAAGCTGCTTATAGGCAAAATACTGCCTTTCAAAAATGCATTCTTTAGCTGCTGCTCATATGGGGAATCATGTGTTTGGTCTTCAGGTACCTGCATTCCACAATGGTTATTAAAACACTCTAATAATCTAGCAAAATATCTGTCAACAGTTTCACCTTCTTGTTGAATGCATTGCCCTAGGCTTCCATTTCCCAGAGATTCGGTCTGTTAGACCATTTACTCTGTTATCCAGTTCTGCGTTGCTATGTGGGAGTGGCTTGTGTTCTGCGTCATGGGATTCCAGTTGCCACTGATCACGTGCCAATCTGGACCTACGATTTGTCTAACTACTTTTTCTACTTCGTCTCCATTTAAATGGTAACTTAACCTCATGCCCTGTAAGTCTTCTAAGAACTTTCTGAAATTAACTTTTGGATGGGGAATTCCCTCTGTGGCTTTCCGGATGTCTTCCGGTGTCCACGGTCTATATACTAGGAGAGTCGGGTCCTGCCCTTCCTGTCCTGCCTGAGGATTTGGTACTTCTATGAGCAGACATATCTCTTCTTCACTCATAGCTCGTGATTTTTTGTTTATTTGATATAACTCAGTATCCCCTCTTAAGTTACGTGTTCGAGACCTAATCTCGATGGGATCTCTGACATACAGTCTTGGCTTCGTGGTGACAGCTGGGTATAGCGGAGGTGGACCAGCTTGTCCACTTGCTTCATATTCTGGTAAGGGAAGCGGAGGGGGCGGAGGGGCTGATGCTATTACCAAATTATTGTCTTCTTTATCTAGAAACATAGCTTTTGAATTATTACTTTTTTGTTCCCTATGGTTTGCTTCCTCAATCCACCTGTGTGCCTGAGGAATGCCTAATTGACATTGCTTTTTCACCTGACCTTTTGCGTCAGTTTTAAGCTGTTTGACAAGTTTAATAAGTGAGGATTTTTCTAATTTGCCATCAAATTCATATTTATTAACCCATTTTGTATAGTACCTAACATTGTCGGCATGCTGTAATTGCATATATTTTGCATCTTCAGTTAACGGTGGATCTTGGGAACTTTTTGTGCACTTATTTCCCATATTGTTCTGACTGTTAAAATGTTACATAACCCTTCTTATTTTCACGTGGGACCACGATTTCTCTTTTTCCCAGTTTATCTAGAATAACTGCCTTACCTATTCTGTTTCCCTGATCTATGACAAGACTGCAATCTTCCTGTCCCTGACTTGTACATGGCAAATCTCCTGACAGATGATACAAATCAAGTCCCTGATCTAAAACAGAAAAAAGGTAAATCTCACCTTACCTGAGCCACCATGATTGATCGCCTGTTTCGAAGGAAAACCGTTAACTCGTCCTCCAGTTGCAGATCAGAAAAGTGGCTGGCCTCTTTTGAACGACAATTCAGTCGGAGGTCTTTCAGAGCAGAAGAACCGATGTGGTCTCTTCCCCGTACGGTTTCATGCCACCTGGCCCATCTGACCTGAGGCGAAGTGAGAGTTTCCGGTCCGAAGGACCAATCTGTCAAAGGAAAAACAACTTCAAAAAGATCAACACATGGCAGGTTCAGGTTAAGGCACTTTAATCTTGCAGCAAGGAGACAAAAATGTGCTAATACAGAGTTTGTCTAACTAGAATCAGGAAGTGAAGCCATTCTTATACATTTCTTACAAGACATTGCCTACTAAGCTGACGTAATAAATCACAAGTTCTTTCAATATTATTTCATAGCAGCTGTTTGTCCATGATTTTCTGCTGGCATATCAAGTTTACAAAAAAACTTCCTAAGAAAAACAATGTGGCCTTGATGACCACTGGTCAGATACAACTTCTCACTATGCAATGTTACCATTCAAGGTACTATGGCTAATTCGAGCACAAAGCAAGTACAGATTATAGTTCATTTCTTCAAGCAGTCTTTGTTCAACTGTATCTATCTTTTCTCCAGCTGTGCATGTTCTCATAACACGAACAGAGCTGATTGTTCAAGTTCAATAACATTATAGAAAGCTGTATTGTTCTATTCATTCTTTTCCTGACCTAGCAGATAATCACCTGCATCTCAGTATATTTCCAAAAGGCATAAACATGAATTTTGCTGTGCTAGCAAATACTAGGTCAGAGAGCATCTTCCAGTTTCAGAAAGCATATTGCAGTTTGAAAAGCATCTTGTAGTTTCATACAAAACTAAGCTGTACATAAAATAGAATGAAATGTGTTAACCCTTTTAGCTTCTAATAAGCACTAAACATATACATTAATACATATTTTTCTAGCACCATGTATTACATCCCCTTCCTTTCACCACATAGTCTACAAGCTGTTTTTGTACATTTCCTATGTGCATCTGCAATACTGCGTACTTTTTTAAAACTGTCTAGCACTGTGGCTTAATCTTCGAGTCTATATCTGTCTGTCAGGCAGAAACTGATTTTAAAGCTGCATCTGCATTTTGCAGAATGTCATTAACTGTCTGACGGAATTGCATTAAAATAACGTCTTGCCTGACAAAAACATTATTTTGTTTTTTCTGTCATGCTATTTAGACTGTCTGTAAAACAGTTACATGAGTCTAGACACTCACCTGTTTTAGCTGCTTGCTTTGCTTTGCCATTTGCCAAAGCATTTACTGTAGCCTTTCCTGTATATTTTTTATGTGCTTTGATTTTGACAATACTAAACTTTCCCTGTAAATCATTTTGGGACTTAATTCCCATAACTCTTGTACTGGAGCATGTTTTAGGGGTTTTCCAACACTGTTGATGTACTTTATTTGTCTCAGAACAAATTCTTACCAAACAGTTAATTCTTTCAGAGCTATTTCAATTCTATTATAACACAGCTAGACAGATGAAGATACTGATGCACTCTCAGTATAAGACGTCACTACCAAGTGAAACATACTGTCCAGTTTATATACTCTTTTCAACCAATGTTATTTTTAATGTCCTTGTGACTTGTTCTGGTTTCTGTCTGTGTCATAAAAAAGTCTATGGGTATTTCATGCCCTTTTTTAGTTCCGCGCTGTATCTGAAGACTTCATAAAAGTCTCTCCACGTTATCTTTGCATCACTTGACCTGTCTGCATTTTATTTATTTATTTCTGCATCTAAAAGCGAAAAAAAGTCAACTTCCTTTTTTTCTATAACAGGATGCCTTTTACAGTAAAGCCCACAGCTATATGTTATTAATATCTAAGCTAAACATGTACAAGAAATAACTGTTTTTGCAAAGCAAGCCATATTATTTTGAAAACTGCTGTTTGGTCTTGCACATTTCCTTTCACTGTTGACACAGTATATTGGGGAAAAGCATTTTAATTTACACAATCTCTATCAGGAGTAGTGGAAGATGAAGGAGCATAGTGCTGGACAATAGGCTGGCTGATAAAGAATTGAGTGTATGAGTTGGAGCTGTGAGAAGAGAGATAGGTGAGGTTGTTCAAGCCAGTTTCAGTATTTTAGGGAGAGACAGTGGTGGGATTTATAGGTTTGTTGAGCTGCGAATCTGGCTATCTTGTGATAGGTTGATGACTCAAGTTTAGTAAGTAGAGAGGAGTTTTTATTTGTGAGAATTTGGGAGCAATAAGTTAAGCCGAGTAGAAGGTAAGCATGAGTGACAGTAATTCTAGTTTCAGGGGTGAGAAATTTTTTATTTCTATACAAAAGTCCTAGTTTCTGGTGTGTTTTCCTGATATAGTCATTTATGTGCAGGTCAGATTTTAGCTGATCATCTATAGTAACACCGAGGAGTTTTGTTCTGGGCTCGACTTCTATACAGATGTTGTTGACGGACTTTATGGTAAAGGAAGGTTTGATGTGGTTAAGTGTTTTGGGGAGGAAAAGTAATAGTTTTGTTTTTTTAGGGTTGAAGATGAGCTGGTTAATGGATAGCCATGTCTCAACTAAGTTAAAGGAAGACTGGGTAGCAGATAATAGTTCAGAGGGAGAATTGGAAATCATTATGACTGTAGAGTCATCAGCATATTGGACTATAGAAGACTGTGGACAGGAGGAATGGAGTAAGTTAGTGAAGATGCAAAAAGTAGTGGATCAAGTATGGATCCTTGGGGGACACCCATTTTTACTGGAAGGGGAGTAGATAGAGCAGACTGTCATCTCACTGATTGCAGTTTGTTGGTGAGATAGCTGGAAAACCATGCGACTGTATCTGGGGTAAAGTTGAGGTCAGACAGTTTGTTCAGTAAGTGAGAGTGAGAAACAGTGGCAAAAGCCTTAGAGAGATCAAGAAATAAACAAGAGATAAGTTTATGATCATCTCTGGCTAAAGAAATAGTGTTAAAGAAGGACAGTAGAGCAGTGGTGGTGCTGTGTTTAGATTGAATCCATACTGTGTAGGAGTGAACAGCTTTTCCTCTGGGAGATATTGCATAACTTGTTTGTGTATACATTTCTCGAGGACTTTAGAGAGTGGGGAAAGGATAGTAACAGGTCTTAAATAGGAGATTTCAGAGGAGTTACCTCCTTTGTGGAGAGGTAGGGTGTAGAATTGTTTCCAGATTGATGGGACTTTGGATCCGGTGATGGAGCGATTGATTAAGGTAGATATTGGTAGAGCAAGAGAGTGAGCTGCTATCTGGAGAAAGTATGATAGGATGTTGTCAGCAGATACAAAACATGGTTTTAGCTTAGTGAGTAGAGTTTTGATGTACATAGTAGGAACAGGTTTAAGGGAGAAGACATAGCAGATGAAGAAGCTTCAGGGCAGTTGAGAGCATTGGTGTTTGAGAGGTTAGAGATGGGGTTAAATAGTTTGGATATTGATTCTATAAAATAGGTGTTGAAGGTGTTGGCAGTTTCTTCTGGTGATTTGTCAGGGCAAGGGTTGGGTGAGGTTGAGTTGCCGGGATGTAGTATTTGGTTATTTGCATTCCAGAATTTTTTTGGATTGGATTTTAGAGTTATTGGTGGGTGGTGGTAAAAAAGATTTTGTCTTTATTGATGAGTTTTTTGCCTGATTTCTTAGTTCTTTGTACCTTTGCACATTGGCCGGGTGTTTAGATTGTAACCATCTTTTCCAAGCCCTATCTCTGGTTTTCATAAAGGTGTGGGTAGTTTTGGATAGCCAGGGAGCTATATTAGCTTTTATCCTTATTTTTCGTAGTGGGGCTATTGAGTTTATGATGTTAAGGAAAGTTGAGTTGAAAGCATGGACTGCTTCATCAAGTGGGAGATGGGTGAAGAAGTTTCAATTTACTGTAGAGATGATGGTTTTAAGAGTATCAGGGTTGAAGTTGGAGAGTTTGCGACAGGTGATAAATCTATGTGGTTTAGAGAGATGGTGAGTATACCTGAGCACTTTTATGGGTGAGTGGTCGCTCAGGGAGTCAGGAAGTGTTTCAAGTTTATGGTATTTGGAGGGGTTTGAAACAAGTATCCAATCTATAAGGGTGCTAGTGGAATGAGAGTTATTTGTATGGGTTGGTTGAGAGATTAGTTGTATAAATCCATATAGATTTATAAGATGTGTGGATGTAGGATTACTGAGGGTTAGCCAATTATTATTTACATCCCCAAGGATAATTATCTCATTAGGAATGTTTTGGGAAAAGTATGAGACAATGTTTTCCAGCAGAGGAATATTATCACCTGGTGGAATGTAGATGGCTGCTATGGTGATGGTAGTATAGTTATAGAGTTTAAGGTTAACTCCCAGTAATTCAGCAGGAGAAAAGGAGGGGATAGAGAGCATAGGATGGGAGATAATGAGGTTATTGGAGTAGACAATGGCAACTCCACCTCCCTTTTTCTTTGGACCGTCCAGGCAGATTATATTATAGCCAGGAAGGAGAATACCTTTATCAAGGTGTTGGGGTTTTAGCCAAGTTTCAGATAGGGAAATAACATCTGGGGTGTGATTAGATGTCCAAGCATGAAATTGGCTAACTTTGTTAAAGATGCTTCGGGTATTGATAGAGTAAAAAGAGATTTATTTGTTTGTTGTGAGAGAGTGGCCTGAGTTTTGAGAGGTGTTTAAGAGGGGCAGTGTTTGAGATGGGTCCTGGATTAGGATGTATGTCTCCTGATATGAATAGGATAATTGGATAGAAATGAGGTTTTACTTTCAATGGGTCGCATCTAATATACTTTGTTTTGTTTTTAGATATTTGTGAGAGGGTGGGTAGGAGGAATTTTTATTTTAGGGAGTTGGGTGTTGTATGAAAAGATAGATGCAGAGATAGTTAAAGGTTGATGTGAATAGGAGAAGTCTTCAGTATATTTGTTATTTTATTATTATTACTGAGAGCTACTTTAAGGGAATGGTAATCTGACTTCTTACATAAAGCTAACAAAACCCAACATTTCACAGGGCTTGTGTTTTTGTTTAGCAGTATATCTAGATTTACCGTGGGGCACTTTGACCATTTCTTGCAAAGTGTGGTGAAACAAAATCATCATTAAACTAGAAGGGGAATAGCTTCATAGGTTTGCACTAGTGGAGTTTGACTTACAGATATGCAGCTACTCCATCAACGCTGGATCTGAGATCACTTTGTATGCCAGACACAGGTCACCTCTGAGCAGTCTGTATGAGACTGAGTAGAGGGACAGGGCTTTTAGCCTATCTTTATAGGACAGGTGTTTCAGACCCTGGATTTTACTGGTCAGGAACCTCTGTGGTCTCTCCAGCCACTGCATGTGCTTGGCAAGGTACATGCTGAAGGGGGCATTGTACTCAATAATGGGTCTGATAAGGGAGGAGTACAGGGATATTATGACCTCCTTGTTCCTGGATGAAATACCCTTATTTATGAGGTGGACCATGTAGGAAGTCTTCTGTACAATGGAAGCAATGCTGCATGAAGTTCACTGAAAGTTCATTTGGCTAGTGAAAACAAGTTCAATGTTTCCACTAGCCAAAAAACAACATTTCTGTTACTGCTTACAGGGTGGTGTACTGATATGTTGCGGTTATTATACTTTTCCCCCATGATTCATTGTTAGCAGACCTGTAGGTTAGACTTTTAGGAAGTGTGATCATCATCATACTGTCAACATTCATTCGTCTGTGGGGACTGTTCACCATGTCAATTCCTGCTTGCCTGAAACTGCTGTTTCCTCTGGATTTTCAGATTTAGCCATTCTAACCTAGCTTCAGCTCTGACTGTCTGCTCTGACTCGGCTCTTAGTGGGCTCTAAGAGCCAAGCTAGAGCCTTGACTTTGCTCTGACCTGGCTCTTCTTCAAAATTCCTGTGCTTGCCCACTAGTTACATCTTGCCAGAGTCAAACACAAGCCAAGGTCAGCTCTTAGAAAGTGAGGTGTATTAAACACTGATGCCACAGAAAAACTGCATCTGATGTGTCATGAAGAAAGAACTTGAAGGGATTATATCATTACCCTATTGTATGGGTATAGCTCCTCTATTATGGAGTCTGAAACCAAAAATAGAGATTTACTTACTGTGCCATATCTCCACTCTTTGGCTAAGACACAACTGTTTGACTGACAGACTTTGCCAGATTCAAACCCTTGCCAATCATGCTCCACACTCTACAGAGCTGTGTATTAACTGCATCTGCCACAGAAGATAGCAATGGAGGGTGTCACAAACAACACACTTCATTGTGTGAAATAAGAAAGGCTATTGATGTTCATTTATCGAACACATTATTCTCAAGGATATAAAGGATGTAGCAATGTCACTGCTCACACATGTGTGATTTAGCCATATCACTGTTTGTTGGGTAGGCCACTCTTGTCTGTCCATATTGCTTTGCACTCATGCACTCCCAGATTTGAACCAGTGGCTATGTGTGGACATATGCTATAGAAATCACTATTAACTGCATGTAGCACAGGAGAACTCACACCACAAGCATCACAGAACACTGATTTGACTGTCATGAAATCTTCAATGTGTTGAAAGGGCTTTGTTAGAAATAAAATGGGTGTAAATAAACGGAAGCAATGTTGTATGTGATGTCACTATAATCACATTATATTGCCATTTGCTGGAGTTAAACAGCTGCCTATGTAAGTCCACAATCTACAGAACTGTGTATTAAGCACATGCTCCACAACAGAATTCTTGCTACATCTGTGAGACAGAACATATTTGAAGGCACGACATTCATAACTGTGGTACAAAACAGTTGTTTGGGTGAAAAGTAATGGAGGAGGCCTCTCCCATTGTAATTGTATGCATTAAAACTGCAGTGGATGTAATTCATCCATGGCAGTATACTGACACATGCTCTTAATATTCAGTCACTGCAGGCTTCAAACACCTACCTATCTAACTACACAAGCTACAGGATATTGTCTTGACTGCATGTGCCATAGGAGAAGTCTTATGACAAATGTGAGGCAGGATAACTTTTAAGACTTTATATCATCTTAGTACTGCAAGGCATATGTGTGCTGTTAAATTAATTGAAAGATTGGTATGATCTGTCTCTGTGTCACAAAATCTTGCATGATGGTAGGTGTCCCTAACCACAAGTGTTTCATAATGCAGTAATCCCTGTAACTGCAGAAACACAATCTGTAAATTACACTGGATTAAAACTCATGGCTTACTAAGCCCATAAACTACAGAACATTGCATCATTCACTGACACTACAGGACAGGGCTTCCTGCAAGGTTGAGATAGCTCACATTTTACCAAATGGGCTCTTTAGTGTTTAACAAGGCAATTATCTGTGCTAAAATGGATAGAAAACAGTGTGAAAGAAGCCACTCTGGCTGTACATGTACACACCAGATATGTGGGTGACACCATTCTTACCTACATGAACATTCGCGCGCACACACTGACACAACTGAGTTGCTGGATTAATGTCTAGGTTTGAACTTACTATCTAAGATCATAAGCCAGAGGACATTGCATTAATCACGTGTCACAGAAGATGTTTGTTTACAAGTGTGAGAGTGCACATTAGAGAGGATGACATCACCATTGATTTGATAAGGTGATGTGTGTGCAAAAAGAAGTGGGAGAGTCAACTATCACTGTAATGCTGCACGTCATATCCGTGGGGGAAGCTATTCCTACGTAGTATGACAGAGACACACATAATGAGAGTAGTCAGTCACTGCTGGATTTAAATCACAAACCTATCTAGTTACACAATGCAGGGAATACAGTATCAACCACAAGTGCAGCAGAATAATTCTTAATGTAAGCATGGGCTACAACTCATTTGAAAGGATGACCTCATCAGTGTGCAGTGCAACAATTGCTTCTGTAAAAAAGGGAAGAAACTGATGGCTCAACCCCATCCCACTGCAAATGTGACACCTGAGTGGAAGTGAACACATCAGATATTTTATTGAAGCCATATCTACTTACCACTAGATACACACACACACACACACACACACACACACACACACACACACATACCACTTTCACACTGGTGGATTTGAACCACGTACCTATCTAGTTACACAGTCTGGAGTACACATTATCAACCTCAAGTGCCACAAGAGAAGTCTGATTACAACATTGCACATTTGAAAAGATGACCTCATCTGCATGTTGTAGAGGACATTATAAGTCCAGATACCCCATCAAGCTCAAAAATGCTTAAGAATTTTTCCAAGACAAATTACTTCCTACTAAGTGATAGTATAAGAAGTTTCAAAGCCCCCTTGAGCACAGATTGCATGGACTCCTATGCAGAGGTGTATACCAATGCCCTGTATAACCACATCAGCAGTTGTATAGAATCATCTGTACCTGACTGGATTAAAACCAGGTCTTGCCAAAAAAACAAGTCACCCTGGTGGACTCTTAGTATAAACAGGCTATACAACAAGAGAAAGAAACTAATGTCCAAAAACAAGGGGAAACAGATGAAGACCTATCTCTCAAGCTTAAACAAATTAGACATCTTGTCAAGTCCTCCAAAGCTATTTACAAAGCAAAAATAGTCTCCCATTCTTTAACTACATCTAAAATAAAAAGGGAAATCCCAGCTTTGCGCTGAACTGGTTGTGGATGGTACCACCCATACTCAACTGTAGGTAATAGCTATCCTGCTAGCTGACAGATGTGGAGCAACCCCCCCCCCCCAGTCCCCACAGGTCATCCCCCAAAGTCTACCTACTATCACTCCTCAGCCTATTATCTCAAGAGTACAGGTTATTTCAGTGATCTCCAAGGCCAAAAATGCAACAACGACATCAAACAACATCTCTGGTTTACTTTTTTAAACAACTTAAAAAATGACCTAACAGACCCTGTTTAACCACAGCCTGTGAACTGGCTATGCTGTAGCAGAATGGAGGACAGCAACAGTAATCACTCTGCACAAAGGAGGACCACCAATTGGCCCTAGGAATTATACACCCAGAAGCTTGACTAGCTTCATCTGCAAGGGCATAGAAAGAATCATTATGGACCTTATCAACAAGGACATAGGTAATCTCCAAACTCTGTACCCAACCCAGCTCATTCATTAAGTGTAGATCATGCCTGTTAAACCTGGTTGATTTCTTTGAGAACGTCACCAAGGCCCTGGACAAGGGAAAGACAGTGCATACCACCTACCTTGACCTAGCCAAGGCATTTGATGCAACCCCCATGCAGATATTATACAGAAACTCTCACAATTGGGAATTAACCCCTACATCACTAGATGGGTAGCCAACTGGCTCATTCACAGGGCACATATTGTCAAATGGATGACTTCACCCCTAGCAAAGGACCAGTCACCACTGGTGTACCACAGGGTTCTGTGCTGGACCCTTTACTGTTTGAAATTGATTTAAAAGAAGTCCAGGCAAATGTGGATGGCCTGTGGCTGACTAAGTTTGCTAATGATTACAAATTGGGAAACTGAGTACCCCAACAATTTTAATATACTGCAGAAAGGGTTAATGCAGACAAATGATTGGTGCCATAGAAATGGATTAAAGCTAAATGCAAAACAATGCATTATTATTTTGGGGAAAGCTGACATCCCTGTTAATTACATTATAGAAATCACCCCCCCCCCCCCCAAGTTGATAGCAAGCTGAACTTCGACCATCACATATCCACAGTGGTAAGGTAATCTTCCTATGTGGCACATCTAATAAGTAAAAGCATCACTTCTAGATCTAAGGATGTTATAATTCCATTATACACAGCCCTAATCAATACAATAATTGAGTACAATGTTCACTTTTGCATGTACCTCACTAGACACCTGCAACAGCTGGAGAGACCACAGAGGTTTCTCACCAAGAAAATACAGGGAACACAAAGCAAGTCTTATGTGAAAAGACTGAAAGCCCTGTTACTGTATTCTGACTCCTACAGGCTGCTAAGAGGTGACCTGTGCCTGGCTTACACAGCAGTCATTAACCCGGCCCTTATAGAAATGCTATACATTCATAAATTAAACTGTATGAGGGTCACTAGCTCCAGGGATCTTAACCTAGTCCCTGACATGAACAAACCCTGCTGAAGAGATAGATATATCTCCTGAGGCTGCCACTTATCTTAAAGAAGCTTCCAATTCATGTAAAACATAGCCCCTCTCTGACCCTCTTCAAACACAACCTAGATCAATGGATGGTTGGCTTCAGATTCACTCCTGGGGTTGTGCCCACCCATGCCCTTCATGAACAGGAGCAGTCAGTGTTAATTACCATAAACTCTTACTTCTATGAAGTTCACTCACCTAACCATTGACAATTGGGTCAGCTCGGGATAAATATGGGTAGGCTTATAAGGGCACTAGGGCTGTTAGCCTAGTAACCTTCTATGAGCCTATGACATTGATGCAGGAGCCCTCTCCAAGTTTAAATGTTTGTCCTGAATAGAGGTGTCTGCCTGACATGCATGGGAGAAGCTAGTCCTACCTAACACTATAGATGCACACAACCACACACAATCATGCTGGTAAGTCACTACTGCATCCAAACAGCTATCTATCAATCTACAGTACATTGTATCAAGTGCAAATGACACAGGAAAAGTCTGGTTTTAAGTGTGGTATACTGCACATTAGTAAGGATTTCAACATCAGTCTGTTACAGAGAAACCAGTGTGTATCATGAAAAGGAATGTGTCTTGACAAGCAGAAGCAAGAGCAATGTGTTGATCATATCGTGACATATTGCTCACTTCTGTCATTCATGAAAATTGTGATAGTGTGAGTAACGTAGCTGTTTCACACTGTGGTGTATTGATGACAATCACACTTGTGACTCAGTAGATTGATAAGCAAACATTTCTGACTGTTCAGTTCGGAATGATTGTATACAAATAGAAATCATTTGTTCTGTCATTTTCAATATTTCCTCATGATTGGACAATGTCCAGAGTAAATACAAACAGCAAAGTCAAACATATGAAAATACACTTCTTAATACCACTCAGGAAGTATTTGTGCAAAAGTCCCACACCACTGTACATCATTTGCAAGTCTATTGTGTTGGAGCGCAGACATAACTTTACATAATGTCATATTCACACAGCATCACAGTGAACTCATCATATCTAGAGTACAATGGACCATCACAACATACAAACATTACTTTATTTTTATCAAAATCACTTCCTGAACTGCACAACTGAGGTCAAAATATTAGCACATGCATAATTATATTCTGAGGTTTTGAACTTAAAATAGGAATTCATAGTAGTCTGTGTTTCTGCTGGCCAAACTTCATGTAAAGTAGGAGTGTAGGCATACAAATGTTTCTGATTCTGATACAGTTCAGAATTGATGTGTGTTATGTTAATGTTTTGTGTGTCCTGATTTACACATTTGTCATGATTATTGCAGTGATTGGCTAGACAGAGGGACCGAGCTAGGAAAGATGTGCGGCAGGTAAGAGTGATAAAGGATAATGAGGGAAACATACTCACAAGTGAGGAGAGTGTGTTGAGCAGATAGAAAGAGTACTTTGAGGGGCTGATGAATGAAGAGAATGAGAGATAGAAGGTTGGATGATGTGGAGATAGTGAATCAGGAAGTGAAACAGATTAGTAAGGAGTAAGTAAGGATAGCTATGAAGTGGATGAAGAATGGAAAGGCTGTTGGTCCAGATGACATACCTGTGGATGCATGGAGGTGTTTAGGAGAAATGTCAGTGGAGTTTTTAATGAGAGTTTTTAATGAATTTTTGGAAAGTGAAAAAGTGTTTTGGTACCAATTTTTAAGAATAAGGGTGATGTGCAGAGCTGTAGTAACTACAGAGGGATAAAACTGATCAGTCACAGCATGAAGTTATGGGAAAGGGTAGTGGAAGTTAGGTTAAGAAGGGAGGTGATGATTAGTGATCAGCAGTGTGGTTTCATGCCAGGAAAGAGCACTACAGATGTGATGTTTGCTCTGAGAGTGTTGATGGAGAAGTACAGAGAAGGTCAGAAGGAGTTGCATTGTGTCTTTGTGGGCTTAGAGAGAGCATATGACATGGTGCCTAGAGAGGAGTTGTGGTATTGTACGAGGAAGTCAGGAGCATTAGAGAAGTATGTAAGAATGGTACAGGATATGTACGAGAGTAGTGTGACAGCAGTGAGGTCTGTGGTGGGAGTGATGGATGCATTTAAGGTGGAGGTGGGATTACATCAAGGATCAGCTCTGAGTCCTTTCTTATTTGCAATGGTGATTGACAGGTTGACAGACGAGATCAGACAGGAGTCCTCGAGGACTATGATGTTTGCAGATGACATTGTGATCTGTAGTGAGAGTAGGGAGCAGGTTGAGGAGACCCTGGAGAGGTGGAGATATTCTCTAGATAGGAGAGGAATGAAGGTCAGCAGGACTAAGACAGAATATATGTGTGTGAATGAGAGGGAGAATAGAGGAATGGTGAAGAAGCAGGGAGTAAAGCTGGTGAAAGTGGATGAGTTTAAATACTTGGGATCAACAGTTCTGGGTAATGGCGAGTGTGGAAGAGAGATGAAGAAGAGAGTACAGGCAGGATGGAGTGGGTAGAGAAGATTGTCAGGAGTGATTTGTGACAGACAAGTACCAGTAAGAGTGAAAGGGAAGGTCTACAAGAGGGTAGTGAGACCAGCTATGTTATATCGGTTGGAGACAGTGGCATTGACAAAAAGGCAGGAGTCAGAGCTGGATGTAGCAGAGTTAAAGATGTTGGGAAAAGGATGCTAAGGATGAAGCTGCCAGGTAAGAGGAAAAGAGGAAGGCCTAAGTTAAGGTTTATGGATGTGGTGAGAGAAGACATGCAGGTGGTTGGTGTGATAGAGAAAGATGCAGAGGACAGGAAGAAATGGAAACTGATGATCCGCTGTGGCGACCCCTAACAGGAACAGCCGAAAGAAAAAGAAGATTGCAGTGAAGCACTCATATGGATAATACAGGTGCATAGTTAGACAGCCCTCAGATCTGGTGAATGTCCATGTATCTAAGGCATGTGGTACTGCTTCTTATACAACTATATGTGTTTGTGTGAAATCACTGAGTACTATAGTCACTGCATGATAACATACATGTAGGTATGAAGTAAACTACTTCAGAAAATGTCTGAAACTGCAAAGTAATTCATCTTATCATCTTATGTGCATATACTAGCAACAGTTTCAAGATGTGCCTAGTGTAATATGTTTGTTAGCCCATAAAGCCACAATTGTTCCAAATGTCCTGCCCTTATTTCTGGGATGGTGTGAGCATCTTGGGAATGAATATGAAACACATAAGGGACCAAGCATGTTAATGTCAGTGGAATCCTGGACTATGGAAGCACTATGAAGCAAGAAAATTTGTGTGCAGCATACTTCATAACAATAGTTACAAATGAAACATTGCATATGGTATGCATTCAGCTGTGCAGTCTGTTCAAGATATTATAATAACTATCTCCTCATATTGCTATCAGCCTGTCTTTCCACAGCACAATGAGTCTAAGCACAGTAGTGTAAGGGACAGCAGACTAATGTGGCAAAAAGCGAAAACTCACCAGTTTTTGCCATAGGATGTGAACTACCCTTTACCATCACTTACTATTGCTGCTCAGCGGCGGGCATTGCACAAACGCTGAAGACAAAGAATGATGAGACAGAAATGGGGGGGGTTGGGAGATAGGGATTGAGACATAGAGTTTTATTTATGGACCATTTCTGGCCATCTTTGTGGTGTGTTACTCTTAGAATTGTCATCATAATTATTCTGTCCTGCTCTGTACAATAATGTGATTCTAGTATGGAACAAGCAGAGGTAGGAGAGTAGAAACATGATTAAGGCATAATTAGGATAAAGATAGGTTAATAACATATGTAGCCAACAGCTACAAAGGCAATAATAATACAAAAAATATATAAATAATTGTTTGACATTCTTTTTATTCAAACCCTTGACACTATGCAGAAAGCAGTCTACAGACCTGAGCATTATCTCAGCATATCACATAGGAACTCATATTTCACACAGTTAAAATCACACATATGAAGGGGTAGTGGCAACAGATTGAAACAAAGGGGGATGTAGGCATCAGGGCATTAGGCTTCATCACAGTAATGAGAGGTGCAACATCCTATGAGGTGCACATGACATCCAGAAACCTAATAAAAATCTAAGAGTAACTGTTCACAATAGTGTTCTCAGTCTATTTCCAGAGTGCAGCAGGTTAAGCACATTTGCACAAAGATAGCTGTACTAGTGCGGTCAAAGGTAACATCTTCAGTTTTTGCCATAGGCAGTGAAAAGCCATTTTACCATCTCTCAGCACTGGTGCATGAAGCAGTGAAATTAGAAATGATTCCCTCAAATACACTAGAGGTGTAAAATATGGCAGTAAGACTTGGCAAAGTGTGATGTTCATTGTATTTACACACATTCCACTGTAATAATCATCATATGCTTTATGATGTTGGTTATAGTTAGTATAAAATGTTATGAATTGGGATATAATGGGTTGGTGGGACATATAAACTCCAAATGTTAAGTAATACCACCTGGGAATTGAAACCATGACTAAAAACAGGGATATTAAACTCATGGCCCTCAAGCCAGCATAATTCTACAAGAGACTACTGCACTACATCCGTGGCCCCATTGACTGACTTTCTTTTCTTTTTTTTTGAGATTGTGGTCCTCCACTAGGTGTGGTAGTCTTCAAACAGCTCTCATGGTATTTTGAGTTTGAGACTCCTGACAAAAAGAAGGATAAAATTCTAAATACTGCTTATTAACTGTTGATGCCACAGGAGAACTAACATTTCTAATTTGTAAGTTGAGGTGTAACAATTTCAACATCAATAGAGATCTAATTATGACATCCTTCTTTGTGTGTGAGTTTCACTTATCATGTTGCTGGAGGTATGTGCAAAAGCCAACATTTATTTATGTAAATAAATTTCATATGCATTGGGTTGCATGACCTGAGTAAAAGGTGTTGGGCTAGGTGCCATACACACTTTATATTACATACTGCCTTATACTGCCTAAAATTATATGTGATGATTCATACGTTTTTCCAATAACTTTTGTGCAGATAATACAAGTGTAGTTTAAATTAACTATTATCTGTGTTATGCTTAACATACTTTACACAGATTATAGTTGACTTATTTAGCAAAAAATACACAGAGTGATGTTGCAAATATATTTTTTAATAGTCATTTCTAATTCATGTTACCTTCCTAATAAAAATTCTGTGATGCTACTCATTCTGACACCCTCATTAAAATTATCTGTAAACTGGATTTGAACCCAGCATTACATTTGCTGTTTCTCCAAACTTACTGCAGTAACACCTTGAACCACATACAAAGGTAATTAACAGGTATTGTTTCTTCATTCACTAGTGTCCAGAGTTCTGATGGAAGCACAGTGGCACCAGTCTCATCTGTGCTATTGATGGCAGCCCAAATTAAATGTTTGAGTTTTTGCTTTAAGACATGAACTGCTGCTCATTGACTGCTAACAGTGACAAAGGTGCAATGCTAAGTGTTGCACAAATGCAGAAGCCAAACATAAATAAATAAATATATAACAAAATTTTAAAAAGAATCCAAATAAAGGGCATATCTAGCAGTGAACCCAGCAGTTATGTCATTATCCTGACATGTTCAGTCTTTTAACAGTGTTTGCCACATGATAACTTGTATTTCTTTTACATATCATCAGGCCTTCGCATGTTGGGAATTCGTGAGAAATGGGCCACACAGCAGATTATGTAAGCTCATTTTAAAACAACCTATACAAGAAAACTTACATCTTTTTAAGGAAATGTACTGCTGTCATGATTAGTACTTGAGAGATATGATAATTAATCCAGAATATCTTAAATATTTCCACATTCATCATGTTACTGATTTCATTTTTTCACACTTTAGTAACTCATATTTTTACATCATACATATCTAATTTTATTACTATTAAGAATAGTTCATTTTCAAACAACAAAACATTTGTGTCACTGTGAATAGTACCTTGAAATTATCAAAAGCTGGAATTAAACCCTGTATTATTGTTATTGCCAAACATACATAAGTGCATTAATATGTTGAGCGACAGAGAAAGTTATATAACAATTGACTTTTTGTCAATCACTACTAAGCATTTTTAGCATTATACATATGAAACTGTTATTTCAACTAAATATGATCAGTTTTATGCCTAACACCAAGTTACACAAAATATAGGTAACACATTTAGCATTCATTACACAGAGCTGAGTTCTTCAATTAATATTAAAAGGTATTTGACAAATCCCATTCTGGAACCCTCACTAAAACTATCAGTAGTCGGAATTTGAACCCATTATTACTTCTGCTATTGCTCCTAACTTTCTACATTAACACTTTGAACCACAGAGAAATGTAACTGATGAGTGTATTATTTTCACTCAGTACTGCCCACAGTGCTGAAGTTAAGTGCACCAGTGCCAGTATCATTTGTGCTACTGATGGCTTTCCAAATAAAATTTCTGAAACAATAAGTGAGAAGGTCACTGAAAAACAATCAGTAAAAACAAAATGAAAACTCTAGCAAAGCTAGAACTTCCACTGAATGACCTCCCAAACTGCTTGTATCAGAGGCACATGGGATATATGCAAATGACCCTTATGAACATCAGATGTTTCAGCTAATTGGCAATTCTGAATGCCCATGACTTGTTTTGTCATTTTAATGGACAATTTCAGGCCAATAAAGCCAAACCTCACTAGCTGTGGATATGCATATTTCAGACTTGTTATGACCTCGTCAGCACAGCACAAGCAGAGTGTTTGACTAAGCATAAGAAACACAGGGCTGTTATACCCAGCTGATGTCCATTCATTTCTGAGGTCTTTCTTTGGGAACTGAACCATCATTCACTGCTATTGACCACTGACAGTCATCAAAGCACAATGCCATGCTTTGTGCAAAGGATGAAGCCAAAAAAAAAGAAAAGTAAAAAAGGGAAACTGAGTCAGTGTGATGATTTCCTAATGCTATGCTCTTTAACCATGACTATATGGACATTAAGGATCCCTAGTTTCACAGAGACATCACCCTCTGTAGATTTGAAACATGAAACCGTAACAGTATGTGCCACATACAGAGGGGGGTTTATGAGGCAAACAAAGTGGAGCACATATACCCAATCTTTGACATTCTAACACTTTACATTTATGGATCAATATATCCATGTTATTAAAGTGGTCCTTTGTCATTTCATAGTTCATGTCTGCATGCTTTTGATATTTGCAACAGTTAACCTAAATATCATATCACAGTAATGACAAATGTATGCAATACACGAGTGTGTTCTTTCATTTTTTTGCGAGTAGTAACTGTCTTATGATAATTTGTAAAGTGATGGCATTATGCTTTGCATGTATTTCAATATAATGTGCATGTTCCTTTTTCATGTAATGCACATAACTTACATACACTTTGCACTCACGGGCACATTTACCTCTTCAGCATATATTGAGAAATGAGTAATGCTTTATCTCCCAATAAGTCAAAGTAATCTCATATTTCCTTTGTTAAGTTTATTCTCACTGACATACTTTATGTAAGTGGACATCAAAGTGGCAGGAGTGTTAACCACTCAATTATTCAGGCACTGCTGCTAATCAGTCACACTTGGAAGTTCTTTGCAAGCCCCCCTTCTCTGTTCTAATTCTTTTATTGTTAGGCTGTGTGCACAACATCATGTAGGTCCTTATACCAAGTGTACCTGCCAAGTGCTTTGAGCAGATTGTGAGATTCATGAATGATAATGAGTTGACGCATGGTTTACATATTTACATTGTCCAGGGGCATAAATCTGTACTATATAAGCACATCCTGGTGCTAAAACACTTGTATCATAGTAGGGGAGACTGCTTGGATTCACAAACTTGAGATACTGTTGTTTGACTGCTGCAGTTGCATTACTTTTTTAAGACTTACATAGAAATCCTGTCAAGGTATGTTATATTTCTTTACAAATAAATTATTTAAACAGTTGTGATGGGTTATATTTAAATAACATTGAGTAATGTCTGAAGTCTATCCATTTGTGCTGTTATAGAAGCAATAGCAACATTTATGTGCAGTATCCTCAATGTTATATACCTTTATAGCAACATTTCTCTGACGATATGAATATATGTGATAGCATTTTTATATGACAAGCAGCAATGTGAAGGTTGCATGTTAGACCAAGAACTGTGTTAAGCCTCTTGTAAATGCCTGACATCAACAAATTTTATCCAAAAATGGTAACATTTTCATTTCCTATAGTTGATTCATTATTAATACTGCTATCTATTCTGGTGTTACACATGTCTGCAGCCTTTCCAGGTTTGTCATTGTGTTATTTGTTGTAGGGGATTATACTTACATATTACATTTGTATATTAATATAGTGCAAAAACTAGCAGTGCAACTCCTGGCAGGGGTAGTTCTTGTGGCTGGGTTTGGGAATATTGAAATACATCTAACATGCATGGCTCACACCTATCCAGGCTGCCAGGATGTAGTGCCAGCACAAAGCTTTCATTGTTCATTGCATTCCTGCAGACCCACACACAGTACAACTCATCTTGGCCATACCACCTCACACATACACACACACACACACACACACACACACACACACACACACACACACACACACACACACACACACACACACACACACACACACACACACACACACACACACACACACATGCATACAAACATTACTACTGAATGATTTACAACTGCTGCTATTGGCCTTAACAATGGCTACTTGTTGTTAACTTGATTTCTCACTCACATACACTCACCTCTATGGTATCGTACAGTTGAGCCATGTTTTATCTAACTGATTTACAATACTTGCATATGAGAGTAATTATTTCTATCTCTTCTTTATGAGTTCATCACTTACCTTGGTTAATGCTGCTCCTACAAGTTGTGTCTTCTGGAGATGACTCTGATGCTGACACGGGTAAGTAAAGGTTGCTAATTTTGCATGCATTGCTGTTACCGTTTCTGTTTTTATGTACTTAGTTTCATAGGGTTTCAATTACATGTGTGCATGTGTGTGTGTGTGTGTGTGTGTATGTGTCTGTGTGTGTGTGTGTGTGTGTGTGTGTGTGTGTGTGTGTGTGTGTGTGTGTGTGTGTGTGTGTGTGTGTGTGTGTGTGTGTGTGTGTCCTCTGCCTCTTAGCCAAGGCCATAGCATATTGTGTACGCCTACAGATGCAGGCTCATCCATGGCTGCTGGTTCTTCCTCAGACTCTTCACCTGTGTCTGCTGACCCTCCTGTCCCTGCCTGTGATGCTGGGATCTGCAGTGTTTGGCCTTGTTGTCCTTGTTGCAGCTGTATTCTGACAATTATATTTTGCAACATGGCAAAGACTGTGAGTATTTTGGCCAAGGTGGTTGGGTCATACTGCAGGGCACCACCAGAAGTCTCTAGACATGGAAACCTTGATTTGAGCAAGCCATATACATGCTGAATAATATTTCTGGTTTCAGCATGGGCATCAATGTATTGTTACTCACCAGGTTTTTGTAGATTTCTCATGGGTGTCATGACCTAAGGTCCCAGTGCACAACCTGCATCTCCTACTAATGTCCTTGAAGAAAGTCACCCCTTGCAAACCTTACATAACATCACAGGTGTGCCTTCATTAGCACTGTCTTTTTCTTACCCTTGTTTTCAAAGCAAGTCACGGCATGCTGTTTAATGAACACCAACGAGTTTACTCATCACTGTGTGACGCACACACAAATGCTTAGCACAAAGTGTAGGTGTTCATGAATCTGGGTCATCATTTTGTGGATGCGGGTGTAGAGAAAAGCATCAGAACATGACAAATGCACTTTAACTCACTTCTGGTACAGTGCCATTAATGGGAACATCAAATGCTAATTGAATGTGTGTGTACATGCGTGTATGTGTGTGTGTGTGTGTGTGTGTGTGTGTGTGTGTATGTATATATATATATATATATATATATATATATATATATATATACATACACACACACACACACACACACACACATATCTATCTATAAACATACACACACACACAGACACACACACACACACACACACACACACACACACACACACACACACATACATACATATATCTATCTCTATACACACGCACACACACACACACACACACACACACACACACACACACACACACACACACACACATATATATATATATATATATATATATATATATATATATATATATATATACAGATCGATAGATATACTGTATATATAGATAGATACAGATATAGATATATGATGCAGTCTGCTCATGCAACCAATCCATAGTCTATTCAGCATCATACAATGGTGTTCACTGTATCTGCACACAAAAGAAATCATTTAGTTTTGTTTTTAATTAACTCAAGCTTTATGTGTTAGTGATTTGTTAGTTTTACAATCAGGAGAATGCCAAAGAAAAGTTTAGAAAAAATAATGTAGAAATAAGTTTAACTCTGGTGTCATGAGTTAAGAACAGTTTAATTTTATACCTAAAAGTCTGACTGCAATATTCTCTTGTTTTCACCATACTTTCATCCAGTGACTGTGGGTAATTTCTAATAATCCCAAGGTAGTTCACAGAATGGAACTGCTCTACTGAAGAACCATGAAGAGACTTAATACACAGTTTGGGGAATTTGGAGAGCTTGACCGGGATTCGTGGAATCATTCACTGAATTAGCATGAGTAGCAGAATGTGTAGGGTGTGTGTGAGTGTGTGTAGGTGATACAAAAACACAGATAACATGACTGAGCAATAGCTGAAACAGCCTAGTACAAAGAATGACATGGAACTGAGGATTCCCATGCAAATGAGCAGCATAAACTGAGCAATAGATTGAACCCAAAATAGCAGAATGACTTAGAAATGTATAACCAGCCACTCTACACATCAGTTTGTACTCATTTTAATGCCACAGCTTATGTAGAGTGGGGACCCTATAAGGAATAGCAGCACCAGTAGCATAGCAACAATATCTACATTTCCCTGTGATCAGTAATATCAGGGTATTATTTGTAATGTGTCCATGTACCACCTAGGCAGCTCATGAGATTCACGCATTTGATACATGCCTGGCCTATATCAATGGCTCCTGTGATGGAATTTCTCACATGGTCAATTTCTTGGTAGGTGTATAAAAATAACAAGACAGACAGGTTTATACATACACACCATGCAAGGGCATAGGGCGTAGACTACATACAATATGTTATGTGCTATAAGCAATGCTAGATGTGCTCAACAATAGTTGATAACTGCCATATGTAAACCCTAGACTGTACAGAAAACAGTGTATAACACAGCCAATGCAGAAGGTACAGCATGTATTTTGACTACTGAAGGGATTCTTCCAATGTTTAAACACCACAAGAGGGGCACAGTGCAGATATATGCAAAAAGATCTTTATTGTGTACCATGCAACACAACATGACATTGTACAAACAAATGGAGCAGCAGGGGAACATCATGGTAGGGTGGAGAGTCAGAAGGTACATGCACAAGCAGTACCACTGAAGAGACAGAATAAGGCACAATACGTTCTGGCACTAACAAAGAGGTAGCATCTATTCCACAATCATGGATGATGACAGACAGCATAGAATAAAATAAAATAAAATGCTGCATGCAGTATTACACCCAGGCAAAGCAGGGCAATGCATAGAGTAACCACACTGTGCTTCATAAATGATCATACTTATTGAGGTGATATGTGATGAGCAGTAAGGTGTCATCAGCATTTGGAGGAAAGAGTGACAGGTGACTGTAACAACTATAATAGGAGTAGAGCCATGGTAGGTGAACACAGTAGCTGTATATTCTAAGAGTTTGTGGGAAGGCAGAAATCACATCCTCCAGTTGTGAGATCAAGCTGCCAAGACATGATTGTTTACAGTGATCACAGTTCAATGTGTTCTGTGCCAGGAAGAACTATGAAACTGTATATATGACCCTGACAGGGCATTCTTTGGTGCTGAGCCTGATAAGCATGGTTGTCTATGACCTGAACAGTACCCATGAACAGGGTAGAAAGCAGTGCACCCATAGGTATCCCCTCACCCATCTACATTCTGCACCCATATCTCAAAATATGGCCCAGGAACCCCATTTTCCTTGTATCATGTTATTCCCATTATTTCACAGCTTGAAATCCTCCCCCTAGCCATGTTCAGATAGGACCCTGCTATCCAGTATCATGGCTGCTCATTTAGAAATACACTGCTGTACTTACCTCATACTCACTGACACCCACCTCAGGGATTATTGTTGATGAGATATTTTACCAGACAGGACTCCTCACTTAACTCTTGGAAGGTGGACATATACAGAGATTTTACTGAAATTCCTCTTTTTAAAGTTGTATGGTTACAAAATGACACCTGTGCTGTATATAGTGCAGGCAAGGACTAGTTACTACAGAGGACATTCTAATTATGCCATTTAGAGCTACTGGCTATGAATCACTGCTGTTACACACTCTGCTGTCCATACATGACAGCATGAGAAATACACATAAAGATGAACATGAAGCATGTAATCCATATGCTTATGCATTTAGCATCTGTACAACCATCACACCAAGGAGCAGCACTATAGCCATGTTGCAGTGGTGTGGTACAATGTTATGGACATATTGCAGTGGTGTGGTACAGTGCTATGCCAATGTAGCAGTGTTGTGGTACAGTGCTATGGCCATGTTGCAGTGTTGTGATACAATGCTATGGCCATGTTGCAGTGGTGCAGTATAGTGCTATGACCACATTGCAGTGTTGTGGTTCAGTTCTATATGTTATTACACCACATAACAGTGATAAATTGCATGATATGTGATTCACCAGCTTGCAGTTATCCATTATTTTGCTCCTTGAATAGACCTGACTGACTGACCATGGTTACTTCAGGGATTAGAGAAGTCAGAGCTCTAGCTTTCTGTGCCAAAAAGAGTAGGATTTTCCTGCACAGAAAAACATAGGTAGGTGACTAATCCATGGCTTAAAGTGGGTGAATAGTGTGAGCTGTCTGGACTGCTGAGTGTTGCCATTGGCATCCACTATTCTGTTGGGCAGCTCTAGCATGGGTGCAGTGATATGAGGTGGTGACTCCTCATCCTGTTTCACTAAAGGTGGATAAAGGTTCAGCAGATGAATCTGGATTAAAAGCATTTTTTTTCATTAATATTGTCTCTACAACTCAACTGTTGTGAATATATACTTAAATGTATATAGTGGAGGAGCATCAGTGGGACATGTTTGGATGCCACCAAAGGTGGAAGCACCTCTTCCTGTAGCAGGGTGAGTATGATATCTGTGCCAGTCCACCTTGCAGTTGTGACTTTGTTTGTGCATGATGATTTTTCCCATTATGTCAGCCTTCTACAGGTTCCATTACAGAATAGGAGGAGGTGAGTCTGCTGTCATCTCAGACTGCATCATCTGCTACATATGGAACCTGGTCTGTCTGCCAGCAGAGGAAAGGTCTACCTGCTGGAGGAGATCTAGATGGGTAGCTAGTGACCTCTATGTCTGCTTCTCAGGAGTGTGGTGGAGGCTATTATATGAAAAGTGGACTGGAGGAGTCTCCAGTTGTCAACTGGTGACAGTTCCCAAGGCTGGTGGCTGGTAAGGTGCAACAGAAACTGGATGCCCACATCAGCAACGTATGTCACCTTTTGCTGTAAGTGATGAGTCATGTGACTGACAGCATACACCATTTGTGTAACCAGAGGAGCAATCAGATCTTAACACTGGCCATCCAGGTGAGTGATGCTTGAGTTTGTTGCCCTCTAGAACATCCTGGCATCCAGACTTGCCAGGGCAACAACCCATTCCCCATCCCAGTGTCTTCCCTCCCTTTTATGTCATTCCTTATTCCTTCTCTTTTCTCCAACTGCCTCCATCACCAACTTTCCAGCCTCTGTATGTACTGTCATTCCCACCCTTTGTGTACATACTGCTCATTCTGTCTGAACACCTGTTTGCCTGTCTGGTCTATCTCATTTACAAAGAAAGTTTCTTCCCAATAAAATATAAAATTAGCCTTCCCCCAACACACACACACACACACACACACACACACACACACACACACACACACACACACACACACACACACACACACACTCACAGTAGTATTGCCAACCATCCAGAAATCTTCTAGAATTAAGGGACACTGTCCAGAAAATGAAGATGCCTTTTCCAGACAGTGTATTGTCCAGAAAAAATAAAATCAATTATCTACAGACAGGCAGAGCTGGATTGAGCATTGGTGGTTGGCTTGGCTTCTTCCACTCTTTTAGGAGTGTGGGTTCTCATTTCCATTATTAATGAGGGGGTGTCTCCCCCAAAGCATCAGACTAAGCACCACTAAGTGGATGCATTTGTCTGCCTCCTCCTGGCCCATCTGACTTAATAGTTCAGTCCGCAGCAGGTATAGCAGCAGCTATCTGTTTAACCGTGTTTTATTTATTTTAAATTTTTACTGCTGTGTAGAATCCTGACTCGCAAGTCATGACCCTTCCCGAAGTGTAAAAACAAACAAGGGTTCAGGGCCACTGTGCCAGCCAGGTTGTCTGTGCCCTGCAGCATCCATCAGCTTATTAGTGAGCTGTTTACCTAGATGAACAGAACGGACATTACGGACTGAATGAGGACTTAGTAAGCTAAGTCAATCTCAGTCACATTGAGTCACTCTCTTCAGAAAACATAAGTAATGGAGAGGAGTGAGTGAACTCTGGGCTGGCAATTGGCTAGTTTGTCATTGTGTGTGTGTAATAATGAATGGTCAATACAGAGCAAGTGAAGAGGGCTGCAAGAGAGCAAATGTTGGTCAACTGTCCATGGTTTTAATTTTCAGGAGTCCATTAATAATAATATAAATCTGAGTGTCAGACTTCAGATCCTTTAGAAAAAATGTCCTAACACTAATCCTGTCATTCTAGCAATTTTCTAATTTAATGAGCAACATTTAAAGTTTGTCTCCATGTTTGAGCCTTTGACCTGCCATTATTTTAGACTTTGTTCAGACTGCTTGCACTAAGAGGTGGGGAGGTATGACAGCATTACCTCTCCTCAACTGTCGCTGATTACCCTTAATAAATAATGACAATAATTAAAGTCATAGGCTTCTTTTATGATGACTTCAGTTTGGACTTGTGGTAGAGCTCTTGCCATTTATGTAAAAGTGCTGTGGTTTGATCCCTGCTATGTCAGTTGTGTGTATTGCAGACTGCAGTTGTGGTTAGCCTTTCACTGCTGAATGAGGTCGTGCCCAACAGCTGTGAGTTGTGTTCTGCCTTTCATCTGTATAAATTTCAATTTAGTCTGGTATCTCATGGAATTTTTGTTTGTTTATGCAATGCCCCCTGGGTTTTATCTGAGTTTGTCTTGGTCTGTGTTTTGTGTGCTGGGTCAGACAACTTGATTCCCTGTATTTATATTCATTTGTGTATGTGGGGCTTGCTCTACGACCATGTTTTCTTTTGCAAATTTCATCTGGATCTATATCAGGGGATGATCATTTAATTGTATATATGGAAGTAAGGTGAATTAGGATATGGAATTTGCTGGGAGGTATTGTGTTGCTCCACTCCATCTCTTTTGGTGTTTTGTTCTATAATGGGTTTGGTCCATATTTTATCTACTTAAGTTAACAAGGTTTTGCTTTTGGGCTATATTTTCACTGAGTGGGGACAGCTGCTCAGTAAATGTGGAGCATGTGCTAATGGTTACTGAGGGCTTCAACTAGGAATCTCACAGGATTATTAAATATGTTCTTTTACAATTATAAAATGTCATTATGATGACAATATGTTTTAGTTGTATTTACCACAGGTGTAAGTGAAAACATTTACGACTGATTGTGTGACAGACCTTTTCAATGGTTAACAGAGTGGGACACGAACATTTTAGACTTGAATTGTGGTTTGTTTCTTTTAGGTATACTCAGAGTCATGGGTCATGTTTAAGACAGCAGGTGGTGAGGCTTTCTGTTGGCATGCACTTTTCAGTTTTCTTCACAGTGTTTCCACCCTTTATGTCAACCACAGTTGCAGAGGTCCTGTTCTGTGAAAAATGCAGGTTATAAAAAACTAACTTTTTAGTTGTAACTGCCCTATCTCAGCAGAAGTTTAACATTAATTCTGATCTGGTTGAAATACTATTAGGAATACATTTTAGTCATCATACTGGTGCCAAGGGAGAATATTTGTTTTGTTTTAGAGTATAGCTGGTGGGTAGTTATGTGGTTATTTGAGAAAATGAGTTCAAATCTTATATTTGGCAAAATACTGTGCAATACAGTAGCATAGATATTGTAAGTATTACTTTATCATAATAATCGCTTGAGCGTCTCTGTTCACTCTAAACATTATTAAGGAAAATTTTGCATGTCGGTTACCAAAATGATATGCATTTTGCTTTCATGTACATGTCCAGAATTTTTGACATGAAAAGTTGACATCTCTGACACACACACACACACACACACACACACACACACACACACACACACACACGCACACACGCACACACTTCACACCTTATTGTTGTTGTTACCCCTCTGTGATTACCTCTGCTTGCTGTTCTCCCATTTCCTACTCACATGCCTACCCTATTTCCTCCTCTTTTTTATGATGAACAAGGATGATACAACTAAAACCGTACTGTGTAGGAAACAAATCAATAAAAGGATGTGCTGAATTACACATTTTATTAGAAGTAAGCACTTTCTTCTGTTGCAAAGCACACTGGTTTTAGAGAGGTCATCAGACTTCTATCATCATTGCTCTCTTCTTCCTATCCTCATCTTCCTCTATCACCTGGTCAGCGCCATCATCTCGGCCTCTTCTCATTCCCTTCCATCCTCATCTCTCCACTTCCTCTCTATTCCTCCTCTCTCTATTCTCTCTCCTCTCACTTTCCAAAACCCCTCTTATCCCTCCTCCTTCCTCATATCCAAAATCCAGCACAAGCACTCCCTCTCCAATCCCTCCCATCTCATCCCTCCTCAACCTGTCCCCCTACTGATGCTTCCTCCCTACATCTCCCAACAATCCAATCTCTCTCCTGATCTTACTAATATACTGATTCATCATCAACTCATCTCCTATAACATATGTCTCATCCATCTCCCATCTTTCCTCACACCCAACTCACTCTCACCCCATAACCTCTTTTGTCAAATCCGTCTCTTCACACTCTTCTGCCACCCATTCCCTATCACTACTCTGACACCTCACTTTCCATCCACCGATACCTCTCTCCCCACTCTCTTCATCACTCTTCCCACTCCACCCACACCACCCACTCTACCCCTGCATCTCTTCACCACCTCTCTCTACTCCCCTCTCCCACCTTCCACAATCCTTCCCTCTCATTTACACACCCTCTCATCTCCTCACCATTCCTCTACCCTCCCCTCATTTACACACCTATATTCCCTGTCTCCTCTACTCTCCTCCTCTCTCCCTCTCCTGATTCCTACTCTCACTCTCACGGTCTCACCTCTCTGACATCATAGTCTCCATGCATCCTGCAATGTCTTATCTCATCTCCTGTCCATCAGATCTCATCTGATGCCACTCCTCACCCTGTCAGATCTCATCGGTCCTGTGAATCCCTCACCACTGTCACACATCTGTCACTCAGTCCCTACCTCTGTCACACTACCCCACTCTCACGCATATCCACACCACTCCCCCACTCTACCCACTTCTCTCCACCACCACCACTCATACCCTCAACTCTACTTTCTCCAAGCCGCACCCACTCCCCTTCAACCTTCAATGCACAACTCTCACTTTCTCTCCATCTCTGTAGTTCTTCTCCAACTGCACACAACCCTTCTGTTCTTCTTTCTGAACCTCTCTCTCTTTCTCAATGCACACTACTCATCACTCTAACTCTGCTCCTTGACCTTTAACCTTACTTCCCATCTCCCTTCTCCCTTTTTATCCCACTACTCACTACTTCTTTCCATAACTGTACTGCATACTTATTCAGCTGTAGTTACTGCAGCTACTTCCTCACTCCTTATTCACCCCTCTGACTCCCAAAAAGGCTTTCTCCTCAGGCTGAAAACCTCATTTTTCCACTTCTCTCCAAATCTCACCTCCTTGCTTCCATTGGTATGTCATCTGGGCCAACAGCCTTTCCCTTTCTTCCTCCTTTCCTTTTCATACTCATTTCCTCTCTTCAGCTTTTCCTCCTTCCTTCTTTTCTCCTCTCTCATCATTTGCTAATCTCCTCCTCATCATCAACCTTCTCTCCTCATCATCTCTTCATCTCTCTCCTCTCTCTCTCTCTACTCTCACTCCCCTCTCCACTCTCCTCTCTTGTGAGTCACCCCTCCTCCTCTCCCCCTTGCTACCCCTCACTATCACATCTTTACCCTCTGCATCCCTCTATATTTAGCCCTGGTACTCCTCCTTTTCTCTCTCTCTTTTGTCCCTTCTCCCACCTGCCCTCTCTCTCATAACTCCATGCCCCTCTCTCTCTTGCCCCTGCGCTTTCTCTCTCCTTCATCTCCCACTTCTTCTTCTTCTCTTCCTCTGTATCTTTTTCTTCCTCTTCTCCCTCTTACTTTCCTTCCTCTTCCTACTTCCTCCCTGTCCTCTTGTGTCTCCACCCAGGTCTCCTTGTCCTCCTTCCCTCCCACCAATCTGTCACTCCTACTAGTTCTGCTGTAGTTACCCAGCTAGCCCTAATTCCCACTGCCTCCCAGTGCCAGTCTTAACTCTTCCCCACCCTCCACTAACCCCTACCACTTCCCACTTTTTAACTTTAACTTCCATCATTTTTTCACACTTCCTCCCTTCCTCTTCTTGATCACCTTTCCAACCTCATTCTACACCACACCACCATGCTGCTACCTACCAACCACCCCTGCCACCACTTTACAGTCTCCAATCTCCTTAAGACACCCTCCTGCTCCATATATATATCAACTTGTGAGCAGCATCTTCCTCCACCACCCTCACCCTATCCTGTCTCCAATTCTATGCTCCACCTCTTCTTAAATCCATCCCATCCCCAAGCCATGTCCATCATCTGACCTTCATCCACAATCATCTGACCTTCTTACCTATCCCTTAACACCATATCCACCCCTTCACTTTTTCACCCCCCACCATTAATTTCCAGTCAGCTCATCAATCACTAGTCTCCACCCACTGGTCTCACCCACAACCCACTCAACTCACTCCCAAATGTTCTCTTTTCTCTTCCAAGCACACCCAACTTGAGAGGCACATGCACTAACAAACATCATCATATTACTAGTATCAATCAAGCTTCATAAACATCACCCTCAACGTCACTATCACCGTCTAAAACACTCTTGGCATACTTATTGTTTATTATTCCCCCCCCCCCATTTCTCCTGCCATCCACACCATGATAAAACAATTTGAAAACGTTTCCCTCCTGAACTTCCCTCCTTTCCCTTCTCTTCCTGGTCTCTCTCACACACACATATCAACCTTCCGTCTCTCTCCATCATATCAGCTAGCTCTTCCTATACCAGCCATACTGCAACATTCAAAAGTTCCTTCCCCCTCACTGCTCACTCCTCCTCCCTTCCTCCTATCTCCTCGGGCATGCCGCCCGCCCTCCTCTTCTCCTTCGGCATCAGACTTCTATGCTAATTAGAAAACAGCCCTCTTAGATAATCTACCAGTCTGCTAACAAGTCATATGACCTATAAGCTGATGAGTCACATAACTGTTCAAATTAATTATTAATCAACTACACATTACCTGCAAAAAATAAAAAAAACATATAAAAATATGCAACCCACCCATTATATGTAAAATGCCATGTAATTAAGCATTTCTGTCTTCTCTTTAAATAACATTTAAAATTCATTCCTCAATTCAAACCACACGAAGGATGCCACTTTGTTGTCCATACCCACACTGATATATCTGTGGATGGAACCCCCAAAAAATATGGTCTTAAACATTGACAGGAAAATGGCCAAACTAGACAAGCGACCAAAAAACAGTTGAAACATGTATTTTACAAACAACAAAATAATTTATTTAATGAGTTATGCACTTTTGTGTGTTAATAAGTAAAACAGACTTCGTCAGGACAAAATTCAATCCACAAGTTCACCCCTTAAATACTCAATCACAAAAAACATTAACAAGCAACCATATTTAAAGTCACATGCACTTATTGAACGCAACGCACAAATCGGGCATTTATGATTTTATTACTATTTATTACTATAATTACATGTGTCTTTAAATATGGTTGCCTGTTGACATTTTTTGTGATTGAGTATTTAAGGAGATGAACTTGTTTATTGGATTTTGTTCTGAAGAAGTCAGTTTTACTTATCAGACGAAAGCACTTTATTTAATAAATTATTTTGTTTGTAAAAAATTGCTTCATCTATTTTTGATCATTTGTCTGGTTTGGCTCTTTTCCTGGAAATGCTTAAAACTGCATGTTTTTTTTTTTTTTTGGTTCATTGTTTGTCATATGTGCAGTTGCTTTCTGTTTTGTTGCCTTTAAATATCTGCGGACCACTATGTTGTCCATCTTGTGTCAAATGGGTGCTACAAGAAACTATGCAGTACCACATTGCACGTGCGACCATACATCATTCAGTTGCCCCTGGCCTCTGATGTCACAGCTCCGTATAGTAGAAAAGTAGATGCAAGCTGTACATTCTTTAAAAAATATCAGAAATTTTCCAGATACTAGAGAGGGCTTTGGTTATTTTTACAGGATTGCTTGCAGTTACATTTGCACTATACTGGGCTGGAATAGGCAGACATTTTCATATTGGTAATGCTCGATTTAAAATAAGTACGCTGAGATCTCTGGTGAACAAGTGTGCATGTTTTTTAATACTAATGAGTATTCATTGGATAAACAGCAAATGGCTGTAAAAAAGTGAAACAAACTAAGAAAAGAATAAGAATGGTGCAGAACAGGGCACTGAGCAGGCTAAAAGACGTGCATTGTGTGTCATATAATGCACAACTTTAACAATTAAAGCAAAAGTTAAAAGTGCAATAATGCATGCAATAAAGAAGAAAGAAAGAAAGAAAGAAAGAAAGAAAGAAAGAAAGAAAGAAAGAAAGAAAGAAAGAAAGAAAGAAAGAAAGAAAAATATATAGGACACTTTTAAAATGGAATATGTTTTGTTGTTTTTCTTAACAAAATTAAGCTCTAAATGTTAAAAAGAGACACATAATGATCATCCATAATGAAAGCACCCAGTACCTGAGCCTATAGGTATATATTATGTATATATATATATATATATATATATATATATATATATATATATATATATATATATATATAGGTTACCTGCAAGTAGTGTATTGAAGCTTAAATTGGCATCTGATTTGTTGGTACACTTTGGTCAACAAAACAGAAGGTTGTTAGTTATGTGAGAATGCACAATCCATGGGGTTGGGGAATATGTCATTTTCCTGGGGACTGTGCAATCTTGGAGTTGGAATAAATAATTAGTGTGGGGTGAAGGGTGTCTTCTCCCTTGCAAAAATGCTGTTTTAAAATATTAGTATCATTGACATTTCATTAATTTACTTATTGCCACTATATATATATATATATATATATATATATATATATATATATATATATATATTTACCATCAAAATTGTGAATGTCACATCATCAAAATTGTACTGTGGCTTCTGGGAACAAGTTTTGTGATAAGTGATGAACCTACAAGTCACAAAACAAGTTCCCATACCCTAGAGGATGAAGAATGTCTGCAACTTCATTTATTATATCGCAGTACCCATATATTGTCTTTAAAAGTTTTCTATTAAACTCTTTATGTGCAATAATATTTTCCATTTTGCTTTCAAAGGACCAAGCATTGTACTTTCATTTATTTATTTAATTAAATGTTTACCCTGTAAGTAAATTTGGCAGATTAATTAGGTTTTATGAAGACTAGAGGCATAGCAACATCATATTACTTTAGTTTATTTGGGGGGGGGGGGCATGTCTTTACCTTCTTGAAAAGTGTGACTGCCACTGTTACCAGCTATACCTCATTGAGTCCCAGCTTAATAAGGACTCATCTTGCCAAGTTCATCTCTCACTGATCCACATGTTTGTTGTTGTATTCTACAGGATATTACTGCTAGTTTGATTTCTAAGTATGCCCAATCAGTGATTCCTTTCATTTTCTGAATTTCTCTTTCTGTTGTGTTTGTACCACCATGGACTCAGTACATGCAAGTTCAGGAGAATGAGAAGTTTGCTCTCCATATGGGATATATAAAAAGGTTTACTTTAAAAATTTTCATCAGGTTAAGTTCATTATCATTTCAACTATGACCTGAGTCCTTGTGTTGGACTTCCATAATTCATGAGCGATCTGGTTTACACAGAGCAGTATGGTAGTTCACTTTGATTATTTATAGGCAGTCTTTCATTTTAGTTATAATGACTTTGGAATTAATTCCAGCTTGCATTTTGCTTTACATTTCATTTATATTAGTATTATATTTTGGTAAGTTTTTAATTTCCTTATACAGTTTTTTTTTTCTTCCTTTTTGCAAATCAAGTAACTTTATTAAACTATATACAGAAACACTGAGACCATAACCAGCATTATTAACAAATAGTATAGTGTCAATGCAGTTAATCTCACTTCACAATTATCAACAAACTAACATTACAAGGCATGTGAACACTATTAAATATGAAAGTTAAAAACACACAAAACATGAAAAGGATAACCTTTTTTAATAAATCCTTCATTAACTAGACAAAATAATGTGATATATGACTGATAATCATTCTTGTACTCTGGTTGCTAGGTTATGCCTGGTGTTGTTAAATGTATTATAATGTTAAGTTTTATAGGTATGATTTTCCTGTTTCATAGTTATGATTTTCCTGTATTCTGGTGGTCTGATTTTACAAGTTTTTAGTCTTTATTTGTCTTTATTTATATTAATATTTAGATGTAATAATCTTAGTTTAGAGTATGTTGTACTTTGTTCAACTGATTAATGATTTTAAAGATGTTTTAATGGTCTGGTGTTCTGTATTTTAAATTTTTGTAATTAAAGATTTTGGTCATTTGACTTTTTCCTGTTGAAGTAAATATGAGAGATAGTTTTTATTGTTATTTTAATATACATTTTGGTTTGTTTTAGTTGTTATAGTTGATTATGATGTTATGTGTTTATGTTGTTTATATATATATATATATATATATATATATATGTATATATATATATATATATATATATATATATATATATATATGTATATACATATGTGTGTGTGTGTGTGTGTGAGCGTATGTATATATATATATATATATATATATATATATATATATATATATATATATATATATATATATATATATATATATATATACACACACACACACACACATACTTGTGTGTGTGTGTGTGTGTCTATATATACCTACATATAGATATAGATAGATATAAACTAAAAGATAAAAAGGTCACACACATAAACAATTCGGTAACAACTGCCAAGAAAGTTAGCGTTTTAACTGTGTGATACTGTAAATTTCCTGTGATGGAGGCCCATGGAATATATTGAAATGACCTCTTACAGACATAAAAAGTTTCAGCTACATGGCCTCTTAATGCCCATGGCCTTTTACTTTTTAAGTCTTTATGGATACATTCAGAACAATAAAGCCAAACTGTAGTAGTTGTGAACATGCATGTTTTTGTCTTTTTATATATACGGGGGCAGTTCTTTTCACCAATGTGCATTTTTATTGAAGAGTGAAAAGACCGTTATAGCTGCTTTTACACAATCAAATTGCAGTGCAGTAGTAATATGGGAATATGTCCTTTCCCCACTCTAATATGATCTTGAAGTTGATATATATATATATATATATATATATATATATATATATATATATAAAATTGGCAGGGGGGTGGGAGGTTGTGATTTATTGTATTTTTGATCCTTTGTGGATCAATGTTGTTCTTCTTCAATGATTAGGGTTCAATTATTGTTGAATCGACATTTCACATTTTTGCAGAAGCGTTATGCTTATATATATATATATATATATATATATATACATACATGTATCTATCCTATATATCCATATATGGTATACATATAACTGGTCGAATGTGTAGTCTGTTGAAGGAAAAAAAGACACCATGTATGACCAAAAATCAGCTGATCACACATACAGACTTTTTTGTCTACAGTGTGTAAACTTTTATTTCATTTTTTATTTAAGTATTGTAAATATAGTGGCTTTACAGGAATTTTAGTAGTTGTAATGGTGTGTCAGGCATATAGAGAAATTGTTGATGGTGTGCCAAGAGTATCGTGAAATGCTTACAGAGAAATAAGATAATCTGAAAATTCCAAAGGACAACCCATGCCATTCAACTTCAAATGTGGTTATAATCAGCTTATTATACAACTACAGTATAATGCAAATCAGTTTCATTCATAGCTTCTTTAGAATGTTGCTGTCTCCACAGTTACCAGTTTCATAAGAACTGCAATTATGAATTTTCAAAAATAAAAAAAAGAACACAAAACAAAAGGAAAAGCTAACAGGTAAGAGGCAGGTGATCATAAATGAGGAAAAAGACATCAGGAACATCAAAAATACTTCTTCCTTCCTTAAAAATAAGTTCAACATTCATAATCAGTCTGCCACCTTGGCCAGAAACTCCTATTCAAAAGTTTCCACCAGCCTAATGGAGGTCAAAACAGGACAGACCAGGGAAGAATGAAGTTCTGCCCATTCAATTATCTACATTTACCTTGCAGGTGACAAGGATGCTACTCTTTTTGACATATAGTGGAAGTTTGTTCCAGAGGTGAGGGATACATTGGGATACAAATCTATCTCACTAATGTGACTTATTTATCTGTTGATGAAGATTTAGTTTGTTAAACTGAGTATTTGAGTTACCATTTGTTCTGTGAAGGAATAGGAGGTCCAAGAGGGTTAGATCTTACATGGCTCGAAAAGATATACACAGCTTACCACAGATGAGCTTATTAGAGACTGAGTGCAAGGAAAGGGCTGCCAGTATCTCCTGATAACTCTGAGCTTCATAAAGATTCCTTTAAGTTATTTACTAGTTTGCTTAAGTCTGCTTTCAAGCATATTGAGACTTCTTATAAGCCTTAAGCAATTTTTCTTGTTGTGTAATTTATTTATATGGATATTTCACTTTATAGAGGGGTGATTTTCAATGTCTGAATATGTTTGGTGTGGACAAGGACTGACTTATTAATATAGCTACTTAAGTGGGAGTAGAAGTCAAGGACATGGGTCTATATCATTTAGTCGGAATATTTATTCCTCGAATACATATTCATCGAAAACTAATCAACAGAATTCATTTCAGCAAACCTTGGACTTTGTCGCAGGGTTAGGAAGCAGTTGGCCATCATCACAATTTTTCACTTTTCACCACTGTAGTGTAGTCTAGGAGGGGGTATATATAGTTAGGGGGTGGGGGTGCAGCCCCCCCCCACATTGGGGGTGTGTGGGGGTGAAGCCACCCACTTTGGTTGGGTCTAATTTAGTGTGGTGCCAGTTTCAGAGTGCTTGTGGGTGAGTGGTTCCTACCCTGGTAAAAAATCCTGGGTTCCCATAAATGGGTTTTGCTGATTAGTGTTCAATTAATATGTATTCAACGAATGCATATTTCAATTAAGTGATATAGATCCCAGGGTCATATGTAGCAGCTAATCAATGAGGTCTATTGCAGGAGGATTACAGTGGAATTTATTTATGTCACCAGGTAACTGAAGAAGATTTGGTTTTGAGAAATCCCTATACTCAGAGGTATTATAGGGAAGGTGCCATCACCTTTAAAGGAAAAGGTTGCTAATTTATTGTCTGATTTACCAAGGCAGGGTGATACATATGGAGGTATGCAAGAAGTGGCCATATTTATGAGGACTAGGTCAAGGATACTGTAACCCCTAAAATGATGTCATGTTTGAGTGTGAAAGACTGGGTAGATTATACTATGTATAATGTTTGCAACTGGGAGTGTGCAGTATGGTTTGTGATATAAAATGCTTGCGACCAGGATTGTGTCGGTGTGATTTGTTTTCATTTATATAAATGTATAATTGCCTATGTAGTAAGTGATGGTTTAGTGAAGATGTTTCTTGTTTAAAAAAAGCAGGAATTGAATAATTTATGTAATATTGCTTAGGTTATATGATATATAGCAATGTGTGTGAAATATAATGTTTGTTATGTTAATATAGTTTGATTACTTTTATATGAATGCAAATTTGCCTATATCACAAGTGCTAATTCAATAAAGGTGTTGGAAAAACAACAATTTCTAAAAGAGAGTTAGCATTTATAATATCAAGGAAGTTTTAGGCATTGTGACTATTGGCAGTGTAGGTCAGCCAGTTTATTGATGGATTGTTGAAGTCACCCAGTAGAAAGGTTTTTAATGGGGATTTCAGCTGATGATTTAAGGTAGCTATTGTACTCAGAAGGGGTCACAGAGGGCATTCTAGAATGACCTATGAAGTGCTACATAGTGTTGTTTATGGTAATTTGGACATCTAGGAGTTCAAATTTGGTGTCCTGAGAAATATGTCATGAGGTGATGAAGCCCTTGATAAACACTGTTTTTCCATGATCATCGTTAGGTCTGAAGGTTTGATACCCATGAATAGAGGGACTGCTTATATTGTTCTGAAATTAAGTCTCTGTAAATAAAATGGAGTCATAAATACCTTAAAGAAAAGTATAATAAAAATCACAAAATTCTGTATATTATTTAAGTCTGTTTAAATCAGTTATTGCCATTGATATGGTGCAGTCAGGTAAAATATGACACAATTTTATCACAGCGGGCGGAATAAAATGGCATTTGCTGAAAAAGAATAAAACAGACATTTAACTGCTGTCCACACCCCTCTTTCTCCATCTCTATTTAATATGAAACCCTTAGGTCAAAGTACATTGAGGACAAGACATTCCATGACTGCAGCAGGCTCACATGAAGCAGAGAATAACCCCTCCATGCACGTATACTCGGATATGCATTGTCTGCACTGCAGCTCACACCCCTTCTTGAATGAGACTCATTGATTGATATATTAATGTGTAGATTACCAACAGGAGTGATTGATCAAGCAGCTCTCATTTCCAAAGGAGGTCCAGGTACAAAATTTCAATACACTGTGAGAATATATGCCTAATGACAGCTGAGTAAAGGGAGACAATGGCATTCTTAGATCTAGACACATTTTTTTATTTACAAGCTGTGCAATATAAAAGGAGTTTTCTGCAATAATAGACACATGCTGGTCAAAAGTTAGGTCACTACATACATAAGTTCCCAAATCCTGAACAACTTAGTCAACTATTAGGGGAATATTGCTGATGTGGTAGTTCCCTGGGGTAGATGATTTCCCAAAAGATACAATAGTGTGTTTTTGGCATTTAGTTTCAGACCATGATTTTGACACCAGTTACTTATTTGAGACAAAACTTCCTGCATGATGGCTAAGTCATTTGGGGATTCAATGACTGTTCCTAGCTTACAGTCATCTGCAAACTTAGTCAGTCAGAGCCCTTTGGTACTGGCTTTTACTTCAGAAAAGTAGATGCCAAATAAAAGAGGTCCACAACACAGAATCCCAGGGGACTCCACTAGTGACTGGTCTCTTTGTAGAGGTTACTTCCCATATTTTGATTATCTGAATCCTATCTGTGAAACAGCTGTCAAATCAATGGGTGACAGGGGTTTATTTCCATTTTGTTTAGATTTTCCACTATGCCTGAGCAGGGAACTTTGTCAAAGGCTTTGGCCATGTCAAGGTGTGTGGTGTGTACCGTGGGTAAGCATGACCTAGCCTTGATGAATCCAGACTGAGATGGGTCCAGTGTTTGGATGTTCCCTATGTCCTGACTGATTAATTCCATGATAAATCTTTCTATGACTTTGCAAATGAGGCTCATCAGACTTATGGGTCTGCAATTGACTGGATCTGTGGAAGGTCCTCCGTTATGCAGGGGAATGACTGTAGGTGTTCTCCATTCTCTTGGTACCAAACCTGCAGGGAGGCTGAGATTAAACTGTGTTGGTAGGGGTGTGGCTAAATTGTGTATCATGGTATTTAAGCTACATCCAGGAATATTGTCAGGACCCATTGATGCAGTATTTTTAGCTTTTTATATCACTTTTAGGACTTGGTCTAATGTGATAGCTGGAGGTGAGTCAGTTTCATGTATATCTTGAGGGACAGACAGAAGAGAAAGAGGGTTAAAGTTAGAGCTAACTTTATCGGCCAGTATATCTTCAGCCTCAGTGTAGCTAACATCATTCGCAATTAGTCGAGCACACTGATTCATTGTGCTTTGAGATAACGAATATAACCAAAAAATGTCTTGTGATTGTCTGGCTTTGGTAGTTATTTTAGCTCAAACTTGGCTTTAGTGGATTTTATTAAGCTCCTAAGTTGTTTGTTTATTTTAGTGACAAGGGCTCTAACATTCTGATAATTACTGTTCTTACTTTTGGTTAAAATTATTTTCCTTTTATTATAAAGCTTGCTGATATTATGGTTCTACCATGTGAGTTTGTTTCTGGGGTTTGCCCTACACTTGTTCCTATGGGATACAACTGCATCTATACAGCTGTTTACATACTAGTATAATGAGTCAGTGTACATTTCTGCATATTTGGTAGAGTTATCTGGGTTTGGTGGGCATTTCAAGCTTTATGCATCACTTCCCAATGTATCACTTAGGAGTAGGTAGTTTATTTTAAATAATTTTTTAAAGGTATCTTTGATGGAAGAGATTTATGGTTTCAGTTTTATTTTGAAGAGGCAACTGTTTTGAACCATCCAATGTCCATACTATATCCAACTTGTCACCCATATGCAAAATTCTTGAGAGAGGTATCCATCAGCAGGTAATGCAATATCTATTGCAAAACAATCTTTTAACCAAAACCCAACATGGCTTCTGACCCAGCTACAGCACATCTACAGCCCTATTATCCTTTACAAACACCATGAACAAGGCCAGAAATGCATGATGCTATACAGCCTCAGTATTCCTTGATCTCTCCAAGGGCTTTGACACAACGTCTCACCCCTTACTATTGAACACACTGCCTAACTTAGGCTTCTCAAATAACACAGTGAAATGGTTTCAGAGCTACATCAATTATCATAAACACAGGGATGGCTCATGCTATTGGACTGCAGGACTACAGCCCCCCCCCCCAGAAAATAAAACAAACTTTAACAAAAAAAGAAAATGAAAAAAAGAAGAAAAAAATAAATAAAAATAAATGCAAGTGTGTGTGTGAAATGCCCCAGTGACTAGAGAGAACTCAGGAAATATACCTGGTGGTGGCTAGACTCAAACCCTGTACCTTGGGAGTAGGTAGCAAGAGCTTGAATTCCCTACCCACCCCCACTTGTGAAATTCTTGCTCCATATTTATGTTCTGTTCCTCATAAAATCTGTGCTTTTCTGGAAAATAATGACAGGCATTTGAATTTCAGACTTAATATTCTTCAGAAAGTACATGGTAACACAAAACCTTTTATTTTAGCAATTTTATGTTTATAAGATCAATATTTACAATTTTTCCCTATTTCTGGGGCTGTATTCCCCC
This sequence comes from Protopterus annectens, assembly GCF_019279795.1. Classification (NCBI taxonomy): domain Eukaryota; kingdom Metazoa; phylum Chordata; order Ceratodontiformes; family Protopteridae; genus Protopterus; species Protopterus annectens. The sequence goes on from NC_056728.1 coordinate 1,232,304,328, forward strand.
ATTGTTGGCTTTGTCCATGTTTTTTGTGCTAACAAGTTGAGAGCTATGGTGAGAACTGAATTCACTGAATATTTTTGGGGGCTGTATTCCCTCATTATTAGCTTTGTCTAGATGTTTTGTGCTAAGAAGTTGAGAGCTATGATGAGAACTGAGTTCACTAAATGATAGCCATTTAAGATTCAGTCTACATCTTTTTCAAGAAACAGCTGATTTGGCATAGTGGTATGTTGCTCTGACTGTAGTGCACAGGGTCCTGGATTCAAGACTTGGCAGTGAAATGCATGGTGATAACACAGCATTTTATTTTGGCAACTTTCCAAGATTATACAAGCAATGTCTAAAATGTGTCCCTAGTTTTTGGGCTTTTGCCCCCCCCCAATAAATTGTGTATTTTTCCAGATTTCTTGTGCTTCAAAGTTGAGAGATACAGTTGATTGTCGAGTGGATTTTACAAGGAGCTGAAAGCTTGAAGAGAAGTTTGTGCTGCTTATGCTGAGTCTGTTTGCATTGTTAATAGCACAACAGGTGTTCTTACTTTTGATGCAGAAGGCTGTAGGTTCTACTCCCACAGTATATAGATACATTGCTGATACTGTACTGTATTGTACTTTTAAAGGGGGTGAATGCTGCAGTCCTGAGAACGTCCTCTTTCGCAGAGATACCTAGTAATGATGAACCTGTTATCAGTTTGCCATCAATTCCCTATTGCAATATTACTAGCTTATCATTTTTTTATATAACATAGGTAATTTATTCCACAAGGGCAACAGGCACTTTATTTGTAGATGAAACAATTAAATATAAAGTTGTGTACTAGCAGCAACCGCTTCATTAGTTACAGATCTCTTTAATGTGGAATTATTTAGATGACTTTTACTTCTGCAGAGAGTGTGCATATTTACTGATACTGGTGGATTGTAGAAGTTTGAGTAGACTTTTATGATTGAAATGTTTTGAATTGAAATGAATTGGGCAGTTGTTGTCATTATTGGTGCATGCATTTTGTTTCATTGTTTACTGGAAAAATGTTCAAAACAAGAAATTTAAAACACCTTCTAACAACTGTATTGTATTTTACAAGGAATATAATTTAATACAATCAGGAAGGTGTATCAAAGAACACATGTATGTTTCATGTGCAAAGGGCCTATGATTTGAAAACCACCCAAAGTTAATCTTTATCTGCCACAGGCCAGATGTATTTTCTTTGAATGTGGGTTTCAATGCTGTTTCAATTAATGTGAGTTTCATGGGCAGAGAAGTTTTAATGCTTAGTCTATTTTTATTGTGAGACTGCATTGCTTTGTTTAGCAGATGTCTATTAGTGTTTATGTTGTAAAATGTAAAATAAACCTTTTAAATGAAATCCAAATCATCGTAGAAGTAAAGCAGTATGCACATTACAGTGTTTATGGTAAATGGGGTGAAATAGCCAAGTAATGGGACATTGGAGTAGCTGCAGGGGGAAGGCCCCATTCAACCATGATTTTGTGAGGAGGGAAGGGCTGCAAACTCAGACAGCCCCGGCTGAACTATACCTCTCAACTATAAAACAACAGAAAGACCGCCAACTATATTATCAACAACAAGAACAAAAAGTGAGTCCCAGCTCTACTTTCAAAGTCTGGATAATTTATTCAATACAGTTCAGTATACTTGCAAAAACAGTTCTTAATCTCTTAGCGCCTCGGCCACAGCCTTTTCAGAGTAAAATCCTACAGTCACTAAAAGACCACTTTATATACAATTATAAAACATTTAATTAAATTCAATTAAACTATTATTCAATTAAAACATGACAAAATAAATATTTAAGGAGATAGCCTTAAATAAGGCTTTGCCAGTTACATTCCCTATTTAAACCATGGGGAAACAGAGTGCCATATTTCATGATTAGAGCAGATTCCTTCTGTCTTAATATATTTTTCTGATGATCAACATTATTAAAATGAAGTGGTACATGTTCTAAAACCGTTACTTTCATACAACTACTATCTCCAGCATGACATAAGTTAAAATGTTCTGCAATAGGACTGGTTAGTTTTTTATTCTTCACATCTCTAACATGTTCTTTTATTCTGTCTGCCAACATTCTCTTCGTTTCACCAATATAATATTTATTACATGTACAAAAAATAACATAAATTAATCCCTTACTTCTACAGGAGTATTTAGCCCTAACAGAAAATTTTTTTCCATTAATTTTAACCACTTCAGTTACTATATATTTACACACTGAACAACTACCACAAGGGAAAGTTCCTACATCTTTAATATTATTAAATATAAGAGTTTTGGGTTGTTTAAAAATACTATGAACTAAAATGTTCCTAACACTTTTAGCTTTTTTATATGATATAATCAGCTCAGTATTTTTTAAAGAATCAATTTCCTTCTTAATAAAATTCCAATATTGCTTAATTAATTCATTCATAATACCAGAAAAATTTGTATGTTTTGTAACAAAAAATATTTTTTCTTCATTTGCTATATGGTTATTATATCTACATTTACTATATTCTCTATCAAATGTTTTTATATTAAAACTCTTTTTAAACACTTTTATAAGACTATTTTTAACTTCAGTGGCATCATATTAATAAACAATTTAGCTACTCTCAGGGACTCAACATAAGCTAAATTAACATCAGAATTTAATCTTTTTATTCTAATGAATTCTCCATAAGGGATAGCTCTTAGGGTATGCATTGGATGACAACTACTTCCACACATTTTCCAACTAATTTCATCAAATTTTCTATAAATGCTAGTGTGTATAAAATGATCATTAATGCCTTTAAGAGAAATGTCCAAATAATTAACTTTAGAACCCATCTGTACATCACCAAATTTTATACCATACTGATTAACATTTAATTCATAAATAAATTGTCCAGAGATTTCATAACCATCTTTACAGATAAAAATAAGGTCATCAATAAATATATAATATTTCACAACATATGTATTAAAAAAATGTAATTTATACAAAAACTCATTTTCAAACATCCCCATAAATAAATTTGCATAGGCCGGAGCAAAAGCTGCTCCCATTGCTGTTCCGGTTAGTTGTTTGTATAATTTACCATTGAATTCAAAAATATTATTATTCAAACAGAATTCTACCAATTCCAATACATAATGGGCTCTGGGACAATCACCCAAAAAAAACTTAATAGCTTCTAATCCCCAAAAATGGGAAATATTTGTATATAGACTCTCTACATCAACAGTAATAAAATACATTCCTTCCTTCCAACATACATTTTAAATTTTTTGAAGGAAGTCGTAGGAGTCTTTAATATAAGAGGGCAATAATAAAACTTTTTCAATTAATATTTCATGTAATAAGGTACAAACATTATATGTAAAAAAACCATAAGCTGACACAATAGGACGGCCTGGCGGGCTGTCCAAATTCTTATGTACCTTCGGCAGACAGAAAAATTTTGCTATTTGATTATTTTTAATAATTATCTTTTGGTCAACATCAAACTTTGTTAAATAATGTAGTCTAATACCTTTCTGTAATAGGTTATGAAAATCTGTTTCTGCTTTCTTCATATAAACTGTTCTTGTTGTTGATAATATACCTCCCAACTGTCCAGATTTTTTCAGAATGAATAGATGTTTGCTTCTTATTTTTGGTTTGTTCCTCAACATTTGTGGTTTTCTGTCAAATCATTTAGGTATGAAGTCACTAAATAATGACAGACATTGAGTTTCAGAATTCATACACTTCAGAAAAATCCATGCAAGACATGTTATTCTGTCAACTGTCTAAGTTTACACAAGAGCAATTTTTAGTACTGTTTGTATGTTCCCCCAATATATTTGACTTTGGCCAAATTTCCTGCATTAAGAGGTACACACAAATAAATTGCTTTACAGAATTCGGTATATCAAAACCTCTCAACTGTCCCTGATTTGGGCTCAAAATGCTGCTCTCCCCTAATAATCTCTCCGCAAAATGGCAAATTTGGAAGAAAACGTGGAGGGTTTACAATTAATAAATAATTGTAATGATCAGAGTTATAGATTACTTTTAATTTCAGAAATGCATGTAGATTCTCTTATTTTGTCAGCTGATAAAGTTAACAGTACTAATATTTAAAAAACTGTCTCTTCTTTGACAGGTTCCCAGCTGTATTGTGTGGCTATTTTATATATTTGCATCACATTTTTGGTATGTTTTTCATAAAATTGCAGTTTTCTGGAAAATTAGTGGCAAATCATTAAAGACTGAAGTTAGAAAATAATGACAGACATTTGAGTTTCAGATTTCATACCCTTCAGAAAATTCATACTAATGCAAGACCTACTATTCTATTATCTTTATAAGTTTATATGAGCAATATTTACAAATTGTCCTTATTTTGGGGCCTTTGTCCCACTTCTATTTATGGCTTTGTCCAGATTTCTTGCTCTGAGGTTGAGAAGTATGACAAATGTGTCAGAGCCATCAATGTCAGCCAGAGACATTTCAAATTGTGACATACTTGTTGCACCCCACTCATAGTGACTCTGGATGTGTCCAAGCAAGGCAAGGAGCAGTTATGCAGTGTAAGTGTGCAGAGTATCCCCCCATCCAAGGTAGACACAAGTACTACAGTGGCTTTTCATCTGTCCTTGAATTTGCAGAATGTTCTGGTTTTCTGTCATATTTTTATACTGTTGATTTATACTTCTTATTCAAAAAATGAATGTTGTTGCAGTGCTTATTACTCTGTGTCTAAGTAGCAATGTTTTCATGACCATCAGGTAAGCTTGTCTGAGATTGTAAGATGCAAGTAAGCTTTAATAAGCATACTGTTAAAGAATTGCCAACATTGAAAGCCTTTTTGTTGTTGTCATGCGGAGAATATTTACATAACTAGATAGCGTATAAGCCTTAGGTATTGAAATGCATATGACAGTATTTGTAATAAAGGACAGGATTACCATATTTTCAGAAGCTCATTACATTTGTTGGAGACTTGCAGTCATCTTTGCAGGCTTTACCCATAAACTGAACAGAATGCCAATCTATCATGTGTGGTCCATAACCTGTGCAGTAATCCTTTAAGCAATGTATCTTGAGCTTGTTTCTTGCTTGCTGTTCATTTTTCACTTCAGTGACATTTTGCCCATGAAACAAGTAGATAGTTGTAGTCAGGCAGCAGGTCTTTTTTGGATAAGAAACATTTTTACAAGTGGGGGTATCACAGAGATTGCTACTTTCAGTATGTTACTTGGTACTTTTATAAAGGTGAATATAAATTATAATTACAACTGCAGTGCAAGGAGAGGTGGTTTGAGTTGAATGCTGCTTGTTTTTTTTTTATACTTGATTTTGACTGGCATTCCAGTAATGTATTTAAAAACGAATTTATTTGTTCATGCCTCACAACCTTTTTGCTTCCATCTAGATATTAAGTAAGCTGTCATGTAGCAAATGCATTGAAATATTTTTTCTTCTACACTTCATTTTGTCTTGATTGGACACCCAGGGCAGCGTATTTAATTAAAGTTCCAGTTTTTGCAGTTTTTAGCATAGCTCCATCCCTTTCTAGTTGGCCAAACCCCTTCCCATTGGCCCCATCTATTCAGCTGTCTCCTGCAGCCCCCCTTTGATTTGAAGCCACCAGCTGCCACTGTAAACAAGCAGTAAAATTGTCCAATGAACTCTCATCCTTTCTCCACAACCCTACTGGAGTGCCTCAAGGCTGCATCACTGGACTCCTACTCTTCAACATTTTCACAAACAACCTTCACACTGATTCTCACCCTGGAACCCTCATTCAATATGTTGATGATTCCACCATAATCTATACTGCTCAGTCACTACTAGAACTACTTTCAAACACTCAACAGTTCTTTACTGCAGTCGAATTCTGGCTAAGAAATGCCCAACGCTTTCTGAATCCAAAGAAGACTAAACTAGTACTCTTTTACCCCCCCCCCAAAAAAAAAACCTCCCCTGACCTTGATCATTTCAACATCCTTGCATCTGATAACACTTTCATAGAAATAGTGAAGGAAATCAAACTTCTAGGAGTTATCATTGACAATAAATTTTCATTTGACCCCATATCAGCAAAATATAAAAAAACTCATCAAAAATTAGGACTCTTATATAGAAACAGCATTTCTTTACTACAGCAACTAAAACTACCCTTGCAAAAACATTTTTTACTTCTCTCCCTTTTTTATGGTGCCCCTATCCTAACTAACTTAGAAACTTCTACCTTAAGCCAGATGGAACAGTGCTACAACAAAGTTGCAAAGTTTGTCATAAACTCTAAATATCAGACAAAACACTGAAAACAATTACTCAAACTAAATTGGCTTGAACTCCGCAAACAACTTGTCTTTATTCAGCTGTCCACCTTGTACAACCTTATTTTCAAGACTTTTGCCTGCCCTGCACTAGCCAATCTAGTGACACCTTACACACCAAATCGATCCCAACGATCAGAAGACAAAAATCTCTTAGCTATCTCAAAACCTACAAGAAAACCAGTTCACTCTCTGTATTCATACTCTGTCTCTATACTATGGAATTCACTACCTCTAGCTATCAGGTCTATGCCTGGCCTAATCTATTTCAAAGCTTCATTAAAATATCATCTCGAAAATACATGGCTCTGTTCCTGCATAAAGCCTGCCTAATGCTCAGCTCTTCCTCTTCTTCTCCACTAGCCTCATCCTCCTCTTCTGTCACATTTCACTCCCTCACAGTCTGCAAGATCCTAAGAGCCTAAGATCCTAAGGCTGTCATAACTCCTTCTCTGTTTCTATACTATATCCTTAAATTACTGCTCAGGTTATAATGCCTCTATTGTTAACTCTTTCACTATCTTTCTGCATTACTAACTTTCTAGCTATTATTTCCTAACTGAAACCAACATTCTATTTGTTTCCATGTACTATAACAGTCATTGTCAGACATTGCACTACCTACATACTGTTTTTGTACACTATCTACTCACAGGCTATGTATATGGTGAGAGTGACTATAATTGTCTATAATGTTTTAACTCTATAGAATTGCCTAGATGTGTAGTATAGCTTGTAACATCTTATAACATTGTTTATGTTCTTTTAACTTATTTTTGTATAGTGTTTCTCATGTCATTTGTTTTGTTTTGGATTATACTGTATTTGTATTGTACTGTATGTGGAGCTTTTCTCCCTGGCCCTCTGCTGAAAATGAGTTCTGTAGACCCAGTCAGACCACCCCGATAAACAAATGTCAAATAAATATAAATAAATTTATGGTCAGAGCTATCAAGTGATGAAGAGACACAAGGAATGATGCAAGATGCTCCCATATTAGTAAGGACAAGATCAAAAATGTTATCCCCCCTGGTTGGTACTCTGACTAATTGTTCCATGGCATTTGTATTGGCAAAGTCTAGGAACCTCTGTGCTGGCACACTAGTGGTGGTGCAGATTTTCCAGTCTATAGTTGGATAGTTTTGATCACCAAGAAAATGGTATCAGATTTAATACTGAGTGATTCTAGTTCCTGTAGACAGGTGTTGTGTCTTTCTTGTATAAAAGAGGACGTTCTAAAGCTAGCTAATGTATGCTAGGGGACTTTTCCGATGATTATTTGGATATGAAGAAGTTCTGGTGCATCATGCTGCCTTGTCAGCCTCGATGTGAGCCTCTTCTGGATGAAGATTAATACACCTCCACTTTTTTCCTCTTCTGCGCATTAGCTAGTCTAAATGTGTGGAAGGCATTACAGCCTGCACAGCTGGTGTGTTCTCCACTATTTTAAACCATGTTTCAGTAACTTCACAGATGTCAATATCTTCCAGGGTGAGAATGGCTTATAGGGAGTGGAGTTTATTGTTCAGTCTCATAGCATTGATCAGTAACTCCTTCATGTTCTGCTTTGCTTGTTTTGTTACACTTGTAGGTTTAGATAAATGTCTGTGTATATACCTTTAAGAAGCTATCCAAGGGCTTGCACAAGTGTATAAATACTGTGCACGTGCAAGTCAAACTGCCATTTTGTAGTTAGCTGTTGAGATATAAGCACGCATGCATGTAAGGTCTGTCTGTTAACTTTTGTTCATATTTAATGATGCTACTATCCATCCCGATGTTTATGTATGTATTAAAGCATGTGAGCAAAACCCCAAGCCTTCTTATTTTATGTATTAGTGATGAACGAGCGACATGGTGCCAGAAGTGTCATGTCTAAAGGACATGGTGCCAGAAGTGTCATGTCTAAAGGACATGGTATCAGAAGTGTCATGTCTAAAGAACATGGTATCAGAAGTGAATATCTAGAAGGGGCATGGAGTCAGAAATGGCTTGGCTAAAACAGTTAGAGGCACTTGTTTATAAGTTGGTGTAATATACAAGAGTGGATCATTCTCAAAATGTGCATGCTTCGTAAGACAGGACAGAAACAAATTTTAGATATTAAAACTTGCTCAGCACTGTTTATTTTCATATAATATAAAACAAGGCATACAGAACATTCTAAATAACATTCACATAAACCGATATGTATGATATTGATAAAAATAGTTGAATTACTATGGAAAATGTTTGAAATAAAGTCCATATTGCATAAAATGAATAAAATAAAGGGAAATGACAGCATTTTTGCAAAGCATATGCATTTTTCATATTAAGCAAAGATATCCCAACTACCAGAAGAGTATAAAGTGTTTGCTTGTTTGTGCAGTGTTACAGCAAAGTTATTTCGCAAAGTACAGCCATTACAAGGCATATTTCACAGACGATAGCCATTACAGAGCATATTTAATAAAGTAAAATATTTCAAAGAGTTTATTGTGCATTTGAGTGTTGTTACAAGCTCACAGAACAGTTTGTTGATACATAATTACAAGGACCACATTTTTAGTGTGTTTGTTTATACTTTGTGGGCATAGCAGATGGATTTCAAAAACCCAATGCACTTTTGTTTGATAGCAATATTGCTAAGAACTGGAGAGTGTTTGAGCATGAGTACATTTTAATAGCAGGCTGCATTATCTGATAAAGATGACCATACAAAGGCATTTATTCTGCTTAATTTAGATGAGTCAGAAGCCATTGAAAGGGAATGCTCATTTGTGTATGCACCTGTTGTCTATCATGGAGAGGGGGAAAACTGTCATATTCTTGTACCAGCTGAGTCAAGGGAAGACCCTGAGTGCTTAAAATGTAAATTTAGAAAAATGTATAACCCCCCCCAGACAAATGTTACAATGGAAAGGCACTTATTTTACACAAGGGATCAAAAGCTTGATGAAACTTTTGCAGCATATATAACTGATCTGAGAAATAAAGCTAAAATGTGCAGATTTGGTGACTTAAGGGATGAGTTGATAAAGGAGAGACTTGTGTGCAGCTTAAAAGATGGTGCTGTGAAAAGGATTTTGCTTTGTGACAGTGATTTAACTTTGAATAAGGCCTTTGAGATTTGTCAGATATATGAGCTTACAGAAAAGCACACAAATATGCTTACAAGTGAGAGCAGCTCTAGAAGGTATAGTAATAAAGCTCATGTTGATAGTATGCAGTACATGGTTAAAAGAAACAGACCCAAGCACATGGCAGCAACTGTAACCACTGCACCACTCACTGGTAAACCTCAAAACTTTCTAGCAAGTTCTAAGGCAAACTCTGGAAGTCACACAGTCTCAGTGAAGCATAAGAGTGAGTCAGCAAACTTAAAGCATGGACCACAACCTAGTTTTATTGACAACTGCCATAACTGTGGTGGAGGTTATGAATCTAAAAAGGAGAAATGTTTAGTTTTTGTTCAGCAATGCCACAAATGTAATAAACGGAATAATTTCAAAATATTTTGTAAATCAAAAGGCCCACATTCTTTTATTAAGAGGAAACATTTTAAGAAATGAGTTGACCAGTTAGACAGTGGCAGTTCTACTCTTTATGTTGATGGTGTGTCAGTGCTTAATGAAACAGTCAATGCAGTAGATTTAAGGGACAAGAATGAAGTATTTTGTACTGTTTGGATAAATGGCAAAAACACAGAGTTCAAAGTGGACACAGGTTCCAAGTGCAATTGTATGTCAGCAGAAACATTTGCTAGAGTGTGTCAAGGTGAAAGGCTCGATTTGGCAAGGTGTGCGAAGCTTGTTGCTCATGGTGGTGAAGAAATTCAAACTGAAGGCTCAGTAGTGCTTTCATGTTACTCTGCTGGAACAAGCTATGACTTATTTTATGTGGTCAAGAGACACGTCTAGTCATTATTAGGGCTCAGAGACAGTTTGAAAATGGGACTGCTTTCATTTAATAATGGAAGTCAACCATGTTAGCTTAAAAAACACTACTCTAATTTTGCCCAGCACATTTTTTCTACCTATGCTGATCTGTTCCAAGACAAACTAAGCAAACTTCCAGTTGTGTACTCCATGAAGATAGACCCAGAGGTCAGTTCAGTTATCAGGCCAGCACATAAAGTTCCAATAGCCATGCAAGACAGAGTCAAAGCCGAGTAGGATAAAAATGGTGTGACAAGGTATGATTTGTCCAGTGGAAACTCCAACTGAATGGGTATCTTCCATGGTGATACTCATAAAAAAAGCTCAGATGACATCAGAATATGCATTGACCCATGAGATTTGAACAAAGCACTAAAAAGAACTCATCCAATGTGCACAGTCGAAGAAGTCACAGCCTTGATGCCAAATGCCAGTATTGTTTCTGTCTTAGATGCAAAGAGTTCATTTTGGTAAATTCAGCTTGACAAGAAATCATCATTGCTCACTACATTTAGTACTCCATTTGGCAGGTACAGATTTTTGAGAATGCAATTTGGGATAAATTCTGCAAGTGAAGTATTTCAGCATGCAATGGAGCAAATTTCTTTCTGGGTATCCTTATGCTATTATAGTAAATGACATACTAGTAGGAGGTTGTGATATAGCAGAACATGATAGAAACCTCAGAAAAGTTCTAGAAAGGGCACGTTGAGTGAATCTTAAGCTCAACCCACACAAATGCAAGTTCAGGCTACAAGAAGTTACTTATGTTGGTCATTTATTTACAAGTACAGGGTTATGACCAGTCCCTTCAAAACAAACAGCCATTCTTGAGATGCCACCACCAGACAATGTTCAAGCCAAGCAATGTTTTCTTGGCATGGTCAACTATCTAGGCAAGTTCATTCCAGACTTGTGCCAACTTTCAGCACCACTCAGAGAGCTGACACGTAAAGATGTATCCTGGTCTTGGTTAGAGCAATACCAAACAGCATTTGATGTCCTGAAACAGAGAATTTTAAGTCCACTTACTCTCAGATATTATGATGTTCACAAACCAGATACACTTTCCTGTGATGCTTCGAAATTTGGTCTTAGTGTAGTCATTCTACAAAAGAATCAACCTATTGCCTACACATCGAGAACTCTTAATCAAACTGAGATGCAGTATGACCAGACTGAGAAAGAGCTTTTGGCAATTGTGTTTGCATGTTCAAAGTTCCATGATTATGTTTATGGTAGACCTGTCCAGATCGAAACAGACCACCAACTTCTAGTAACTATCTTGAGAAAGCCTATGCATTCAGCTCTAGCCAGATTGCAGCGCATAATGCTGAGATTACAAAAGTACAATTTCAATCTTGTCAACAAGAAAGGCAAACTTCATTATCTTGCTGATACATTATCCAGATTGCACAGAAATACCACAGAACAGCATGAGAATGAGAGTCTTGATTTTAAAGTCATGGAAGTGAGAAATTTTTCTTTCACATGTCTTGATGAGCTGAGAGATCACAAAGCCTCAGATCCAGTTTTGCAAAGGCTCAACCACTTTATCAATCAAGGATGGCCATCAAAGCAATCTACTTTACCTCAAGAAGTGCAACCTCATTTTCCATACAGAGATGAGATTTTGGTTGACAATGGTAATTGTTCCATAGTCCTTGCAACCTGAGTGCATTACTATCTTGCATCTTGGTCACCCAGGAACTGAATCTACCAAAAGAAAGGCAAGAGGACTTGTATTTTGGCCTTCTATGTCACAAGACGTTGAGAGAGCACTTTTATCTTGTTCAGTTTGTAATAGTACTAAGCCTTATCAGCAGAAAGAACCACTTCAACTTAACCAGATTCTGGAACTACCTTATCAACAGTAGCCACTGATATCTTTGAGTGGAATGGCAAAATTATTTGGTGTTAGTAGACTCTTACTCCAACTGTTTTGAGATTGACTTGCTTCCAAACCTAGTATCCAGTACTGTCATTACTAAGATGAAGCGTCATTTTGCTATTCATGGCAGTCCGCACAAAGTTATTTCAGACAATGGCACGCATTTTGAATGTAAAAAAAGCGAAACTCAAAAAAACAACGCTGCAAGTACACCAATACGTACTGCCACCAAAACAAGCGAGTAAATCAGATAAAAACTGTTCGGCTTTATTAATACATACTAACAGCTATGAATAAACTGGGTAAAAAAAATGGAACAAAGAAGAAACCAAATAATGACTTAAGTTGAGCGCTTTCACCCAGTGTATCTGGGCTTCATCAGAACTAATTCACTGGTTACATTGTCAGCTGTTGTAAGCCTTTTTTGGCGCCAAACTAAAAATTTAAATATTTAAAGTAACAATAACATAGAATAGTATAGAATCAAAACTGTTGCAACTATGTCCATTCAAAAATCTCATAATAAATAGTATGTTAAAACTTATACAAATGCACAAATACAATAATAAATGTTTTAAAGTAATTTTAATAAAACTATTTAACCATTCAAAATGTTTAAAATATTTAAAATATCTAAAATGGTGTCAAAAAAGATTTTATTGATATGTATTCATTTAATCCTGGGGGAGTGGTGGGGTCTAAATAAATTTGCCACCAAGCTTTCTTGTAACTTAATAAGCTTTTGAAGTCACCCCCCTTAGGGTCAATTTTTATCACTTCCAAAATAGTAAATTTGAATTGATGGTCGTCGCCTTCCCTTTCAATGTGTCTATAAAGTGCATTGTTATTATCTTTGATCTTAATACAGTATATATGATCATAGATCCTTTTTCTAAGATTTCTCACAGTTTTACCTACGTAAAAGCCAGAGCATTTTTGACATTTACTCAAATATACAACCATCTTGCTGTTACAATTTCCTGTCTTGCTTTTTACTAAACTTTTATGTCCATTATCTAAATGTATAAACCTCTCTTCAGACATAAATTTACATTGATTGCAAGAACCACATTTCTTAGTCCAAAGGGTAGCCACCTTTTTTCCTTTCATTCCACTTTGCTTATACTCCACTATTTGTTTGATGTTTCTCCCCATTTTATAGGTAAAATATGGTTTACTACCCACAATTTTTGATGAATGAATATCATTTGATATAATATACCAAAAATTTTTTTAATAAAATCTGCAGCCATATTAAACTGTATTATACAAGATCTATGAAAGGTATCTATGTTATTATTGATGTGTGGATGTCCATTAACTTGTAATATATTACTCCCTTGTTCAATGAAAATGTGCTTACTACCTAGCAAGGGTTTGTATCTAGTATTTCTTGCTTGAGTAACATATTGGATGGTTTCATCCAACATGTTAATCGGATATCCTCTCTGTATAAATAATTTCTTAATGAAGTCCAATTCTGCTAACAAATGTTCGTCATCTGATGTCATACGTGCTGCACATACACATACACATTGTCCCTTAAAAACATTTTTCTTCAGTTTCTCTGGGTGGCAGCTTGTATATTCCAAATAATTGTTGGAAAAACTATTTTTCCTGTATATAGTAGAATTTAGTGTTTGCCCTTGGTATTGTATGTAGGTGTCTAAGTAAGGTAATCCTGTATTATTATAAGAAAATGTGAATTTTAAATATTCATTACTCCTATTTAAAAAAGTTTAAAAAGGATTCTAATAAATAAGAATCAGCCTCCCATAAAATATAAATGTCGTCCAAAAACCTAGAATAATATTTAATATATTGATAGTATTCACTTGTAAATAATGTAGTGTCTTCCCAATAGAGCATCACTAGATTGGCATAAATGGGAGCACAAGCGGCTCCCATCGCAACCCCTCTAGTCTGCTTAAAATGCTCACCTTCAAAATATATAAAATTATTGTCTAATACAATGGACATCATTTCATCTAATAAACAAATTTCATCCCATTGCATATTAGAATACTTAGTAATACTACTATTAAATGCTTCTAGTCCTTTTTCTTTAGGAATGCAAGAAAATAAGGCTATTACGTCAATAGTAAGGAAAATAATGTTGTCATAATTTTTGTTAATTGGAAAATTACTCAAGAAGACCCAAGAGTCTTTCACCATGTGTGCGACTTTATCATATAAAAATTTTAATTTAGTATCTATATATTTTCCAAACAGAAATGTCTTGGATTTACTTCCTGAGACTATCGGTCGGAAGGGGGGGGGGTCTAGTACATCTTTATGCACCTTATGTATACCAGTAAGAGTTGCTAATTTTGGAAACTTAACTTTTAAAAAATCATATGTCTCTTTAGTAATTCTTCCATCTATATAATATTCCTCTATATATGAATCTATTCTTTGATAAGCGATGTTTAGCTCGTTTAAAGATATAGGTTCATAATTCCCAGAATAATACAGAATGCCATAGATTTTCTTAGTATATTGGATGTTATCATAAAGAACGACCCCACCCCCTTTGTCCAGTTTCATCACTCTGATATTATGATTTCCCTTAATATCCCATAACATTTTTTTCTTCTTCTTTGGTTAAATTACTTTTATTAGTTATTTGTTTCAGTTTTTTTGATTCCCGATATATTTCTGTAATAGTAGTTTTCTTGTACATTTAAACTTTGGGGTGACTAGGAGTAACAAATGAACTCACTTTCTTTAACTGTGTCATTTGGTTGACATTATAACAGGAGTTGATGATATCAGACTTTCCTAAATTGTTAAAATATACTGTCAAATTAACTTTCCTCATAAATTTCTTAAAATCTATAATGGTGTCGACCATATCAAATTTAGGGTTAGGAATAAACTTCAATCCTTTAGTAAATAAATTAAGTATGTACTGTCTATTATAAAATCTGTGTAATTGTAAATATTGAAGTTATTGTATCTATGTACATTCCCATTTGTTTCTATCTAATTTCTAATAACTAATGGATTACTATTAGGTGTTGTCACTTGCTTGGTGTCTATAATCGCCTCGTTCTCACATAATTCTGATTCACATTTTTGTATGGTTGTGTATATTCTCTCTCTACCTTCTGAAAATCAGCATTATTAAAATGTCCCCTATTGGACTGTGGGGGTTCGTTGGATCTCCCCTGGTAATTAGAGAATCTCCTCTCATCTCTCTTCTGTATACCATCATAAATATTATTATTGGAATTAATCTTAGAATTAATATCTGGCCAAATGTATGCCATATTTCTATTGTAATGTTCACTGTCTCTTTGCAACTTTTTAGATTTTCACTGAGATATATTAGAGATCCAATTTTTAGCTTCCTGATACTATTTGTTGTACAAATTCTCCCTTTCAGAAAATAGAAGATCATTAATAATACTATTGTTTAATTTCTCTGCTTCTGAAATTAATTTACTAAGTTTCTCATCATTATGTTTCATAAGTAACCGCATAAAATTAAATCCACAGTCGTCAAAGAAACTATTAAATTCTTTCTTAGCTTCTCTAGACAATTCAAGACCTAAAGGTAACTTGAAAAATCTTAAGCCCATGGGTACTATATTTATGTCAATATTTCTAGATAAATATGCATTGTCAATTTTCAAACCATTTATCCTTTTCAATTTTTTACCTAGTGTAAAAATCATATTCTTCAAATTCCCATACTCTGTGTTGTCAGAGTTCGGGATATAAAAAA
Source organism: Protopterus annectens (assembly GCF_019279795.1). Taxonomy (NCBI): domain Eukaryota; kingdom Metazoa; phylum Chordata; order Ceratodontiformes; family Protopteridae; genus Protopterus; species Protopterus annectens. Next base: position 1,232,320,187 of record NC_056728.1, read on the forward strand.
AAAGGCATATAACAGCTGACAATGTAACCAGCGAATTAGTTCTGATGAAGCCCAGATACACTGGGTGAAAGCGCTCAACTTAATTCATTATTTGGTTTCTTCTTTGTTCCATTTTTTGTACCCGGTTTATTCATAGCCGTTAGTATGTATTAATAAAGCCGAACAGTTTTGATCTGATTTACTCGTTTGTTTTGGTGGCAGTACTTATTGGTGTACTCGCAGTGTTGTTTTTCTGAATGGCACGCATTTTACAAGCCAACAGTTCAGAAGATTTGCTGAAGAGTAGGACTTTACTCATGTCACAAGTAGTTCTGAGTACCTCCAGTCAAATGGTTTGACAGAACGTGCAGTTCAATGTGCAAAGCAGTTACTAGAGAAGTCAAAATGAGATAATAGTGATGTTTTCCTGAATCTCTTGAATCTCAGAAATGTTCCTCGTGATAAACATCTAGGTTCACCTGTTCAGAGACTTCTGTCGAGACAAACCAGAACCACATTACTAATCAGTAGTCAATTGTTGGTTCCATGTGCCAAGAACAACAGATTAGTGAAAGGCAATCTGTTGAAGAAGCTCCCAACCCAGATGTCCTATTATGGTAAAACCTGTAAACCACACAATCCATTGCGAGAGGGAGAAGTGGTAAGGATGCAAACATCCAAAGGTTATGATCGGATTGGTGTCATGAAGAATATTGGTCCAGAGCCGAGATCATATATTATAGAATTGGAAGGAGCAACTTTTAGGTGTAACTGGAAACATTTGAGACTGGTGTCCAAGCCTATATCACAGCAGGTAACCTGAGAGAAAGACTCTTTGTCTCAGAGTGAGTTGTCTGGTGTTCCAAGTCCAGAGGACATTCCTGTTCCTGTGATGAATCCAGAAGTTCTTGATATTAGTTGTGCACCGCAGACTGTCCCTGTTGCTAAATTTGGTCCCAACTGTTATGTTACGAGATACGGTCAAATCTCTCAACCCTGTAGCAGATATGAAGCAACCTGGACATGACCATTGTGTTTTGTTTCCAATGTATATAATAATGCATGTCTATCTCTGATATTGTTTTGTGTAAAGGGATTTCTTTTTAAGAGGGAGGATGTAGATCAATGTGTGTCTGTATATATCTTGAAGAAGTTATCCAAGGGCTTGCACAAGTGTATAAATACTGTGCACATGCAAGTCAGACTGCCATTTTGTAGTTAGCTGTTGAGATGTAAGCATGTATGTATGTGAGCTCTGTTTATTAACTAGTTTGTTCATATTTAATGATGCTGCTATCCATCCTGATGTGTTTGTATGTATTAAAGCATCTGAACAAAACCACAAGTCTTCTTGTTTTATGTATTAGAGACAAATTAGCGACAGTAGGTTTATCAGGTTGGTATTGCCTAAAAAAGGCAATATGGAATGGACAAGGTATTTGCCGATTATCACAATCGTAGATGGGACAGATGCAGGCCTTGCCTCTCAAAGCAGCATGGTCTGTAGATCATGTCCTTCCAGGCTGACAAATATTGGACCCCCTTTGAATGACACCAAAAACTAAGCCAATTGTTGAAGTCAATTATTTTTTACTCATATTACAGCATCATCTTTGGAGAAGATAGAATGCTGCTCAAACTATGCTCATATCTGCCTTCAACACAGTCTGAGAGCTCAGTCATGTCTCTCTTCATATTGTCCATGGAGGTACACCTCAAATCATTGACACCTGCATGAATTATGACATAGTCATACTGGTATTTATTGTTCAAGAACTTGAGTGCATGCATGATCTGACAAATTCTGGCATCAGGCAAGCAATTAACCGTCACTCTCTGCTTGCTCAACCTGGTAAGATGCCCATCTGCTTGTCTTACAATGGAGCCACTTTTAACAAGAATGTTTAGTTGGGTCGATGCTCAGCATCTGTAACTTTGGGACTCCTTGTGTTATGTGAGGAAGTAGGCTTAATATATTGAGTGCACTTTGTGCCTGTGGTGTGTTATGTTTTGGAGGTCTTTGATGATTGGGCAAGGTAATCTTTAGAACCTCAGCATTTGATGGATTATGTGTATTGTGATGACCTTTGTGGTGTACTGCTTATGATTTTTCTGTCTGAGTTTACTATGAGTGTGATTTTTGTCTCCTAGGATATTATATATGTACATCGCACACTGTGATATGATGTTTGAATAATGGATAATCATCAAAGTGCATGAGGCAAATCGTACACTGTCTCAAGATACCCATCTCAATCAGGCTGGCTAGAGACGTTGTGATGTCCACGATACCAACAGAATGGCCCCGGGGGCCAGGGTAACCATAATTGCTTGGAGTCTGGTTTTAGGATGATGTTTAGATTGACTTGCTAGTGTTTAAATTTCAATACAAAATAAATGGCCTGGAAATATTTTTCTGCCACTAGCAAATGGGTTGTTGGATGGGAAAAAGAATTAGACCCTTAGCTCTGAGATGACTGGCCTGGAACTGCTCCATTGCAAAGACAAGTCCTGAGCTAGCCTAACATACACTCAGTACAAAAGAATGAAGCAAGGGTTTAGCAACAACAATTAGGCCACTTAAAACTGCAAAACTGCAGTGCAACTATGTACTGGAATCACTGATATAGGCTAATAGAAATGTAAGCACGTATTTATCTTTATCTGGGTGTAGCAGAACTACTACAATGTACTCCCACTGCACCTGTTAAAAAGAGTAGAAGGACATTATTGAGAGCATCATTCAATACATTAGCAAACAATATATGTACAGCAGCAAAGTTATTTGCATAATAATGAAAAGGGTGAACAGAGACAGAAAGTAAAAATAACATATTTCCTCCAGTGTGTAGTTTCCACAATTTGATTTCCTTTACACAACCTATCATGATGTTATTCATCTCATTCATTTTCCTTTTACCTAGCAGCACTCCACCCCATAAGTCTTTATATTAGTACCTTAACAGAACACCTAAAAAGTCATTATCTGTCTTTCCAGCGAACACCTAAAAAGTCATTATCTGTCTTTCCAGCGAACACCTAAAAAGTCATTATCTGTCTTTCCAGCGAACACCTAAAAAGTAATTATCTGTCTTTCCAATCTTCTCCAAACTCCAGTACAATTTCAGAGAAACTAAACTTATGACTAGAAGTATTCATTCTAAGCCCCTGTCTTCTCTATTCCAGTATAACGTGTCTCTCTTTATGGGGTTAAGGCTGGCACCCCAAATACCTTCAATCTGTATTTCTAACAGGACTCTTTCTTTTTCACTAGGAAAGGGAAAGGTACTCCAAATATCCAAATTTACTTAGCACACCGGAAAGTAATAAAGATTGTTTTATATGACATCCTCGTCTAATCAGCAGCCTTTTCACATTGCAGATCACCATCTTGCCTTCCTCTACACTATTATATATTCAGTCAAACACGTCTCTACAAACCACTACTTCATGGATTTGACCTTTTGTTATGCTCCCCATTAACCACTTGTCCAACATTCTCAAGAAGATACATTTTTTTTTTACATTTTACATTTTTTTTCATAAAAAAATCAAAATCTATCCTATTAAAGCTAGGTGCACTATCTTCCCTGACTATATTCAGAACTGTATTTAATTATTCAATTGTTATTACTTTTCTGAAGCTCTAGCATCCATAAATGACAATGTTTGTACTTTCCATCTTCTCTTCTTTTCTTTTCACCACTTTCTTTATAAACTCCTTGCATCTAATCCTCCACAACCTGCAGTACCTCTTTTTACCCTTCCTCCAGTTTTCCTGACATATTTCTCATCTTATCCACACTATTCTCAATATAATAATATAAAGAGAATCATTTTCCCAAATAAATTAGGTATTGTCCCTCTTTAAGCAAAGCTTGTTCAAAGTATTGTACTACAAACTGATATTCAGACTTTTTCCTGCTCCTGTAACTCTAGCTCGTCTTGCAAATACAATTTTTTTATATTTCATTTTATACAGCATCCACCATGCAAACTTAACTTTATTGAAGCTCTCATAGAAACATACTCTGTGCAGAACAAACAACTTTCTGCTAACATTTTACCTGTACAGCCTATCTATATTTCGCCAAGGCTTTTGACACCATCCCCCACTCTGGAATTATAGATAAACTCACTAAACTAGGTATAAAACCCTATGTCACAAGATGGGTTGCCAACTGGCTCACTGACAGAACCCACACTGTGAAAGTAGCAAACTCTAAATCCAACTTCAGACCAGTGACAAGTGGAGTACCACAGGGTTCAGTCATGGGTCCTCTCCTGTTTGGTATCTACTTCTCTGAAGTACAGGCTAACACAGAAGGTCTTTGGCTAACAAAGTTTGCAGATGACTGCAAACTAGGAGCCATAATCAAAACTCCAAAAGATGTTGACATCCTACAAAAGGGCCTCGCTGAGACAAATGCCTGGTGTCAAAGCCATGGCCTCAAGCTCAATGCCAAAAAGTGCATTGTCATCCCTTTTGGTAAAAACTCTGTACCCATAAACTACCACATAGGCGGTAGTCTACTTAACACCGAAAGTGTGATAAGAGACCTTGGGACACAGTTGGACAGTAGTCTCTCCTTTGATAATCACATCACCACAGTAGTCAGGAAATCCTTCTACGTGGCACACCTCATCACAAAAGGTTTCTCATCCAGGAAAAAAGAGGTCATTGTTCCCCTCTACTTGTCACTCATTAGACCCATTATAGAGCACAATGCCCCTTTTGGTATGTACCTCACAAGACATCTACAACAACTGGAAAGGCTGCAGAAATACCTCACAAAGAGGATTACTGGCCTCAAACAGATGCCCTTCGCAGACTGTCTCAAAAAACTGCAGCTTTACTCCATTGCATATCGCCTACTCAGAGGGGATCTCTGCCTAACACACAAAGCTATGTCAAACCCAGAGCATTTAGACATGCTCCACTTAAAGAAATCCCAGTCCCTACGAGTTACATGCTCTAGGGATCTAAACCTTGTTACCACAATAAACAGAACATGCTAAAGGGATGGATTCCTGTCCCAGAGACTTCCCATACTCTGGAACAAACTACCTATCTATATCAATCAAAGCTCCTCATTAGCACTCTTCAAGAAAAATCTTGATGATTGGATGGGAGATTGGAAATTCACCCTGGGGATCATGTCTGTGGCTCTGCTTGACAGTGGCACAGGAAAATAATTTTCTTGGGTGGCGAAAGCCAGGGTACCTTTTGGCTACGCTTATATAGGCCCTAGGGCCAATAGCCTAGTACCTACCTATGAACATTTCTTTAGACTGAGCAAAAAAAGATAATCTTTTTATATTTTTCCCTTCTGTAATCTTACCTGTATCTTCCTTTATTTCAAACCATATTGGAGCAGGACCTATAAAATATATCAATCTTGCCTCCATGGATTTTATTCACGTCATCTTAGAATAAACAATAATTCATTTTAGTATGGAGCTTTACTATCCTATAAGTAAAAAACAAATCCCTACTTAATTATAGTTTGCAAAGCTGCATCACCCAGTGAATAACTTGCTTATCTTCAGTTATTTTCTCCTTTTGTTTCCTCACATTGCAGTTCAGGTCCCTGGTTTAATTTCTACAAGTCGTTTGGGTTTCTAATACCATGATGGGAATGGAGTCCATTTCTAAGTCAGGGTATGATTTCTACACTTGGTTTCAGTTATCAATGTATACATACATACTGCTTTGTCTTTAACTGTTATGTAAACTGCATTTCTCTATCTTGCAATTACTGTATCACACTGTTCACACTATTAACTCATGCAAACAGTTTTTATCACTGTGCCATTTTTTTGTTAAATTTGTTAATTATTTGCTAATTATTGGCATATAACTAATGTCTTTACTGACTTGCTTTGTCCATTGTTGATTAATATGTGTTCAATTTGATTGTTTAATATTGTCTGTTTTATGTATGGAGATTTTATCCCCGGGCCTCCGTGAAAATGGGCCTCATGCCCAGTCAGACATTACCCGGTAAACAAACAAAATAAATAAACAAATAAAATTAGTATTGTTTCAAGCTTTGATGTTAGCCAAAAGTGCTCTTTGCAACATCCACAATGTGCAGAACTAACTCCTTCTTTAATTCATATGGAGTTACATGCATTGGTAGGAGGATGACATAATCGTTAAGTTACAAATCTTATACATAATTAATGTCTGTTTGATCTTGGAAAGGTTTGTCCTAGTATCTCAGTAAATTGGATTTTTATTTACTGGTAGTGTGGCACTTATTGGTGGATCCGGAGTATTCTGTTGCTGTGATTAGTATTCTTTTGGATTATAATGGTTAAGTTGTTTACCTTAAAGACACAAGGTGCAGGATTTGATTCTCACATGGGGCAACTGGCTAGGCTTCAAATGGCCTAAAAGAGCAGTTAGCCTAGTGCTAACATATGACTGTAAATTCTTTTTATTAGTAGCTGTTTATTTCTACTACTGTTGGAACTGTCTTGGTATCTTTCTTCCACATAGCTCTCTTTTCTTCCTGCAAATTCTGGTATTTTATGACTTTGTGTCTCTCTGTACAGGAGAGAGTCAATTATCCGAATAATTGGGACCAAAGGTCCCTTGTCACACACAAGCAGGCTACAAGTTCAAAAAACATGCACAAGCTAATTACGTACAATGTTTACATATTCAGACTTTATGATTTTTCCTACCCAAAAACTTTGAAAGTCTGGGTTCGGATAATTTACATTTCGGATAATCAACGTTCGGATAATCGACTCTCTACTGTATGTATGACACTGTAATCACTGGGTGTAGCAGTTTAAATGATCAATGCTACTCTTGTCTTTTTTCCTTGGACTACTATATCTGTTTTTCTCACATCTGTTTTATTTGAACTGCTGGTAATTGATAATCCCATGTGATCTCAACTTCAAAGTTTGGTGGTTCATGTTTCCAGTGCTTCTCAGCTACAGTACATCAATATTGTAAAGTTTGCACTATCTCCAATGCAATAGTCTTGCCACATTATCATGGCTTTCAGTATACACGCTCTCAGTCCAGAGTGTATCACACCCAGCAAAAAGATGTGTGTCTAATTCCATTTCTGTTTTACAGAACCTGCATTTGCCTGTTTCTTCCAAGTGTTTAGCGGACTTTGTAAAACAATGTGTATGTAGCCCACTATCCTGGACCTCCATCTTTTGTTTTCAGTTCATTTCTCATTAACCATTCCTGCATCAAATCATGATCAGCTTGTAGTTTTTCTAGATCTCTGCACTTGCCATAATATTTATACCTTTTCCACATTTCTTTCCTTTTCATCTGATCCTTCTACTTTTATTCTTTCTTTCTTTTGATTTTGGCACATTCAGTTAATGTCTGATCTTTGTATACTTCTGGTTTGATTTCCACTTCACACCAAAATGTTTCTGCTAAACTAAGCTGAGAAGTCATCTTAGGCTTTATCTCAAGTTTTAAAACATTCACTATGTCGGGATCTGCTGTCCGATGGATTTAATTTCTTCAAGTCTTTTGGGTTTCTAATACCATGACAGGAATGGACCCCATTACTAAGTCAAAGTATGATTAAAGTTCATGAAATTAGTATTGTTTCAATCTTTGATGTCAGCCAGCAGTGTTGTTTGCAGTACCTGCAATGTGCACAGTAATGACTCCTTCTGCAATTCGTAAGGAGTTACATGTGTTGGTAACATGTCTAAGTATGACTGCAAATTCTTTTTTATAAGACCCGTTGCTCCTGCAACTGTTGGAACTGCCTGGGTATCTTTCTTCCACATTGCCCTCATTTCTGCCTGTAAATCCTGGTATTTTCTGACTTTGTGTCTCTTTGTGCATAAGACACTGTAATCACTGGGTGTAGATATTTCAGTAATCAGTGCTACTTTTCTCTTCTTTTCATGGACTACTATATCTGGTTTTCTTGCATCTACTTTTTGAACTGTTGGTAATGGGTGATCCATGTGTTATAAACGTCGTAATTTTCTGCAATGCATTGTGGCTCATGTTTCCAATGCTTCTTAGCTACTTCAGTATTATAATGCTTGTATAATCCCCGGTGCAGCAGTCTTGCCACATTATTATGCCTTTCAGTATGCAGTCCTTCTGCTATTAGTATGTCACACCCAACAACAGGATGTGGGAATGTTTCCAATCCTATTTTACAAAACTTACATTCGTCTGTTTATCCCACATGTTCAATGGACTTTGTAAACTACTGTGTATGTAGTCCACTATCCCGGGCCCCGAATACTTACCTTTCATCATTTGGTTTAAATTCACCTCTCCTTAACCATACCTGCATTCAATCCTGATCAACATGGGGTTCTTCCAAGAGTTTTCTATACCTACAACTATATTTATGCATTTTCCACATTTCCTGCCTTCTCATCTGATCATTCACCTTATATTCTTTCTTTTGTTTTTTTTTTTTTTTTGGCACATTCAGTTGCTACCTGATTTTTATCTACTTCTGATGTGATTTCCATTACAGCTTGACATCAATATGCTTCTGCTAAACTAAACAGAGATGTCATCTTAGACTTATTCTCCTCATTTTTTAAAACTTTCACTTTGTTTGGATCTTGTGAGGTCAGCAGATATTTATGCAGTCCTATGATTGCAGATTTATACATGTAATCAGTTTCAAGGAGACACATACCTCCTTCAGAACGGGAAATATATAATCTTGGTATACACTGATTTTTATAAATCATTTGATTAGCATGGAGCATTTATCTTGTTATCCAGTCCAACTGATCCAATATCTTTTGGGGCCAGTCAATCACTCCAAAACTGTAAGTTAGAACAAGAAGAGCAAATTGGTTTATAGCTTGGACTTTGTTCCTAGATGTCAGAGCTGATTTCAGAATTAATTTTAGTCTTCTAAAGTATTTTGTACTAAGTTTTATTCACATTTGTTCATGTTTTATTGTTGATCCTTCATCATTTCCCAAATATGTATATACTCTCTCTTGCTCAAGTTCATTTATATCACATTCCTATCCCAGAATTATATTTTCTTGGTGCTGCAACTTTCCTGCTTTAAAAGTTTCTTTTGCACATTTATCAAGACCAAATGACATTTTTATATCATCTGGGAAAGTTTTGACCACTGTAGTTGTGCTTTCAGTTCCTCATCTGACAAACTACACAGTTTTTAATCATCCACAAAAAGCTGAGAAGTCTTTACACTTCATTGTTTTCTGGGAACCAAAGTGTAACCATGACATAATCTGTTAAGTAGACAGCTTAATAGGTTAAGGGCAAGACAAAAGAGCAGCAGTGACAAGAGAGTCACCCTGGAATATCCCCCTTTGAATTTTTATCCCTGGAATAATAATCTGTTCATTACCATGGCTTAACTGCAAAGTGGTTTGCCACTGTTTCATAGTCGCTGTAAAGTAATCGATCAGTGTAGAGTGTATCTTATACAGTTGTAAGCACTCTTTTATCCATGAATGTGGAATAATGTCAAATGCCTTTTGGTAGTCTGTTCATGCCATACTTAGATTCTTCCCCTTTTTACAGTTGTCCATTATGACTTTATTGAACAACAAACGATCCTTTGTTCCATATTACTTTCTTTTGTTACCCTTTTGTTCTATTGCCATGATTAAGTTTTCTTCTAAATGACTATAAACTCTGTCGGCATCAGTTCCAGTGTAGTGTTTATACATCTTGAAAGGCATGTTATTGGTCTATAGTTTTTAGGATAGCTTGCAGATTTGCTTTTTGGAAGAGTATTGTTTTTCCTGTTGTTAACTAGGTTGGCATCTGTTTGGGGTGCACATATAAATCGTTTTTACTTATGGCTAAATCTTCATGTAAAGATATTAATACTTTCAGCCAAAAGTTAGGTACTGCATCACAGCTTAGAATTTTCCACTTAGGAGCTTTTCTTAGTTTTGTTTCAATTCCTCTGGCCGTTACTTCATCTATTTTCATATCCTGTACTTTTTAACTTCTTATTCTTTCTTTTACTTCTTCTCTCCATTCAGAATCTTTCTTATGTTCCACAGGATCTTCATAGGTATTTCTCTAACATGTCTGTTTCTTCTTTTTTGGTGGTGTTTCAATTCCTTTTCCCTTGTTTCCCAATTCTCTATAAAACTTATTTGAGTCATCAATAAATTGCTTATTTTGTACTTTTTCTTTGTATCTATCTTTTAAGTTTTTCTGACTGTGTTGATCATCATCATCATCATCAACCCTCCCTTTTCCCATTTTTTCTACATGGGATCGGGGTATCATGTTAACTGTTACCATCTCCCTTAATTCACTGCTGCAGTCCTGCCTTCTTTAACACTCATGCCTGACTGCCACAGATCTTCTCTCACAAAATCCATCCATCTCTTTGCTGGGCACCCTCGTTTCCTCTTACTTTCTTCCCGTCTGTTACAAATATTCATTAACAGATTGTCTTCTGCTTTTCTGCACATGTGCCCAAAGCACTGTAATCTGTTCTTTTTGATCTTTTCTGCAAGTGGAGCTACTTTGACATCAGCTCTTATGTTCTCATTTCTTCATCTGTCCCACAGTGTGCATTCTACCACCCATCTCAGGCACTTAATTTCCATCACCTCTAGCTTCCTTATCTGGTCTGCCTTTACTGCCCAGGTTTTTGTACCATACTTGTCATAGCACTGTTTTGTACACCTTACTTTTCAGTTTTTCTGTCATACACTACACCTGACACTCTATGCCAGTTGGCTTCAACTCCTCTGATTCTAGCTTTGACATCTTCATTCGAGACTTCCCTTCTCCTCAAGCCACGCTTCCAGATACTTGAAGTTATTAACCTGTTCCACTAGCTTCCCTCATATCTCAATTCTCAGCTTCTTCTGTTTTCCCAATTTGCTGCCATTACTACTGTCTTATCTGTACTTAGTTTCATCCCATTTGCCTTCAGTTTTGCATTCAATTCCCCTATCCTTTGCTGAAGTTCTTGCTCAGAGTCTGCCTATAAGGCCACATCATCTGCATACTGTAACTTTCTTGATATGTCCCCTCTGACCTGTTTGCTAATGTAGTTCATCACCAGTATGAACAGCAGTGGGCAGAGAGGTGAACCCTGATGCACACCCACTCCCTCTGGGAACCCCTGAGACTGTTCATACTTGAGTCACTGGGTCTTTGTGCATAGCCTACACTAACTCTACCAATGTTTCTGGGACTTTGGACTACTGCAGTACTACCCAAATCAGCTTTTTTGGGACCTTTTCATATGCTTTCTCCAAGTCTAGGAATGTCCAGTAGGACTCTTTCCTCATCTCTAGCTTCTTCTCAACTATATGTCTTACTGCAAACATCGGGTCAGTTGTGCTGCATCCTGACCTGAATCCAAACTGCTCATCTTCCATCTTCCATTCTACTATTCTGTGTATCCATTCATCAATCAACCTCTCCAGAACATACATACAATGTTACAGGAGATTGATTCCTCTGTACTGCCCACAGTTGTGGATGTCACCTTTGTTCTTGTATACTGGCAGGACTATGCTTATTCTCCAGTCATCTGGGATACGCCTTTCTCTCCACACTGCTATGAGTACCCTCAGAAGACATTTCTCTTATATTTCACTCAGCATCATTATTATATCTGCTGTGACCTCATTTGAGCCTGCTGCTTTCCCTGACTTCATTTTTCTTAGTGCTATTCTTATTTCTTCTAGGGTGGGTTCCTTTTCTTCTTTCATTGAAGGCTGCATCTGGGGAAGTACAGCTTCTGTGGAGTTTTCTTCATTTAGAAGCTGCTGGAAGTACTCCTCCCATCTGTATTTGATGTCATGTGGTCTGGTGAGTAGGTTGTTGCTAACATCCATTATGAAGAGTGTCTGACTATCTTCTTTACCTTTCTGTCTTTGCCTTATAACCTGATATACTTTCTTTGTGCTACTTACAGTGTCACTTTCCAGAAGGTGGTAGAGTGCTTCCAGTGCCCCATGTTTGCTATTGCAACTTCTTTCTTAGCTTCTTTGTTAGTCCGTCTTTTCTATCTCCCACTTTTTCCTGCACTTCTTGCTTCTTTTGATGATTTCCTGCACTTCTGCATTCCACCACCAGCTTTCTTTATGAAACCTTATTTCCATAACAGGCTTGGCCACATATCTGTTCTGTAGACCTCACACATGCTTTTTTGAGGTGCTGTCACTCTTCTTCAACTTCACCTTTTTTCTCCTCTTCTTGGGGAGCTAGAGCCCTGAGTAATTCCTTGAACTGTTGTGCTTTCTCTCCAGTCAACTTCCAGATCTTTAGCCTGATCTCTGTTGACCTTACAGCCTTCTCTGGCTACTATTGTGGCAACTAGTGGTTTATGCTATCAGCCAACTGTTTCACTGGAGATGACTTTAAAATCATTGAGTCTACCCTAGTGCCCTTTCCTTACTAGGAAATGTCTACCTGAATTGCATGTTGACCACTCTTGTATGTGATCTTGTGACTGTCTCTCTTTCTGAACCATATGTTGGCTACTATAAGTCATTTGCCAGACAGAAGTCTAAAATGGTCTCAACTTCTCTATTTCTGTTTCCCCAGCCATGTGCATCCAGGCATCCTCATATTCTGTTCTGTCTGTCCTGATATGTGCATTCAATGCATCCATTATCAACACCAATTCAAGTTGTCCTGCTTTATCTGGTAGGTCCTGCAACTGCTGTATGAATGTACTCCTTTCCTCACTATCACAACCCTGCTGTGGGGCACAGGCTAAAATTATGAATACTGCCCTATCATTACACTGGAGTCTGATTGCCATTAATATGTCACTAATTCTGGTGACATCCTTCACTGCTGTCTAAAACCTCTCTCTCTCACTACAATTCCCACACCATTTCTAGACTGTCCTCCTCCTGAGAAGTAGACTCTGGATCCCAAGTCAAGTGTCTTTGCTGCATTGTCCTTCCTTCTTGTCTCTTGGATACATAGAATGTCCAGCCTCCTCCATACTATCATGTCATCCACTTCCAAGCCCTGTCCTGTCAATGAACCTACAATGAGTGTAGCAATTCATAGTTCATATTGGAAGTGTCTTGTGAGGTACATCTCATATGGGGCATTTTACTCACAAGACACTTCCAACAGCTGGAAAGACCACAGAAGTATCTCACCAAGAGGATTACTGGCCTCAAACATATGTCCTATGCAGCCTGACTGAAAAAACTCTGTCTGTACTCAGTGGCATATCGCTTACTCAGAGGTGATCTCTGCCTGACATACAAAGCCATGTCCAACTCAGAATTGATGGACATACTCCACCTAAAGAAAACCAAGTCACTGCGAGCCACGCGCTCTAGTGAGATAAACCTTACCACAACAATAAATAGAACATGCTGGAGGGATAGATTCCTGTCAAGATTCCTGTATTTTTGTTGCTCTGTTCCCTCTTCTATACTCTTCTTTCAGTGACACTTTTTCTCTTAATAACTTTATAGTTTACTCTACCCTTCCTTTCTGCCCTGTGTTTCTGTGGTAAGACTTTATCTGTTATTAATTTACCTGCACAGTGATATATCCTACTTCTGTTATATTGCATGAGCTTCTATGAACAGTCCTGATTACTGTGTTCATTTGTTTTATCAAACAACATTTGAGTTTTATTGACTTTCTGTAGTTTTATTTCTTTCATTGATCTTAGTAGGCCTATCCATCTCTATCAAATGAAGCAACTCTTGCTTTAGATCATTTTCTTCTAAACTAAGGGCAATTTTGTTGTTCTCCATTTCCTGTGGGAATTTTACAGAAAGTTTCAGAGCATCTTCCTGTGCCATATTCTCTTCAGTTTTGCCCTGTGTCATCCATTGCTCTTTCATCTGGGAACTCACTGACCTGTCACTCTACAACATTGACTGCATCAGAGTGGCCACAGTTTCCTGTTCCTTCCCTTGCTGTGCAACTCCAGTTGAATTTTTATACCAATTTTCTGCTGAAGGCTCCAAAGTATTTTCATATGGCAAATGATCAGATGCTTCCCACTCAACTAGTTTCTCCTTAATTTGTGAATTCATTATTCTATCCAACTGCAGTGTTATTAGAGTTACATTTTCTACACTAAATCCTTCACTTCTTAGGTACTCCATAACCTCAGTTTCTGTTTCTTTAACTTCTCCATTACTAATCATCTTTTCTACTTTCCCTCTATGTTTTTTTATTCTTGTATTGTAAATTTTTCCATATCCGGATGCCTTTGCCTATATTTCTATTAAATTATCTTTGGTGCTGCTTTTTTTGTATTGATTAATTTTGCTTTCTCCATTTCATAAATATTGCACCATATTAAATCTCTTTTTCCTTCCCATGTCCATATTTCTTCTTCAGATATCTCCTGCTCCTCCTGATTTCTCGTTACTTGGGGGACTCACTGTTCCATCATGCCATGATATAACCTGTGTTAGGCTTTCTACACTAAATCTTTCACTTCGCAGGTATTCCATAACTACTGCTTCTAATTTTTTAAATTCTTTAATAATCTTCTGTTCTTCATTCCTCCTTTTTGTTGTTGTTTATTTGTTGTATTGTGCAATTTTCCATATCTGGATGCTTTTACTTGTATTTCTCGTAGAATATCTTTGGAGCTACTTTTTTGTACTGATTAATTTGGCTTTTTCCTTTGCATATATATTGCACCATAACAGATCTCTTTCTTTCCCATGTCCAGCTTTCTTTTTTATACCTTTCAAAAATCTCTAGATTTTGTTCTTTATCTTTTTATATTTCCTCAATTGCTTCTTTTTCTAAACAGCCCAAGGTTTCTTGGTCTACATAATGTTTTTCATAAATATTTTGTATTAATGAACATAAATTTGCATTTGAAGCTTTTGACAGTTTTTCTTGTACAAGTATTTTTCTTTCCTCTAATTTCTCTCTCAATCTTTTTGTATGTCTTCTATCTGGAAATTCTGAGCTTCTTGCAAAATAGTAACAATAAATTTCTTTCTTATCCTCAACAGTCAACTCTATCACCGTTATGGCTCTTTTTTGGCCTATTAGTTTTTGTGAATTTATAGGTTCATAGGTTCATAGGTTTATACTAGGCTATCTGCCCTAAGGCATTTATAAGCCTAGCCCAAAGTTATGTGGCTTACGCCACCCCTTATGTTAGAAATAATGTGCCCATTAGTTTGTTGTGCCTCTGTCCAGCAGTGACACAGAGATGATTCCCGGGGTAAACCTACGATCTCCCATCCACCGGTCAAGATTTCTCTTGAACAGAGCCAGCGAGGTGCTCTATCTCACATGGACCGGGATTTTATTCCACAGCATGGGGAGTCTCTGGGTGATAAATCTATCCCTCCAGCATGTCCTATTTATATCCGTGCTAAGGTTTAAGTCACTTGCTCTAGTGGTTCTGGTGGATCTGGATTTTTTGAGGTGGAGCATGTCCATTAATTCCGGGTTGGTCATAGCCTTGTATGTCAGGCACAGGTCACCTCTGAGCAGATGGTATGCAACTGAATAGAGTTGGAGTTTCTTCAGTCTGGCAGTATATGACAGGTTTTGGAGTCCCTTTATCCTTTTGGTGAGGAACTTTTGGGGTCTCTCCAATTGCTGCAGGTGTCGGGTGAGATACATCCCGAATGGGGCATTGTACTCGATCATTGGTCTGATAAGTGAAGAGTACAGGGGAACAATGACCTCACTTGATCTGGATGTGAATCCCTTCATGATCAGATGGGCAATGTAGAAGGTCTTTCGAACTACTTTAGCAGCGTGAGTGTCAAACGAGAGGCCACTGTCAACCTGGGTACCCAGGTCCCTGATAACCTCTTCTGTGCTTAGTGGGTTGCCACCTATATGGTAGCTTGGGGTTACCTTGTTTTTCCCGAAGGGTATGACTATACACTTTTTTGCGTTTAACTTCAGGCCATGGCTCTGGCACCAGCTATCAGTTTCCGTGAGACCCCTCTGAAGGATGTCTGTGTCCGATGTACTATCCACTATGGCACCCAGTTTGCAGTCATCCGTAAACTTTGTCAGCCATAGTCCTCCTATGTTTGCCTGTACTTCTGAGAAGTAGATGCCGAACAATAGGGGGCCAAGGACTGAGCCCTGTGGGACACCACTTGTAACCGGCTTGGAGTCTGACATGGCTCCAGCAACTCTAACCCTGTGGGTTCTGTCCTTTAGCCAGTTTGCAACCCATCTTGTGACATATGGGTTTACATTTAAGCTGGTAAGTTTCTCTATGATACCCGAGTGGGGTATTGTGTCGAAAGCTTTTGCAAGGTCAAGGTAGGCTGTATGGACTGCCTTTCCCTCATCAATGGCCTTGGTAACTGTTTCGAAGAAGTCAACCAGGTTCAAAAGGCAAGATCTGCCCTTGACAAAGCCAAACTGGGTTGGGTCCAAGGTCTGCAAGTCCCCTATGTCCTTGTTTATGAGTTCCATTATGATCCTCTCCATAGCTTTGCAGACCAGGCTTGTTAAGCTTATGGGGCGGTAATTACCAGGGTCTGTAGAGGCACCACCTTTGTGGAGTGGGACCACAGTTGCCGTACGCCACTCCTTGTGCACATATCCTGTGGTAAGGCTAAGATTAAACAGCTGCCTTATGTGCAGGTTTAGTTCTTCATTGAGTTCATGTAGCACACAGCCGGGAACACCATCCGGTCCCATTGATGCTGTGTTTTTAGCTTTAGAGAGAGCAGCTTTCACCTGCGCATTTGAGATGTCTGGGAGGCTACACTCTGTTGGGATAGTTCTCTCTCCTTTTGGGGGGGAGAGGGGGGTGAAGTTTGAGCTGAACCTGTCTGCCAGTATGTTGGCAATGTCTGTGGTCTCAGTGATGTTTGTATCATTTTGGACTAATTCTGAGCATATCTGGGAGTTTCCACCCAGGTTTCTGACATAGCTGAAGAAGGCCTTATGATTGTCTTTTGAATCTATGGCAATTTTTTTCTCAAAGTTGGCCTTTGATGATTTTATGAGGGATCGTAGTTTCTTGCTAGTACTGATCAAAGATGCCTTCCCTTTTTGGGATTTTGCTCTATCATGTAATAGCTTTCTCCTCTTATTGTAAAGTTTGTTTATGGCTGGGGTTCACCAGACTGGACGTTTGCCCTTGGTGGAAAGAGTCTTGGTTTTATTTGGGATTGCCTGATCCATGCAGTCCTGAAGGTGTTCATAGAAGGCATTTGTAAGGGCTTCCGCAGCTTGGGTTGTGGTTTCCATTGGCTTGGCGGCCTTGAAGGATATCACACCTGTCTTGAGTAGTGTGAAGTTTGCTTTAGAGAAGTTCTTCACTGTGGTCTTTTTTGTTTGGGGTGGGGGCGGGATGTGGATTTCTAGTGAGATTAGTTTATGATCTGATCTCACCAAAGAGGGATATACTTCTGGTGTGGAGCATTTTGTCCCCATGTTTGTGATGATGAGATCTAGTATATTTTCTCCTCTTGTGGGGATGGTGACTAGTTGTTCCATGGCATTTGAATTTATGAACTCCAGGAACCTTTGGGCTAGAAAGTTGGGGCTTGAGTAATGTTCCCAGTCTATATTCGGGTAGTTGAAGTCACCCAATATGATGGTGTTTGGTGATACATTTATACCCTCCAGTGTCTTCAGGAAGGCTGTGTGGGTTTCCTGAGTTTGAGAGGGTGGCCTGTAGCATGCTACAAATTGTAGAGCAGTTTTGCCTATGGTTAATTGCACCTGGATGGTTTCCGATGCTTCGTGCATAGCCACCAACCTGGAGGTGTGGGTATCCTTGATGAATATGGATACACCCCCTCCTTTTGTTGTATGGTCCAGGTTTTGGGGCCGGAACGCATGATATGAGGTAAAACCTGATAGTGCCGGGGTGCTCTCAGGAGCCTTGAACCTGGTTTCAGTCACAGCACAGACATCGATGTTCTCCATACTGAGAAGGGCCTCGAGTGCGTGCATTTTGAGATTTAGACTTCTGGCATTGAGCAGCATTACCCTTAGTTTCTTCCCATTTTTGTTTTCTAGGGTGGTAGGTTTAGAATTTGAGCCTTGCCTAAAAAAGGCACTATGGGGGTGGCAAGAGCCTTAGCCAATATCTGGAATCCCGGGGGTGACAGGTGCAAGCCGTCCCTTGCGAAGCAGCGTGGCTTGTCAAGCATGTCATCCCAAGCAGACAGACACTGGATCCCCTTTGAATGACACCAGAAATTAAGCCAATTGTTAAAGCTGATCATCTTGTCACTATATTGTGGCATCATTCATGGTGAAGGAAGGATACTGCTCAGGGTCAGGGTCATACCTGCCTGGGCTAATTTTGTGGACTACTACTTCTTTCTACAACAGTGGAGCCATCCTCCCACTGAGCCTGGCCTAACCCCATTGTAGGAATGTTTCTTGTCTTGAGAATTCAACACCGTCATTTTTTTGTAGTCCTGGCACCAGTAGGCCTACCAGGATTGAGCAGTTTTTTTATTCTGGGACTTGTGCACCCAGGCATCTTTTTTTTAAATTTTTTAACCTACTTCTGTACATGATATATGATATATAAAATACAGTCTATATATCAATGTTTCCTTGGTGATATTTTGTAAAAACAGGGTACACTTCGTGAAGGTACTCACCAAGACTTGATGATGAATTCATTCCCAGCAATACTACTCTCCTGTTTTTGCTGATTTATCATCTCGCTCTTCAGACCCCAAATCTGCTTTTCAGGTATAGCTAGACTCATGTTAACTAAACATACTCTTTCACTTCTTCAAACAGGTTTTCCCTATCTCATACCCAGATTATCATAAACCTCAATAAGCCATAGGGTTTTACCTCTAATGTGTAAGTCACATACTACTGACCTACCAAAATAATCTCTTGTAACATTTAGGTTCATAGGTTAGTACTAGGCTAAGTGCCTTTGTGGGCCATTTTAAGTCTAGCCATTTACCCAACCCTGGACCTTGTGTTTGTAAGGTGAACACCTTAACCATTATGCCAACCTCTCATTAATAATTTAATATGTTTGTCAAAAGCACCACTACTGCTCTACAGGTATTCTTCCCAAAGCTCCATATAATGCTCTTCTTCCATAAACATTTGTTTTCTTTGTAGTTTTTTTAAGTATCAAATATCTAATACATGCATCACATCAAAATGTAATGTCATGCAAAAGTCATCCACAGTAAGTTAATGTACCTCATTAATAATGCTATTAACATTAACTGCTCCTAATGGATTATTACACCAGCCCACTTTTTCCACAGTTTTTAACTCCTTTCAATTTCCTTTTCCTAACTGTATTTCCTGGGGTTGTGCCTGCATCTTCTCCTTCTTCACATTTATGATTACTAAACTTGTCATACATGTTTGTGACTACAATATTATATTACATGCCATCTTCCCTTTCTACAGTTTCTTAAGGTAATGTGTCCTCAATAATAATGTAGTCTTCTTCGGTATCTAAATCAGGTTTTGATTCAGTTACATAATATGCATCTTCTATTATATTGCTAACATCTTCTTAATGTTTCTGCAAAGCATTGTCATTGTCAATTATCTGTGGATAAGCAAACCAAAGATGCCTCTCTTGAATGTATTTTCAATAAAAGTTTGCAGTTTTTGACATTGCGTCTATTTTAATCCTCTATTAAAAGGACATCAGATCCTCAAAAAAAGAATGTTGTAGGTTGGCCTTTGTAACTAATCTGCCTTCAAATACTATTTACAGTAATCATGCTTGAAACATAAATAAATATTCCATTTTAACATGCAGGTTTATACAGACTTCTCAAGTCCTGTTACATGACATTCTATCATCCAAAACCTTTTCTGTTTCAAATATATTGCAGTATTTGATAACAACATATTTTATGGTAATATCTTCATTATCTGAAGTTCTAAATTGCATTGCAGGTTTCTTGTTGTTGCTGCTGGGGGGGGGGGGTGTTGTACAAATGTATTCCTTGTAAAGGACAGTCCAACAAGGGAGAGCATGGTTGCTTTTTATCACAAAAAAGTAAGAAATGTTCAGCAATTTCAAATGGTCTGAATTAATTTTAAACAAAAGATTGTTTTCCAACATTGATTAAGGCCCTTACATCTTGCACCATAAAACCCAAAGATACAAGTGTATTCCACACAGTACTTGTCAAAACAGAGTGGATCCTTCTTATAATCTCACACAACCTGGCATTTTTATGTCTTTCAACCAAAAAAAAAAAAACCTTTGTACTCTTTGCCAGACAATGGTGCATGCACATTTCTATCATTTTTAGCTGGAGAAACACAGACCGATTCTTTACATTCTCCAGAGCTTCTGCATCCCCTGGTGATGGTGAAAATGTGTGACATTGCCAGTGGGTGGCAACATCTTTTCTACAGCAGTCAGTCACAGACAAAGTAGAAACAGTTTCCTGAATACCAGAATCACAACATTTCATTCGAAGAAACAACTTTTCCATTGCCAGGTACTTCCTCATCTAACATTTTTATTAAATCAGAATTATATAATCCACTTGTGGCAAGTTCAAACAAAGACTGTGGAAATCTATAGCATAATTATTTGCTTCTCCACAGATGCAGCACCAGTTACCTACATTTTCCCTCCTTCTCATCGTGTACCTACTCTATGGTCTGCCCACTGGAAAATAGTCAAAAAGAGTAGGGGTGCATTATTTAAAATACAAATAACCAGTGCAAAGGTAATGCAAATTCCAAAGGCTCTTGTTTCTATGACAGTGCTTTTTCCTTGCAGCTCACACTATAGTCACATTTTTCTTATAAAGATATTTTTAACAAATGACTACTGGTTGAATTCTAACCTTAATTAGTCATATTGTAAATAATAATATCATTTGCATTTATAATTGTAAATAACATACATATGTATCGTCTTTACTTTGTTACTGTACTATATGTCACTCTGTGTATTCATCAGTCTTTGCATAATTTTTTGTTTCTATCTTACACAATGGTGCCTGGGTCAAGGTTGAAATGGGTCAACTTGCCTGGTTATTAAACTAAAATGAATAAAAAAATACAATAAAATGCATTTCCTAAAACAGTCATGTCTATGCTCTTCTTGAAGATATCCTAAAATATATTTTTAGACTTCTATACTCTATTAAAGCACATTCCATTGTTTTCTCTATCTTGAAAATTGTACATAGTTTTTCATTTTGCTGTCCATATCTCATTTGTCCATGTTATAGGCAATTTGCCAAGATTAATCACAACAGAAAGCCACTTATTTCTTCTGCTTCTTGGAACCTGTCCTGCCTTTCTTTTATGAATACCTTTTCCTCCCTACTAAGTATTCCCAGGGCTGAACATAATATTTATATCAACATGTTCCCATCAGCCTTTGAACAGCTATTTTCAATCTCCATAACCTCATTTTATTATATATGTGTCCTTTTCTTTGCTTGCATTACCTTCTTTCTTTTTTCCCTATCTGAATACTAAACCACTGTATCTTATACTTATCCCACAAAATTTCTCATAGTATATCTCTTTTCCCTTGTTCCCCTTTCAACTGCATCAAGTAAAAATTTAAAGATGCCAAAAAATATAACACTGGATTGATTAACCCCAACCCATCCTATGATCTGATACAATATAATACCCTTCACCTAATTGGGTTCAGCGTTAAACCCCATATTACACCAAATATTCTCTGTACAAACTCTTTCTTTACAGGCAGAAAAGGCATATACTCCCCAAATAAAAATACAACTTCACTAACATATATGTATTCATCATGTATACCTTTTTAAACACGTTGAAAGCATTCCACATAACAGCACTGCTTCTGTCTTCCACTAAAATCTTTTCCCACTGCTTTGTTCTTAATTCCTGCTGCCCAAACTTCACACCCAACACACATCTTCTGATTGGTGAAATAAATCTCCTGTATTTTAGTCACACTCACAATTTTTTTTGCAAGATAGAAAGAGTTCTTCACGCCGTGCTAAAGTCCTGTGCCCTTAAGCAAAATATCCAAAACAAAACGAAAGTGACAGGACACTGCTGTAAGTCAATAGATATTTAATAAAACAAAAACCTTAAAACACAATCCTTGAGACACAGAGTAAGCGCTTTCGGGTTACACCCTTCATCAGACAACAAACATTAAATAGACACTATTTTTAAATTATGCAACAACCAATGAAATTCAATGATAAACACGCCTATTTAAAAGAGTAGGTTTTATAGGTATTACATCATTGAGCCCAGGGGGTCTGTGTGCCATTAATTCTATTATCCATTTTGTTTCAGCCAACGCTGTTTGCAATTTGATGCCCCCCCCCTTCTACTCAACCTAATATTTACAATAACTCTGAATATAAAACTGTGTGTGGGATGTTCTCGCACATGCCTAAATAAGGCATTACTAACATCCCCATTCCTAATACTACCTAGGTGTTGCAAAATTCTCACCTTAAACATGTTGCTTGTCATCCCTACATAAAAACTTGAACACTTTGTGCACTCAGCCAAATAGACCACATTATGGGTCCTACAGGTAGCCTTCCCTTTAAAAACAATAATTTTGCCTGTCACTGGATGTGCAAAGTTAACCTCCTTGTTTATGCTAGCACAGGCCTTACATGCTCCACAAGGGAGTGTTCCTGATATAACCTTGAAAGACCTGTCTATTTGCAAAGTCTTCTCTTTACATAAAAAATCTTTGAGATTTCTATTCCTTCTATACCGGAAGCCTGGTCTATTGTCTATAATACCTTTAAGGTTTGTATCGCTGGTGAGAATGTTCCAATTATTTCGTATAATATTGCAAATGTCACCAATGTTACTGCCATAAGTAAACATCACCCTAAGGTCTCCCTCTCTTGTATTACCCTGTCTATTCTCAGTGGATGTCCCTTCTTGATGTCTCTTTAACCAAGGTTTATATTTGGTCTGCCTATACACCTTACTCTCATCAATAACTTTCTTGACCATGCTCCTTCCATAACCTCTTTGTTCAAAATGCCCTGTAAGGTTGGACAATTCTTGCTCAAAGTACATGTCATCTGTACTTATTCTGGATACCCGACTCACTTGACCTCTAACAATGTTGGGAAACAAATAACGAGGGTGCATACTGTCAAATGATAACAGGGTGTTCTTCCAGCATTCTTTTTTGTAGAGGTTAGATGAAAAACCCTCCACATTGCATCTATTTATGAATGCATGTGAGAGGGATTTAGAAAAGTACTATACAGAAGGGCATTTTACAAAATATTTCAATTTGACTCAAGAGCAGACTAAAGCTCTGCACAATTTAGCTAACAATGATTCCTTAACCATAAAAATGGCAGATAAGGGTGGAGCAATCGTTGTAATGGATATGGATTGGTACAATAACAAAATAAAGTGAATGTTACAGGATGATACAGCATATGTAGAAATCAACCCTTTGCAGGTGAAATGTATTATTGACAAAGTGCACTTGAAGTTAAGGAATTTGAGGGACAATCTGATTATCACAGAAGAGGTGTATCAATTTTTATGGGTAGATAAACCAGTAATCCCCTTATTTAAAGCCCTGCCGAAATTGCACAAGTGTCTGCAAGACCCACCCCTTAGACCCATAGTATCGGGTAGGGGGTGGGTGACTGAGAATGTTTCCATATGGGTAGAATTTTTGCTCAAACCCTATGTTGAACAAATGAGTAATATTTTGGTAGATACTAGACACTTTTTACAGGTCTTGGGTGGAATTACTAAACCACAAGGTGTAGATAAGGTATTAATGATTACACTGGACATTAATAGCTTATTTACTGTCATCAATAATGACTATGGCATCTCCTCGATTGGGGAACTCTTGGCTGGTTTGGGGGCCATGAATAGTAGAATTGAGCTTATTAAGGCCTTGCTGACACTTGTTTTGGACAACAATGTCTTCTTAGGAGTCGGTTCCACGTATAGGTAAGCACAGGGGGTTGCCATGGGCACCCCCTGTGCCAATACCTATGCGAACCTGGTTCTTTCACAATGGGAAATTACCAACATTTTGAATAATGAAAGATGGAAGAAATACATCCTCATGTATACACGTTTCGTTGACGATATTTTTATTCTGTGGAATGGTGACCACCATTTGTTTGAAAGCTTTTTGTCCTATATACATTCAACTACCACATTTCTTAAATTTACGGCCAAAACTTCCTATAACAACATAGAATTCTTAGATGTCTGTGTAACACAAACACAGGAGGGTTTTTCATCTAACCTCTACAAAAAAGAATGCTGGAAGAACACCCTGTTATCATTTGACAGTATGCACCCTCGTTATTTGTTTCCCAACATTGTTAGAGGTCAAGTGAGTCGGGTATCCAGAATAAGTACAGATGACATGTACTTTGAGCAAGAATTGTCCAACCTTACAGGGCATTTTGAACAAAGAGGTTATGGAAGGAGCATGATCAAGAAAGTTATTGATGAGAGTAAGGTGTATAGGCAGACCAAATATAAACCTTGGTTAAAGAGACATCAAGAAGGGACATCCACTGAGAATAGACAGGGTAATACAAGAGAGGGAGACCTTAGGGTGATGTTTACTTATGGCAGTAACATTGGTGACATTTGCAATATTATACAAAATAATTGGAACATTCTCACCAGCGATACAAACCTTAAAGGTATTATAGACAATAGACCAGGCTTCCGGTATAGAAGGAATAGAAATCTCAAAGATTTTTTATGTAAAGAGAAGACTTTGCAAATAGACAGGTCTTTCAAGGTTACATCAGGAACACTCCCTTGTGGAGCATGTAAGGCCTGTGCTAGCATAAACAAGGAGGTTAACTTTGCACATCCAGTGACAGGCAAAATTATTGTTTTTAAAGGGAAGGCTACCTGTAGGACCCATAATATGGTCTATTTGGCTGAGTGCACAAAGTGTTCAAGTTTTTATGTAGGGATGACAAACAACATGTTTAAGGTGAGAATTTTGCAACACCTAGGTAGTATTAGGAATGGGGATGTTAGTAATGCCTTATTTAGGCATGTGCGAGAACATCCCACACACAGTTTTATATCCAGAGTTATTGTAAATATTAGGTTGAGTAGAAGGGGGGGGGACATCAAATTGCAAACAGCGTTGGCTGAAACAAAATGGATAATAGAATTAATGGCACACAGACCCCCTGGGCTCAATGATGTAATACCTATAAAACCTACTCTTTTAAATAGGCGTGTTTATCATTGAATTTCATTGGTTGTTGCATAATTTAAAAATAGTGTCTGTTTAATGTTTGTTGTCTGATGAAGGGTGTAACCCGAAAGCTCTTACTCTGTGTCTCAAGGATTGTGTTTTAAGGTTTTTGTTTTATTAAATATCTATTGACTTACAGCAGTGTCCTGTCACTTTCGTTTCGTTTTCGTTTCACAATTTTTTTTCTTTTATTTATTTAACTTTAATCCAACTCACTTAGATGAGTAGGGGGAGTTCCCTTGTGCCCTGGTCAAATTTCCCCTGGTCAGTAAACATATCACTTTGGGTCTCATTTGAAAAGAGGCTACTGGACTAGTGGGACTAACTGGTTAGTAAAGGGTAAATAAGACAACAGAAAATAAATAGCTGTCCTCTGCAGTTACAGCAATCATCATAACTAAATTCTGTTTCTTTGTGATTTTATATAGGCTTCTCAACTGTCCCTAGTTTAGAACAACATTCCTATTCTCAGGCCTGATTTACCCCTTCGCATGGTGTTCCTATTTTGGAGGTATGTCCCTATTTTCAGGCCTGATTTATCCCTTCACATGATGTTCCTATTTTGGAGGTATGTCCCTATTTTCAGGCCTGATTTACCCCTTCAAATGATGTTCCTATTTTGGAGGTATGTCCCTATTTTCAGGCCTGATATACCCCTTCACATGATGTTCCTATTTTGGAGGTATGTTCCTATTTTCAGGCTGATTTACCCCTTCACATGATGTTCTTATTTTGGAGGTATGTCCCTATTTTCAGGCCTGATTTACCCCTTCACATGATGTTCCTATTTTGGAGGTATGTCCCTATTTTCAGGCTTGATTTACTCTGTCACACAATTTTCTGAACCCTCCTCATCACATGAGCTTTTTGAAGCTGTCAGATACATAGAAAAAACAAACTACATAACCAACATACTAGTGGTACCACAAATTTAAATAAAGAGGACACACATATTAAGTTTTATTTTTTCAGAAATATAAATATAAAAAAATGATCTTTTATGGTAGAATATTGCAATATTGCAAATTACTGGATCTTCCTCATCATCATCCAGAACCATTTCCTGCTACCCTCCAAGCCACATTTCTGCCACTTGCACTTTCCAATATAGTGCCTCATAAAACCTCTGAAAAGTCCCCCTTATTTCTACACTGCTACTTACTACCTCACTCCTGCTTTCACCCTCATCACCCACACTTTCTGCATTTGGTCCTTAATCTTTCAGAATGAAATTTTAAGATCAGTTTCTCTCACAACACACCATCATGCTTTTGTTTCAGCCCATTTCCATCCTTGTTTCTACCAAACCTTTAACATGTACATTAAGGGCTATCTTTCCCATACTCCTGCCTTTCCCATCCCCTCCTCCATGTTAAAGATCTCTTAACCGACATTCTACATTACTCAAATTCATTATTATTATTTCTTCATTCTCCTCTTGTGGCCCCTTAACAACCCATTCCTTGTGCTATCACCATCCCTCTTCCACACTGTCTTATTATCCCATCCATTAGTTTGTGTCACATCTACTAACATTCCTCTGCATCCACCCACTTTCCTGCCTACCCCTCTAATATCCTGACTTCCATCTCCATCATTTCTATTTCTTCTCTACCTCCCCCCTGCCAATCCCATTAAAGCTTCACCAAAGCATGGTTTAAAAGATCTCTCTGCACCAAGACTTCCTTCCCAACTTTCCCCAATGCATCTCTCTCTATACAAGAATTCTACCCTACCTGTTATTTTACCATTTTTCATTTCTTTAAAATGTTGAAAACTTCTTCCAACCCTCATTTCTTCACCCACACATCATGAACTGGAATCTTCAACATACCTACCCATAAACACCTCTGACATCCTCCATGGAACTATATAGCACAGAATAGTCAGTCTCATTCTTGCTCTAATACTTTATTTGTCTTCCACCACCACACCATCCCCTTACCTCTTAAAGTCTCCTATCCTCTCTAGCCACTCCTAGAGAGTCTCGTTCCTTTCCATTTGACCCATAAATCATTACAAAAATCCCTAAAAAAGTAGTTTTCTACCTACACCCAGTCTTCTCTTTATCAAACATTTTTTGATGTTCACCATCCCTTTCACTAGAATTCTTGCATGTCTTTTCCCCTTACCCTTGCACAACTTAGCCCTAGCCACCTAAATTATTTCCATTTCAACTTCCACACCTTTCCCTTTCTTAGTTTTATCTCATGCATAAATGTTATTGCTAGCTCCTCTTTGACCAACTTCACCATGACCCTTTCCTATTTTAGTAAGTCATTAAGTACAGCAACATTGCAAGTATACAAACACATATCACCTCCACCTTCTCCTTTATACATCCTCCCACTGCTCCTCTGGAGATAGGCCCAATGGGCTTTTAGTTCAGGTCAGAGGTTCCTCTTAAATTTATTTTCTAGCAGAGTATGGTGCAGGCTGCTACAGGCCACATGACCCTTAACAGAAGCATAACTGTCTCAAACCAGCACCCCACCCCCTCAGCTCTTCAAATGTCTTTACTGTAATAACCTGATGGCTACATTTTAGCCATCATCTTACAACAGTGAGATACATGTCAATCCAACTAGCTAGCTCTTCTACCGAAAATAAAAAAAAAACACTTTACTGTAATGAGGCTAAGCTGACATCCATCAGCTTATTACACTGAGATCCACATCCCCTAGTTCTTTCACTGAAGAGCAAAAAATAAAAGCCTACTGTTCCTCCTACTGGCATACTATCCAGGTGGCCAGGTGCACAACACCCAGCCTCCCCCCACCCCAGCCATTCAAGACCTATTCTTGTGCCCTGCCTCCAACCTTCCTTATGCTCATAAAAAAAAAAATCATTTCTTCTTTAAACTGTAGCAACCTGCTTGCTACTAATGTAGCAGACAGTTGCTACAGCTTATACCCTGCCTGCACTGAGTGCAAATGGCACTCATGTTTTAGTGAAAAAAAAACTTGTTGTACTAAACTATAGCAAGCTGCTTGCTACAAATGTAGCAGCAGTTGCTACAGCTTAGATTTCACACTGAGCACTGCAGCACCCAGGTTTGACCATAAATGCAATACCAGCTTTTAAAACATATTGTAATAAAGAAAGATTTGGATGATGGATGTCTGATTGCATTTAGCCAACACTTTGTGCCCAAGGCAATTGCCCCTTTCACCCTGCTCTACCTACACATCTGACTCTGGCAGACATTGCTCCATCTGTTCGATTACTCCACCCCTTTCCTACCTGCTCCCCTCCTTACTACTTCCTTCACCCCTTAACCTACTCCCCATCAAACTTTAATCTAAATCACCCCTCTTCATTGTTTCATATCAGTCACCATTGTCAATAGTCCATTATCTAACAAAAAACACAAATCACTTTAATATATCCTTTGCCTATAAACCCAGTCCCCTGCCAGACATTACCACACGTAGATGCTGAGTGCTTACCCTCTCCTCACTAGCACTTAAACTTATAAGCCCTGCATCCATTCCATCAGTGTTCAGTATGTAGTGCTTAATCCACATTCTCCTCAGTTCCATATTCTCCCCCAGTATTCTACTTTGGCTATAAAAACACAGATGTATTATCCCTCTTCATAGTCATGTTGGCAATTATACCTTTCACTGCTCTATTAACACTTTCCCTGGGATTCTGAAAGGGTTACTGTAAATGGTAAGCCTTACCATGAGTAGCTGACCTTCACTGTAACCCTTTCCAGTTCAGACACTACCCTACCATACTGATTTTCCACAAATGGGAACATCAAAACAGTGGATGGTGCCACCAGCTCTTTTATGTGGTAATGAGCCAATCCGTTGGAAAGGCTAATATTAATTAACCATGTGATCTCCTCCTTAAATGCTTGTGGCTACTGGTTTATGCTGACAAGTGATGCAGAGAATTACTTGGCTTCATAAATTACCACAGTTGGCAGAAAAAAATTAACTTGGACAAAAGACCGCTGTCACACACTGAAGTCAATTAAAAATGCCACTGCGAATGTAAGTTCAGCAAACTTCAGGTGAGACATAGGGGTGGGGTAGTTAGAGAATGTGTGTGTGTGTGTGTGTGTGTGTGTGTGTGTGTGTGTGTGTGTGTGTGTGTGTGTGTGTGTGTGTGTGTGTGTGAGTGGGGGGATACCTATAAAACCAAAATCCAAAGCACAGCAAAAGAAGAAAAACCAACAGCAATAGCGTACTTATACTTTAATGCCCGCTTTCGTCACAAGACTTCCTCAGAATGCAAAAACATCACTACCAGCACACCATTAAATATCCATACTAATTATATGCAAGTTAATCATCAATTAAAAATAATTAACACACCTTTTTGTACATATTTATAAAAATACACTGTGTTATTAAATAAACAAAAACCTAGTGTTACTGTCTTTATCAACATGTAACTTCCTATATTTTAAAAAACATTTTACGTTAATAGCATCGTTTAATCCTGGAAACTTGTCTGAATTCAATTTAATTTGCCAAATAGTCTCACGTTGTTCCAGATAATTTCTGTAATCACCTGCTCTCAAATCAGAATGTACAATCTCTAAAACAGAAAATAAAAATTTTTTAAAAGAAGTGCAAACCACTGAATGTTTAAAAAGAGCATTGTTTTCGTCCCTGGTTTTAATACTGTAAAGATGCTCCCTTATCCTGGTTTTAAGGCATCTAGTCGTCATGCCAACATAAAAAGCCGAGCACCCTGAACACAAACTTTACAGTATTAAAACCAGGGACGAAAACAATGCTCTTTTTAAACATTCAGTGGTTTGCACTTTTTTTAAAAAATTTTTATTTTCTGTTTTAGAGATTGTACATTCTGATTTGAGAGCAGGTGATTACAGAAATTATCTGGAACAACGTGAGACTATTTGGCAAATTAAATTGAATTCAGACAAGTTTCCAGGATTAAACGATGCTATTAACGTAAAATGTTTTTTTAAAATATAGGAAGTTACATGTTGATAAAGACAGTAACACTAGGTTTTTGTTTATTTAATAACACAGTGTATTTTTATAAATATGTACAAAAAGGTGTAATTATTTTTAATTGATGATTAACTTGCATATAATTAGTATGGATATTTAATGGTGTGCTGGTAGTGATGTTTTTGCATTCTGAGGAAGTCTTGTGACGAAAGCGGGCATTAAAGTATAAGTACGCTATTGCTGTTGTTTTTTCTTCTTTTGCTGTGCTTTGGATTTTGGTTTTATTGGTTATTTGCGCTTTTACTTGTTTTTTTGGCTTTTTGAAGCAATGTCAAAAGCCGGTGATGAGGAACTAATGAACTTGTCGGTTCACCCTACACCGACATCAGAAAATGTAACAACTTATTAACTGCAACCTTACTGGATATACAGAGTTCCCTTAAGGTTTTGGTTTCGAGAGCTAATGGGAAGGAACGTGCTGATGTTGGACCTATTGGCATAAACGGCGCCAACTCTTCCAGTCCAGATTCATCGTTCCAGGAACTAGACACAGTTTTGGAAGTAACCGACAAACGCGAGAGGGATCATTGTCGCACTGCGGCGTCTTCTTCGCGAGGAAAACCACCATTGGGAACCGTTGCTGGATGCAGGACAGTGCAATTGTTCTTGAATGAAGTAAGAAACCCATTTTCCAATACAGGTAAATCATGCCAACCAGTCAATTCTGCTGAGATTAACAACAAACGCGGTCTCCTGTTAAGGTTGTTAAAAAGGTACCGCTCATTAGACTTGGAGAATTGTTATTTTAAGCGTTGCATTCAGTTGGGCATAGTCCCTAAAGGACTAAGATTTTTTAAATGCCCTAATGGAGTCACCGCTAATTTGCCTTTCTTCAAAATTTTAACTAATTTTTTTAACAACGCTGGCATTGATTTCTTGAAACTGCTTATTGACAACAATTCTGGGAAGATGAGCGATTTAAGGGACGAAATAGGCCTTGTTGAAAGTGAATTAAAAGACGCTTTGGGTGAAACTAACGGCTGCAAATTTTTTGAGGTTATTTATGAAGAGCTTGAGCAGCATACGGCTGAAGTTACCAGCCGTAAACAGCTTAAACTAGCTCGTGATGTTACATCTTATGACAACAACAGTGCGTACAGCAATTTTGCCATTAGAGGGAATACCTCTACTTTGAAAGGGAATTACACTCGTTCAGGTACTTTTAATGCTTGGGGTAAAAGAAATTATAACGCTGTTGTTTCTGGGTTCAGTGAACCAGCTCCTTTGAACGCTCAACAGGTGATTGTTCATGACAGTGACCGTGTTGAACTTCAGCGGGGAACTAATACTATCAGTTCTTTTCCTGAAAATGAATGCAATGACAATATATTAATTAACAATGGTGTTAGTGATGTCAATGTTGAGAAAACTGTGAACATTAATGACAAAGATAAAGATAACAGTGGAGACACTTTAAATGCTAATGAGTCAGTCAGACCCAAAGTTAGAACTGGGACAAATATTCCTGCTAATATTTCAACTGTTTCTTCTTCTTTTTTCAACAAGAAGAACAACCATCACAGCAGGAACACTGTTCTAACCAGGAGTCGGACCTTTCTAGGGTCAAATTCATCAGGGGACGAGACTTAGATGGAACATTAGACCAATTTAGCATTATTAACCTGACGGAACATTGTTTTTCTGATTGTGAAGTTAAGATATTAAAGTATGGTTTAAATTTTATTCCAACTTCTAGGGCTAATTTTAGCAACACCATCATTGACATAAAGAAATTCACTAGAAAATTAAATTTATTTTATTTAATGAATTTCTTGCCAGACAAAGAACATACTAACAGGGTTTTGATTAAACCTTCAGATTTTACTCCCCATTTGCATCATACTCTTAAGGTGTTCGAGGAACAATGCATACAGGATATTACTCGGGTTTTGAACGATAAATGTCATACTACTCACAATTTGAGTAGGGATGAAAGAATGGCCCTCCAGAATTTAAAATCACTTTGCAAGGATTTTAGGTTTATGAAAAGCGACAAGGGGGGCAATATAGTTATCATGGGCCAAGAGGCTTACAATAACAAAATGTTTGATATCATTAGTAACAGCGAGGAATATGAAAGTATTAGTCTTTATGATATTAAGCGCAGGATGCGTTTCATTCACTCTGAGTTATATGCACTGTTTATGACAGGGGACATTACTAGAGATATTTATGATTTTTGCATGGTTCAGGAGCCACGTATTGGGGTTATTTTTGGTATACCCAAAACACATAAGAACATTAGTGATCCTCCCCTCAGACCCATTGTTTCATCACCACACTCTGTTACTGAGGGGA
Source organism: Protopterus annectens (assembly GCF_019279795.1). Classification (NCBI taxonomy): domain Eukaryota; kingdom Metazoa; phylum Chordata; order Ceratodontiformes; family Protopteridae; genus Protopterus; species Protopterus annectens. Next base: position 1,232,352,597 of record NC_056728.1, read on the forward strand.
TATCCTTAGTAATTGATGCTGTATTGGGGCCTGTTTTGGCTAGTGAAAGTTCATTTATCAAAGATTCGTGGCATTTTTTAAGCAAATTTGGGGCATTTCTGCAGGAAGGTAGGTTTGATCCCATGAGACACATTATTTTTACTATTGATGTTGTCTCTTTATATACATGTATTCCGCACATTCTAGGGACTGACGCTGTTTGTGATTTTTTATTTAGGAAAAATCTTGGGTTCACTACAAATGCTATTTCCATTATTAGGTTATTCTTGGAAATCATTTTGGAAAATAATTTTTTCCTATTAGGACAATCTTATTACAGACAAAGAAAGGGGGTGGCCATGGGGTCTCCTGCTGCACCTGCTTTTGCTAATTTAGTCATGGCGTGGTGGGAGCTAGAAGTTATGCCTGTTTTAAACCAGAAGTTTGACATCAAGTTTTATTGTCGTTTTATCGACGACTTACTTTTTGTGATAGAAGGAGATTCCACCACTGTTGATTTTTTGGTTTCAGAAATTAATTCATCTTCTGACTATTTGAAATTCACTAAGGGATGTTCAGGTTTGCAGATTAATTTTCTGGATGTTTTTCTTTATTGGGACAAAACTGAATCAAGATTTCATAGTAGGATTTATCGCAAAGAGACTTTTACAAATGGATACCTACACCATCTTAGTAACCATCCTAAACATGTAGTTAAAAACATTCCTCGTGGTCAGTTTATAAGAGCTAGTCGCATGACTTCAAAATTTTGTGATTTAATTGATGGATTTAACACCATTATTACTCTATTTAGTCAGAGAGGTTATTGCATTACTGAACTAGTTAAGACAAAGGATGAGATCTTAAGTAGACGTTCTACTTCATTCAAAGCTTTGTTAGATTACCCTATTTTGATAAACATGATTGACAATAGGTTAGATAAAAGGAACGACATAAACAAACACATTATGTGCTCTTTGGATATGAGCTCTGATGGGGAGCAGATCAGACAAATTGTTATCAATAATTGGAGGATAATAAATGGCAACAATGACATACAAAAAATTCTGGGGAATCAACCATCATTTGTTTTTAGGAATCACAATAATTTGAAAAAAATTTTGGAATTTCGTGATTATAATCAAACTAATTTATGTACGAACAAAATTGGAATGCATTGTTGCCACACCTGCAATATGTGCAGATTCATTTCTGAGGGTCCTTATATTAAAATAGAGACCATTGATAGCACTTTTAAGGTTCCAGGTTATGTTGACTGTAATTCCAAAGGGGTTGTTTATATAAGTTTGTGTTCAGGGTGCTCGGCTTTTTATGTTGGCATGACGACTAGATGCCTTAAAACCAGGATAAGGGAGCATCTTTACAGTATTAAAACCAGGGACGAAAACAATGCTCTTTTTAAACATTCAGTGGTTTGCACTTCTTTTAAAAAATTTTTATTTTCTGTTTTAGAGATTGTACATTCTGATTTGAGAGCAGGTGATTACAGAAATTATCTGGAACAACGTGAGACTATTTGGCAAATTAAATTGAATTCAGACAAGTTTCCAGGATTAAACGATGCTATTAACGTAAAATGTTTTTTAAAATATAGGAAGTTACATGTTGATAAAGACAGTAACACTAGGTTTTTGTTTATTTAATAACACAGTGTATTTTTATAAATATGTACAAAAAGGTGTGTTAATTATTTTTAATTGATGATTAACTTGCATATAATTAGTATGGATATTTAATGGTGTGCTGGTAGTGATGTTTTTGCATTCTGAGGAAGTCTTGTGACGAAAGCGGGCATTAAAGTATAAGTACGCTATTGCTGTTGGTTTTTCTTCTTTTGCTGTGCTTTGGATTTTGGTTTTATTGGTTATTTGCGCTTTTACTTGGTTTTTTGGGGGGATACCTATACTAATATGATGCAAAGGCCTCCACAGGACATTACCACAAAAAAGGGCTGATAACAGCAGTAGAAAAAATGTGATTCAGAGACACAAATATGACATCAGATGACAATGTTGTCTTCCTCATTATGGCTAAAGCTATCTCTGAGTCACATTTTTCATGATCTTGTAAATTATCATATCTTTGATAAGCAATTTACATGCGCAAATATGATTTGTTTCTCAATACTAGGAATTGTCCTCCCTCAATGAATGGTTATATACATTATTATATCAATGTACAGTGTACCTGCCTCTTCCCATCTGATATCCATCTCCCCATACAATGGTTCATAGGTTACTATACAAGTACTAGGCTAGCTGCCCTCCTGGACCATATTAAACCTAGCCACTTTCCCTTTCTGTGCTCAAAATAACCTATCACATTTGGTTATAGATTGGCCTTACCTATCCCATGGCCGATAATTATATATTACCCCTAATGAGAATAACTAGGATCATACCATATATAATTTGAGGGGACCCACCCTAAAGCATTTAGGAGCTGCATCTGTCCGTTAGTAGTACAGGGGGTAGTCCTGAGGTAAATTTTCTGTTTCATAGATCTAAGTTGCGCTTGAAAATGAATAGAGATGAACTTTGTTTTATGTGGATGGTGAGTCTGTTCCACAGAAGAGATTCAGGTGATTCTTTCTGACATCATTCCAGCCACCCGTGTTAATGGAATAACAAAAAACAATACAGGTACCTATCCAATGTAATTAGAAAGAAATCATCACTCAGCCTGGTGAACATTATTCACTTTTGGGAAGATTTTGAAATCCAGAGAACTTAGTTTAGCATAGACAACCCACATCTTACTCATCAAGTAATCGCTGCTTGGGAAGCGCGATAACTAAGATGCATAGCGTTTTTTAGGCTTGTTTCAAGTAAGCTATGCAGACACTCAAAAAGTTCTCCCAAGTGCTTCTTGGCTAGCTCTAGAAGCCTGAAAAACGAACTGATCTAGAATCTTATACTTAACTAACTTGTACTTTTCTTTGTTCCTTAATAGTAATAAATCAGTCAGCACTTCACACTAACAAAACAAATATCCATGTGTAAATAAATTAATTTAGTTAATGAATACATAACTGAGGCACATAACAAAAATTCCCCTCCCAATAGCATAGTACTTTGATATACCCACTACATTAATGACTGCCTATTCATCTCCAAATCATCAAACGTTTTAGTCTTCATGGAGCAATAAACTCTGACATTGCCCCTTCTCATTAATAATGTGGTAAACAAGAACTGTTTCCCAATCACTTCAGTACAACAGCATACCATAATTCATCATAGCTCATATCCCCAGCCTCAACACGCCCTAGGTTAACGACTGTTGAAATAACAACATATAACTAATAACAGTTTCATTGATAACATATGGTATCATATATTTTGCTATCAACTTACCTGGTGATCTAATATCTCTCTGCCTTCATGTCCATTTCTGCCAAATTTCAGTAATCCTTCCAGTCATAATCTACCACACCTTCTCCCTCACGTCTTCTTTATCTAAGACACTTAATTTTCTCACAAGCAGTCACCCATTTCATGGAGGACAGAGAAAAAAACATGAAAAGCAGAATTTAATACAGCAAACACGAATACATATTCTCTTGTTCCCATCCACTGGGAGATTTACCAGCAAGCAGCTAACACGCTGTTCCATCTGTGTTTCTTCCCAACATGACTCTCACTTCAGCCAATGTTAAGTCAGCCTTCACTCCTGCATTATACACTTTTCCCTCCTTCTGTACCTGCCTCAACTCTATTCTCTTGCCCTCTCTCCACATTCACATTATCTGCTCTTGTTTGATCTTTGCTGTGACCAGACAGCTGATTAGAGACTAGGAGACTGACTATTGCTAATACTGGGCCTGGTGGTTCTGGTTGCAGTTTCTTGTGAGATGAAGGATGTTCTCCTGCAGCAACAATTAGAAATGTCAAGACCAACTACAGTGAGTCCTGAAATATAGAGACTGAATGGCTGAAAGAGCATACTTACATTTACTCAGCCCGAGATGCCACTTCTAGGAATATTCCCTTTTCTCCAAGGTATGGCGATCTCAAAGTTGGTATATATAAGTTTGGGAGGTGTGGATGGTTGCAGTTGGAGATTGCCCCCCTGAAAAAAAGAAGTCATAAACAGGCAAGCTATTTTTGAGATTCACACTTTTCCTGTGCTTTGATTTTTTTTTTGCTTGTCGGCACTTGGCATTTCAAGTGCCAACATTTCAAAAGAGAATCTTTTTCTGCCCCTGGCTGCCTGAATGGGCTGTTGTTTATCCACAGTTTTTCTTACTGATTTGCTGCATGTTGTTTCCTTGCTGAAGATCGACACCTTTGCTGTTTAGGCAAGTGTTTGATTAGTAAGAAGTTTAGATGTGTTGGCTGGCTCTTTATAGTGATGAGATGGGAGCTACTGACATTGCTGCATTGGCTGTGAACTGTGATGTACTGACATTGCTGCATTGGCTGTGAGCTGTGATGTACTGACATTGTTGTATTGACTGCCTCTTTATACTGTTGAGCTGTGATGTACTGACATTGCTTCATTGGTTGTGAGCTGTGGCATACTGCTATTGTTGCGCTGGCTGTCTCTTTATAGTGCTGTGCTGTGATATACAGACACTGCTGCATCAGCTGGTTATTTATAGTGCTGAGCTGTGGTGTACTCACATTGCTTCATTGGCTGTGAGCTGTGGTATACTCACATTGCTGCATTAGCTGTGAGCTGTGGTGTACTGACATTGCTGCATTGGCTGTGACCTGTGGTGTACTGAGAAAGCTGCATTGGCTGTGAGCTGTATTGTGCTGACATTACTGCATTGGCTGAGAGCTGTGGTGTACTGGCATCATTGAATTAGCTGTGAGCTGTGCTGTACTGATATTGCTGCATTGGCTGTGAGCTATGCTGTACTGACGTTGCTACATTGGCTCTGAGCTGTGGTGTATTGACATTGCTGCGTTGGTTGTTAGCTGTGGTGTTCTGATGTACTTGCATCACTGCATTGGCTGTGAGTTGTGCTTTACTGACATTGCTGCATTGGTTGTAAGGTGTAGTATATTGGCATTGCTGTGTTGGATATAAGCTGTGGTGTACTGACATTGCTGTGTTGGCTCTAAGCTGTGGTGTACTGACATTGCTGCATTGGCTGTGAACAGTGATGTACTGACATTGCTGCATTGGCTATGAGCTGTGTTGCACTGACTGTTGGCTGTGAGCAGTGCTGTGCTGTACTGACATTGCTGCATTGGTTGTGAGCTGCAATGTACTGACATTGCCTCATTGGCTCTGAGCTGTGGTGTATTGACATTGCTATGTTGGTTGTGAGCTGTGATGCACTGACATTGCTGCATTGGTTGTGAGCTGTGGTGTATTGACATGACTGCATTGGCTGTTAGCTGTGGTGTACTGACATCACTGTGTGGGCTCTGAGTTGTGCTGTACTGACATTGCTGCATTGGTTGTGAGCTGCGATGCACTGACATTGCCTCAATGGCTCTGAGCTGTGGTGTATTGACATTGCTACATTGGCTGTGAGCTGTGGTGTACTTACATTGCTGCATTGGGTGTGAGCTGTGATGTACTGACATGACTGCATTGGCTGTTATCTGTGGTGTACTGACATCACTGTGTTGGCTCTGAGTTGTGCTGTACTGACACTGCTGCATTGGCTGTGAGCTGTGCTGTACTGTCATGACTGCATTGGCTCTGAGCTGAGGTGTATTGACATTGCTGTGTTGGCTGTGGGCTGTGATGTACTGACATTGCTGTGTTGGCTGTAAGCTGTGGTGTACTGATATTGCTGCTTTGGCTGTGAGCCATGGTGTACTGACGTATCTGCATTGGCTGTGAGCTGTGATGTACTGACATTGCTGTGTTGGCTATGAGCTGTACTGACATTGCTGTATTGGCTATGAGCTGTGTTGCACTGACATTGTTCATTGGCTGTGAGCTATGCTGTACTGACATTGATGTGTTGGCTATGAGCTGTGCTATACTGACATTGCTGCATTGGCTGTGAGCTGTGCTGCACTGACATTCCTGCACTGGCTGTGAACTGTGCTGTACTGACATTGCTGAAGTCCTGCTACACAACTTGACTTATGTTGTATATTGCCATTATTTCACCTGGATTTACATCCACGTAGGTGTACTTTACTTGTCATACCATTCATACTCTTTGTTTAGAATCATGAGGGGTGACTGCTTTTCTGTACTGACATTGTTTTTCTTGATGTCCTTCAAAATAAAATTCAATCAAAAACTCCTGTCTGTTGACAAACCTATCAAATCTGCAGAGCATTGTCTGGACTCATACCATGTTGCTAAGGCCGGGAACTCCTTATTTCTATCCATCAGGTCATTGCCTTCCCTCCCATCCTCCAAAACCATTCAGAAAGACTTCCTAGCCAAAAACTGGCTCTATACTTGTTCAATACCAGGACAACCTACATCCCTAAACATGAACAACTACCTATTCATACCTTACACCTCCTTATTATCCCTTCTTCACTCACTTCCTTATTTCTATCAATTTCTTTCCCCTGGTTTTCTCTAATTATACCATAAGCCTCCTTTTCTATCACTTCTTATTGCAATTCCTGTTTTCATTACACTCACCTTTAATTTCTCTATAAATTGGCTAAAATGTTTCTAACTATTAAATCATTTTCATATAACTTGTATCAATTCATAACCAATGTTTTCATATTATGTTTAATTTGGTGCAATTATTTAAAATGTATATGTTTTCTCCCTGGGCCCCTGATGAAAATGAGCTTTTACCCAGTCAAACTTTCCCAGTAATCAAATATCAATAAATAAATAATCTCATGATCTGACTCACTTATTTAAACATGAAACTGCTGAGGGCTACTTCAGTTCTCCCTCACAGGTGGCTTGCCCACCTCAGGGGCACTATTAGTCTGACAATCCAAATATCTTACGTTTTACACCACTCCTATTCCTCCACAAAATGCACTTTGTCTCCGCCTTCTTCTCTCTCTACTTGTCCAGAAAAGCATATAGTCTCAAGCTGACCATGCATTCCTGAATCTTAATGGTTCTCTAACAAAGACTCAGAATGGAGGCTTAGTCTATGAATTCAGTCTCCTTCTGCATAGCTTGCTCCTCTACCTGTAGAAATCTAACATCTCTAAAAGGTGAGGATGTGAACCACAGACACAGAAATTCCTAAACAGATGTTTTGATAGAGCTAAATATCTGCAAATGTTCTGCTATGCTACATATTCTGTAATGTACATTATTGCTGTGATATGCTTCTTAGGTTATTATGTTTCAATGAGGTGGAGTTTGTTGAATTTCAGTTCTTTGTGTCTGGCCTGCAAAATGTGTCCCTCTTGTCTGGTACCATTTTGTCCTTCATCCCTGAGATGCAATAGCCATGGAATTGTCTAAAAAGAACTGGGCACTGCACAGGGTCTCCACAAGAAGTGTGAATATCAGCAACTCTTCTTCCAAAACAAAACACTTTTTCTTTCTAGAGTTATTTATTTATTTATTTGTGCCATTTCAGTCTTGTCGTTTTTACCAGAAACACTTCCCAATCTGCCTTTGGATGGTGTGCTGCTATGGAAAAAAAATGACCTGATTGGATACTTTGCCTCACCTGTATGCAGGAACATATACAGTATTATTTTTCAGCAAAACATTAACAATAAGCAGAAAGAGCCCTGTAAACACGTTTTATTTGCATGGCTCCAGGCGTCTAGCAGAGTCTTCAGAGAAGCAGATAAATATGCAAGTACTATTTCTGTAGTGAGTAGTCCTAGACACCTTCTTGTCTTGATTTTCCCATGTTCTGTACTTCTAAACTAACCTGCACTGTGATTTTATCTGTGTAGTTGTTCCACTCATTTGTTTGTTCTGCAGCTGCACATTACTCCATGGTAATCGCTGTTATATGGGTTTTATCCTACATATGTCCTTCCTGTCTTGGAGCCTTTATCTTATACAGATTGCTTTATGCCTGTCCTTAGTACTATGAGATATACCTCTGCAAATTTTCTGGTCCTGTTGATTTTTTGTGTCTTTTCATGAGACATCTTTGCCATATGTTGCCCTGTCTCAGTTGCATAGTGAAGTGCACATGTGCACATGTATGAATGTTCTGTTGAATGGTGCACCTGTTTTTATGACTATATTTTATTTTCCTGAGTGACATCTTACTGTCAGTTCAGCCATGTCACTTCCTTCAGTGAACGCCCTGCACTGCATGCTGTTTTACTATATGTAGTAAACATGGGCGTGTTCCTGAATTGTATCATGCATACATGCATGGTTATGCAGTGTCCAGTTGTGTTTCATGCCATAAAGTAAAGTATAAGCAGCTCATTTATATCTGGTCAGATATTAGTGCCGGAATGATAATGTGTAAGAAGAGTAATGCATTCACAATACAAAACTACCGTGAGTGTATATTCTTTATACACACACTTGTGCTGCAGAGATGGAAATAGTGATGCATTCGGGAGCACTGAGGACTTATGTTGTTGAAGCCTGTGGTATACCTGTGATATCTCATAGTCATTGTCAGCAGAATCTGCTCATTGCTGAATGCACCTGTTGCACTAATTTTAGCCTTTACAGATAAGTATCATTCATTATGGTCAGTGTGTCGTGTGGAACCAGATGTTCATTACACAGCTGAAAAAAGCTGCACGAGTCCTCCACCAGAAAGTACTAACCCACTAGCTCTGATATGGTCAAAAATGGCTTTGACCCAGGAAAACATTGCCTTGATTTAGCTGAGCATCCTGGACTTTGCATAATATTGTTCTGGCTCTGCCTCTGAAGCAGGTGTGACAAAAGAAATGGCGCCCTACCGTGTATATTGCTTTTTCTGCCTCTGTACTGCTGACCTCTGTGCTTAGCCCACATTCTTGTGTGATGTACTTATTCCCATTTGTAACAAACTGGATGGTACAAATGCTCTTTAAAAACCACCTGCTGCACTGCTGTGCATTTCCTATTGCCTAGATGAGTCACTTTTCTGGTTAGCAGTAGTGCTCATGTTTGCTTGTTTGCTCTTCTGAAAATTTTAGACAACCAGCTGCATGCACATTTGCATTGCATAACTTTACTATATAATGTAGCAAGGCACAGCTAAGAGCCCAAACTGTAAACTGATCTGCTGAATAAGCATATGTTGTGCCGGATCAGATCACATCACATGCACTAAGCACATGCTCTTTCATAATGTTTCCCCATGGCATGGAAGCAGCAAGAAGATGTAAAGGTAAGTCCCATGGAGAGAGTTAAAATTTAGTATCAGGCATGCGGAGATAGTGGGTACCATTACCTGTTCTGCCAGATGCACTTTTCAGAAAGATTTACAGTTTCTGTTTCCTTTATCACCATCATACAACTAATTTGCTGATCTTAACTCCCCCATTTTGCTCTGATCTTAACCACTATGCCTCTAATACAGACTCAAAATTCAGGAAAAATTAAATTAGCTGATTTCATTTTTTTTCTTTTATTATTAACATTTTGAAGGCTTTATGATACTATTTGCAAAAGCTTTGCTGTATGCCAAATAGAAGTATTCATTTTTTTGTTTTTTTTGTTTTTTGTTTCATTCTGGGACAGCAAGATTGAAAACTGTCTCAGTAATTATGAAAGATGTTAAGACTTCGGCTGTGACAGCAGTTCCACACAGCTGTTTCATATTCTTGCCGCCAGCTCAATTCAATCAGAGCAGCATATGAATACTTAGTAGCACTCAGAGTAGGCGTAATAACTGCTACTCCATCATCTCTAGCAAATAATTTCCATTTCAACATTCGCAGTCTCGTCACTCTTTGCAGCCTTGACTTTATTCGCAAAACATTTTTTCTGTACTACATTATTCAAAGGATAATTTACAGAATAACACGGGCACTGGAATCATCATAAAGGACTACACACTTTAAGGGGAAAGGGCTCATACACTACTCGGCTAAGAGACAAAATTTGTCAGCAAGTCGTCTTTGTTATACTGCATGTTGCACCTGTGGTTTGAACCTGAGTTTTCTAAATGAATGATATGGCAGACCCTGCTACACAAAGGACCAATTATAGTTTTCTCCGTTGAGCTACAGTGACATCAGTTACAATCTGCTTTATAAGCATGTGACATTCAGCAAGGCAGATTTCAAACTGAGTGGCAATGCAAACATAGAATGCAGTCATTTAAGGAAGTGCAAAGTAGAATGTCATTACCATGTTTTTTTTCATCAGATTTTTGCTACTTATATTTGCCAAAAAGTATATCAAACATACAGCAAAACATACTACATGCAACCATTTATTTTGTTTTATCTGTCTAGTCTTGATTCTATATCTTATATTTGAAGCTATCAGGAGGTTGCACAGATGCCTGTAAATTCCAAGTAATATAGCAGTCATGAAAAGGTAAGACCCTTTTACTGTGCGTGCCTGTATTTTTCCAAGTAAATTGTCTAAAATATGACAAAATACATTTTCTTGGTTACTGCATAGATCTCACTGACTCAGCTTGACCTAATAAGAGATGTTTTAATAATGAAAACAAATAATAATGGAAAAACATGCAGGCACTAGCAAGTCATAACAGACAAGCAATAAGCCTAAATTATTCTTAAGGTTATTTTGCTGTCTTATAGCAGTTCATTTTACTATCTTATTGCCATTTATATTACATTTGTACTGGTGTTTCCTACTTTGTACACTTCTGCCTTGCATATTTTCCCACTGAATTGTGATTGTGACAGTAGTGTGTACCTCACCTACATACCTTGCATTGTAATATCGTGTTACAGGTTTTGGCTCAACAATAAAATGTTTACATGTCATGGATATCCATCAGTGGTCATACTTCACAACTGTCCAATATATGATAGAAAAAAAAAACAATTTTATTTATTGAATAACAGGGCATCACAAAATTCCAAGTGGCCCCTTTATGTTATATATTCTTTTAACATTTTGATTTATACCAATTGGCATGTCACCTGTCAAGTCATCAGCCGATGTCTGCATACCAAATTGGTAAATAAAAATGGCTCAGGGTACAGAGAGGTGCAGCAAAACAAAACAAAACCAAATTAAAAGCAAAACTGCACCAAACTTACACAACCAAAAACGTTTATTAAATAAAACAAAACAAGAGCAAACGTAAGCGCTTTCACAGCAACAGTAGTAGTCGTGAAAACGCTTACGTTTGCTCTTGTTTTGTTTTATTTAATAAACGTTTTTGGTTGTGTAAGTTTGGTGCAGTTTTGCTTTTAATTTGGTTTTGATCTCTGCATACCCCCTGGGTCTACATGCAGTGAGAGATGAGCTCAGTAGTAAGAACAGGAATTTTTGTTTGACATTTTTAAAAAAAGACAGGAATCCTTAGATGAGTCACCAGATTGATTTTGTTGCTTAGAAAAATAGCAGTTATGTTTTTTTTTTTTTTTAACATTAGTACTCGAAACTCCAGTTACCAAACATTTAAATAGCATGAGACAGACAAAGTAAAGATGGTGAGAAATACCATCAGAGGAGGTATATTTTAATTAAATCATTCCTTCTGAACTGCCCCCAGTTTCAAAGAATGACCCAGTTTTGTCATAAATTTTTGGTCTGTTCCTTTTAAAAAATGATGGTTTTACTGGTAAACTACTGAGTACTGCAATCACTAAATAATGACAGACATTTCATTTGCAGACTCTATACACTTCAGAAAATGCATGCGTATGGAAAACCTGTTATTCTGGCAGGTTTCTAAGTATTTAAAAGCAATATTTAAAACCTGTTCCTGATTTGGGGCCTTTGTCCAGTATTCCTTTTTTGGCTTGGTCTGATTCATGAGCCAAGAGACACTAGTCATTCTTGGTTCAGCTTGGTCAGAATCAAGGTTTAATCTCTCTATGTTATTCAGCCTTCTCTTTGTCATACTCTTTATGACAATACCTGAAGTTATGCAAAAAACAACAGCTCTGACAATGATTAATACTGTTCCTCTCTAGAAGTAATTCAGTTGTGCTTTTTGCAAAATAAATAATGTTTGCTTCATCTGTCACAGCAAGTTTAGAATGAGAAAACTGACTTAGAAAATTCATTTCTTGCCAGAATAAGGAACTAGTTTACCTTTACTGTAAAAACTTTCCAGACTGAATGTTTATTATGTCCTTTCTTAGATTACTGTTGCAGTATTCCAAACTGTTGGGTTATCTTGCAAAATAACCTGGACATCCAGCCAGGTTACCAAAGCCAGCCCCCTCATAAAAATCACGGTCAAATAGCCCCCCCCCCCATATGCAGCTCCCCACTGCAGCCATTCCAGTGTCACATTACTTGGCTATTTCTCCCCATTTACCATAAACACTGTAATGCGCATACTGTTTTATGCTTTACGTCTGCAATGATTATTTGGATTCCATTTAAAACTTTTATTTAAAATGTTATAGCACAAACACTGCTAGACATAGGATCATAGGAAGTTACTAGACTAATGGCCCTAGTGCCCTTTTGAGCCTAGCCAAGTTCTACCCTTATTTCCATGACTAGCACCTAAAACCTGTGTCCAAAAGGGATACAAGTGGACTCCCCAAGGTGAATTTATGGTAGCCCATTCAATTGTCTGCTAAACAAAACAATGCAGTCTCACAATGAAAACAGAATTAGCATTAAAACTTCTCTGACCTTGAAACTCACACTCATTAAAACAGCATTGAAACCCACATTCAAAGAAGATGCATCTGGCCAGTGGTGGATAAAGTTTACCTTTGGGCTGTTTTCAAATCTTAGGCCCCTTGCACACATATTTAGGATCATGCAAACATACATGTGTCTTTGATTCACCTTCCTGATTCCATTAAATTATATTCCTTGTATAATACAGAACACTTGTTAGAACATGTGTTAAATATATTGTTTTGAACATTTGTCCAATAAGCAATGAAACAAAATGTATGAATATATAATGACAAAACTGCCCAATTCAGAACATTTCAATCATAAGTCTACTCAAATTTCTGTCATTACAATCCACCAATATCAGTAAATGTGCACAATCTCTGCAGAAGAAAAACTCATCTAAATAATCCCACATTAAAGAGATCTGTAACTAATGAAAAGGTTGCTGCTAGCAAACAACTTTATATTTCATTGTTTCATCTACAAATAAAGTTCCGGTTGCCCTTGAAGAATAAATTGCCTGTTACATTAAAAACAGTATAAGCTAGTAATACTGCAATAGGGAATGGATGGCTAACTAATAACAGGTTCATAGTTACTAGGTATCTCTTCCAAATGAAGACATTCTCAGGACTGCAGCACCCACACCCTTTAAAGTACAACACAATACAGTATCAACCATCCATCTACATACTGAGGAAATAGAACCCTCAGCCTTCTGCATCAAGAGCAAGTATACTACCTGTTGTGCTACTAACAATGCAAACAGACTTGGCATAAGCAGCACTAAACTTCTCTTCCCCTGAAGCTCTCAGCTCTTTGTAAATTCCACTTGACACTCAACTATATCTTTCAACTTTGCAACACAAGAAATCTGGAAAAAGCCAAAATTTATTGGGGGGAACAAAGGCCCAAAACCAGGGGCATATTTTAAACATTGCTTGTATAATCTTAGAAAGTTGCTAGAATAAAATATTTTGTGTTACCATGCATTTCCTGAAAGATAGGAAGACTGAAACTTAAACGGCTATCATTATTTAGTGAATTTAGTTCTCACTGAATTGCCAGAAAAAACACAATTTTAAGAGAAATGACCAAAAGTATGAGCCAAACATTCCAGACATTCTGTGAAAATCTGGACAGTTGAGAGCTATGGACTCAACTCTTTGAATCACAAGTGGTGGTATGAGTAGAGAATTCAGGCTCTTGTTTCTTGTACCTAAAGTACAGGGTTTCAGACTGAGTAACACTAACCAGTAGGTATACCTAAATGGGGCATTACATACCCCTTACTTAGCATAAATGATCAAATGCACCTAAACACACACACACACACACACACACACACAGACACACCTACCTTACTTAGCAAAAATGAACACATGTACACATCTTACTTAGCAGCAATATGAAATGATCGATCACACACACCCTCAGGTGCAGATGGACAGGAAGAACATCACGGGACCATTCTTAAAGAAGAACACCCCTTAAAAAACATTTTTTTAATTAAACTATTAAAGTAAATGTGACAGCCCCAAAAATGCTGCCCGGGGTAGACTGCCCCTATCACCCACCACCCCACCAGATACACCACTGGTCTGCTCTATATGGTCAGTGGTACTGTTGACTTTTTTTGGCTCACATAACTGCCCTGTTGAAGAAACTTCTTAGTTTTTCTATATTGCATTGCTGCTTGTTGCTCTACTAGATGTCAGCTAGGAGAGAAAAGTGCGATTGCAGTAGGCAGATTCCCTACAACAAGGATCTCCAATCCCAGTGCCTTTTCTGCTTAGGTGCAGAGCATGAATAGAGAAACTGTGCAATCTGTCATTTCTTTGTTTCAAAGACTTTAAGAACTCAACTTTCATCTCTCAATTAATACGTGGAAACTCAGCATCTTAAATGCCTCGCCCAAGCAAAGATGGCAGACCTATCCATCCCTGACATCCTGCATATTCAGAACAAAACATTTAAAAGGCCTAGGCCTGATATCATGACTGCCAAGTCAGACTTGGATATACCTGCAGGGGTTATGGAACCCAAGGCACACTTGCCCTCTACTCAGACTCCCACTGCAGTGACCCCACAAGAGTCTGGTATGGTGTCTGAGGTTAGGACATCTGAAATAAATTACGTTACCAATGATCATGAGAAGGGGAAACTCTGCTTAACCACTTCTGAAGGACCCAAAGGCATACTGGAGGTCCTCATTAGAGAGGAAATTCCAAGATCACTCATTGAAGTTCGTCAGGGGTCAGATTCTCTGCTTTTAGTCAAAGAGGACATTGCACCTGGGAAAAAGAAGCAATGAAAATGTGAATATGATTTGTTTTTATTTATATAAATGCATGGTTGCCTAAGTAGTAAGCAATAATTCAATAGTGATATTTATAATTAAAAAAAAAAAATGTTGCTGGATTTTTCACAAACCTTATGTAAGGCCATAGTGGCACTTTGGCCACCATCTTTTGCAGGACCTATTACTACCACTCCTTCTTCCACTCCCCAGAAGGGATACTTAGACACTTCTTCAAAGGATGAAGAGGATGAATCAAATGCAGGTGAGTACTCCTAGGCCTAGTCATCCCAGATCCATTTGCCAGGCAAGTGGCCTCAGATGCAGATTTCTTTTCTCCTGACTCCCCTGTTAAAGTAGTTTCATTTAGGGAAACTATTATTATGAAGAAGCATTTTAAATGAGAATCTAAGCAGATTTCTGATGTTCAGCAGAGTTACTATAACCTTATGGAAGTAGGCATCCCTGCTCCTGCTCCTGCTCCTGTACCTCCTCTTCTGGAGGCTTTCCTTGGTGCCTTTGCATCTCCTTCTACTGCACCAGACTCACAGCCACCATCTCCAAGAAGGCCTAATAGGTTACAAGAACACTGGGGCATCCCTTCTGTGATTTCCATGTCTACAAATAAGCCCTCTAAGTTATTACTTGCTGCCAGTGATCTCCCTTCTGAGAAAAAACAGCAGGGAATGGACAGATGGAATGAAAAATGTTGATATGCCCTCCACGCTGGCCTTTAGAGCTCATAATTATCAATCTCAGATTCCTAAGTAGTT
Source organism: Protopterus annectens (assembly GCF_019279795.1). Lineage (NCBI taxonomy): Eukaryota > Metazoa > Chordata > Ceratodontiformes > Protopteridae > Protopterus > Protopterus annectens. The sequence continues at coordinate 1,232,368,287 of NC_056728.1, forward strand.
ATTGTTTATTGTGGGCAATTTAAATAAAACATTGTCCTCCAGAGGGGAAACTACCAGTAAACAACTCACTTTATCTGTAGTAGCTCAGGCTTCCCAAGTAGCCAGGCACAGCATTAATTGCAGCAATGATGCAATAGAAGCTTCCTCCAGGCAGCTGCTACAGATTCTGCCATCAGGAGGTGTGCATGGTTACATTCTCAGCCCGTCCCAGAGGATAGTAAAGAAAAAAAAACTATATGACTCCCTTAAACAAGGTCATTTTGTTCCAGCCAAATACTGCCAATCTTTTCTGGAGTAAGTTAAAATTATTAAGGACTGTAAAGAGATCTTTATTACTTCTGTGAGAAGATAGTAAATGAATTATCTTGCAAAACCCACTTCCTTCACTCACAGGAATCTAGGCCCTCTCATATGGTCAAGAAAATACCTAGAAAAAGATTCCAGAACAAACCAGACAGGGGTTCTAGATCTGGGAGGCCTCCTTATTCAGATACGTCCACCTGACTACCATCTATTCGCCTCCTCACCACTCAGTCCTTCCTTGCCCCATGCAAAAGGCTCATTTGAGTCCTAAAAACTGGCTACTCATCAATTCAGACATATGGCCTCTTTCCATCATTCAAAATGGGTACAGAATGACATGGAAAGAACTACCTCCATTCATTGGCATCTCTCCTTCCTGGAGGTTGGGGATGACATAATTGGGGGATTGAGGGTAGGCATACTGGTTAAGGTGTTTACCTCACAGATGCAAGGTACATGGTTTGATTCTTACCTGTGGGTCAGGAAATTTGTCTAGGCTTAAAATGGCCCACTAGGGCAGACAACTAGTGCTAACCTCTGAACCTATGAACCAAAAATGAGGTACGGTTGCTCTATCCCATCAGTCAAACCTTGCTTGAGCAAGGCACAATAGAACTGATGCCTCCACAGTATATGGAAAATGGTTTTATTCCTGAATATGCCTTGGTCCAAGAAAGAGGACTGTAAACTGATTCTTGATCTCTCCTCCCTCAACACCTTTCTTGTCCCATCTTTCAAGATGCTGTCCCTACAAACTCTGCTTCCATTCATTCTCCTTCAGGACTACCTAGTGTCTCTTGTCCTCATGGATGCCTATCTCCACATTCCCATTCACCTGACTTACAGAAAATTTTTAAAGTTTTCTACTGGCTCATCACACTTTCAGTTCTCTGCTTTGCCTTCTGGACTCTCTACAGCCACCAGAGTCTTCACACTGTGTTTCACTTCAGCTTACTGTAAGACTCAGAGAAACCAGAAATTCCCTTACTTATACAGCCTGTTAATATAGGCTTCTTCTCAGCAGATACTCTTGCCTCATCTCAACTTCACACTGGCCCTTCTTCAGGGCATGAGTTTCACAATCAACATAAAAATGTCAGAAGTGAAATCAAACCAAGACCTTGTTTTCTTGGGGTGTAGACTAGACACCAAATTAATACAGGCCTTCCTTCCTCCACACAAAGTGCAAAGCCTAACCAGTTACTTCCTTTCTCTTCTTCCTCTTCAGTCCTGTACTGCAATGGGGTTAATCAGAGCACTGGGATTCATAGCAGCAACCATCCCCTTGATCTCGTTTGCCAGACTCCATATGAAGAAGTTACAGTGGTACCTGAAATTCACCTTGTCCCAACTTTCTTATTCCCTGGACACACTGGTTCCTCTTCTACACTACATGAAGAAGGAAATATTGTGGTCGATATCACAGGTAAACTTAAACTCCTGCCTTCATTTCAAGCTGCAGACACCACAGCAGGAGCTACACACAGATGCATCAGACAATGCATTCTGAACATGTATAAGCAACCTGAGAGTTCCGGTGTAATGGTCTACAAACCTAAGATCAGAGCACATCAATCTTATGGAGATGAGGGCACTAATACAGGCCCTGCAGATCTTCTTCCATTCTTCAAAAACAGGTCCCTTAAGAGTGTTCACAGACATCACAATGGCCATGTTATACATAAACAAGCAGGGGGCACCAGATCTTAACAGCTGTGCAGACTGGCTATTTTGGCATGGAAGCAGGCAACAAAATAAAAACAGTATCTCCAAGCCATTCACATTTCCTCACAGGACAATGCACTCACAGATTTTCTAAGCAGATCAAAGGAATATCCCCAGAAAAGGATGCTGAACAGGAGGATCTTCTTAGACATAGCCCCAAATGGGATGTGCCACAGATAGAACTCTTTGCCTCTATTGATGCAGTTACTTTGTTTTCTGTGCATATTTTCACCAAACATTTCAGAGCGGATGCCTTTTTTTAAATCCAAAGCCACTTTGCCAGGTCAGTCTTCTCTGCATTACTAGACACTTCTCCTATCTCCCTTCCAGCTACCTTTCACACCTCTTAAGCTTTTGGAATCACCCCAGTTTGCAATATTGCAAAAATGATCTAATGATGGCAGTAATACAGTTGTCTAACAATGTACCATAACCGCAGATGTCCTGCTGATCACTGTTGCAGTGTTCTTTCCCTCCCTACCATCCACCTTCTCTGATTCTTCCTTACTTTTTATCATGGACTCACTGACTTTCTACCTCTCCACTCTTGGCTGACCAATTTGTTTTGTCTCTCAGGCCTCTGCAGGCTTACTGGCTTTGAGACAGTGTGAGGATTTATGCTCATACATCCACTTATGTACACTTACAACTGCTGGCTTAGATCATACATCAGATGTATGGCTTTATGGAAGGTTTTGGCTTTGGTATCAAAGGTAGATGACCAGATTATTTGACAAGATGACCCAAAAATCTGTAACACTGCAACAGTGATCAGTAGGACATCTACTGTGATGGTAAGTTCTTACACAACTGTACTCTTTCTAATTTCATTATATGTTTATCACTGTATTTTTATTCATTTTCCTTCTGGTTTTCCCAGAAATATGTAGCTGTTATACTGTTTTGTGCACCATGCACAAGTAGGTTTATGTCTCTGTTAAGTTGTACACGTCAGAAATTAAGCTGGTCACCTTGTGCGAATGAGAGGAAAGAGTAACCAAACCTTGGTTTTCATTTTTAGAACTGCTGGTGGAGAGATTATTCCCACTCTTTCTCATGCATGTTCACAAGTGATAACCTGATTCACATCTCACTGGCCTGTGACAACCTAGTGAGGCAGGGGATCAGAGGCTACCATAGAAATGATAGATTTAGAAGTGGAACAAGACACTGATACTTTAGACCTCTCCTGTGGATCCTTGCCTTATAACTTTTGTGCTATTGCCTGGGATCTTTGGGCAGAACATCTGACTTATCCTTGCAGTGAGCCCCTTCTACTCAGGTGCTGAGGGAACCACCACTTACCCCCCATTGAAGAGTTCCTGGCAAATATTCAAGATCCAGACAGCTCCCAGGACAGTGCAGTACAGTATGTGCTGGATGTGGGCGCAACACCTTCTGAGACAACAAGTACGTCCAAGGAGGATCTTTCAGGTAGGCTTTGTTATCTGAACAGTTGAATACTGTTGTATACTAACATAGTTGAAATAAATGTTGATTCTGTGTCCTATGTCTTTTTTTTTGGTGGGGGGGTTTGAAGACTGCTACAGTTATAAACTTAGGTTGGAGATGTCAGCCATGTCCTTGTTGAAAGTAGAATTAATACACATATAAAGAAGTAAATGTATTACCCCCCTGTGTTACTATTAATTGTGATGATGTTGCCCTTACCTCTTGCTTAACTTCTCCCAGGACCGTCTGGAATACAGCGCAGTATGTCTCCTGCAGATGGTAAGCCAAATATTTTTATGTCAGTACTGCAGATCAGTTTAAAGAAATATTGTACTGTGTGATTTTGATCTCAGGCCTGTTGGGTGTATTTGCTGCACTGTCTGTAAAAGTGGCAGCACTGTTAGTTTGTTAGCCTATATTGCACTACAGTAGTACAAGTATTAATGTATTCTTGTGTTTCTTGCTTTTTATCACAGGTGATCATGACAGTGGGAGTGTGGGAACTATGCCACATGATGTCTGTGTATCAGCAGACTCTGATGATGATGGCAACCAAACTGAGGCAAAATCAGGGGGTGCAGAGGTTGAATCTGACACAGAGATTGACATACAGCCGTCCTCTACATGTCCATTCTACACAGCCAGTAGGCCTATGCCTATCCAGTCCACTGAGCCCACAGATATTGAACAAATGGATGACGAGGACATTGATCAAGGAAGTGTGGTTACTGTGGCTTCAGCACCTGTTGAGTGCGGCCATAACCAAAGTGTGGGTGAGGTGCCACACAGGAGGATTGATAGGGGTGCTCAGAGAGGGCCTACTGTCCCTCTTGCACTTGGTGCAGGTGTCACGTCCCGTTCCACTAAACAGATGTTTAGGACCATCATAGAGGCACAAGCACATTCCCATAGGTGCTCCAGAAGAGTGCTCAGGGTTGTGGATGTGGCACAGTCTGACATACACGACTGCCTCCACCATGTTTCCGATTCACTGGATCGGATGCATGACATGTTGTAACGAGGGATGTCTGTGATGGACCAAGGGGTGTCGTCCATGGAATGAGCAATGTCTGGGATGGGACATCTGCTGGGAGGGGAATAGGATCCTCATGGGCATAGGTCAGCCACATCATCTGCTGTCAGCCAACATGGCCATTCCAGATCACACTACCATAGTGGCAGTACTTCCACTGCTCTGTCAGTGAGTGTGCTGTCCACACCCAGATATGGCAGGGCATGGGGTCATGGGTGTCCCTGTGAAGGGAGTTCATTGAGCATACATCGGTTGCTACTATAATGGCCCTAGGTTCATAAGGTTCATAGGAGGTTACTAGGCTAATGGCGAGTCTATATCACGTAGTCAAACATTTACAATTTTGAATGACATATGCTCGAGACCATATATTCGAATTTGTAAATGTTCGAAATTGTGAATGGAAATCTACATAAGTGGAGGTTTCCATTCACTTCAATGTGGTGCAATCTCAAAGTTGGTATATTTAAGTAGTGGGGGATGTGGTGGGTGCAGGAGTGCTTGCTCCCCTGCATAAAACAAGTTTCACATGTTTCCGTTGCGTTTTTATTTTTTACAGATAGTCGATTTTCCGTAACTTTGGACATATGTGTTCAAACATATGTCAGTTGAAGTTATGGCACTTTGACTACATGATATAGACCCCTAATGGCCCTAGGACCTTTTCAAGCCTAGCCAGGTTGTACCATTGTTCATTTATAGGCCAAGATATGTAGTCCATATTTGTGAATCCATTATCAGCACTGGTTGCCCCTGTCCAAAACTGACATGGGTGAAACCCCTGGGGTAAATTTACGATTTCCCATCCAACTGTCTAAGTTACGCTTAAATACAGGAGCTCAGTTTCATATGAATTGGGAGTTTGTTCCATAGGAATGGCAATCTCTGGGAGACATATCTGTCTCTCCAGCATGTCCTGTTGATGCCGCAGGCTAGGTTAAGGTCCCTACAGCAAGTGAGTGTTGTCCCATTTGATTTGCAAAGGTGCAGCATTTCCATTAAGGCAGTGTTCAAGAAGGGTCTGTAGGCCAGGAAAAAGTCACTTCTCAGCAGTGTATACAATACAGAATACAGTGACAGGGCCTTCAGTCGTCCTTGTAGATCATGTGTTGAAGTCCCTGGATTTTCTTGATGAGAAACATCTTAGGATTCTCCAGCTGCTGCAGGTGTCTGGTGGGGTACATGCAAAAGGATGTATTGTACTGTTATTGGTCTGATGAGGGACGAGTGCACTGGATTGATAACATCTTTAGTCATGGATGCTATGCCCTTACTTATGAGGTGTGCAACGTAAAAGGCCTACCTTACTACTGTGGACATATGATGATCAAAGTTGAAGTCGCTATCAATCTGCATTACCAAATCTCTCACCATTGGGTTGGAACTTAGGGGGGTATTATTAATAGTGTAATTTGCAGGGACTTTTCCTTTGCCGAATGGGATAATAGTGCATATTTTTGGGTTAAGTTTAAGTCTGTGGCTTTTGCAACAATCATTTATGCATGTCAGTCCATTTTGTAGTATGTTGACATCGTTTGGGGTTTGAATGATTGCACAAAGTTTGCATTCGTCAGCGAACGGGGTGAGCCACAGGCCATCTGTCATTGTCTGAATTTCTGAAAAATATATTCCAAACAGTAGGAGGCCCAGCACAGACCCTTGTGGAACACCACTGGTAACAGTTCTGCTGGTGGATGTGGAATCCCGAACTACGACTGTATGCATTCTGTTGGTGAGACAGTTGGCTACCCATCTAATGGCATATGGGTTAATCTCCAGATGGGTGATTTTCTCAATGATGCCTGAGTGAAGAATTGTGTCAAAGCCCTTGACCAAGTCAAGATAGGCAATATGTACTGATTTGCCTTCATCCAGGGCTTTGATGACAGTCTTGAAGAATCCCACCAGGTTTAACAGGCATGATCTGCCCTTAATGAAGCCAAACTCCATCAGGTCTAGAGTTTGAAGGTCACCAATGTCCTTGTTGATAAGATCTAAGATTATTCTCTCCATGGCCTTACAGACAATGCTGGACAGGCTTATGTGTCTATATTTCTTTGGGTTGGTTGAGGGACCCCCTCTGTGCAAGGGGATTACTGTTGCTGTTTTCTACTCTGCCGGGACAAAACCACTACTTAGAATGGTTGAAGAGAGTAACAAGTGGTTCCACTAACTCTTGCTTTACACCATTTAGCAAGCAGTCTGGGATGTTATCCTGTCCCATAGAGGCTGTGTTTTTGACCTTGGCCAGTGCGGTTATGACCTGCTCTTTGGGGATAATAGGTAGAGAACTGGTGGCAGATATGCTTTAGGGTATAATTGGCAGAGACAGAGTTGTGAAATGTTTGCCAAACCTGTCTGCTAACAGGTTGGTGATGTCCTCAAGTTCAGTATGACTGGTACCATCCACTATGACTTCAATGCAAAGCTGGGCCTTCCCTTTTGCATTACAGACATAGTTAAAGAATGCCATGCGATTATCCTTAGATATGGATACTAATTTAGTTTTGTAATTAGCTTTCGAGGACTTTACAAGATGTCTAATTTGCTTGTTCAAGCTATGGATGGTTTTCTTCTGCTGAGACTGTTCCCTCTAACTCCTGGACATAAGTTTCGTTCTCTTGTTGTATAATCTGCTTATGCTAGATGGCCACCATGGTGGCTTGTTTTTTCCTCAGCAAGTTTTGATCCATTCTGGTACAGCTAAGACTATACGCTCATAAAGGTGTTTATATAGGGCATTTGTGCACACCTCCGTATAGGAGCCTTTACTGTCAGTATTGGCAGGAGGTTTGAAACTATTTATGCCATCACTTAGGAGGCTATAGTTTGCTTTGGAGAAACATTTCAACCTTTAGGATCCCGACGGGGGTCAGGTGTGATTGTTACATTGAACATGACTGATATATGGCCAGAAGTTACCAGGGAGGGTTTCACACATGGGGTGGTGCAGCAATCTCCTATGTTGGTGAGTACTAGGTCAAGGGCATTTGAGCCCCTTGTGGGGGTATAGACTAACGGTTCCAGGACATTTGTGCTTACAAAGTGCAGGAACCTTAAAGTCAGCATGTTTGAGCTCATATATGTATCCCAATTGATGGAAGGATAGTTAAAGTTACCCATGCCTAGGGTGTTTGGCTGTATTATGAGTGACTCAAGTAGGCCTAGGAATGCACTGTGTGGTTTTCATAGTTCATGTTGCTGGACTTGTACCTAACAATGATGTGGAGGGGGTCTTTCCTACAGTTAGTAACTCTAGGGAGTAGTACTACTTACCCAGTCGTAGCTATATTTGCCTTTTATGAAGATGGATATACCTCCTTCTTTGATTCCTTCATGTTCATTTTGTGGCCTGAACATGTGGAAGGTATTATAGCCTTTAATGGCCAGAGGACTCTCTGTGGCCCTAAACCATGCCCCTGTGAATATACAAACATCTTCCCAAGTAGGTAGTGCCTGCACTGAGTGAAGTTGTGACTCCTAGTATTAAGCAAAATACCCTTAAATTTGTCTTTTGAGGATATTTTTATGTCAGGAATTGTGTTCTTATGACATTGCCTAAAAACGCCACTATAGGGGAGGCAAGTATCTTTGCCAGTAAACAAAAGGCAAGAGGTGCCAGGTGAAGACCATCCCTGGCAAAGCAGCAAGGTCTGTCAGCCATAACATCCCAGGCCGACAAATACTGGATCCCCCTGGACTGACACCAGTAGCTAAGCCAATTGTTGAAGATGATAATTATTTTGTTTGTATTGAGGCATCATCCTGGGTGAAGGTAGAATGCTGCTTAGGGCTACGTATATACCTGTCTGGGACAGATAATCTGAGAGTTCATTCATATCTCGCTTCATATAGTCCAGTAAGGTATGTTTCAAATCATTAATTTCATGCAGTACACTAGAGGTGTAACTGTGCTTGTTGTTGAGAGACTTGAGTGCGTACATGACTTTGCAGATCTTGGCACCTGACAGGCAGCTGACCGTGACTTTCTCCTTGTACAACCTGGTGATGGCGTACATCTGTGTGTCTCACTATGGATTCATCAATGCCCAACACATTGGTTTTCAGGTGTTTTTCCTTAAGGCCTTAATGGATGAAACACTGATACATATGTTTTTATATGTAGTGGGTTCTGTTCAGACTGCAATGTGTGCAGAAGGTTTGCATTTGCAAGGTCTCTGCTCTTTTGGTAAGCTTCTAATGACTACCTCTGTATATGTACATTTATGTGTTGTGCACTTGGTTTGTTGAGGAGGTGAACTGTGTGTGCTGACAACCTGTTTGATATCTGGTTTGTTGCTACCTGAGAGAGAGAGATATTGAGAGAGAGAGAGAGAACAGTTATGCTAGATTCATTGTACCGTTGCGTCTCTCACATATTGCATTTGTAAGTTTTAGGAGTACATGGTGTGACAAACTGAAATGCTGACAGCCCAGCTAGCTGGAATTTTGTAAATAATTATATGTCACTTGAAAATATTAATATGGTTTATATGGAAACGTGACACTGCCAGCCCAGCTATCTGGAATTTTGTAAATAATCATATGTCATTTGTGAGTATTAATATGATCTATAGGCTTGTCTTACAAATGTAAGAAAACTATATGTTATGTGGATATTAAACTACTGCTGCAGAAGTGTGTGTTAAACTACATGTTATGTACTGAGCTTCAAGAATGTAACCACAGTTTACGCAGCGGAAAAAGAGCAGAAATGTGTATAGGTTCATAGGTTCATAGGTTGGTACTGGGCTATCTGCCCGAAGGCATATATTAGCCCAGCCACGTTGTGCGGTATTCACCGCCCCTTTAGTAGTTCCCTAGACCCTTGTACTAGCAGCTAGTACCCTTGGCCCCTATCTAGTAGTGCTGTTGGTGTGATCCCCGGTGTGAACTTTCTGTTACCCATCCACTTATCAAGGTTCCTCTTGAAGAGTGATAGTGAGGGGCTCTGTCTTATGTAGATCGGGACCCTGTTCCATAGTAAGGGAAGTCTCTGCGAAGGGAATCTATCCCTCCAGCATGTTCTATTCATTGTTGTGTTGAGGTTTATATCCCTAGAGCGTGTAGCTCGAGTAGATTTGGTTTTGCTAAGATGGAGCATGTTCAACAATTCTGGGTTGGACATGATTCTGTACATTAGACAGAGATCGCCTCTGAGAAAGCGGTATGCAACAGAGAACAGTCTTAGCTTTTTCAATCATGCTGCATAGAGCAACTGTTTAAGGCCAGTAATCCTCTTGGCTAGGTACCTTTGTGGTCTCTCCAGCTGCTGGAGATGTCTAGCCAGGTACATTCCAATTGGTGCATTGTACTTAATAATGGGTCTGATGAGGGAAGAGTAGAGGGGCACCATTACATCCTTAGATCTTGATCCTTTCATGATCAGACGGGTCACATAGAAGGATTTTCTAACCACTTTGGCAACATGGTTATCAAAGGAAAGCTGACTATCTACTTGGGTCCCTAGATCCCTCGTTTGTTCTTTAGATTTCAGGGGATTACCTCCTATGTTGTAGATTGCGATACTCTGTTTTTTCCAAAGGGGATTACTATGCATTTTTTTGCATTTAGCTTGAGACCATGGCTTTGACATCATGCATCAGTCTCATTTAGGCCCTTCTGGAGGATCTCCATGTCGGCCGGAGACTCTATTATAGCACCCAGTTTGCAGTCGTCCACAAACTTAGTCAACCACAGCCCTTCCGTGCTTGCCTGTACTTCTAAGAAGTATATGCCCAACAGGAGGGGCCCCAGGACAGAGCCCTGAGGCACACCACTTGTTACTGGTCTGGATTCAGACATAGAGCCTGCTACTCTTTCTTTATGGGATCTGTCTGAGAGCCAGTTTGTGATCCATCTTGTGACATAAGGGTTTATGCCCAGGCTGGTGAGCTTATCAATAATACCTGAATGGGGAATGGTGTCAAATACTTTAGCAAGGTCAAGGTAAGCCATGTGTACCTCCTTTCCCTTATCTACAGCCTGAGTAACTGTCTCAAAGAAATCCACCAGGTTCAGGAGGCATGATCTGCCCTTGACGAAGCCAAACTGTGTGGGGTCCAGCGACTGAAGGTTCCCAATCTCTCCATTTATGAGTTCCATAATGATTCGCTCCATAGCCTTACAGATCAGACTGGTCAGGCTTATTGTTCGGTAGTTCCCAGGGTCAGTTGTGGCCCCACCCTTGTGTAGCAGGACCACCATTGCCGTGCCCCATTCTATGGGCACATATCCTGTGGAGAGGCTGAGACTGAACAGGGTATTAAGATGCGGGATTAATTCCTTTTGGAGCTCGCATATGACACAGCCTGGGACACTATCTGGTCCCATGGAGGCAGTGTTTTTAGCTTTAGATAGAGCCTTGTTAACCAATGTATCAGTAATAATTGGACTTACATAATCCCCCAGAATGGTAATAGGCCATGTAGGTGGTGAGGGGTAAGAGAAATTTGCACTGAACCTGTCAGAAGGGCAATGTCAGAAGGGTCAGTGTATTTTGTTCCATTTTGTACTAGCTCAGAACAGACCTGAGCGTTGCCATTTAGGTTTTTGACATAGCCATAGAAGGCCTTATGGTTATCCTTGGCATCCTTGGCAACTTTCTTTTCAAAATTAGCTTTAGTTGACTTGATGAGGGCCCCCAATTTCTAACTAATGCTGATCAGGGATGATTTTTCTACTTGAATAAACTATATGCCTGTGCAAATGTGTGTTTTCATAGTAGAAGTTGGAACATAATAGTTAACTTGGAAACTGTGAGAAAATAAGTGAAGAGTTTTATGATTGTGTTTATCTCAGCAAGAAGACAGGATGTCTACAGCTAGAAGTTATTTCTATTGTCTGGAAACAGAAATAATTACAGGTTTCAAATGTAAAAGTGTTTAACTGTTTTATGACTTCTAGTTCTAGGCAAACTTTTGAGAGATATGTATTTTTCACAGAGAAATGTTAAATTCTGTTGGTATCTGCTAGCCTGGGAACTGAAGGCAAATGACAAATAGTGATGTCATCCAGTTGACCCAGCAGTAATGCGTTACTAATTTAGAGAAAGTCTGTGCATTTTGTATCTTGTCTTGGATCTAGAAACATCCACTGATCAGCACTTCTGCCTGTGTGTTGTCTATAAGTAAGACTTAGGGAAAAGTGATTTCTCTTAGAGATAGATAGGAATATAGTAAAGATTAGTTTAGATGTTTTCTGTATTCATTTGAGACTGTCCTGCAATGTTGTTTTAAAATATTTCCTGTGAATCTGAACTCTGTTGTTGCTGTGTTGAGTTATTGAGTATCATCTTGTACTTTTCTTTTTTATGATTAAATATATTTAAACCTTTTAATTGTGGCTGGTTTGCTTAGAGATGTTTAAGCTCCTAGAGTACTTGCACATGTATTTGGTGACACTGTATAGGCCACTTCTAAATAGCCTTAAAAGTCTTGGTCACGCTTACCATTTGAATAATAGTAACATTACACAGTAAGATTGGGTACCCTTTGGTAAGGGCCTTTATATTAGCTGATAAGAAGTGGTTGGTGGCAGTGATAACTATCATATACTCTGGGCAGAAGGGGGCATAGCTAGTAAACCTGTGCCAGACTTCCCTAGGAGTGTCTGTGTGTTTGTATATAAATCAAATCTCAAAGTGTGTGTGTGTGTGTGTGTGTGTGTGTGTGTGTGTGTGTGTGTGTGTGTGTGTGTGTGCGCGTGTGTGCGTGTGCATGCAAGTGTGCGTGCGTGTGCGTGTGTGTGTGTGTGTGTGTGTGTGTGTGTGTGTGTGTGTGTGTGTGTGTGTGTGTGTGTGTGTGTGTGTGTCAGCTACTTGGACTGGAACACAAAGCAGTGGCTGGACAGAGAGAGTGCTGGAGGTGTTGGCTTAATCACTCGGTTGAGATCTTAACCCTATAGCTGTGCCAGTGGGGAGTCTTATTGGGGATCTGGAGAGAGAGAGAGAGAGGGTGAAACCAGCCCCAGACTGACTGTGACCTCTGTGTGTTCTTAAGGGAAATTGTAGTTTACTGTGTGTGTACTTGTCATCCTCCCCAATGTGTACATCTCTCACTGCTGCTAGTGGTGAGGATTGAGGCTCCTTGATTACTGGGCCAGTGCAGGGGCATCCCACATGGTTGTCAGTGTGCATGAAGCAATAGAAGCATAGGAGTGTAAAAACACAAGTACCCTTATTAAGCATATTTACATGGTCATTGTTAGCAGAGCGATTTTGTGAACACCAACAATGGGGCCTGTCTATGAGGGACATAGGTGCCACCCCAGAGGTGACTTTACAATCACCCAACCAATAGTGAAGGTTGTGATTGAATATGGTCATTGAGGAGCACTGCTTCACATGCAGTGGGAGCCTATAACAGAGGAATGTGAGTTACTGGTAAATATATCTGTCGCCCCTGCATGTACTGTTTATATCACAGGCTAGTTTGAGATGCCTGTGTCAAGTTATTCCTGTCACATTTGATTTGCAGATGTCCAACATTTCCAGTAGGGCAGGGTCTGAGACTTCTCTGTAGGTCAGGCATAGGTCACCTCTCAGCAGCTTGCAGGATACTGAGTACAGTGACAGGTCTTGTAGTCGTTCCATCATGTATGCAATGTTTGGAGGACCTGCATACTCCCATTCACAAACTTCTATTTTTTCTCCAATTGCTGTCATTGTCTGGTGAGGTTCAGACAGAAGGGAGCCTCTTACTCAATTAGTGGTATGATAAGGGTGGAGTACAACAGAGCTATGCCCTCCCTGGTCGTGGACATGATGTCCATATGTATGAGGTGCACAATGCAGAATGTGTATCTCAACACTATGGACACATAGTGATGAAAGTGTAAATTGCTATGAACATGTGGTCACAAGTCTCACAACACTGTGTTTGAGCTGAGAGGGCTGCTATGTATATCACAATTTACAGGGGTACTTCATTACCAAAAGGGGCAATGAGGCATTGCTTGCTGTAAGGTTCAGTCTGTGAGTCTGGCACCAATCATTTGTTTCTGTCAGTCCCTTCTGTAATATGTTACCACCATTGAGGGAGTCTATATGACTGTATCCAATTAACAGTCATCTGCAAACATGGTAAACCAGAGGCCACCTACCATTGCCTGCACTTCAGGGAAGTAGTTACCACTCATTTGAGGTCCCAGCAGTGGAGTATTCCATTGGTAAGTGGCTAGTGGAGGGGTGCAGTCCCCAAGTTTGAGAGTGTGTGTTCTTTTGGTGAGACAGTTGGTTTATCCAACTAGTGCTGTATGGCTTAATTCCCAGAGGGGACATTTTCACTATGAGACATGAACAGGGGATATTGTCAAAGGCACTAGATAACTGAACACAGGTGGTATGTTCTGTTATCTGTCATCCAGGTCTTCAGGGTCAATATCAAAGAAGTCTGCGAGGTTCAGTAGGCAAGCTTTATCCTTGACAAACACAATGTGGGTCAACTCAAGTGTGTTAAAGGTCACCTATGTACTTGGGGATGGGTCCGTGCTGATCCCTTCCATAGCCTTGAAGATAAGGCTTGTTAGGCTTATGTGTCAGTAGCTGTAGTTCTGCATGTTAACAGATTGATGTGCATTACATATGACACAACATTTGATATTACTTTCTGTAGTGCAGGTGATATATGAGTGGAAAGAGTACTGAGACACCAGGGTTGCAGTGCTTGGGGGAGGGGGGATCACATGACTGTATTGCAAATATGTGACATAGTGCAAGATAGAACTTTCATGTTTTAATGTTTCCGCATGTAATGTCATGCCTTAAATAAGAAATGGGCATTAAACAGTGTAATCCTTAACAATATGGAGTTTTCCATTGCACAACGATTAGCAAAATGTATACACATGGGAGACGTACCTGTTTAAGCAAGCCACATTGGTAAAGTCTAACAGTTAGTACGGAGTCTATGAAACACACCTACTACTTAAGTGACTCTGTGGTAGCACATGTTAATGCACTGATATTTTCCTTTTTGGGACCAGATGGTACTGGGTTTGAAACCATCACTCTCTCTAACTCTCTTTTTTTTTTTTATTTTATTTTTTACTTTATGCCACTTAGCACAAACATGGGAAATGAAGAAAGATGAATGTTGGGTTTGGCTAGGCTTATCTTGCTTGTGTGAAGTGCGGCAATGTGAAAACTGGACAACTGGTCCACCCAAGAAGCAGACAGGACTCAGACAACCAATAATTGAAACTGGATCCATTCAATTAATACTATAGGACATGAGCAAAACAAGTAAGTGAAGTTGCACTGAGGTTAACAGCATGACCTTAAGACTTAATAGTTAAGATAGGGGATGTCATGTAACTAATCCTGTGGCAGCAGGTGTAAGTGTTGGGCTGGAATCCAGATCATCCTGGGTTTTAATACAGGGAGTGCAACCTTTGTTTTTTTGACTGTGGATATACTGTGTACTACGTTCTTGTAAGTATTGTTCTGCTATCTGGCTAGCATGGCCTTCATATCTGACTAATGCACTTACACAACTGCCTGTACATCAAATAACATTGAAATTGCATTGTTTGCCACTTTGTGCACCACTTGCCATTGCACAAACATATTCTTTAGCAGTGCCTACCACCGAGCACTGTGTTTGCATGATGGTAAGTGATGCACAGCATTTTCAAACAGTGTGCACACTCCCGGTAAATGTGATAACTGTAATTGGCAAGAAACCATCACTCTTCATTGCACTTGATCCATGGTAGACATGACAGGTGTTTGTGGAGAGGGTGTGAGGTTTAGAGCTAAGAGATGGAGTGTTCAGGAGTCCTAGATTTTTGTTGTAATCCTAGTGAAACACCAAGGTGCCAAGTTGCCGCAAGGGGGCTATTCTGGGTCCCAATATATGTCAGACACTTGTGATAGTTTGGTCTGGGCTACAACCAGTGCCACCAGTATCCCCTGCACTGGTAACCAATGTAGCATCACTACAGTGACCTCTGGAGGAGGAAGATGGGTACCCTCAATGCTTGGATCAAGGAATATAGGATGGAGGACATCCCATAGATGTGTAAGTATCAACTACAGAGTATACTTGTAAGGCTTAAAAGCTGAATATAGATAAGACTGATATTCATAATGCTATTCTGTTCTGTTTTTTCCACAGCTGCCATGGAAAGAGAGTGCAGTGTTAGGACCCATGGTGCTAGATTGGTGAGGATGAGGGAGACGTAGTATATATGCAGCAGAAGAGTAGTGTTGTTGTAGAATTAAAAGGCAAAGATAGCTTGTTTGGTATTTTATACAGTTGTATCAAATTGAGCATGCATAGCTCAACTGCAAAATTTTTTATTTTATTTATTTATTTATTTTACATTTGTTGACCGGGATAGTCCGACTGGATGCATGTCCATTTTCAGCGGAGGCCCGGGGAGAAAAAGCTCCACATTTACAGTAGGTTACAATCATATTAGACAGATTACATGATTTTTTTTTTTTTTTTTTTTTTTATTGAGACTTAATACAGAGAGGAGAAAAAAGAAAAAAAAAACATACACTAGTATATACAGTAACATAAAGTAACTCCTTATTTATGATCAAGTATGCATGCATTAATCTGTAACACAAAACAAGAGTACAATATTAGACTTTAGTTAGAAGTGGCGGGTTCAAATACACTTCCCAACTATACAATACTGTTAATTATTACATTATATGTAACTTAAAGGTTTAAAGTAAAAGCTCTATACCAGTGGCACACATACCCTGCTGTAAACTGTAATCTGTATAACTCAAACATCCATGTGTGCAATATACGCACATGTAAAGGAGTACTTGCTGCAATCTGTAGTGAAGTGTGCATCTGTTAGGAGTTGGTAGTCTTAAAAGGAATACTTATCTGTTAGACGGTGATAGTCCTAAGAGTTAAGGTTAATATAATAGAGTCAAATAATTGTATTAATGCATTGTTTGTTATATATGAAGGTACTAATCTTATCTCGTTTTTTTCTCTCACCCCATCCCTTATCTCTCTATCATTTTATTTTTTTCTTTGGTTGTTTTATATTTTTATGTATCATCAAAATCTGTAAATGTCATCCATGTGTACCACATCACAAAATCCTCCACAGCATAATGGGGTAGGCCTGCCTCACAGGATCCACCTGCCCTGACTCCACTGGCCCTGGCACCATTGCCCAGTACATCTGGGAGCCAATCTGGTTGCGCCACCTCTGCTGCCACTGCACTACCTGCCTCCTCAGGTAGTTCTGCCCCAGATGATAGTCCAGTGTTTCTCTCCAGGAGCAGTGGCAGAGGTGGTGAGTTTTCACACATGCTGAACTGACAGGGTGGTGCATAGGGTTGTGCGCTGCACTGTTTGGGCACTCCTATGCCAGATGGAGGGGCTGTTCACCCTCATTTTACATTGGAGCAGGAGTAGAAGCAGACATTGAGTGCTCCAGCCAGTGGTGGAGTGAAGTGACAAACAGTGATGACAGTCCAGTGGGTGAGGACTCAATTCTCACTGTCACTCAGCTTGACGACCATGGGTCCTAGATGTCCCCATCCTCACCCCATTCATGGTGTCCACTGACCTCTTGTGTCTATCACTATCCCTGTCTCTTGTCTTGCTTGTCTTGTCTGTCTGCAATTGCTTCCTCACCTACCCAACTTACCAGACTCAGACACACTTACATCCCTTTCCCAACATTCCCCCCCCCCCAAAAAATGGGCACCTGTCCCACATAAAAAAAAAAATCTTCCCATACATAACTCTCCATTTTGCACACATGTCTTCTTCACACTCCTGATTCAGTCCAACTGTCTATACAACATGATTGGGTTGTGGTCACCCCTCTCTCTGGTCCAAATTCAGCTAATATTTTGCAATATTATCAGTGGGAGGGTGGCCTAATGGTTAAGGTGTTTGCCTTACCAACACAAGGTGTGGGGTTTGAGTCTCACAAGGGATAATTGGCTAGGCTTAAAATGGCTTGCAAGGGCAATTAGCTTAGTACTAACCTATGAACCTATGTTTTTCTGTTTAAGAAATAGATAGCTATGGTTCTTTCCCCCCCTCCCTCCCATTCCTGTATTGCTTTCCATGTGTTCTTCCCCCTGCTTGCTCCCATTTCACCACTGTCCTATCCTCCCCATTCTTTTCTTTAATGCATTATTGTGCAATAGTAATGCAAAAGTAGTTAAAAGTATTAGATTCAGTTATATTCAAACCAAGTACCATCTGGCCTCAAAAAGGAAAGTATCACTTTATTAAGTGCACCTGCTATCACAGAGTCAGTTAAGTAGCAGGTGTATTCCAGGGACTGATTACTAACTGTCAAACTTTCTTCTTGCTCCTGCTTTTGAGCTACATGTTTTGTGAGTGTGACAGGTCCCTACTCCAGGCCAGCAATCAAGGAGACTCAATCCTCACCACTGACTCCAGTGAGGGATGGTCACAAAGAGCAAAGATGGATTCACACAGTATTTTCAGATGCAGCTCTCTGCATCAAGCACAATTTCCCTTAAGAGCACACAGGGAGCATGCCTCGGACCTGGGGCTGGACTCTCCTTCTTCTCCTTCTCTCTATAGACCCACACAAAACTCCACACTAACCACTTTGGAGCTCTGTGTCCTTGTTCCCAATAGCTGACACACACACTTGGATATCTGAGTTTCACACAGACATACACACCTGGGAAAAGCGAGAGCAGAGTTACTAGCTGTGTTCTTTTCTTCCCAGACTCTGAGGTAATTATGCTGCCACCAGTCAGCTAACCTAAGGCTCTTACAAAGGGTACCTAATTATACTGTGTAAAATTAATACTAATACAAATGGTAGAGTGTGACCAAAGCAGCAAGGCTTTCTGGAGCAGCCACAGTGTCACTAAAACAAGCATAAGTACTCTTAGGATTTTAAAAGTATTGTCTGAAGGACCAGCCACAATGAAAGGTATTAAAATATTTAATGATAAATAAAACAGAAAACAAGAGAATACTGAATACAATAAACAATAGAGTTTCAACCATAGAGATATAAAAATAATATAGATGGATAGTTTCTCAAAGATGCAGAAAACAGTACTTAACTATTCTCACTAAATGTCCCTGACTAACTAAAAAATTAATGTCCCCTGACTACTTACTAAAGCAAGGCAAGCTGATATATGCTGTGTCGTATCACAGCAAAAGCCAGCTAATGTCTCTGTCTGTGTGGATGTGTGAAATATATATATCCTGTCAGAAATCTTTCTGGCTGGTTCCAAAGTGCCACTGTGAGTTCCAAAGAAACCAGATGCTGGTTAGAGGATGACATCCCCTCTGGTCAGCTGACTCTGGTAAAATAAACGCATAGCTTTGCTAAGATCTGTGGCAGCATCTGAAAGCTATAACACAATTTCAAACTTTCCATCCCTCTAGGGTTCTCTGATAAACATACACATTTGATCAGTTAGGTTCATAGGTTAGCACTAAGCTAACTGCCCTTGTGAGCCATTTTAAGTCTAGACAATTATCCCTTGTGAGACTCAAACCCTGCACCTTGTGTTTGTAAAGCAAACATCTTAACCATTAAGCCACCCGCCCAACCCCCAAAAATAAGCTGACTGTTTTGGGACTTGAACTATAAATCCCTGCATGTAAAGCTGCAATTCTAACCACGACACCACCTAATATACATACATACATTCTTTCTGTCCACAAGGACTTACTGTTGATACATTTTAACACAAGAAACTTTACAGATATATGTTTAACTCAAACATCCGTACAAATTAGTGTGATTGTCAAATAACATAAACTTTTTTACAAAACTCCAGCTAGCTATGCTGGCATATGTGCACATGTGCTACCCTATTCTCGCTGGCACAGGAGACACTACCTCATAACATCACAGTGAGGAGATGAGTATCGTGCACCAATGCACACCAACAGTGAACAAGCAGCAAAATGCAGCAACACATCCTGTATAAACAATTCATGTCATTGCATTATCATTTTGTAATGAAAAGTGTTTTAAAGTATGACATACACCTGTATTTGAACTCTGTACCATCTGGACCAATTCATGTATCATAGTGAATCTCTCCCATCTGCAAATTAGGGCATACAGTACTAGATGGATAGCCAACTGGCTCAATGACAGAACACACACCCTCAAAGCTGGGGACTGCACCTCCACCACTAGCCCATTCACCAGTGGAATACCACAACGATCTGTGCTGGGCCCTCAATTGTTTGGAAAAGACTTGACTACAGCACAGGTAACAGTAGATGGCCTGTGGTTTACCAAGTTTGCAGATGACTTTTAACTGGATGCACTCATATAGAGTCCTCCAATGATGTTAACATATTACAATAGGGGCTGACACAGACTAATGATTGGTGACAAACTCACAGACTGAACTTTAAGCATACAATGATGCTTTGTCCCCTTTGTCAGTGAAGTACCCCTGCTAATTATGATATTCATTGCAGCCCCTCTAAGCTCAAACACAGTGTTGAGATTTGGGAACACATGTTGATAGCAATCTACACTTTCATCACTACATGCCCATAGCTGTGACACACACAATCTGCATTGTGCATAATATACTTATGGACATCACATCCAAGACCAAGGTAGACATACCTCTGATTTACTCTTTACTTATCACACCAATAATGGACTACAATGCTCACATCTCTCTGTAGCTCACTAGACACCTGCAGCAACTTGAGAGCGCACAAGTTTGTGTCTGGGAGACTCCCATGCCTCCAAACATGACATACATGGAAAGACTGACATACCTATCACTGTACTTGGTATCATGCAGCCTGCTGATAGGTGACCTATGACTGCCCTATAGAGCAGTTTCTTCTGGAAATGATGGACATCTGCAATTCAAGTGGAACAGCTATAATTTGCCCCAGGTTTCTCAACCTTGCCTGCGACATAAATAGAACATTCTTGGGAGACAGATATACCCCATAACAATTCACACTCCTCTTTAATAGACTCATACTGTATGTGAAGCAGTGCTCCTCAATGACCCTGTTCAAACGCAAAATTGACTTCTGGTTAGGTGATTGTAAAGTCACCTCTGGGCTGGCACCTATGTCTGTTATGGACAGCGCCACTTGGTGCTGCTCACAAACATGTTCTGCTAAAAATGACCATCCAACTATGCCCAAGGGTACTTGTCTTTTTACATAATTAGACTTCTAAACATGTTAGTGCCATTAGGCAAGTAGTATCATATGAACCTATGAAGCTATGTGCCTATGCAGGCTTCACAACCTGTTGTCCCCCACATGGCCTGCTGATGTCATCTACTATAAAATCACCTGCATTCTTGTATAAGTCAGACTTGTGCCATGCACTTCCATTAAGTACTGTGTTCTGTAATCCATATACTTAGATAAGTAGGGGTTCTGTTCTCTCTGCAGTCAGTTGTGTGTGTGTGTGTGTGTGTGTGTGTGTGTGTGTGTGTGTGTGTGTGTGTGTGTGTGTGTGTGTGTGTGTGTGTGTGTGTGTGTGTGTGTCTACCCAGCAGAGCAGACATGTGTATCCTACAATTACTTCTCCAATTACATAGATCACTAATATTTTGATACTTGCTCATGCCTACACATCCATTTCATACAGGCCTCCTAATTCTTGTCACCCACATTGCCTGTTGATATTATCTACTATAAGTTCACCTGCACTCTTGCATAAATCAGACTTTTGCTGTGGTGCTTGCATTAAGTACTGCATTCTGTAGTCCATGTATTTAGATAAGTAGGGGTTCTGTTCTCTGGGGTATGTGTGTGTGTCTACAGACGTGTGTATCCTACAATTACTTCTCCAGTTACATGGATTACCAGTATTTTGATACTTTCTCATGACTACACATCCATTTCATATAGGTCTCACAATTTCTTGTCTCCCACATGGCCTGCTGATGCCATCTACTATAACTTTGCCTGCACTCCTGTATAAATCAAATGTAAGCTATCAAGGTTGCGTTAAGTACTGTGTACTTGGGTAGGTAGGGGTTCTATTCACACTGCAGTTAACTGTGTGTGTGTGTGTGTGTGTGTGTGTGTGTGTGTGTGTGTGTGTGTGTGTGTGTGTGTGTGTGTGTGTGTAAGCTGTTGTTTGACAATACAGAGAGCATTTTACACACACATGTGGGATACTGTTATCTTCTCCTTAACAAACACTACTGATGTTATCAGCTATATCACATTTTTGGCTATGCGGTACTCCCACCAGGACAGGTTCAGAGACTGGCCTAGTGGCCAGGCAGAAGTCAACTCATCATATACAATACAGTTTACAGTGACATGGCTTTTAATCTATCCACATACATCATGGCATAGTGTGTAGGCCCTGTGTTATCTTGCTGAGAAAGCCCTGTGGTCTCTCCAGCTGCTACATGTCTGATGAGGTACATGTAAAAATGTGCAGCATACTCTCTTAGTGCTGTGGTGGTGGTGCTGCAGTAGCATTGTCGCCTCACAGTTAGACATTGCCTGTTCGATTCTCAGTTTGAGCATCTTCTGTGTAGTGACATGCGTGAATGGGCCTTCCTTCGTTGAAGGTTGTGCATTAAGCCCGGCAAGCCAGTACGTAAAAATCTACTGCCAATCATTAGTGGATCGGAGTTCTGTTGTGGCGACCCCTAACCAGGAAAAGCTGAAAGACACAAACAAACAAACTCTCTTAGTGCTGTAATGAGGTTTGACTACAGTGCTGTCATACAATCCTATGATCTCAATATGGTGGTCTGACTTATGATGTGCACAACAGAGGCTTTCAATAACAGTGTGGGCACTTGGTGATCAAAGTTCAGATTGGCTATCTAAATGTGTTCCCAGTGCTTGCATCACTGGGTTTCTGCATAGCAGGACTGCCAATGCTGTGATTAACATGGAACTCCACCTTTCAGATGAACAACATTACAAACATACATTTCTGCATTTGTTTGTACATTGTGTGCCTTTGTCACCATTCAGTTGTGAGTGTTAGCTCCTCCTGTACTATGTTATCACCATTGATGGACTCAATGATTGCATACAATATGCAAGAATTAGCAAACTTAGTAAGCCAAAGGCCATATACTTTAGCCTGAACTGTCAAGAAATGCAGTTCAAACAGTGAGGAGCCAAACACAGAACCTTGGGTTTTTCCAGTGGTTACAGCTCTACTGGTACAGATTGATTCACCAACTTTCACATGATGTGTTCTGTCAGTGAGCCAGTTATTTACCCATCAACTGACATAAGTTTTAATCCCCAGCTTGGGGGTTTCCTCAGTGATACCTGCATGTGTGATTGTGTCAAACCCTAGATCAGATCACAATAGGCAGTATGCACTGTCTTACCTTCATCCAGGCCTATCACATGGAATCCATGTGCTGTGACAACATCACCAATCATCTATGGCATGACCCAGCACATACACCTTCCTGATATGGTTGAATACACAGTTCAACACACCATCTAAATGGCCTATGTTCCCATACAGGGGTGTACATCAACATGCATCCACCTGAGTTGGGGGCAGCATCTGATGCATGCATGTATAGGGGCATCCTGACTCTCCTCAACTGTGATGTAGACCAATATGTCATCATGGACCTCCTCTACATGTACACTAGTAATATTCCAGGTGTGTGGAACAGACCTGTGTGGGTTGTTACTGCTACATCAGGTCCATTACATCTGATAGATGTCCTCAAAGAGTTCATCGAGGGAATGCATGATGACAACAGTATGATCTTGTGGAACTTGAACAGATCAAGGCATATGACAAAAATCCACACTGAGATATTCAATCAACACTGTCATATGTGGCCATGAACAGCTATATCACCAAATGGGTAAACGAGTGTATGACATACATGTCATCTCACCATGTTGAAATGTGTGACATGACATATATCTCAGGTGCAGAGATCAGGATGGTACATCAGGCATGCTGCAAGGTCCTTTCCTGCCCATTAGTTAAGTGATGGACATCACAGATGATATATATTTGCTGTGCCCAAACAGCTGCCTGAAGGACTACATCTTGTGGGCAATCATTGATTCCAACTGTGACATTAATATAATATAGACAATATCAACACATACCAGAGACTGCTGCAACAGCCATGACAACACCTGCATTGATGAGACACATGGAGGGATGTGTTGCATCAGGAAATAGACACAGCACCCAAGTATGATATGGATATCACACCCTATAATCATACCAGTAGGTATATGACCTGTGTCCTGGGGTAGACGGTAAGTGGTACATACACCAGCATGTGGTCATAGTGCTGACTACCCCTTGAATGTAACACATTCACATCAGAGGCCATAATAACTTCATGGTTCCCAGCCTTCATCACACCAATGACTGTTTACAATGCACCCTTTTTCATGTACCTCCCTGCACATCTTACAGTGATGTCTAACTGAAGTGTAGCACCTTTGTCACAGTGTGATGTTGCACAGCTTATTGCCCATACCTGGGTATTCTTTCTGGGAAATATACATCACTGCCTGATGATGCAGAACACTAAATAGGTTCATAGGTTCATAAGTATTTACTAGGCTAATGACCACATGGGCCTTTTTAACCCTATCCATACATCCCAAATCTCTGACAAGTTCTTATACCCTTGATAAGTGTACGCAGGGGGTTGGAAGATGAAACATTTACAAGCAGGGGCCTGGGAGATGCGCCATTTATAGGTTGCCTGTGTCCATTAGAGACAGAGGTTCCAAACCAGTGATAAATCTCCTGTTCCCCATCCAATTGTCCAAGTTGCACTTGCATTGGCTTAGGGAGGAACTCTGCTTCACATGATTGAGCAGCCTGATCCAGAGATGGGATAGTCCCTCGGATACATACCTGTCTTGCCAGCAGGTGCTATTTATATCACAGGCAAGGTTTAAGTCTTTAGAATGGGCAATTCTGGTGCTGTCTGCTTTGTGGATATGCATGAGGTCCATCAGAGTGGGGTCTTACAATGCCCTGTATGCCAGGCATAGCTGTCCTCTCAAAATCCAGTAGGAGACAGAATGCAGGGATAGGGCCTTGAGGTGGTCTACATAGGACATTTTACATACACCCTGTATTCTTTTAGTGAGAAACCACTGTGGACATTCCAATTGTTGGATATGCCTGGTTTAGTACATACCAAAGGGGCATTGTAATTAATGATAGGTCTAATGAATGCCAAATACACTGGAACAATGATTTCCTTGGACTTAGATGCAATACCTTTGTGTGTAAGTTGCACAACATAAGAATAATTTTCTCAGTACTGTAGACATGTGGTGGACAAAGGCTAGATTACTGTCTATGTGTGTTCCCAATTCCCTGACTACTGGGTCAACTCTAAGGGGTGTGTTGTCAATATAATAGTTAAGAAAGGGTGGATGACAAAAAGGATACTACTACTATTATGCACTTCTTAGCATTTAGTTTTAGTCCATGGCTCTGATACCAGTTGCTTGTCTATGTCAGCCCTTCCTAGAGAACATTTGTGTCAGTGTTTTGCAATCATCTGCCAATTTAGTCAGCCAGTGACCATTGCCATTGGCCTTGACTTCAGAGAAATAAATGCCAAAAAGGAGCGGTCCAAGGACTGATCCCTGAGGGACTCCACTTGTGACTAGCCTCTTTGTAGAGGTGGACTCCCCATTTCTAACTTCCTGGATCCTGTCTGTGAGTGATCTGCCTATCCAACAAGCAGCATATGGGTTTGTACCTTACTTCTTGAGTTTGTCAACAAGGTCTGAGTGGAATATTGTGTCAAATGCCTTGGTAATGTCAACATAGGCACTGTGAACCATTTTGCCCTCACCCATCACTTTGGTGATCTTTTCAAAGAAGTCCACCATTTTGAGTAGACATGATCTACCCTTGACAAAACCAAACTGGGTAGGGTCCAGTGTCTGAAGGCTTATCACTATATCACTATTGATCATTTCTATGATAATTCTTTCCATGCTTTACATATAAGACTAGTGAGACTTATGGTTCTGTAGTTTCCAGGGTCTGTAGATGGCCCACCTTTGTACAGATGGATGACTCCTGCTGTTCTCCATTCATGAGGCATGAAGCCTGTTTGGAAGCTACAGTTAAATAGCATCCTGATGGGTCATGTTTAATGCTATTTAGAAGTCATCCTGGGATATTGTCTGGGCCCATTGATGCAGTGCTCTTGGCCTTAGAGAATTGTTACACCATATGCATGTGTGCTACCTGTTATTTTCATGCACACACTACATACATAGGTGTTTGACAACATTAATGGCATGTATATCATTCATGACAGTGTGGATTGTGCCATAGATATATGCTATGCACACAAGGCAGCTAGCCCATATTGCCCATACTGTCACATACAGGTATAGCAGTGTACCTCCTAAAACCTCCTGCAGATATTATAGTACAAGGACAGTGTGCTTGGTTACCCTCATAGAGTGTGGATGTATCATAATAGTTGTCAAATGTGTGTGTGCAGGCTCATCTGTTATCACTCCACATCACATATGTTATCTCACAGGCATGGAATTAGTGGTAGTGTTATTATCATATTGTCCAAGTTTGTGGTTGGTTCTTGTAATGTTTGACATGAACCTTTACCTGTGGCCACCTTGCTGGAGACCTCTGCTGAGAGTATACTCATATTCAGCTATAACAGTTTGCACACCTCCCCAATATCACCCTACCCCAATTGTATGTCAGATCCCCAATAGATGCCCTCTACATAATTGATGTAGGGATGCTTATCTCACACACACACATCCTCCCTATTGCTATGTCAGCTTGTGTGAAAGTCACAGACAACAAATTTTCACTATACAGTCCATACTGTACCATATAGATACGTGCTTGGTGTTGCTGCTGCAACCATCTTCCATTGACATGCCCTCCCCTGCTATACATGTGGGAGTTTCACCTGTGTTCTTTCCCTGTGTTCATTCCTACAATTTATCTGTGTGTTCCTATTCAATACACACACTTCCCCTGAGTGATCACTTTAGATGTCATTCCCATGTCCTGTTACAAATCATTAACACAGCTTCAGTACAGTATGCCAGGAATGAGCTATCACAATACACTGAACTGTAGGTACACTGTCATGTACTGTGCTTGGACCATATACTTCACATTTATACCTCTCAACTGTCCAGATATTTCCTGTATGTCCATATGTTTTCCTTATCAGATATGTGGCTTTCTGCCATATCACTAGGATGATCTTTGGACTGATTTGATTCAAAAATACGTGTATTTGATTGCATACCTCTCAACTGTCCTGATCTCTGCAGAATGTGCAGTTTTTGTCTCATATTTATGATCCTTTCCTGGCAATAACTGACATGTCATTGCAGAGTGCACTCAGAAACTGTTAACTGACATTTGAGTTTCAAACTTCATGCTCTTCAGAAAGTTCATGCTAATGTACAACCTATATATTCTTCCTAAGTTTGGAAGTGTAATATTAAACATCTGTCCCTATTTCTGGTCCTTTGTCCCCCCATTTTTATGACTTTCTCCAAATTTCTCATTCTAAAACATTCCTGTGTGACATCTACCCCAAATATGTCTCTAGAGTATTACTGGTTATTTATCCTCTCATTAAGCTGGACACTATGCATATATGTTGCCCTATCAGAATGACAGCTATTTATAAAACCCTGGTGATCGTTGTGGCATCACTCACAAATCCATGCACTGCAGGTGCTCTCCTTTACATGGAATTGCTATCCGCATTCACATACACAAGGTTTTATAGCCAACAACACTGTTGCAAGCCACAAAACTTAACTGAGGCAAACAGTGCCTTGTTAATATGCATTGTGTGGTGGTGCGCACCATCATGCTAACACGTACACTCCATGTAGGCTGTGTGCAAAGCCTACACAGAGTTTATTGAATCCCCGGGTAGGTCCTACTGAAAGTAACAGTAGTTATGACAATAGCAGAACTTTTGATAAGCTATAGGTGGTGGAATACAACTCCAATTCTTTATGTATATAAAACATTATTAAAGGCAACTGGAGTATTTTTAAGGTACATGAGCATGTCTTGGAAAAAGTAGGACCAAAACCCAATTTTGTTTACAAAACAGGGACGAATTTCAAAAATATAATAGAAAACCCAGGATGTATGCAAGGTAATAGCAGGGGTACAAAAAGGTATGGAGCATGTTCCCAGTGCAATTTCATACTTACTGATTGCCAAATTGTTTTGGATAACGTTTATCAAAGGAACCTTTACCTTTCTTTGGGTAATTGTGACACTAAAGGTGTGGTATATATAGGCAAGTGCAATGGGTGTTGTGTTTTTTATATAAATAAAACTGAAAGAGACCTTTAAAAAAATAATTTACGAGCACCTGTATGACATTGGTAAGGGCAACACTAACAATGCCCTGTACAAACACTCAATGACATGCCAAAACTACACTGGTTTTAATGTTGAATTTTGGAAACTGTTCTATCTGACCCAAGGGGTGGGTCTTGGAAGAACAAACTCAAATACAGCGGGTTATTTTGGCAGTTAAGACTGGACACTACCACACATCCAGGTTTAAATTATCCCATTTCATTAGAACCAGTGTTAAAAATGAGGGTGACTAAGATATAACATATGACCATAGTAGTGGAACTTGGAGAAGTTTGTAGGGATTTATTTTTATTCACATTTATTCATTTCATATACCAGGAATTCTACCCCAGATTTGTGTGTATGTATTGATTTATTTATTTATTCATTACTTTTTGAGCATTAAGCTGCACGTAATGTTAGTGATTGATTATTTATGTTATATATGTATACTTGAAGGTCTCAATTTCAATGCCATTACAGATTATTAGTTTAGAATGCTTGGTAAATGATTTTCAAAATAGGATTTTTTAAATATTTTATGAGTTACTTAAATTGCTAGCCTTAGAGTTTTCATGTGGTATGTCATTGAACAGCTATGTAAAAGAGAAGGGTGGAACAATTTTTTATGTTCTGAAGATGTCCATGTTTATTTTTGTGGACGAAAGTGCATAACTTTACCATAACTTTACAATTAAAGTTCAAATGGCTTTTAGAATTACTGTGTCCATATGTGCTTCTTTTGTACCACTTCAATTTATTTCTTAGTAAGTTTTTTGTGGTATTTAATGGCTTTGCGGGGTTCAGGTATATATATATATATATATATATATATATATATATATACATTTATATATATATATATATATATATATATATATATATATATATATATATATATATATATATATATATATATATATATATATATATATATATATATATATATATATATATATATATATATATATATATATATATATATATATATATATATATATATATATATATATATACATATAGATATAGGTATAGATATATATATATATATATATATATATATATATATATATACATACACACACACACACACACACACACACACACACACATACATATATGTATATATATATATATATATATACATATATATATATATATATATATATATATATATATATATGGTCTACTTATATTAAGCTGACAGCCCATTTCACTGAAACCCATTTAGTTGACAGCTCATTTCATTGACAAAGTATTCAAGGCAAAACCTGGGTTTTGCCCTCCCCACTGTTGTGCGACTGTGGAGTTGTTATATATAGTTGGGTGGTGGGGCGCAGTCCCCACCTAGAATGTTTGTCAATGAAATGAGCTGTCAACAAATGGGTTTCAGTGAAATGGGCTGTCAGCTTAATAGAAGTAGACTATATATATATATATATATATATATATATATATATATATATATATATATATATATACATACACACACACACACACACACACACACACACACACACACACACACACACACACACACACACACACACACACACACACACACATACACACACACACATATATATGTATATAAAACTTCGCCAAATCATTTCATGCAGTCACCAGTAAATATTTCCATACCGGATCGGTCGAGGCCCGGGTTAACAACGACCGCCACCAGTACTGTTAGCCAACAGGGTGCTGCCGGAAATTGGGCTACTGTTGGCCAAAGGAGGAGAAGAGGAGGAGGAAGGCATGGCTGAAGGCAGGAAGAGAGGAAAAACGCTAGGACTGTGGTAGTGAGGGTCGGAACTTTGAATGCTGAATGTTGGCAGTATGACTGGTATAGGGAGAGCTAGCTGATATGATGGACAGAAGGAAGGTTGGTATATTGTGTGTGCAAGAGACCAGATGGAAGGGGAGTAAGGCTAGGTGTATCGGAGGTGGGTTCAAATTGTTTTATCATGGTGTGGATGGGAGGAGAAATGACGTAGGAGTTATTCTGAAGGAACAGTATGCTAAGAGTGTTTTGGAGGTGAAAAGAGTGTCGGATAGAGTGATGTTTATGAAGCTAGAAATTGATGGTGTAATGATGAATGTTGTTAGTGCATATGCTCCACAAGTTGGGTGTGCAATGGACGAGAAAGAAAACCTTTGGAGTGAATTGGATGAATTGGTGATGACTGTACCCAAGGGTGAGAGAGTGGTGATTGGAGCAGATTTCAATGGGCATGTTGGTGAAGGGGATGAGGAAGTGATGGGTAGGTATGGTGTTAAACAAAGGAATGCAGAAGGTCAGATGGTAGTGGATTTTGTGAAAAGGATGGACATGGCTGTGGTGAATACGTATTTTAACAAGAGGGAGGAGCATAGGGTGACATACAAGAGTGGAGGAAGATGCACACAGGTGGATTATATCTTATGTAGGAAGGTCAGTCTGAAGGAGATTGGAGACTGTAAAGTGGTGACCGGAGAAAGTGTAGTTAGGCAGCATAGGATGGTGGTTTGTAGGATGACGTTGGTGATCAAGAAGAGGAGGAGGAGTGTGAGGGCAGCACCAAGGATCAAATGGTGGAAATTGAAAAAGGGTAATTGTGAGGTGGAGTTCAGGGATGAGTTAAGACAGGCACTGGGTGGCAGTGAAGATTTACCAAATAGCTGGGTAACTACAGTAGAGCTAGTAAGGGAGACGGCTAGAAAGGTGCTTGGTATCACATCGGGACAGAGGAAGGATGACAAGGAGACATGGTGGTGGAATGAGGAAGTACAGGAGCATATGCAGGCAAAGAGGTTGGCAAAGAAGAAGTGGGATTGTCAGAGAGATGAAGAAAGTAGACAGGAGTATAAGGAGATGAGGTGCATGGCAAAGAGAGAGGTGGCGAAGGCTAAGGATAAGGCATGTGAAGAGTTGTATGAAAGGTTGGACACTAAGGAGGGAGAAAAGGACCTGTACCGATGGGCTAGACAGAGGGACTGAGCTAGGAAAGATGTGCAGCAGGTAAAGGTGATAAAGGATAATGTGGGAAACATACTCACAAGTGAGGAGAGTGTGTTGAGGAGATGGAAAGAGTACTTTAAGAGGTTGATGAATGAAGAGAATGAAAGGGATAGAAGGTTGGATGATGTAGGGATAGTGAATCATGAAGTGCAATGGATTAGCAAGGAGGAAGTAAGGATAGCTATGAAGAGGATGAAGAATGGAAAGACTGTTGCTCCAGATGACATACCTGTGGAAGCATGGAGGTGTTTAGGTGAAATGGCAGTGGAGTTTTTAACCAGATTGTTTAATGAAATCTTAGAAAGTGAGAGGATGCCTGAGTAATGGAGAAAAAGTGTTTTGGTACCGATTTTTAAGAATAAGGGTGATGTGCTGAGCTGTAGTAACTACAGAGGGATTAAACTGATCAGTCACAGCATGAAGTTATGGGAAAGAGTAGTGAAAGCTAGGTTAAGAAAGGACGTGATGATTAGTGATCAGCAGTATGGTTTCATGCTGGGAAAGAGCACTACAGATGTGATGTTTGCTCTGAGAGTGTTGATGGAGAAGTACAGATAATGTCAGAAGGAGCTGCATTCTGTTTTTGTAGACTTAGAGAAAGCATATGACATGGTGCCTAGAGAGGAGTTGTAGTATTGTATGAAGAAGTCAGGAGTGTCAGAGAAGTATGTAAGAGTGGTACAGGATATGTACAAGGGTAGTGTGACAGCGGTGAGGTCTGCAATGGGAGTGACAGATGCATTTAAGGTGGAGGTGGGGTTACATCAAGGATCAGCTCTGAGCCCTTTCTTATTTGCAATGGTGATGGACAGGTTGACAGACGAGATCAGACAGGAGTCCCCATGGACTATGATGTTTGCAGATGACATTATGATAAATAGTGAGAGTAGGGAACAGGTGGAGGAGACCCTGGGGAGATGAAGATATGCTCTAGAGAGAAGAGGAATGAAGGTCAGCAGGACTAAGACAGATTATATGTGTGTGAATCAGAAGGAGGATAGAGGAATGGTGAGGATGCAAGGAGTAGAGGTGGCGAAGGTGGATGAGTTTAAATACTTGGGGTCAATAGTTCAGAGTAACGGTGAGTGTGGAAGAGCGGTGAAGAAGAGAGTACAGGCAAGATGGAGTGTGTGGAGAAGAGTGTCAGGAGTGATTTGTGACAGACGAGTACCTGTAAGAGTGAAAGGGAAGGTCTACAAGAGAGTAGTGAGACCAGCTATGTTATATGGGTTGGAGACAGTGGCATTGACAAAAAGGCAGGAGTTTGAGCTGGATGTGGCAGAGTTAAAGATGTTAAGATTTGCACTGGGTGTGACGAGGTTGGACAGGATTAGGAATAAGTATATTAGAGGGTCAACCCAGGTTGGAAGGTTTGGAGATAAAGCCAGACAGGCAAGATTACATTGGTTTGGACATGTGCTGAGGAGGGATGCTGAGTATATTGGGAAAAAGATACTAAGGATGAAGCTACCAGGTAACAGGAAAAGAGGAAGGCCTAAGATAAGGTTTATGGATGTGGTAAGAGAGGACATGCAGGTGATTGGTGTGACAGAGCAAGATGCAGAGGACAGGAAGAAATGGAAACAGGTGATCCGCTTTGGTGACCCCTAACGGGAACAGCCGAAAGAAGATGATGATTGATATATATATATATATATATATATATATATATATATATATATATATATATATATATATATATAGATATATATATGTATATAGATATATATATATATATATATATATATATATATATATATATATATATATATATAGTTGCAGTTCATTTATTTGTTACACATATGAGCAATTAAGAGAACTGGAGTGCATGTTCATGAGACATGCCATTTGTGTGAACAGCAGATTGGGTGACTTGCTGTTGGTCAACCAAGGTAAGTGGATTTGTTGTTGGACTGGGAATATGTCCCAAGAGATGGGAATGTGTGCTCAGGATCTCAGAGTTTTCATGGAGGAGATAACTGCAGGACAAGCATGTGTGTGTGTGTGTGTGTGTGTGTGTGTGTGTGTGTGTGTGTGTGTGTGTGTGTGTGTTTATTCCTTTTTACAGTTTGTAAGCTTTTCCTCCCAGTGGAGGGCATCACACCCCCAGATAATTCTACCTTGAGAAAAAGTTTGAGGAGGTGTCAGAACATCGACAGATGTGCATGCACCATGCCTCATGATTTTCGAGGATGAGTGTTGCTCAATTGTGTGTGTTTGTATCCTCATCATGCATTTTTCTTCTCTGCTTTTCCTCCTGCTAGAAAAGACCGCCTCACTCTTAGCCATTCCTGCCTTGAGAAGATTTTCAAAGAGTCTCAAGTCCCTGATGTGCCTACACTGGCATTGCCATTTCGCGAGACTGACTTCAATGAGTTAGCACATTGACAAGCATGTTTTGTCAAAAGGGTCACTGACAGGATGGGACATGAGCTCAAAAAACTTTAGCTATAGAACTCCCTCTATGACATAGGAAAGCCACAACACCTGTCTACAGGAATTGGAATCTCTCAGAATTAAACCCAATATGATTTTCCTAGGTGATCTAAACATACCTTTAGAAATTTCTCTAAGACTAAAAATAAGAAGACTAATTCCAAGAATGATAGAGTCTTCATTACTGAAATAAACAAACAATGTATGAGCTTAATAAAATTCACTAAAGCAAAACGTGAGACTAAAACTAGCTACCCAAGCCAAAACCAATCACAAGGCCTTTTTAGTTATGTTAGTAATCTCAGAACCACAAAGATGCAATGCATCAAACTGATTGTGAACAATGATACCCATAGAAAGGCTGAAGATATAACAAACCTACTAGCTGATAAATTCAGCTCAAACTCTCTCCTCTTCTCCCCTCCGTCTATCCCACAATATATATCCTGGGATGGCTTGTGGAACTGGTTGTTGGGCTGCAACCCCCCATAAAAAAAGGAAAAGTAAAAAATGGAAATTTTATTTACTTTTTTCTATTACTCTGTAAAGTAACGTTTTATTATTCCCGTTACCGTTACCAATTTTGGAATGCGGCTCGTGTACAGAATTACAATATTTTCCGTGGTCCACAGAGAAAAAATAGACATTGGTTTATTTTGCTTGCCAGGCTGTTTCAAAACAGGCTGTCACTATGAATGCTGCTAAATG
The DNA here is from genome assembly GCF_019279795.1 of Protopterus annectens. Lineage (NCBI taxonomy): Eukaryota > Metazoa > Chordata > Ceratodontiformes > Protopteridae > Protopterus > Protopterus annectens. Next base: position 1,232,402,255 of record NC_056728.1, read on the forward strand.
TCAATAAGGCGATCATACTTTATTATAGGACTTCCTGCCTTCTGCAGGAGGCAGAAACATCATATGAAATTGACTCACTGGGCTACTGTGTAAAGCAGGAAGGAGCCATTTCTATTGTCTCAATTGGCTCAGACTACCTCTGGTGACTGGTTCAAAGTGATGTAGCCTGAGGACTAAAAGTGAAAGACCAGTATAATGGACTGCTACCAAACTACGAGATAAGAATAATTTTTTTTATATAATTTACTATTCATATACATGACACAATTAGAATGTAGGAAGGGAAGTAAGTCTTTTATTATAACTTTGTTGGGCGGATTCACGAAGGCTTACACGGAGTTTAAGAGTAGTGTAAGCCTCCCAATCCAGGAACAGCCCAAACCTCCGTGTAAGAGACAGCTAAAACGTCTCTTACACAGACTGGGCGTGGAAATGCTCAATACCTCATTTGCAGCTCAAAGATATGCAAATGAGGTATTTGAGCGATCCAGGAAGCCCAAACCAGTCCGTGTAACGGACGTTTTAGCTGCAGAAATGTACTCAACTGACAACTGAGTACATTTCTGCAAAATTGACAACGGAGCTATGTCAGCTCCAAATAAAGTGTGCATATGTGTCATCTAGCATGCCAATGGCCAAATATGTGGCCATTGGCATTAAAAAGTGATGCAAAATTATTTAAAATAACTTTTTTGATGGATTTTGATGTTTAACTGCAGCGCACACCCGCGCAAACGGGGTGTGCTGCTTAAAAGTGAAAACCGAAGCTTATAAGCTCACAATTGTGGGTTTTATGTATTACATGGAATGACAATGCAGGGACTAGCAGACCAAAAACAATATGGCCACCGTGTAGTGGTTGCCAAGGGGGGGAAGCTCAGTGTAAGAGATGTAAGTAAGCATTACTAGGCAATCCTATGTAAATGAGGGTTACAATACTGAATCACACTGCCACATAGGTAATGAGCACTTTCCGAGTAGTGTAAGAGTTACAGAAGGGGGAGGAATAGAGTAAGAGGTAGGTGACATCACGGGGGGGAATGATAGAAATAAATGTATCACATTGGAGGGCAGTGTAACGTGACAGATGACAGACAGACATCAGGGAGAGAGGTGTGTCCCAACAGAACACTAGGAAAGTCGAGAAATAGAGGGTGCACACTATCCCTACACTCAAACTTTCTTGATATACGTGCATGCGCGCGTGTGCGCACGTGTAAGGCAGGTTCAGCATGTGGGAGCGTGTTGCAAACCGTTTACAACGGTTTGAGCGGGCGTGCACGTGTGTAAGTCAATGTGCATGCGTTTTACCATGGATCAGCCAAGTCCAAACCGTGAAAGGATGTGTGCGCACGTTTAAGTCACTGTGAGCGTGCTTACGCTGGTGTGCACATTGCTCCCCTTGAGGAAACAGAGAGGAAAAAGGAAAGAACCAGATTACAAGGAAGCTGCCAGAGGATACTGCTGGAGTTAATTGGTGGTAACAATTAGAAGCAGGCAATTACACAGGCAGACTAGAAGCCCAACCCAGCACTTAAAACACTGCAAACTGCAGTGCAGGGTGTTTCTCTCAAGAGATACTGCAAGAAAGGAGTAAGCTATCAGAATTGAAAACTGAAAAAGCTGAACTCAGAGCAGAAATGCTAGGGGCTGCCATAGCTGTTATAATCAGGCATAGGCGAATTGCTGAGGGTGGTGACAATGCAGATGCTGACAGACAACCCAGAGTGAGGAGAAAAAGAAGAGTATACAGGCCCAGGGTCACCTACCATGGGTTACATGAGCTGGAGATAGTAGAGCGCTACAGAGTGGACAGAGACCTTCTGCAGCAAATTATTGAGCTGTGCAGGCCACATCTCACACACAGAACCAACAGAGGGGAACCCATCCCAGTGGAAACCAAGGTATGTGTTGGCCTAAGAATACTAGCAACAGGTACCTTCCAGAGACCAACTGGTGATATGATGGGGATATCACAGGCATCAGCCTCCAGGGTACTGCACCAGTTCCTGGATGCCATGTCAGCACATGTCGGTGATCATGTATATTTCCCCAATGCCCGTGAGGTATTGGCCAGCAATATGCGTCTCTTCCAGCAAATAGCGGGATACCCTGAGGTACTGGGTGCAATAGACTGCACGCACATACGCATCAAAGCACCAGCCGGTGAGCGGGGTAGAGCCTATATTAACCGCAAGGGATTCCCCTCCATCAACTGCCAGGTCGTGTGTGATGCCCAGGGCATAATAATGAATGTGTGTGCTGGCTGCCCTGGGAGCTACCACGATTCCCACATCTGGCATCTGACGCAGCTGTACCAATCATTTGCCAGTGTGGACTTCCCACACGGACACCTAGTGGGGGATGCAGGTTATGCACTTGAGCCGTGGCTGATGACACCCATCAGAAATGCACACACACACCTGAACAGGAACGCCATAATGAGGCACACGCACAAACACGTAATGTCATAGAGCATGTGTTTGGGCTGCTCAAGTCACGGTTCCGGTGTCTGGACACATCTAGTGGAGCCTTGCAGTACACACCAACTACATGTACCCAAATGATCATGATATGTGCTATGCTACATAATATGATCCTGCGGAAACAGCTGCAGCAGGACCAGCATAGGGCTAGGCCAAACATACCCCCACCATTGCCAAGGCCACCACAGGCAGAGGGTGACTCAGAGGAGGAACAACCTGACCTTGCCCCAGTAGGCAGAAGGAGGTGTGCCCAGTATGCCCTGGCCTTGGCAAAGAGGCAATGCATAGCACATACACTGGCTCAGTAGGAACACTGGGACTGATACCCCCTCTGACTCACTCATATAGTAACAGGGATGCCTAACATGACACAACCTGCTTCCAAACATGTACAGGGAGTGTAGTATGTGCATCCGATAGAGGCAGCCCTGCAGCACCACCTGAGGCATGAATGCCATGTGTTAAGTAATGTAGCACCATGTACCATATGCACACCTGAGGACCCTGACTAACATCCACCCTCACCAATCATGAACCACAAAAACACAAACCCACCTTCATAGGTACCACAAGGGATAGGAACCTAGATGTAATGCTACCCAATGCCAGAAGTATAAACAGCAAGATGCGTGCAGTGTAAACGCACACAGTATAGAGAATGTAGATATCAGTGCTGTAATAGAAAACTGGGTCAAAGCCCACATCAGCACCCTAACACTACCAGGTCACACCTCATACAGTGATGTACAGCTGCAAAACATGGAACAAGCTACAAAACGAGGGTGACTAGCAATAAATGTCATGGATAACCACACCCCCATGTTGCAACCACAACAAGAAGCAGCATGGATTCGCCATGGTCAAATACCAATGGCTAAAACTGCCTACCACTATATAGCTTGCTGCAGACCACTGTCCTAATAGCAGGAACTGCGCCAGGCCTATGTTGGAATACATGAAGATATCAAGCCCCCCAAACCACATTATATTGCTTGACTGAAAATACCTACACATACACCATAGTTTCATAGTTTCATAGTTTACTACTAGGCTATCTGCCCTAGTGCATTTATAAGCCTAGCCATAGTGATGTGGCTATTGCCACCCCTTATAGTGGTAATAAGTGTACAGAATAGATTCCAAATATTGTGCCTCTGACTTAGCAGTGACACATTATGACCCCTTTACTTAATCGAATTAATTGACTGTGCCTCTGTCTAGTAGTGACACAGGGAGGACCTATGATCTCACATCCACTTGTCCAGATTTCTCTTGAAGAGAGTCAGTGAGGGACTCTGTCTAACATGAACTGGGATTCTGTGCTAGAGTGTGAGAAGCCTCTGAGTTATGACTCTCTCCCTCCAGCATGTCCTATACATGTATGTGCTGAGGTTCAAATCTTTAGCTCTCATGGTTCTGGTGGATTTGGATTGCTTGCAGTGGAACATGTCCACCAAATCCTGATTGGACATGGTCTTGTATGTCAGGCATAGGTCACCTGTAAGTAGGCGGTATGCTACTGAATAAAGCTGGATTTCCTTTAGCCTGGAAGCATATGACATGTGTTGTAGACCCTTGATCCTCTTGGTAAGGTACTTTTGGGGTCTCTCCAGCTGTTGCAAGTGCTGGGTGAGGTACATACCAAATGGGGCTTTGTATTCAATAATGGGCCTGATAAGGGAAAAGTATAGGGGTACAATGACCTCATTTGATCTGGATGGAAAACCCTTCATGATAAGGTGGGCAAGATAGAAAGTGTTTCTAACCACTTTGGCAACATGGGTGTCAAACGAGAGGTCACTATCTACATGGGTCCCCAGGTGTCTGATTTGTTTTCTGTGCTCAGTGGGTTTCTGTCTATGTGTTAATTTGTGGGTACTTTGTTCCTCCCAAAGGGGATGACTACACATCAGTTGCATTCAGTTTCAGGCCATGATTCCGGCACCAGCTATCTGTTTTTGTGAGGGCATTCTGTACGATGTATGTGCCGGCTGATGTATTCACTATGGTGCCTAGGTTGCAGTCATCTGCAAACTGTGTCAGCCACAACCCTCCTATGTTTGCTTTCACATCTGAAAAGTAAATGCCAAATAAGAGGGGTCCCAGGACAGATCCTTGTGGGACACCACTTGTGACTGGCTTTGAATCTGACAAGGCACCTGCAATGTTGACTTTATGGGTTCTGTTTCTTAGCGATTTTGCAACCTATCCTGTGACATATGGTTTTATATTTCAGCTGTTGAGCTTGTCTATGATGCCTGAGTAGGGTATTGTGTCAAAGGCCTTAGCCAAGTGCAGGTAGGATGTGTGGACCGCTTAGCCCTCATCAGTGGCCCTACTGACAGTTTCAAAATAGTCAACTAGGTGCAAAAGGCAGGATCTGCCCTGTACAAAGCTGAACTGGGTGGGATCAAGGGTCTGTAGGTCACCAATGTCTCTGTTTAAGAGCTCCATAATGACTCTTTCCATAGCTTTCCAGACAAGGCTGGTTAAGCTTGTGTGGTGGTAGTTCCCAAGGTCTGTGGAGGCATCTCCTTTGTGGAGTGGGACCACTGTTGCTGTACGCCAGTGTTCAGGTACATATCCTGTAGCAAGGCTAAGGTTAAATAGCATTTGTATATACGGGTTTAGCTCCTTCTGGAGTTCACGTAGCACGCAACTGGGGATACCATCAGGTCCCATTGATGCTGTGTTTTTGTCTTTGCTGAGTGCGGCTCTCACATGGACATCTGAGATGACAGTGAGGTTACATTCAGCTGTGATAACTATCTTCTTTTGAGGGTGAGGGAGGGGGAAAATTGCACTTAACCTGTCTGCCAGAATGTTGCCAATATCTGTGAGGTCACTGAAATTTATGTTGTTGTGTACCAACTCTGAGCATATCTGAGGGTTCCTACCCAGGTTTCTGACATAACTGAAGAAGGCATTGTGGTTATCTTTATTGTCTTTGGTGATTTTTGTCTCAAAGTTGACCTTGGATGTCCTTATGAGAGAATGTAGCTTTTTACTAGTGCTGATCACAGCTGCCTTCCATTTAGGAGATTTAGCTCTGTCTTGCATTAGTATCCTTCATTTGTTATACAGTTTGTTTATGGCTGGGGTCCACCAGACAGGCCACTTTCCCTTGGTGGAGAGGGTCTTGGTTTTATTTGTGATTGCATGGTCCATGCTTTCTTGGAGATGTCCGTAGAAAGCGTCTGTAAAGGAGTCACCATTGTGTGTTGTGGTTTCCACTGGCCCAGTGGGCTTAAAGGATACCATCTCAGTCTGAAGAAGTGTGAAGTCAGCTTTTGAGACATTTGTCACTATACTCTTTGTATTATACTAGCACCGACACATCTGTAGACAATTTCCCAGAATCCATCAAACAAAATGGACATGCAAAATGTAACACTTCCACAAGAGGGGTAAGCATACTGGATGTGATAATCTGAAATATGTGTACTGGATGTCAAGATGAGAAGTGTATCCCTCACTGGTAAGACCAGACCATAGAGTAATCACACTGTAGTTACACATCCCAACCCCAGTCCCTGGCCAGAATACCACAGTGAAACACATGTATAAAGCATAGCTTGCACCCCTACAGACCAATGTGGAATCCATGAAAGGCCCTGTGCAAGTCCAGAATATGGGACACACTGCAGAACATGTTATACAGGGATACCATGAACACAGCCAAGAGTGCTTGAAGTCTGCAATCACAAATAACAACAAGACACAATGCTATACACCCAGGCATCTGGCATGCTGGACTCCAGCAATTACTAAACCATTGAAGAGAATGAGGAAGCTACCACATGATAGATCAAACATAAAAAGTGAAGTAATCAGTGATCACTATTATGGCAATAAAATGTGTCCACACATACAATCCACTAAGGCCAGGCAAAACAAGTAGAATCTGTGAATCCAGAGGCAATGTGACACCTGTCCCAAGTACACACACAACAACAACTCACCCCAATAAATACAAATATATGTGATAGATGCAACCAGGTAGCCAAACCGGAGCCTGAGCACCCCAAATCAGTACTGTCAAAACTAGTCAGGAGGACAAGGTAACCACATACACCACAAACCCAGTCCCACATAGACCTACAACGACTGTAAACCAAACACATAAACACAAAAACATTCCCAGAGGCCCTAATTACAAACACACAACACCAACACAAGCTTCCAAAGCAGACACCCAATAAAACAACCTCCAGACATAACACATGTAACACATAGTACACAAAGCTGGTGTGCCAAACAGTCACAGGACAGAAGGAGAAACAACATGCCTGATACAGTTGTAATAGGTGACTCCATAGTGAGACATGCTGCTGTTCCAGGGATGGCTTGCACCTGTTACCCATGGGCGTCTGGATATTGCCTAAGGCTTTTGCAACCTACAGAGATCCTTTTGTAGGCAAGGCCGAAAAGACTAACCCACCACCATAGAAAACAAAACTGGAAAGAAACAGAAGGGTAATGCTGATCAATGCCAGACGTGTAAACCTCAATATGCATGCTCCTGAGGCCTTCCCCAGTATGGAGAACATTGATGTCTGTCCAGTGATAGAAACCTGCTGCAAGCCTCGTGACAGCACACCAGCACTAACAGGTAATACCACATATCATGTGTTATGGCCACAAAACCTGGAACAAAACATAAAAGGAGGGTGAGTATCCATATTCAGCACAGACACCTATACGTCCAGTTAACTGACAATGCTTACGTCATTGCAGTCCACCCATGTGCAACTAACCATAGGCAAGACTGCTGTACAGTCTGTAGCATGCTACAGACCACACTCTCACACACAAGAACCCCACCCCACTTTCCTGAAGACAGTGGACAGTATGAATGTACCACCAAATACAAAACAAGGTACACACAAATTACCACATAGGTGGTAAACCATTATGTATGGAAGGAGTAATCAGGGACCTAGTGACACAAGTGGACAGTAACCTGTTATGTGACAGTCACATCACCAATTTGGCTAGGAAGACTGTCTATATTGGACACTGTATCATGAAAGGATTCACATCTATGTCAACAAAGGTCATTGTGCCCCTATACTGTTCCCTTATCAGACCATAATGTAGTACAATGCCTCATTTGGGATGTACATTACCTGGCACCTGCAGCAGTTAGAAAGACCTCAAAGGTACCTCACCAAGAGTCAGAAAGGGTCTCAAATATATGTAATATGCTGCCTGGCTGTAGACACCACAGCTGAATGCAGTCACATACTGCCTACACAGAGGCATTGTATGTCTGTTGTACAAGTCCATGTCCAACACAGAAGTAATGGACATGCTCCACCCCAGAAAACTCAAAGCCATCGGAGCTGTGTGAGTCAGAGCTGTCAACCTCAACACATAATCAAATAGGATGCGCTGGAGGGACAGATACCTAACCCTGAGTCTCTCCACACCCTGGAACAGAATACCACTACATGTTAGGCAGAGCCCCTCATTGATACTCTTCAACAGGAAGTTTGCAAAATGGATGGATAATTGTAGATGTACACTGGGGGTCTTTACTGTGTCATGTCCAGACAGAGGCACAGCTAAGTAAATCATAAATGGCCATAATATTCACATAGCAAGGGGTGGCAAAAGCCACACACACTGTGGCTAGGCTTACAAATGCCCTAGGGTGGATAGCCTAGTATGAACCTATGAACCTATTATGATACAAATTGTACAGGACACTAAGGATAACCCCAAGGCTGCTGCAACTGATGGTAGGAAGCGTGTTGTGAATTCCCAGATATGCTCTGCATCACACAAATATTACAAACAACATACCAAACACACACACGTATTGCCAACATACATCCTGACAGGTGCAGTGCAACCCCCCATCCATAATGCAAAATATCTTTCCCAGCAGACTGCTGCCTCCCTGACATTATGTCAGCCTTACCACAGGATATGTACCCAAAGAGCAGTGTACAACAACAGTGGTCGTTCTCAAGAAAGGTGTCGCCTGAATGGATGCTAAAAACAACCACCACAGAATCCTGAGAAGCTTGGTCTGCACAGCTACGGAAAGGATCAGCATGTACCGCAGACATAAAGATATTGGGGATCTATTGACACCCGACCCTACCCAATGTGGGTTTATTAAGTGCAGACCCTGCCCCTAAACATGTGAGACTCAGTTGAAACAGTAATTGAGGTCACTGATGAGGGCAATGTGGTCCACACAGTGTAGCTGGACCTTGCAAAGCCTTCCATACAATCCCCTACGTGTTCAATATAGATATGCTCACCAGCTTATATATACACCCCTATGTCACTAGAGGGGTTGCAAACCAGACCAACGACAGAACTCACATGGTCAGACATGCTGCAGCCATGTCAGACTACAAACCACATATAACAGGTATCCCACAAAGCTTGGTCCTGGGACCTTCCCCATCTGGTATATATGCCCCATAGGAACAGGAAAACATGTAAGGACTGTGCCTGAACATGTTTGCAGAGGAATACAAACCGCCCAACATATCTGACACTCCAGCTGACACAAGCATCCCACAAAAGGGCCACATAGAAACAGACAACTGGTGCCATAGCCATGTCAGCATGTTAAATGGAGAAAACTGTATAGTCAACCTCTGTGGATATACAGTAAGTGACCACCAATTACCACATAGATGTTAACCCATTACATACTTAACATGTAATGACAGACCTGGGTACACAAGGTGATAGATATCCTGCATTGGACAAACATGTGGCTGTAGTGTTAACAGAAACAATCCATATACCAACCTAATCATGAAGGTTATGACATCTAGATAAGGGGAGGTCATTGTGGTTCTGCAGTTATCCTTCATCAGCGTTACAATTGACTACAACAGCCCCTGTGGGGTGTACCTCAGCAGACACCTCCATCAACTGTAAAGTCCACAACAGTACCTCACCAGGAGTATCAAAGAGCTTGAACAGATGTAATGTGTTGCCTGATTAAACAGAGTGCAACTCCACACACTGCCATGCTGGCAACCCAGATGCAAGCTGTGCCTGATGTAGAAAGCCATGTCCAAGCTGGAATCAATGCACATGCTGCACCTTGTACAATCTGAATGGCAGTGAGCTATGCACATGAGGGACCTGAACCCCAGCACTGACATACATAGGACAAGCTGTACTGCATTATCCATAACACAGAAGCCACCCCCACGCATGAGTAAACTACCAGTACAGGTTATCCATAGAGTCACTCGTTGATTCTCCTCAACAGGAATCTTAATGAGTGGATGGGAGATGGTAGGTTTACCCTGGGTATCACTGTTATGTCACGGGTAGACAGAGGCACAGTATACTAAACATGACATATGTCATGGCAAACTACACTTACAATGTGTCGAAGGACAAACACACTCTCTGACTAGCATTAGAAATGGCCTAGGGCACATCAATAGTGTTTGCCAATGTACGCCTATGTTGTGGACTACACTACTGATGTTGGACGAGGCTGTTGTAAGTAGTTAATATCTGAACATAATGCAACATGGTCAGATAGGTTCATAGGTTCATAGGTTTATACTAGGCTATCTGACCTAAGGCATTTATAAGCCTAGCCCAGAGTTTTGTGGCTTACGCCACCCCTTATATGGAAACAATACTGTGCCCATTAGTTTGTTGTGCCTCTGTCCAGCAGTGACACAGAGACGATTCCCGGGGTAAACCTACGATCTCCCATCCACAGGTCAAGATTCCTCTTGAACAGAGCCAGCGAGGTGCTCTGCCTCACATGGACTGGGATTCTATTCCACAGCATAGGGAGTCTCTGAGTGATAAATCTATCCCTCCAGCATGTCCTATTTATATCCGTGCTAAGGTTTAAGTCACTTGCTCTAGTGGTTCTGGTGGATTTGGATTTTTTGAGGTGGAGCATGTCCATTAATTCCTGGTTGGACATGGCCTTGTATGTCAGGCACATGTCACCTCTCAGCAGATGGTATGCGACTAAATAGAGCTGGAGTTTCTTCAATCTGGCAGCATATGACAGATGTTGGAGTCCCTTTATCCTTTTGGTGAGGGACTTTTGGGGTCTCTCCAATTGCTGCATATGTCGGGTGAGATATATCCCGAATGAGGCATTGTACTCGATCATTGGTCTGATAAGTGAAGAGTACAGGGGAACAATGACCTCACTAGATCTGGATGTGAATCCCTTCATGATCAGGTGTGCAATGTAGAAGGTCTTTCTAACCACTTTAGCAACATGAGTGTCAAAAGAAAGGCCACTGTCAACCTGGGTCCCCAGGTCCCTGATAACCTCTTCTGTGCTTAGAGGATTGCCACCTATATGGTAGCTTGGGGTTACCTTGCTTTTCCCGAAGGGTATGACTATACATTTTTTGGCATTTAACTTCAGGCCATGGCTTTGGCACCAGCTATCAGTTTCCGTGAGTCCCTTCTGAAGGATATCCGTATCTGATGCACTTTCCACTATGGCGCCCAGTTTGCAGTCATCTGCAAACTTTGTCAGCCAAAGTCCTCCCATGTTGGCCTGTACTTTTGAGAAGTAGATGCCGAACAATAGGGGGCCAAGGACCGAGCCCTGTGGGACACCACTTGTGACCGGCTTGGAGTCTGACATAGCGCCAGCAACTCTAACCCTGTGGGTCCTGTCCCTAAGCCAGTTTGCAACCCATCTTGTGACATATGGGTTTACATTTAAGATGGTAAGTTTTTCTACAATACCTGAGTGGGGTATTGTGTCGAAAGCCTTTGCAAGGTCAAGGTAGGCTGTATGGACTGCCTTTCCCTCATCAATGGCCTTGGTGACTGTTTTGAAGAAGTTGACCAAGTTCAAAAGGCATGATCTGCCCTTGACAAAGCCAAACTGGGACGGGTCCAATGATTGCATGTCCCCTATATCTTTGTTTATGAGCTCCATTATAATCCTCTCCATAGCTTTGCAGACTAGACTTGTTAAGCTTATGGGGCAGTAATTACCAAGGTCAGTAGAGGCACCGCCTTTGTGCAGATGTGCACAACTGGACCCTAACCAGGCTGTTGTGCTCACTATGGAAATGTAAAGCAGTGATAGGACTAAAGCTCAGGATACTGTCCACCACAGTGAAAGTACTGAACCACTACACTATACAGTACTACAGTGTTAGGTCAGTATGAACAGATGTTGACAATTGTATGCAAAGTATCCCATGCAAAACCTGCAGGCACAGTATAATCCCTGTTGTGTTCACACAAAAAGCATTTGGACAGTAACTACACAACATGACACAGAACACACAACCATAAACAGGAGATATTTGTTGAAGTTCACACTCATCCACAAATGTGATGGGCTGCAGAGTTCAACATATGGAAAGCTCACACTGGGCATGCTCACACACTTTGATAAATGAGACATCTTTCACACAACATGCCATGGGAAGGCTGAACTGGGCATGCTCACACACTTAGTCCAAATATCAGTTTAGCATTTTGCCACATATATCTGGTATATGTACGTGTTATTCCAGTAACCAACAACATTATAGCAATCTGACCAGTGCTCACACTTAAATGACTACAGAGACATACATGATATAGTGGATTTCCCCCATATGCAAACATCGTCCACAGATACACAAGTTGTTCATACAAACAGGAAATGTTATGGCAATAAAGACCTGCAAACACTGCTATCAGCACCAAATAATGTGCATGTGACAGTTAAACTTATGGGTGTATAGGTCAACACTAGGCTGCTTGCCCTAGGGAATGACAGCTTATCCAGAGTGTGTGTGTGTGGGTGATTGTGGTTGGTCTGTGTGCAAGTCTGTGTGATGGAAATGTTCCTTTTAGCAAATGGGAAAACACACCACAGGATGCTCATTCCCCTTTCTAAACACTGATGATGTCAGCACCCTATAAGTATATCAGGAGAAAAGAAATCTCCCAGTAATCCGAATAGCGTGCTCTGCTAATGCATCTGTCTCTAGTGTCATAACATAGTTAGGTAGGGGTTTGAATGTGACAAGTGTGTGTAAAGAGGGTTTAGTGTGTGTGTAAGTGTGTATGAAAAGAACATCCCTTTTGGCAACTGTGAAAACACACCACAGGATGCCCATTCCCCTTTCTAAACACTGATGATGTCAGCTCCCTATAAGTATATCAGGGGAAAGAAAGCCCCCCAGTAATCCGAATAGCGTGCTCTGCTAATGTGTCTATCTGTAGTGTCATAACATAGTTAGGTAGGGGTTTGAATCCACTAAGTGTGTGTGAAGGGAAGTTAGTGTGTGTGTATGAAAGGAACATTCCTTTTGGCAACTGTGAAAACACACCACAGGATGCCCATTCCCCTTTCTAAACACTGATAATGTCAGCACCCTATAAGTGTATCAGGGGAAAAAAAGCGTCCCAGTAATGTGAATAGCGCGCTCTGCTAATGCGTCCGTCTCTAGTGTCATGACATAGTGCGGTAGGGGTTTAAATCTGGCAAGTGTGTGTGAAGGGGGGGTTAGTGTAAGTGTGTATGAAAGGAACATCCCTTTTGGCAACTGGGAAAATACACCACAGGATGCCCATTCCCCTTTCTAAACACTGATGATGTCAGCACCCTATAAGTATATCAGGAAAAAAGAAATCTTCCAGTAATGCGAATAGCGCGCTCTGCTAATGCGTCCGTCTTTAGTGTCATAATATAGTTAGGTAGGGTTTGAATCCAGCAAGTGTGTGTAAAGGGGGGTTAGTGTGTGTGTGTGTGTATGAAAGAAACATCCCTTTTGGCACCTGTGAAAACACACTACAGGATGCACATACCCCTTTCTAAACAATATCACAATTATTTATGGCTTTTGATTCCAGACATGTCACGTGTGTTTTGCTCACACAGAATGCCCATGTGTGCGGGTTGTTTCTCACAATAATGCATGACATCGATTAAACCAGTTATGGCAATGCACACATGATGTATGTGTGTGCCAAATACACATATGTACCTGTGACCTTCAATAGTTACCATGTGTGATGCCTGCCACATGTGAATACATGGTATTTGCACTGGGTAACATTATGACTGTGGTCTTCTGTGCAGGTGCGGCATGTGGTATGTGTATATACAGTGTGAGATGTAGATGCTATCAACCTAGTAGTGAGGGATACACACCTGGTCTGGGGCATATAGTCTACATGTTGTTGATGAAGAGGTGCTGCATGTTTTCACCTGTTGTGGGAGTGGTAAGAAGTTGTTCCATAGCAATGCAGTGACCGCATGCTAAGAACCTTTCAGCTAGGGTGTTGTAGCTACAGTAATTCATTAGCATTCAGTAATATGTCAGCATTTCTGGTGAGGGTATGATGCCAACCAAGGTCAGGGTTCTACCAGCCTGTGCCACTTGCTCAGTGAGCCCTTCCATGTTCCCTATCATGTATTCCAGTGAGGGACATCACACATCAGCTGTAGTGGCATGGACAATGACTGAGTCATATGTGTCCATGCATCTGACTGACCTGCATGCTTGTGTTATGTGGTGGATCATAGTGCCCCATAAGCATATCACTGTGACCTTCACCTTGTCCAGCCTGGTGAGCATGACCTCACTGTACCGGACAATAAAAGTACCTAACACAACTGCAGCAGGAGTGTTGTATAGCTGTACAGACTTTGCTTGTTTGGCACACAGGATTTGTGTGCTATGTGTTATGCGTGCTGTGTTCAGGCCTAACGTATGCCTGTGTGCCAGCTGCAGGTGTCTGCCACTCAGGCAGGATGCCATTCTTAAGCTCCACGAATGGCCCGGTGTGTTCCCGTGCTTGTATTGCTGTCAGTGTAGGTCTACATCAGACTGGTATTGCAGTCACTGTAGTATTTCATGCCACCTGACAGGTTATGCCAGTACTGGGTTCAGAGTGCTTAGTCCACAGTTTGGCTATGTGTTTCCATCTCATACATGTGTTGTACATCCATGGGTAGGGGATAGGGTTGACTGTGTACATGTGGCAGCTGTGACATTACTACATGACTCACATATTCCACAACTGTACCATAGAGGTGACTGACAACTGACCTTTGCACATGCTACCATAGTATTGAGATTGCATTGGTGATTAACAGCACATAGGGCCAATGGTGAACAAGATACATAGGTTCATAGGTTCATACTAGGCTATCTGTCCTAGGGCATTTATAAACCTAGCCAGAATGTGTGTGGCTTTCACCATGCATTGTAAATCTATCTTGCGATGCCCTTTTCCAAGGTTAGTATACTGTGCCTTTGTCTAACAGTGACACATAAGTGATACCCAGGGTAAACCTACAATGTCCCATCCAGTCATTAATATTCCTCTTGAAGACAGTCACTGAGTGACTCTGCCTAACCTGTATTGGGATAATATTCCAGAGTGAAGGGAGCCTCTGAGTTATGAATGTGTCCCTCCAGCATGTCCTATGTATATCACTTCTGAGGTTCAAGTCTTTCCAGCGTGTAGCTTGATGGGATCTGGATATTCTGAGGTGCAGCATGACCATTAAGTCAGGGTTTGACGTGGCTTTATATGTCAGGCACAGATTGCCTATGAAGAGGCAGTATGCCAGTGAGTAGAGCTGCTGTTTCTTTAACCAGTCAGTATGTGGCATCTGTTTGAGCCCTTTGATCCTCTTGTTGAGGTACTTTTGTGGTCTTTCCAGTTGCTGCAGGTGTCTGGTAAGGTGCATGCCGACAGGGGCATTGTAGTCAATTATGGGCATGATGAGGGATGAGTAAAGAGGCACAATGTCCTCCCCTGATCTACATGTGAATCCCTTCATGATGAGGTGGCCTATATAAAATGCTTTTCTAACCACTTTGGCCATGTGGTTGTCAAATGAGAGAATGCTATCAACTTGTGTACCCCAAGGTCCATAATTCCTTCGTCTGTACTTAATGGATTAACACATATGTGGTACTTTGTGGTCACTTTGTTTTTGCCAACGGGGATGACTATACACTTTTTGGCATTCAGCTTGAGGCCATGGCTGTGGCACAAGTCGTCTTTTTCTAAGAGGCCCTTTTGGAGGATGCGTGTGTTGGCTGGAGTGTTGATTATGGCGTCCAGTTTGCAGTCATCTGCGACTTGCTCAGCCACAGTCCTTCCATGTTGGCCTTTACCTCTGATAAATATATACTGAACAAGACAGATCCCAGGGCTGAGCCTTGTGGGACACCACTTGTAACTGGTTTTGAGGCTGACATGGCTCCAGCAATTCTAACCATGTGTTTTCTGCCCTTGAGTCACTGTGCAATATCCATAGTGACATAGGGGTTAATATGTACACTGGTGAGCTTCCCTAGAATGCACAAGTGGGGTATTGTATCAAAGGCTTATGAAAGGTCCAGGTAGGCTGTGTAGACCACCTTCCCCTTGACAGTGGCCTTGGTGACTGTTTCAAAGAAATCAAACAGGTTTGAGAGGCAGGATCTGCCATTAACAAAGCCAAACTGTGTATGATGAAGTGTCTGTAGGTCCCCAATATCTATATTTATGAGGTTCATGATGATCCTTGCCATAGCTTTGCAGACCAAGCTATTCAGACTTATGGGATAGTGTCCATGATCCGTTAAGGCACCACCTAAATGTAGAGGGACCACTGTTGCTGTACGCCACTCTTTGGCCACATATCGTGTAGTAAGGCTGGGATTGAACAGTAGTGTTATGTCTGGGTGTAGCTCTTCTTGGAGTTCATGTAGGACACATCCTGGGACACTGTCTGGTCCCATTGATGCAGTGTTTATTGCTTTGGAGAGGGCAGCTCTTACCTGAGCATCTGAGATGTCAGGGGGGGGCAGCACTCTGCTGGGAGAAATATTTACCCTTTTGGTGTGGAGGGGGGAGAAGGTAGCAGTGAACCTGTCCACTAGGATGTTGGCAATGTCTGTGTGTTTGGTATTTCTTGTGACATCTTGGACTACCTCTGAGCATATCTGGGAATTACCACCCAGGTTCCTAACATAACTACAGAAGGCCTTGTGATTATCCTCAGTGTCTTGTGGAATCTTCTCTCAAAGCTGGCCTTAGACAATCTTATGAGTGCCTGTAGTTTTCTTCTAATACTCATCAGTGATGCCTTCACATTTTGGGAGTTTGTTGTATCATTTAGTAGCTTCATCCTTCTATTTATAGTTTGTTTATGGCTGGTGTCCACCACACAGGACGTCTGCCTTTGGAGGATTGGGTCTTGCTTTTATTTGGGATTGCATGATCCATGCATTCCTGAAGGTGTCCATAGAATGCCTTTATACAGGTATCTGCAGTCTGGTCCATATTTTCAACAGGTCTGGGGGCTTTGAAGGTTTCCACATCATTTATGAGGAGTGTGAACATGCTTTACATGAGTTGTTGACTGTATTCTTCTGTGCAGGGGGTGGCCTTGGGATGTGAATATCCAGTGAGATTAGTTTATGGACTGATCTTACCAGTGAGGGATACACTTCTGGTCTGGAGCATAGAGTCCCCATGTTGGTGATGATCAGGTTCAGTATGTTTTCCCCTCTTGTGTGAGTGGTAACAAGTTGTTCCATAGCATATTGGTATATAAATTCTATTAATCTGTGGGCTAGGGTGTTGGAGCTACAGTCATGCTCCCAGTCTATGTTTGGGTAGTTTAACCCACCCAATATAATGGTGTATGGAAAGACCTACATATTTCCAACTGTTTTCAGGAAGGCCAAGTGCAGTTCTTGTGTTTGTGAGGGTGGTCTGTAGCAGGCTATAACCTGGAAGGCAGTTTTACCCATTGTTACTTGCATATGGATAGTCTCTGATGTTTGGTGCTTTGCCACCAACCTGGAGGTGTGGGTATCTTGGATGAATATCAATACACCCCCTCCTTTTGTGGTTTTGTGCAAGTTTTGGGCCTGAAAAGCATGGTATGAGGTATAACTTGGTAGTGCTGGGGTGCTGTTGGTAGCCCTGAATCCGGTATCTGTTACTGCACAGATAGCGATGTTCTCCATGCTGAGGAATGTTTCGAGTGTGTGCATCATCAGGTTTAGAGTCCTGCAGTGGCATATATGACTGCTCACGTGGACAGATGCCAGGTAAGTCATATGCAAAGTATCACAGGCAACGTACATGTGCACAGGAGAAACAGTGACATTCTGTCAAGTGCGACATGAACATACATATAGTAAGCTATGCAGATGTCACTAGGAGTCCACAGAAGCTGTGTAACTCTGCATGGCAGGTCGGATCAGTATTCCAGGGTAACTGCAAGGAAACATGCATGCAAACATAGCTACTGTAAGCAGGGCTGCATGTAGTCCATTGTACAACAAACAAGCTGTACCACTTTCAGTAGGTAACACTGCAAATGCTCACCAGCTGACATATGAATACCTATGTCTTACCAGACCACGGATAGAAATGACATGGCCAGACACACTGCATCCCACATGAACACATATCTCAAGCAACACAGATCTCACAAAGTCAGTGTTCTTAACAGGCACAGGCCATAAGGCCAAACACAATGTGTGACACACTTATAATAGGTGATGCCATAGTCAGACACACTGACGTCCCGCTCTCCAGACTGAGCAAGGTGAGGGTCACATTTAGCTACCTGTCAGGTGATAGAATGTGCCACATAACACAAGAACTCAGGTCACTCCACAGCAAGTACAAGTATGAGGTAGTCATTGTCCATGCTGGTGTGAACAACCTGAGACGTAACTCCCTGGACCACATGGAAAGAGACACAGAGGAGCTCTTACATCACCCTCTCAAACTCAGGAATCCCACACAGCCTTCATGACGACACAGGAGAGTATAGATTTCTCTGCAAACACCATCATACTGGGTGACTTCAACTACCCAAACATAGACTGTGAACATTACTCAAGCCACAATACCCAAGCTCTAGGGTTCCCATAGTTCAGAAACTCTTTAGCTATGGAACAAGTAGTCAACATTCCCACAAGAGGGGAAAATATACTAGACCTGATCATCACAAACACGAGTACAAAATGCTCACCACTTGAAGTATATCCCTCATTGTTGCAATCGAACCATATACTAATCACACTGGAATACTGGATCCCCCACATATGCAAACCTCAAACACATCTATGTGTGTGTGGGAAATGCCCCTATTAGCAACTGTGACAGTACACTACAGGATGCAGATTCCCCTTTTGAAACACTGATGATGTCAGCACTCTATAACTATATTACCTGAATTAAAGCTCCCCAGTAATTCGTATAGCGCGCTCTGCTAATGCATCTGTCTCTAGTGTCATAACATAGTTAGGTAGTGGTTTGAATCCTGCAAACAAAATGTATGTGAGTTAGTGCGAGTGGGATTTGTGTGTGTGCATAATGCTGTGAAGGAAAAGTGCCTTTTGCCAACTGGGAGAACACAGTACAGGGTGCACATCCCTCTTCCTAAACACAGATGATGTCAGCACCCTCTAAGTACAGCATTAGAAAGAATTTCTCCCACTAATGCAAATAGTGCACTCTGCTAATGTGTCCGTTTCTAGTGTCATAACACAGTTAGGTAGGGGTTAGAATCTTGCAAATGGAAAGTATGTGTTTTAGTGTGAGTGGGGTTAGTGTGTGTGCACAATGCTGTGGGTGGGATGTGGCTTTTGCCAAATGGGGCTACGCACTGCAGGGTGCACATTTCCCTTAACAAACAGTGATGTTGACAGCACCCTATACAAACAACATGACAACAGACAACTGCCAGTACTCGGTATAGTGCTACATGCTACTGTAACACGCACATGTACCAGAACATACCTAGATAGTGTTTTGAAACCTGAATGTGGCAAGTGTGTGGATGTGGGATGTTTCTGTGTGTGCATTTCCATATGGAAAACATGTTGGATGTGGCAATCAGGGAACCACAGTACCTGATGCACATTACACTTTTAAACTAATGAGGTTGCCTGCACCCTGTGAGTACAGGTAGAGAGGAGGAAATTGATAGTAATCCAAATAGTGCACTTTTCAAATGTGTACCTGTCATGTGTCAACAGCTACTCATGTAGAGCATGTGCGGGGGTAGCAGGGTGTGTGTAAATGCATGTGTGACAGAACAGATACATATAGCTGAATCTACAATACAGCACATGATGCACATTCCCATAGTCAATGGTAGCATGTGATGGTGTGCAGCTGGTACACTTTGGTAAGTAGTATGGGTACAGATAACAATTCAGGACATTCATACAGTTACTGCAGCAGGAATGCTGGGATATACACACAATCATAGCGGAACAGTGAACAGTTACTAACATGTTACTACTTATACACATCGATGTAGTCACCCTGTGCATCAGCAACGTGTTTACCTTTTCCTGCACTGATGTTGTAGTATGCAGGAGGTGGCACAGTGTCATCATATGCACAGGGTGTGGGTTAGGTATGCCCAAGCCAGCCACTGGTACCACCAATTGACATGTGTGTGTATGTGTGTTTGTGAGGGGCAGCAGTACAGGGTGGACCAGTGTTGGTGCAGTGTCTGTGTGTATGTGTTTGCCCTAGGTGTTAAATTTCTGCATGTGTGTAAGCACACACACAGTCCCACATAATGGCTGCCATGTACAGGGTTTTGCGGACAGCCACAGACTGCACCTGTCAGGTCATCCAGATCAGTGTGTGTGGGCACGGACACGGTACCTGTGCCTGGCAGGGGTGCTATGGACCGTATCCGGTACTAACCCAGACTGGGTACTGTCATCGGAAGCGGGTGTGTGTTGATTGGACACAGTTCCCTGTTGGGACTGTCCAGAGCCACATGCATGTGGTCTCCTGGGGCGTCCTGATGACAGCACTAACCCAGCATTGCTGGGGCTGCTGCTGGCACTTGAGGTGCGTGAGTGGGCCTGTTGTCGTCGGCAGCGACTGCCAGCTGGTGCTGTTGCCGGCATACGGCCACGTCGACGCTGCAAACACACACCATCGCCCTGGCCAATGGACATCTGGTTGTGGAGCAGCTGTTGTATGTCCCCACAACGTCTGTCAACGACATCTGTGAAATTGCGAATAGCATTCGCAATGTCATGCATGCCATCTGTCATGGCTGTGCAACATGCTGTCAGCTCCCTCAGACCCTGTCTGGTGTACCTTTCCATACGCACCTGTGCCTGCATAACAGTCCGAAACATAGTGGAGGTTGACATACCTCCTTGGGCACGTCGGCCAGAGGCAGTACGGCCACGGATGCCCCCACGAGAACCCATGGGTAACTGTCTGCGTAACCAGACACCTACAGCAACTGGAAAAACCCCAACAGTACCTCATCAAGAGGATCAAAGGGCTCAAACAGATGCCATATGCTGCCCGGTTAAAGAAAATCCAGCTGGACTCAGTGGCATACTGCCTGTTCAGAGGCAATCTGTGCCTGACGTATACAGCCATGTCCAACCCAGAAGTAATGGACATGCTGCACCTCAGGAAATCAAAATCCCATATGGCCACACGCTCAAGAGACCTGAACCTTAACACTGACATAAATAGGACATGCTGGAGGGACAGATTCATAACCCAGAGGCTCCCTTCACTCTGTAATGAACTCACAGTACAGGTTAGGCAGAGTCCCTCATTGACTCTCTTCCATGGGAATCCGGATGAGTGGATGGGAGATCATAGTTGCACCCCGGGTATCACTTCTATGTCACTGTTAGACAGAGGCACAGTATACTAACCTCAGAAAAGGGCATAGCAAAATAAATTTTAATTCGGTGGCAAAAGACAAACACATTCTGGCTAGGCTTATCAATGCCCTAGGGCAAATAGCCTAGTATGAACCTATGAGCCTATGTGTACTGCTATACTATTTCTGCCATATGTTGCATGTGTGTGTGTTGTGGGGGATGCACAGGTAATGGCCAGATATTTCTGCACAGGCAACACTTCTGAAACACTCTGGGTGTTCATCCCAACATACTGTATGTGTGTTGCCATCCAACACTGTGATGTGGACACACATTACTCAGCCTGGATATACATATCCCAACAACACCACAAGCACAGTACACTACCTTGCTATGTATGTATGTAATTACACAGTTATTCACTAGTTAGGACTGTGATGCTATCCATGCAGCCCACTGGGCCAGTGGAAGCCACAACACACAGTGCTGGCCCCTCTGCAAAAGCTTACCACAGACATCCCACATAGTGCATATAATGTGCACACACATATCTAACCCAGACCATATGCACACCACTTATTTATCCTGTCCAGTGGACTACAGATACAGGCACATTGTATAACAATAGCAGGAGGCTACTGCAGCACAGAGCAGATTCACATGAAGGCAAGGCATCTGTGGTCAGCAGTGGTAAGATGCTTCACATTCACCAAATGCACAGATATTGGCAACATTGTTGCAGACAGTTTAGGTGCAGGTATCCCCCCATTCTCCTACACAAGTGGAATTAGTTATCACAGATGAATGTAACCTCCCTATCATCTCACATGTCCAGGTGAAGGCCACCCTCAACATTGCTGAACACACAGCATCACTGTTACAAAATGGTATCCTTGGATGTGTGATATGTTCACCCCTAGAGGACATAGCACCACATTACAGACTGATATTAAACCCTGGCCATACTACAGGATATGTACCTGAACAGTGCCATACATACACAGTGGTCCCACACCAATGAGGAGGAACCTCTACTGACCCTGGGAACTACTGCATCATATGCATAACTGACCTTGTGTTCTAAGCTATGGAAGTTTTAAGTATGGAAGACATGTACAGCAATATTACATATGTATATATATCAGGACTATGTACACACAACCTATCTCATGGACATACCTATAGATAGTGAACTATGATACATTTGGAGGTTTCACAGTAAACACACTATTAACCTGCTACTTTGCATTACCTGTGTTTGTGTCAGCTGTTGCTGTGTCACTGGTGCTAATTGCTGTTTGCTGCTGCTGCTGGTTTTGTTGCTGTGATGATGCAGTTTTTTTTCTTTATCACTGCCTTTATTGCTTTCTTTCTTTCTCTCTCTCTCTCTCTCTCTCTCTCTCTCTCTCTCTCCGTCAGTTTGGTGCAATGAATGTATTGCATGTGTGGAGTGTTAGTACTGGATGCTTTTGTAGGTATCTGCATAGGTCCATGTGATGGCCTCTGCACCAATTGTAAGGCAGCATTTGCTAATTGCATGCAGCCAGTTGTGTACTGATTGCATGTCTCACTGTAATTTCAGGACAGTGCTATAAAAGGGTATGTGAGATAGGCATTGCCCTTTCAGACTGTAAGGGCGTGGACCATGCTGGTATGCTGTCGACAGTGTTCTGTGAGTGTGAAGGTTAGTAAGTCTCTCATGATTCATGCTGTGTTGTAAATTCAGGTTGCTGCATTTCTCTCACCTGTTCCCTGAAGTGAGTGTGTATGCATACTGACACCTACAACTATATTTCCATATGTATTAATATATATATATATATATATATATATATATATATATATATATATATATATGTGTGTGTGTGTGTGTGTACATATACATACTTTCATATATGTACATTAGCTTACATTATTAAGTACAAGCTAACAATTAGCAGGACTGTTTCTGTTAACACTAAACTAGTATGGGAATCCAGTAATTAGGACAGTAAAAGTCTACCTGACATGCTTTGGGTAGTACACATCCTATATTGCCTTTATCTTCATTCCTACTATTACATGTTCTATGTATTTTAGCACTATATTCCTGTATGAGAGTCATGGCTTAGTGGTAGGTCATACAGACTAGTGTTACAATGGTCTTGTGGTAGGGCCTAATAGTATGGTTTTATTTTGCTTTCAAATTGAGTACAGGGCCTGTCAATCAAAGTGCTGAAGGCACCTGTAAGCAGTTAAAAGGGTTAGTAAGTCTCACAGGAGTCAGGCTGTGTTGCAGATTCTGGTTGCTGCATTTATCTTCACTGTTTCCTGTAGTGAGTGTGTATGAATACTGACACCTACCACTATCTTTCATATGTATTAATATATATATATATATATATATATATATATATATATATATATATATATATATATATATATGTGTGTGTGTGTACATATAATACTTTCATATATGTACATTACCTTACATTATTATGTACAAGCTAACAATTAGCAGGGCTATTTCTGTTAACACTAAACTAGTATGGGAATCCAGTAATTCGGGCATTAAAAATCTGACATGCTTTGGGTAGTACACATCCTATATTGCCTTTATATTGATTCCTACTATTACATGTTATATTTATTTTAGCACTATGCTCTTGGATGAGAGTCATGGCTTAGTTGTAGGTCATACAGACTAGTGTTACTAAGGTCCTAGGTTCAAGACTGACAGTGGGAATTTATTTTTCTTTTGAAATGAGTACAGGACCTGTCAATCAAAGTGCTGAAGGCACCTTTACGCAGTTAAAAGGGTTAGTAAGTCTCACAGGAGTCAGGCTGTGTTGTAGATTCTGGTTGCTGCATTTATCTTCACTGTTTCCTGTAGTGAGTGTGTATGAATACTGACACCTACCACTATATTTCATATGTATTAATATATATATATGTATATATATATATATATATATATATATATATATATATATATATATATATATATATATATATATGTGTGTGTACATATAATACTTTCATATATGTACATTACCTTACATTATTATGTACAAGCTAACAATTAGCGGGGCTGTTTCTGTTGACACTAAACTAGTATGGGAATCCAGTAATTCGGGCATTAAAAATCTACCTGACATGCTTTGGGTAGTACACCTCCTATATTGCCTTTATATTGATTCCTACTATTACATGTTATATTTATTTTAGCACTATGCTCTTGTATGAGAGTCATGGCTTAGTGGTAGGTCATACAGACTAGTGTTACCAAGGTCCTGGGTTCAAGACTGACAGTGGGAATTTATTTTTCTTTCGAAATGAGTACAGGACCTGTCAATCAAAAGTGCCAAAGGCACTTTTAAGCACTTAAAACCAGGTCTGCGCTCGTTTGCGCGGAGCTCACGCATGTGCACTGGCTGTGAGCTCCGCGCACACAAGCGCACACCCGCGCTATTTTCTTTGAAAGAAAAGAAAAAGGGGCGACAGGAAAGTGGTGAAAAAGGGGTCACAAAGAGGGTAAGATAGTAGGGAAACAAGCTTGGGATTTGCAGGAAGGATGTAGGTGAGGCCCATAGCTGCCCATGTCTTTCTCAGCAACAGCTGTGCATTTGTATGTAATTTGGTGTGACATTTGAAACCTTCCACCCCTGAGAGAGGTGTCAGGACAACATTAATACCTGTTGTAGAGCCAATTGTAATTAACAGTTTCAATGTCCAGCGGACATGTGTGCAACATGGACAGCTATGTATGGGGCGTAATTTTTTTGTGGGTACAGAGTGCCCTTTTTTTTTTTTTTTTTTCAGGTGAGAGTGGTATGTCAGGTGATGGTAGTCGGTATAGCTGGGGAGGTAGGTTGGGTAGGTTAACAGACAAGACAGACAAGACGCATACAGGGGCGGTGTATGAGACATGTGGGGGGGTTACACAATTAACAGGGACGGAGGTTGGGATATCCAGGGCACATGAGCCCACAGATAGCAACAGTGGAACTGATATCCCACCCATAGGCAGTTGCCACTGTTCCTTCACAGCCCAGGACGGGGCAGTGCTGGGGGCTGTGCAGGCGGGACAATGGGCATGCCCGTAAGCTGTGCCACCCATAGGGGCCCAAGAACAGACTCTTGAATCTCCCTTTGCACCACAGACCGGACACCTTGGAGGGTGAGTGGACGGGCTCCTCCAGCCACGCTTGCAGAGGGGGGACAGGCCCCATCCCCTGCAGTGCTTCAACCCGAAGGTGGCACAGGGCCACTGGAGGAGGGTCCAGCCTGGGCACTAGTGCCAGGTGCAATCGCCAGATGAGGTGGGAGAGGTGGGTCCACTGGGACCTGCCTTCCCAAGTGTTCTAGGTTTGTGAGTATGTTATGTTAGTTTGGGTTAGTAGCATATTATTCCATTCAAATTAGTTGTAACAGCATGCATTGGTATTCCCATTAAACAAACACCCAGATATTAACACCATTGAACAACAGGCATATCAATATCACATGCATTATTTGAACAGAAATACACAATCAAACAACATGCAGGGTTGATTAATGGCAACAGGCCATCAGGTTTGCAGGTATGAACAGGGCACATGCAACAACGGACATGCATATATTTTTGAAACAACAGGACAAATGTCCATGGTTAATGAAATGTTCACATACCAATATTTAGTGAGTTTTTAATTTGCAATTATAGGGTGGGGTGGAGAAAGAAAATGATGACACATTCATAAATTATACATTGATATACATTTGTAATAGAAACACAATTAACTTGTGGGTGATAGTTTCAAATGATTTTAATTGACTGTCATGCTAGACCTGTTACAGATACATCACTATCCTAGTTATTTTGAATTTGATCAGATACATCATCCTGCTACACTTTGATGACAGGGCAGGGGACAACTATGGATGTTTAGTATGTCAGACAATCATTCATTCTATCTGAAAATTGTTGATTGTCATCACCATATACAGATTTTGGCTTAAACATTCAAGATTCAGACACACTGAAATCAGTTTGGGATGTTAATTTTTAATTCCCACATGCATTTAGTTCTGTAGAACCACACTGAGGCTTATATATTCAGGAGTTATTACTACTTTATTTATTGATACATAACCCTTTCTGTCATTCTCACACATCCTGCTATTTCACAGTTTAGGTTGGTACTTCTAGGCTTTGTTCACATATTAGACCTGTGGTGATTCAAACACTTTCCAGCAGCCTCACTTCTGTCATGATTCAGCATTTCAACAGGGGATATATCTCACATGTGATTAACTCAGCTTCTGAAGCTGCACTCTTGAGACTACTGCAGGTTATACTACATTTAATTAATGGTGGGACATCTGTATTACAGAACTATTTATTTCTATCAATGATATTTCCAGTTTCACTTGCATACTGATGAACTTGTTGCAGCCATACCTGCAGACTTTCACTTGTTGCTTGCACATTCTATTAATTTTAATCAATACACTGCAGTGTTCTGCTACATGCTACACTATAATATTTATTTACAAGTACTAGGTGGGGTTACTAACCTGCATGGTGGCGCAGCCGCACCAGCCTGTGGTCATGTGCCCTGCAATTCGCAGAGCGGACACCTGCAGATGTAATACAAAACAAGTAATATTGGAATACACATCTCCATGGTATCAGCTAGTTGAATTCCTTACATACATAAGTAAAATGTAACTTACTCAGTAGTGGGGCGTTGGGCATATCCCGGGCCTCCTGGATCCATTGGGTCAACTGGTCTTGTTTACGTCGCTTCAGGTCTGCATGGTGGTGATGGACATGATCAACAGTATGTGGAATCCCAGTAGCACTAGTGAGATCATGAGCCAACTGGTCCCATGCCTCCGCCCTGTATGCTCCCCATGAGACCTGGCCCTGCATGAGTTGGGCCTCATGATGGTGAACTAGGAGCCAGACCATGTATCTGGACTCCTCAACGCCCCACCGCTGTGCTCGAAAGCAACGTCCCTCCCCTACTCCACTCATTCTGCCTGCAGGTCTATTCTACAATCGTTTATGCTATGTATTCCCGCCTATGGGGCTTATATATGCCGATTTTCCCGCACATTTCTATGATTGGCCGTTTTGGAATTGTATCTACTTCACAGAAACTGCTTTATCATGCTCCATTTTGGATTACATCCTATATATATGCTATTTCTGCATTTCTAAGTACTGTTGTCATGGCTTAGTGGTTTAGTACCTTGACTCTAGTGCATGGTATCCTGGGTTCGAATCTGACCACTGATTTTTAATTTTTATGTCTGTCTAGAAATGAGTACAGGACCTGTCAATCAAACATGCCAAAGGCACTTTTAAGCACTTAAAACCAGGTCTGCGCTCGTTTGCACGGAGCTCACGCATGCGCACCGGCGGTTAGCTTGTGGGCGCGGCACGCACCTCCGCGCAACCGGTGTGCGCTGGGTTAAACCTTAATTGGCTAGTAACACGCATGTTAATCTAAGCACAGCTAGTTGCACACAGTTTGAGCCTGTTAAACCAGTGCTTAGCTACGGGCAAGCAATTTGCAGCCTTTGAAACACTACTCAGCTACGGGCACTCTGTCTCACAGCAGCTTAGCTATCAGTACATTTCTAAATATTTTTATTATTGTATTACTTGAAAATATATGCTCCATTTCATTCCATTTTACAAAAGGAAATACTTTTACATTTGTACAATACTGTCAGGGGCCTTTTTAGTGCTTATTTACAAAAAAAAAAAAAAGGTTGTTGTGTGGGCTCGAACCTTGCCTGCTTGCTTTTAAGCCGAGAACTCTACTGCTATGCTATTACTTCTTGGCTTACTTTGCATATGTAGTTCTTATATCCTTTTCCACTGATTGCTAACTGCAGTTGCTCTAGTAGCACACCCATGCACACGAGTGCACGCAGTAGCAAACATTTACGGGGTTTAAAAAAAATAAAACAGTTATCATTTTCATTTTATAACATCTGTTCACTCTTTACATTGCTGGTCTGTGGGAGCATGTGTTGCGTAGTGTGTTTATTCACATTTCCATGGCCTCTCTCGTGGCTGTTTACTTTCTGCCATTCTAGACTTCCGGGGGCGTGTCTCCTTGCAGGGCTTAACCTACGGACATGCCCCCTACTGTCTTACATGGACCGTGTAAGAGTTACAGTGTGATTCAGCATGCCTCATGCACCTCATGCATATGCATGACATGCTGACATCACACCGTTTAACTGCAGCCTCCGTGTAAGAGTTATAACTCTTACACGGAAGCTTCCTGAATTTGGCCCTGTGTGTGTGTGTGTGTGTGTGTGTGTGTGTGTGTGTGTGTGTGTGTGTGTGTGTGTGTGTGTGTGTGTGTGTATGGAGGGCATATATACTTTGAACTATCCCTGATTTCACAGTATGTCATAAATGTTGCCTCATATGGTGGTCTTTTCCTTTCAAAGTTTGTGGTTTCTCTTGCAAATCATACAGGTTTGCAACCACTAAATAATGACAAGACATTTAAATTTCAGACTTAAGAGACATTTGAATTTCAGATTTAGTAGCCTTTAAAAAAAAGCACAGTAATGCAGTCTGTCATTCTAGTAACTTTCAAAGTATATTAAAATGCGTATGATACAATCTGAATTAATTCAAGCTTTGATCCTTTGTTCTTTATTTGTTAGCTTTCTGCTTGATTCTTGAGCTACGAAGTAAAGAGATACATAGTGTGAAGGGGATGCACTGGTTTGAACAATGTATTCTATTTTCTTATGTGCTGTAGTTATTTATGCATTTATTCATTCAATTGATCGCAGTGAGACTTTTGAAGTGTACAGTCATATGAGTAAACAAACATTTATGTGCAATGTCATTGTTATCTGCATAGCTCACTTTACACTTTATACTTTATCATGTTTATTTTTAGTATCTTATTTTTGATTTCTATTTCAGTATTTTTAAATTATTATTCATCTTCCTTCTGCAAATTATAATTCTTATGGTACTAGCCCGAGTATCGAACTTTCGTGCAGTGACACGTATTTTTTCCTCTCGGTTGATCTGTATGACAATAAAGTTTACTTTGACTTTGACTTTGACTTTGACTTTGAATGTAATTGATGTGCGCATGTGCACACATGTGTGTGTGTGTGTGTGTGTGTGTGTGTGTGTGTGTGTGTGTGTGTGTGTGTGTGTGTGTGTGTGTGTGTGTGTGTTTAATAAATGCATGTGTGGGGGGCAGAGATGTTCTCAACAGATGTTCTCAACAGACTCTGAATATCACTCTGTTCCTCATAATGTATGCATTCTTCTGCCAGATAACTGAAGACTGTAGTCATTACATGACAGACATTTGATTTTCAGAGTTAGTCTTCAGAAAAGGCATGCTAATAAAAGCTTGTTATTTTAACTACTTTCCACATATAAGGATGATAGGTGTCCTTGATTTTTAGTCGTATGTTCCCCATTATTTTTTTATCTTCCTGCTTGACTCTTGAGATAAGAGGCTGCATGTTGCGCTTGTACATGTGAGGGTGATTGCAATCCATTCTGCTGCCATGAGCTTTGAAATTTCATTCACATATCAATTATTTATATACATATGTAATTCAGGATCACAAGTGTGTGTGTATGTGTGTGTGTGTGTGTGTGTGTGTGTGTGTGTGTGTGTGTGTGTGTGTGTGTGTGTGTGTGTGTGTGTGTGTGTGTGTGTGTGTGTGTATATATATATATATATATATATATATATATACCGAATAATATAATATATAATAATAATATAATAATAATATAATACCGAATCCCAAAATCTCAAGACTAAAACCCCTAAATACCGAAAGACCAGAAGCGCGAAATTCAAAATCCAGATGTTCAGAGATATTGAAGTAGCACTTCTGGTGTTGCGGTTTGTTGATGGATAGGTGGAAGTTCAGGTAAGTATCGATGTGTAAGTGTGCTGGTTAGGGGTTTTAGTATGTGTCAGTATGTGTTGTGACTGTGATGCGTGTGTGTGTGAGGGACTGTAAAATGTATGGGTGTGAGTTTCCTTTTTGTGTCTGTGTGATCTCGAGTTAGTATATTTAAGTAGGGGGTGTGGGGGGTGCAATGGAGCTTGCCCCCCTGCTTATCTGTAGTGTAGGATTATATGTTTGATTTGATTGTGTGGGGCAGTTGTGTGCATGTGTGTGCTGTATGTGTATTGTACGTTCAGGATTTTGAATTTCACGCTTTTGGTCTTTCGGCATTTAGGGGTTTCGGCTACATAGTCTCAAGATTTTGAAATTTGGTATTTCAAAATTTCGAGATTATGTAGTGAACCCATATATATATATATATATATATATATATATATATATATATATATATATATATATACACACACAAACACACACACACACACACACACACACACACACACACACACACACACACACACACACACACACACATATATATATATACAGTATACACATATCTGTAGGTATGTGTGTGGGGCAGAAGTGTACTAAATTGTCCCTGATTTCTTAGAATGTCTCTGATTTTGTTTCATAGTTTGCTTTATTCCTCATATTATTTGTGTTTTTTCTGGCAAATCATTGAGACTTGCAGTCATTAAATAATGACAAGCATTTGAGTTCTGACTTGGTAACCTTTAGAAAATAAATAGCTAATGCAAAGCTCCTTATTCTAGGCAAATATATAAAGACAATATCTGTCCCTGATTTTGGGTCTTTGTCTCCCTGTAGTTTTAGCTTTCTGATGAATTCTTGAGCTAAGAGGTTTAGAGGTATATGAGGAGTTTGCAATGGATTGCATATTCTGTTTTGAAAGAAATGATCTGAGAAGATGCATTCCCATGTGGCAGTTATTTATATGTTTATTCATTTCAGTATCATGAAACTTCTGAGGTATGCAGTCATAGTCATACAAGCAGTTGTACTTGACTGCTGGTCACATTTGTGTGTGTGTGTGTGTGTGTGTGTGTGTGTGTGTGTGTGTGTGTGTGTGTGTGTGTGTGTGTGTGTGTGTGTGTGTGCATGAATGTGAGTGCATATCTTTAGCAGAATGTTTGTAGCTGTGTGGGTTTGTGTGTGTGTGCACACGCAAGCACATGTCCATGAGTGTATATCTTTAGAATCATGTTTGTAGCTATATGGAGGTGTGTGTGTGTGTGTGTGTGTGTGTGTGTGTGTGTGTGTGTGTGTGTGTGTGTGTGTGTGTGCGCGCGTGCACCTGTAATTGCATATCTTTAGGGGCATGTTTGTAGCTGTGTGGTTTTGTGTGTGTGTGTGTCTGTGTGTGTGTGTGTGTGTGTGTGTTTGTGTGTGTGTGTGTGTGTGTGTGTGTGTGTGTGTGTGTGTGTGTGTGTGTGTGTGTGTGTGTGTGTGTGTGGGTGTTGTTTGATCACAACTGATGGACAGTGACGTCATGTAACACTGCCGCCCCGTATGATTCCAATTAGCCCCACCCATTCATTTGCTTCCTGCAGGATCCCCCTCCGCCCATGAATGAAACTCACCAGCCTCCACATTAGTAGATAAACTTCTAAACTTTAAAGCACTCCTCAAACAGCATTTCAGCCACTCCTTGTTATGGTTCTGTTTCTCACCTGTATAACAGTAGCATCACAGACTCCAGTCTGATCATTTTTATTCTCATATCTCCTCCTAATATCCTTTCTTTCTATATCTTCTTAATTATTTCTTTAAAATAATTCTCTCACATTTAGTAACTAACTGCATTTCTTCCAATATACTATAATGCCTCCTACAACATCACTCTGTTTCAACATACTGTTTAAATGCAGCACTACAGTTACATTAACCTCTCCAATGGTGTAGAGGAATAAATCCCTGACTATGACCCAGGCAACCTGTGTGATTGACATTCCAGCAGAGATGGATGGGCATACCTGTCTTCGGGGGGGGGGGGTTACAGGGGCATCTCCAGATGATGATCCCTGTTTAAGACTGGTGACATCACCAGAGGAGGAGTGGTCAGCGGAGGACAGTGGGGCTTGGCTGAGCTGCCATGGGTGCGGAGTGATATGCCATGGATCCCACATCGCAAGTCCTGCATAACCATACCATGATGCCACAGAAGGGAGAGGGGAATGAGGCCCTCCCAGACAGAAGCTCAAACTCGCCAAGTCTGCAATCTGTTACTGGCCCAGTAATTACTGGAATAAGTCCATAGGGCATGCAGTAGGTGGTTGACCCAGCACAGACAGGACAAAAAAGGACAGGTGGGTGGAAAAAAAAGCAAAAAAAACAGCAATGCATTCTACACTTAAATTACATCAATATTGTTATTAAGGATATTTCATTATGCCAAACATAAAATGTATTTCTCTTACAACCAATGAGGCAATAATGTATTATTGATATAAAACTTGAAACTTACAAGCAATGCTGTGTGCCCTCCTTATGTATAAATGTGCACTGAATTACGTAACCTACTGAAACCTGCTACATTGCTCCAACATTACCTCTAAAATAAACTGTATTATAGAAAATGTAACATTACTATATAACCTAAGTATGTAAATGTGCTGGAGCTTTTCTCCCCAGACCTCTGCTGAAAAAGGGCTTTGCCCATTTGGACTTTCTCAATCAACAAAGAAAATAAAACAAATATACCTGAAACCTACTCATCTCCAGCTATCACAGAAAAACTGAGTTCTAAAAGCACTATCAAATGTTAAAAATACTGTATCAATGGGTCTTGCCCATATCCCTGAATGCATCTTAAATAGCAGGAAGTATGATCTAGCCGCACCCCTAATAGGACTGCGCAACCTCAACCTCCATATAGGTTTTTAACAAGGAAGTTGAGAACAGCTACTGTAATTCCCCTGTATAAGGGAAGACCTACCACAGACCAAGGCAATTACAAATTCATAAATTGACCAGCCTCATGTGCAGAGCCATGGAAAGACTTATCTTGGAACTAATCAATAAGGAAATAGTGAACCTACAAACACTGGACACATCTCAGTTTGGATTTGTAAAGGGCAGTTCATGTTTACTCAGCCTGGTGGACTATTTTGAAAAGGTCACCGTAAGCAATGGATTAAGGTAAAACAGTACAAATTGTATACTTTAACCAGGCTAAAGCTTTTAACATAATCCCTCACTCAGACATACCAGAAAAGCTAAATAAACTGGGAATAAACCAATATGTCATACGCTGGATTGCCAGCTGGCTCATAGGATGCAGGAGAACAGAACAGGGAAACTACCTCCACAAAAAGACCAGACACTAGTGAGTCCCCCATGATTTGGTTCCATAACCTCTCCTTTCTGGCATTTACTTCTCTGAAATAAAAGCCAGTGCGAAAGAGCTCTGACTTACTACGTTTACAGATGGCTGCAGGCTAGGAGCAGTCATTGAATCCCCAAATGACTTATCCATGCTGCAGGAAGGATTGTCCAAACCAAATAAATGGTGCCAGAGTCACAGACTGAAACTAAATGCCAAAAAAGTGCATTATTATATTCTTTGGGAAGTCTTATTCTCCAGGAGCCCCTACATTAAAAATAAGTCATTAAGAGTTGGCCAAGTTGTTCTTGATTTGGGAGCTTATGAGTCCAGTGACCAAACTTTTGACCAACATGTATCCACAGTCATAAGAAAATCCTTTTATATTGTACATCTTATAAACAATAGGATTACATCTAGAGCTAGAGACATCACTGCCCTACTTTACTCAGCTCTGATTAGACCAATCAGTGAGTTTAATTCTACTTTGACATGTATCTATTCAGACACATGCAACAACTGGAATGCCCACAGAAATACCTTACTAAAAGGATACAAGGCCTAAAGAATATGTCTTACACAGACCAAATCCAAGCCTAAAACTATACTCTGCATCCTAAAAACTGCTAAGCAGTGACCTGTGTCTGGCATATAAGGCATCCTCAGACCCAAAGCTGATGTACTTACTGCACATCAGCAAATCAAATGGCATTAAAAATATTCAGTCCTGGGATCTAATCCTCTTCAGCAATATCAACTGAATGGTTTGGAGGGACAGGTATATCTCACAGAGGAGAATACTGCTCTAGAGCCGACTCCCCATCCACATAAAATAAAGTTAATTCCTGTCCATATTTAAGTACAAGTTGGATCTATGGATGGGTAATAGAAAATTTACCCCACAACTGCCCCCTGCACTACTAATGGACAGAGGCAACTCCTAAATGCTTTATCCCACACATGGGTCCCTTCAAGTTATCTATGGAATGCTTCCAGTTATAAGTGATAGATAATTGTTAACCACCAAAATAGACAGGTTAATTCAAACACCATAAGGGCAATTGTCTATGCTTAAAATGCCCCACAAGGGCAGCTAGCAAGGTAGTTACCTGTGAACCTATGAACCCACATCTATCTGTCTGTAGCTATATCTATATCTATACACATATATATATATATATATATATATATATATATATATATATATATATATATATATATATATATACATACATACACACACACACACACACACAAACACACACACAAGTATGTAGATATCTATATAATAGCTGAGTTGAGGTGAGGGTTAGCGAACTATGGCTCATTGAGAACGTCTGATCAAAACCCAAACCAGTGAAAGTTATGAACAGTATTTAATGTGAATCTGATGAGGAGCAAGTTTTCCACTCACCTGCTCCACCTCGAAAATGGGCTTTAGCATGGGTCCAAAAAGTAACATGTCCACCATTACTCTATCCACAACTTTCTCTTTGTTGGGTTTTGACCAAAATATATATATATATATATATATATATATATATATATATATATATGGGTCTACTTCTATTCGCTGACAGCCCATTTCACTGAAACCCATTTGGTTGACAGCTCATTTCATCGACAAACATTCTAGGTGGGGGGCTGCACCCCCCACACCCCCCCCCAATGTGGGGGGCTGTGCCCCCCACACACCCCCAACTATATATAACAACTCCGAGGTCGCACAACAGTGGGGAGGGGGGCAAAACCCAGGTTTTTGCCTTGAATACTTTTGTCAATGAAATGAGCTGTCGACCAAATGGGTTTCAGTGAAATGGGCTGTCAGCGAATAGAAGTAGACCTATATGGCTCTACTTTTTTATTGAAAGCTCACCCTTTCGAAAAGAAAAACTACAAACCCATTTACGCGAAAGTGCTCTTAAATGAAAGCGCACTTTCGTGACTACTGGTTCAATGAACTGGTAATAATAAAAAAGCAAAAAAAAAAAAAACCCAAAAAACACTGCAGCACCGCATCATGCTACAGTGCAGATAAGGGAATATACCTGTTTCTCCACTGTAGTGCGATCTTGGAGTTAGTTTATATAAAGTAGCATGTGTGTGTGTGTGTGTGTGTGTGTGTGTGTGTGTGTGTGTGTGTGTGTGTGTGTGTGTGTGTGTGTGTGTGTGTGTTGGGGGGTACAGATCCCCACATGGGAGGTGCAGGGGGTCAAAAATGACATTGTAGTGTGTTTTTGTTTTACTATTACCGGTTCATCATTGAACCGGTAGTCGCGAAAGTGCACGTTTGTTTAAGTGCACTTTCACATATATGAGTTCGTACTTTTTCTTTTCGAAAGGGTGACCTTTCGATAAGAAAAAGTAGACCCATATATATATATATATATATATATATATATATATATATATATATGGGTCTACTTCTATTCGCTGACAGCCCATTTCACTGAAACCCATTTGGTCGACAGCTCATTTCATTGACAAAAGTATTCAAGGCAAAAACCTGGGTTTTGCCTCCCTCCCCACTGTTGTGCGACTGTAGAGTTGTTATATATAGTTGAGGGGGTGTGGGGGGTACAGCCCCCCACATGGGAGGGGTGTGCGGGGCGCAGCCCCCCACCTAGAATGTTTGTCGATGAAATGAGCTGTCAACCAAATGGGTTTCAGTGAAATGGGCTGTCAGCAAATAGAAGTAGACCCATATATATATGAGCATCAAATGCAGCATTTCTGTATAGTATCTATACACAGGAGATCATAAAGTTTCAGCAAATGAGTACTATGTAGTTTACTGTACAGCAGAGCAAGACTAAGGTCAGCATCGACTACTTCTGTCCATGAGGGACATAGGCACCACTCCCAGGATGAATTTGTGGTCTCCCATCCAGTTGTCCAGATTACACTTGAATATGGTCAATGAGGAGCTCTGCTTTATGTGACTTGGGAGTCTATTCGAAAGCAGTGACAATCTTTGGGAGATATATCCATCTCCAGCATGTTTTGTTGATGTTACAGGATAGATTAAGATCCCTGGAGTGAGTAACTTTCGCCCCATTTGATTTGCGGATGTGCATCATTTCCATTAAGGCAGGGTCAGAGATTGCTCTGTAAGCTAGGAAGTTGCCTCTCAGCAGACTTTAAGATACAGGGTACAGTGACAGGACTTTCAATCTATCCATGTAAGACATGGTTTGGAAGCCCTGAACTTTCCTTGTGAGAACCGTCTGTGGTCTTTTCAGCTGCTGCAGGTGTCTGGTGACATACATGCAAAATGGGAATTGTACTCTATTAGTGGTCTAATAAGGGTTGAGTACAGTGGAGTTATAACATCCTTAGACCTGAATGCAATGCTCTTACTTATGAAATGTGCAATGTAGAAGGCTTTCCTTACCACTGTGGAGATATGGTGATCAAAGTTTAGATTTCTATCAACCTGAGTTCCCAAGTCTCACACCACTGGCTTTGAGCTTGGAGGGTGCTGTCAATAGTGTAATTAGCAGGGTATTCCTTTTTGCCAATAGAAATATAACGGACTTTTTTGCTTTTAGTTTTGGTCTGTGTCTTTTGCACCAATTGTTTGTCTGTGTTTGCCCCTTCTGTAATATGTTAACATCATTGGGGGACTCAATGATTTCACCCAATTTGCAATTGTCAGCAAACCTGGTAAGCCACAGGACATCTACTTTAGTCTGGACTTCTGAAAAACAGATTCTAAACAATAACAGGCTCAGTACATATCCTTATGGTATGCCACTGCTGACTGGTGTACTGGTAGAGGTAGAGTCCCTGACTTTAACAGTGTGTGTTCTGTCTGTGAGCCATTTGGCTACCTATCTAGTGATGTAAGGGTTAATTCCCAGCTGGGAGAGTTTCTCAATAATACCTGAGTGGGAAAATGTGTCAAAAGCCTTGGCTTGGTCAAGATAGGCAGTATGAACTGTCTTACCTTCATCCAGGGCTTTGGTGACATTCTCAAAGAAGTCTACCAGGTTTAGCAAGCATGATCTACCCTTAACTAAGCCAAACTGGGTTGGGTCAAGAGTTTGAAAGTCTCCTATGTCCTTGTTGATAAGGTCCATAATGATTCTTTCCATAGCCTTGCAAATGAGGCTGGTTAGGCTTATGGGTCTACAATTGCCAGGGTCGGTTTATGGGCCCCTTTTGTGCAGGGGATTACTGTTGCTGTTCTCCAATCTGCTGGAACATAGACAGTTGTTAGGCTATGGTTAAAGAGAATGCCAAGTGGGTCCACTAGGTCCTGTTTATGATTGCTAAACCATGGATGTTGTCTGGTCACATTGAGGCCATGTCATTGGCCTTGGAGAGCACAAATATGACCCGCTTTCCAGAGATATTAGGGAGGGGACTGATGTCAGGAATGCTTTGGGGTATGGCTGATGGGGCTAAGGAGTGAATTTTATGTCAAATCTGTCGGCTAACAGGTTGGCAATTTCCTCAAGTACAACATGAGTGGCACCATCTACCACTAGTTCAGCACACAGCTGGACATTCCCTTTTAGATTTCTGACAAATCTAAAGAATGCCTTATGGCTATTCTTAGCTAGGGATAGTACTTTAGCATTGTAATTAGCTTTATATGACTTTACAAGATATCTGATTTGCTTGTTCAAGCTGTGTTGGGAATTTTTTATCTGCTGAGTCAGTTCCCTCTTGGTCTTAGACATCAGCTTCTTCCTCTTGGTATATAACCTATTTATACTTGAGGTCCACTAGGGTGGCTTGTTTTTCCAGGAGGACCTGGTTTTGATCTGGTGAGGTGCAGCCAAGTCTAAACAGTTGTTTGTGTCTATACAGGGCATTTGTATACACCTCTGCATTGGAGTCATTGTTGGCTGTGTTTGCAGGGGGGGTTGATATTTTTTATACTATTGCTTAATACGCTGTAGTTAGCTTTGGAGACATTTTTTAGTTTTAATTTTCCTGTGAGGATGTCAGGTCTGATTATTACTTTGAATGCTGATTTATGGTCTGACAGCACCCTCCAAGCTCAAAGCCAGTGGTGACCCCCCCCCCATGTTGGTGAATTCTACGTCCAGGGCATTTGAACTCCTTGTCTTTCAAACTCATTTTCATTTTGAGGTCTGAACTGTGGAAGACATTGTAGCCTTGCATAGCCGGGGTGATCTCCAAGTCTCAGTGACATGACAGATGTCAGCATCTTCCAGGGAGAGGAATGCTTACAGGGAGTGCAGTTTCCTGTTTAGAATCCTAGCAATAAGTAGCATAACCCTGAGTTTGTCTCAAGTGGATTTAGTTACATTGGAAATTATATATTTTTTACATTGTCTTATAAAAGACGCTATGGGAAGGCAAGAGCTTTTGCCAGCATCCAAAAGCTTAGAGGAGGCAGGTACAGATCATCGCTGGCAAAACAGCGTGGTCTGTCGACTATGTCCACCTAGGCTGACAGATAGTGGATCCTCCTGGATTGACACCAGAAGCTAAGCCAATTGTTGAAGTTTATCATTTTTTGTCTATATTGTGGCATCATCCTGAGAGAAGGTAGAATGCTGCTTGGAGCTTGGCTCATACCTGCCAGGGACACACAATCTGAGAGTTTAGTCATGTCTGTCTTCATATAGTCCAGAGAGGTACATCTCAAATCATTCACCTCAACATGGACTTTGACAGAGTCATAACTTTACTTGTTGAGTACCACAGAAAAACAGCTAGCGATCCAAACCTCAGCCAAAAAAGTCACTATTGTTTGCCAAGAAGTACAAAGTTCTATGTCAAAAGATGAAAAATTCTTTATTGTAGGTAAGCGCTTTCATGGTGCCGCTCACACCACTTCATCAGACCTTTTACAACCATGCATCACAGTACTCTATACTTTATACTAAAATTTGAATCAACCCATTAACTTAATTGATTCAGTTAAATAAATTAACCTGTTAATAACCCATGGAAACCTTGACTGACCACACTACAACTGCCATAATAGATGAGAGTGCTAAGCTAAGAAATGCTACTGGGAAGCCCTATTCCTCTGATTATAGGAATAAAACAACTATGAACCCTGTAGTAAAGAAGAAAGTTCTGAGAGTACCTGCCCAATATTCAAGTAATATGTCCCTAATAACAGGAGTCATTAGGAAGCACTGGTCCATTTTGACACATGATCCTAACATAAGGGGGATAGTAGGAGAAAAAACAAGTTTCTCATTTAAGAATAAAAAGTCTCTGAAGAGACATTGGGCAGGATTAAGGAAGCCTCCGTGTAAGAGTTATAACTCTTACACGAAGGCTGCAGTTAAACGGTGTGATGTCAGCATGTCATGCATATGCATGAGGTGCATGAGGCATGCTGAATCACACTGTAACTCTTACACGGTCCGTGTAAGACAGTAGGGGGCATGTCCATTGGCTAAGCCCTGCAAGCGGACACGCCCCCGGAAGTCTATAATGGCTGAAAGTAAACAGCCACGAGAAAGGCAATGGAAATGTGAATAAACACACTACACAACACATGCCCCCACAGACCAGCAATGTAAAAAGTGAACAGATGTTATAAAATGAAAATGAAAACTGTTTTATTTTTTTAAACCCGTAAATGTTTGCTAATGTGTGCTAGGTAGCGGGTGTGCTACTAGCGCAACTGCAGTTAGCAATCAGTGGAAAAGGATATAAGAACTAAATATGCAAAGTAAGCCAAGAAATAATAGCATAGTGGTAGAGTTGTCGTCTTAAGAGCAGGCAGGCAAGGTTCGAGCCCAAACACCAACCTTTTTTTTTTTTTTTGTAAATAAGCACTAAAAAGGCCCCTGACAGTATTGTACAAATGTAAAAGTATTTCCTTTTGTAAAATGGAATGAAATGGAGCATATATTTTCAAGTAATACAATAATAAAAATATGTAGAAATGTACTGATAGCTAAGCTGCTGTGAGACAGAGTGCCCGTAGCTGAGTAGTGTTTCAAAGGCTGCAAACTGCTTGCCCGTAGCTAAGCACTGGTTTAACAGGCTCAAACTGTGTGCAACTAGCTGTGCTTAGCTTAACATGTGTGTTACTAGCCAATTAAGGTTTAACCCAGCGCACACCGTTTGCGCGGAGGTGCATGACGCGCCCACAAGCTAACCGCCGGTGCGCATGCGTGAGCTCCGCGCAAATGAGCGCAGACCTGGTTTTAAGTGCTTAAAAGTGCCTTTGGCATGTTTGATTGACAGGTCCTAAACTCATTTCTAGACAGTCACGAAAATTAAAAATCAGTGCTGAGATTTAAACCCAGGATACCATGCATTAGAGTCAAGGTACTAAACCATTAAGCCATGACAGCAGTACTTAGAAATGCAGAAATAGCATATATATAGGATATAATCCAAAATGGAGCATGATAAAGCAGTTTCTGTGAAGTAGATACAATTCCAAAACGGCCAATCATAGAAATGTGCGGGAAAATCGGCATATATAAGCCCCATAGGCGGGAATACACCTGCAGGCAGAATGAGTGGAGTAGGGGAGGGACGTTGCTTTCGAGCACAGCGGTGGGGCGTTGAGGAGTCCAGATACATGGTCTGGCTCCTAGTTCACCATCATGAGGCCCAACTCATGCAGGGCCAGGTCTCATGGGGAGCATACAGGGCGGAGGCATGGGACCAGTTGGCTCATGATCTCACTAGTACTACTAGGATTCCACATACTGGTGAGCAGGTCCGTCACCACCATGCGGACCTGAAGCGACGTAAAGAAGACCAGTTGACCCAATGGATCCAGGAGGCCCGGGATATTCCCAACGCCCCACTACTGAGTAAGTTACATTTTATTTATGTATGTAAGAAATTCAACTAGCTGATACCATGGAGATGTGTATTCCAATATTACTTGTTTTGTATTACAGTTGCAGGAGTCCACTCTGCGAATTGCAGGGCACATGACTGCAGGCTGGTGCGGCTGCGCCACCATGCAGGTTAGTAACCCCACCTAGTACTTGTAAATAAATATTATAGTGTAGCACGTAGCAGAACACTGCAGTGTATTGATTAAAAGTAATAGAATGTGCAAGCAACAAGTGAAAGTCTGCAGGTATGACTGCAACAAGTTCATCAGTATGCAAGTGAAACTGGAAATATAATTGATAGAAATAAATAGTTCTGTAATACAGATGTCCCACCATTAATTAAATGTAGTATACCCTGCAGTAGTCTCAAGAGTACAGCTTCAGAAGCTGAGTTAATCACATGTGAGATATATCCCCTGTTGAAATGCTGAATCATGACAGAAGTGAGGCTGCTGGAAAATGTTTGAATCACCACAGGTCTAATATGTGAAAAAAGCCTAGAAGTACCAACCTAAACTGTGAAATAGCAGGATGTGTGAGAGTGACAGAAAGGGTCATGTATCAATAAATAAAGTAGTAATAACCCCTGAATATATAAGCCTCAGTGTGGTTCTACAGAACTAAATGCATGTGGGAATTACAAATTAACATCCCAAACTGATTGCAGTGTGTCTGAATCTTGAATGTTTAAGCCAAAATCTGTATATGATGATGACAGTCAAAAATTGCCAGATAGAATGAATGATTGTCTGACATACTAAACATCCATAGTTGTCCCCTGCCCTGTCATCAAAGTGTAGCAGGATGATGTATCTGATCAAAGTCAAAATAACTAGGATAGTGATGTATCTGTAACAGGTCTAGCATGACAGTCAATTAAAAATCAATTTGAAACTATCATCCACAAGTTAATTGTGTTTCTATTACAAATGTATATTAATGTATAATTTATGAATGTGTCATCATTTTCTTTCTCCACCCCACCCTATAATTGCAAATTAAAAAAACTCACTAAATATTGGTATGTGAACATTTCATTAACCATGGACATTTGTCCTGTTGTTTCAAAAATATATGCATGTCCGTTGTTGCATGTGCCCTGTTCATACCTGCAAACCTGATGGCCTGTTGCCATTAATCAACCATGCATGTTGTTTGATTGTGTATTTCTGTTCAAATAATGCATGTGATATTGATATGCCTGTTGTTCAATGGTGTTAATATCTGGGTGTTTGTTTAATGGGAATACCAATGCATGCTGTTACAACTAATTTGAATGGAATAATATGCTACTAACCCAAACTAACATAACATACCCACAAACCTAGAACGCTTGGGAAGGCGGGTCCCAGCGGACCCACCTCTCCCACCTCATCTGGCGACTGCACCTGGCACTAGTGCCCAGAACGGACACTCCTCCAGTGGCCCTGTGCCATCTTCGGGTGGAAGCGCTGCAGGGGATGGGGCCCATCCCCCCTCTGCAAGCGTGGCCGGAGGAGCCCGTCTACTCACCCTCCAAGGTGTCCGGTCTGTGGTGCGAAGGGAGATCCAAGACTCTGTTCTTGGGCCCCTATGCCAGCTTGAGGCCTGGGTGGCACAGCTTACGGGCATGCCCATTGTCCCACCTGCACAGCCCCCAGCACAGCCCCGTCCTGGGCTGTGAAGGAACAGTGGCAACTGCCTATGGGTGGGGATATCAGTTCCACTGTTGCCATCTGTGGGCTCATGTGCCCTGGATATCCCAACCTCCGTCCCTGTCAATTGTGTAACCCCCCCCACATGTGTCATACACCGCCCCTGTATGCGTCTTGTCTGTCTTGTCTGTTAACCTACCCAACCTACCTCCCCAGCTATACCGACTACCTTCACCTGACATACCACTCTCACCTGAAAAAAAAGGGCACTCTGTACCCACAAAAAAATTACGCCCCATACATAGCTGTCCATGTTGCACTCATGTCCGCTGGACATTGAAACTGTTAATTACAATTCGCTGTACAACAGGTATTAATGTTGTCCTGACACCTCTCTCAGAGGTGGAAGGTTTCAAATGTCACACCAAATTACATACAAATGCACAGCTGTTGCTGAGAAAGACATGGGCAGCTATGGGCCTCACCTACATCCTTCCTGCAAATCCCAAGCTTGTTTCCCTACTGTCTTACACTCTTTGTGATCCCTTTTTCACCACTTTCCTGTCACCCCTTTTTCTTTTCTTTCAAAGAAAATAGCGCTGGTGTGCACAAGAGTAAGCATATTTAAGCGCTTGTAAGCGGGTGTGCGCTTGTGTGCGTGGAGCTCACCACTAGTGCGCATGCGTGAGCTCCACGCAAACGAGCGCAGACCTGGTTTTAAGTGCTTAAAAGTGCCTTTGGCACTTTTGATTGACAGGTCCTGTACTCATTTCGAAAGAAAAATAAATTCCCACAGACAGTCTCGAACCCAAGACCTTGGTAACTCTAGTCTGCATGACCTACCACTAAGCCATGACTCTAACACAAGAACATAGTGCTAAAATAAATATAACATGTAATAGTAGGAATCAATATAAAGGCAATATAGGATGTGTACTACCCAAAGCATATCAGGTAGATTTTTAATGCCCGAATTACTGGATTCCCATACTAGTTTAGTGTTCACGGAAACAGCCCTGCTAATTGTTAGCTTGTACATAATAATGTAAGGTAATGTACATATATGAAAGTATTATATGTACACACACACACACACACACACACACACACACACACACATATATATATATATATATATATATATATATATATATATATATATTAATACATATGAAATATAGTGGTAGGTGTCAGTATTCATACACACTCACTACAGGAAACAGTGAAAATAAATGCAGCAACCAGAATCTACAACACAGCCTGACTCCTGTGAGACTTAATAACCCTTTTAACTGCGTAAAGGTGCCTTCAGCACTTTGATTGACTGGTCCTGTACTCATTTTGAAAGAAAAATAAATTCTCACAGCCAGTCTCAAACCCAGGACCTGGGTAACACTAGTCTGTATGACCTACCACTAAGCCATAACTCTCCTACAAGAACATAGTGCTAAAATAAATATAACATGTAATAGTAGGAATCAATATAAAGGCAATATAGGATGTGTACTACCCAAAGCATGTCAGGTAGATTTTAATGCCAATTACTGGATTCCCATACTAGTTTAGTGTTCACGGAAACAGCCCTGCTAATTGTTAGCTTGTACATAATAATGTAAGGTAATGTACATATATGAAAGTATTATATGTACACACACACACATATATATATATATATATATATATATATATATATATATATTAATACATATGAAATATAGTGGTAGGTGTCAGTATTCATACACACTCACTACAGGAAACAGTGAAGATAAATGCAGCAACCAGAATCTGCAACACAGCCTGACTCCTGTGA
This sequence comes from Protopterus annectens, assembly GCF_019279795.1. Lineage (NCBI taxonomy): Eukaryota > Metazoa > Chordata > Ceratodontiformes > Protopteridae > Protopterus > Protopterus annectens. The sequence goes on from NC_056728.1 coordinate 1,232,446,827, forward strand.
GACTTACTAACCCTTTAACTACTTAAAGGTGCCTTCAGCACTCTGATTGATAGGCCCTGTACTCAATTTGAAAGCAAAATAAAAGCATACTATTAGGCCCTACCACAAGATCATTGTAACACTAGTCCGTATGACCTACCACTAAGCCATGACTCTCATACAGGAATATAGTGCCAAAATAAGTATAACATATAATAGTAGGAATAAAGATAAAGGCAATACAGGATGTGTACTATCCAAAGCATGTCAGGTAGACTTTTACTGTCCTAATTACTGGTTTCCCATACTAGTTTAGTGTTAACAGAAACAGCCCTGCTAATTGTTAGCTTGTACTTAATAATGTAAGCTAATGTACATATATGAAAGTATGTATATGTACACACACACACACACACACACACACACATATATATATATATATATATATATATATATATATATATATATATATATATATATTAATACATATGGAAATATAGTTGTAGGTGTCAGTATGCATACACACTCACTACAGGGAACAGGTGAGAGAAATGCAGCAACCTGAATTTACAACACAGCATGAATCATGAGAGACCTACTAACCTTCACACTCACAGAACACTGTCGACAGCATACCAGCATGGTCCACGCCCTTACAATCTGAAAGGGCAACGCCTATCTCACATACCCTTTTATAGCACTGTCCTGAAATCACAGTGAGACATGCAATCAGTACACAACTGGCTGCATGCAATTAGCAAATGCTGCCTTACAATTGGTGCAGAGGCCATCACATGGACCTATGCAGATACCTACAAAAGCAGCCAGTACTAACACTCCACACATGCAATACATTCATTGCACCAAACTGATGGAGAGAGAGAGAGAGAGAGAGAGAGAGAAAGAAAGAAAAAGAAAGAAAGAAATAAATAAAGCAATAAAGGCAGTGATAAAAAAAAATAAAACTGCATCATCACAGCAACAAAACCAGCAGCAGCAGCAGCAAACAGCAATTAGCACCAGTGACACAGCAACAGCTGACACAAACACAGGTAATGCAAAGTAGCAGGTTAATACTGTGTTTACTGTGAAACCTCCAAATGTATCATAGTTCACTATCTATAGGTATGTCCGTGAGATTTATTTATTTTTTTATTTTACATTTGTTAACCGGGCTAGTCCAACTGGATACATGTCCATTTTCAGTGGAGGCCCGAGGAGAAAAGCTCCACTACAATCTATTAAAACAAGTAAATATATCACATGGTGCAGGAATACAAAGTTATACGATACTATAGAAACATAAGTTAACACAGTCCTGATATATATACATATGTAATATTGCTGTACATGTCTTCCATACTTAAAACTGCCATAGCTTAGAACACAAGGCCAGTTATGCATATGATGCAGTAGTTCCCAGGGTCAGTAGAGGTTCCTCCTCATTGGTGTGGGACCATTGTGTATGTAAGGCACTGTTCAGGTACATAACCTGTAGTATGGCCAGGGTTTAATATCAGTCTGTAATGTGGTGCTATGTCCTCTAGGGGTGAACGTATCACACATCCAGGGATACCATTTTGTAACAGTGATGCTGTGTGTTCTGCAATGTTGAGGGTGGCCCTCACCTGGACATGTGAGATGATAGGGAGGTTACATTCATCTGTGATAACTAATTCCACTTGTGTAGGAGAATGGGGGGGGATACCTGCACCTAAACTGTCTGCAACAATGTTGCCAATATCTGTGCATTTGGTGAATGTGAAGCATCTTACCACTGCTGACCACAGATGCCTTGCCTTCATGTGAATCTGCTCTGTGCTGCAGTAGCCTCCTGCTATTGTTATTCAATGTGCCTGTATCTGTAGTCCACTGGACAGGATAAATAAGTGGTGTGCATACGGTCTGGGTTAGATATGTGTGTGCATATTACATGCACTATGTGGGATGTCTGTGGTAAGCTTTTGCAAAGGGGCCAGCAGTGTGTGTTGTGGCTTCCACTGGCCCAGTAGGCTGCATGGATAGCATCACAGTCCTAACTAGTGAATAACTGTGTAATTACATACAAACATAGCAAGGTAGTGTACTGTGCTTGTGGTGTTGTTGGGATATGTATATCCAGGCTGAGTAATGTGTGTCCACATCACAGTGTTGGGTGGCAACACACATACAGTATGTTGGGATGAACACCCAGAGTGTTCCAGAAGTGTTGCCTGTGCAGAAATATCTGGCCATTACCTGCGCATCCCCCACAACACACACACACATGCAACATATGGCAGAAGCAGTATAGCAGTACACATAGGTTCATAGGTTCATACTAGGCTATTTGCCCTAGGGCATTGATAAGTCTAGCCAGAATGTGTTTGTCTTTTGCCACCCAATTAAAATTTATTTTGCTATGCCCTTTTCCGAGGTTAGTATACTGTGCCTCTGTCTAACAGTGACATAGAAGTGACACCCGGGGTACAACTATGATCTCCCATCCACTCATCCAGATTCCTATGGAAGAGAGTCAATGAGGGACTCTGCCTAACCTGTACTGTGAGTTCATTACAGAGTGAAGGGAGCCTCTGGGTTATGAATCTGTCCCTCCAGCATGTCCCATTTATTTCAGTGCTAAGGTTCAGGTCTCTTGAGCGTGTGGCGGTATGGGATTCTGATTTCTTGAGGTGCAGCATGTCCATTACTTCTGGGTTGGACATGGCTGTATACGTCAGGCACAGATTGCCTCTGAACAGGCAGTATGCCACTGAGTCCAGCTGGGGTTTCTTTAACCGGGCAGCATATGGCATCTGTTTGAGCCCTTTGATCCTCTTGATGAGGTACTGTTGGGGTTTTCCCAGTTGCTGTAGGTGTCTGGTTATGCAGACAGTCACCCATGGGTTCTCGTGGGGGCATCCGTGGCCGTACTGCCTCTGGTCAATGTGCCCAAGGAGGTATGTCAATCTCCACTATGTTTCGGACTGTTATGCAGGCACAGGTGCGTATGGAAAGGTACACCAGACAGGGTCTGAGGGAGCTGACAGCATGTTGCACAGCCATGACAGATGGCATGCGTGACATTGCGATTGCTATTCGTAATTTCACAGATGTCGTTGACAGACATTGTGGGGACATACAACAGCTGCTCCACAACCAGATGTCCATGGGCCAGGGCGATGGTGTGTGTTTGCGGCGTCGACGTGGCCGTATGCCAGCAACAGCAGCAGCTGGCAGTCGCCGACGACGACAACAGGCCCACTCATGCACCTCAAGTGCCAGCAGCAGCCCCAGCAATGCTGGGTTAGTGCTGTCATCAGGACACCCCAGGAGACCATGTGCACATGGCTCTGGACAGTCCCAACAGGGAACTGTGTCCAGTCAACACACACCCGCTTCCGATGACAGTACCCAGTCTGGGTTAGTACCAGATACGGTCCATAGCACCCCTGCCAGGCACAGGTACCGTGTCCGTGCCCACAGACACTGATCTGGATGACCTGACAGGTGCAGTCTGTGGCTGGCCACAAAATCCTGTACATGGCAGCCATTATGTGGTACTGTGTGCGTGCTTACAAACATGCAGAAATTTAACACCTAGGGCAAACACATACACACACACACTGCACCAACACTGGTCCACCCTGTACTGCTGCCCCTTACAAACACACATACACACACATGTCAATTGGCGGTAGCAGTGGCTGGCTTGGGCATACCTAACCCACACCCTGTGCATATGATGACACTGTGCCACCTCCTGCATACTACAACATCAGTGCAGGAAAGGGTAAACACGTTGCTGATGCACAGGGTGACTACATAGATGTGTATAAGTAATAACATGTTGGTAACTGTTCACTGTTCCACTATGATTGTGTGTATATCCCAGCATTCCTGCTGCAGTAACTGTATGAATGTCCTGAATTGTTATCTGCACCCATACTACTTAACAAAGTGTACCAGCTGCACACCATCACATGCTACAATTGACTATGGGAATGTGCATCATGTGCTGTATTGTAGATTCAACTATATGTATCTGTTCTGTCACACATGCATTTACACACACCCTGCTACCCCCACACATGCACACGCTCACCTGCCATTTCCATTATTTATTGCTCTACATGAGTAGCTGTCAACCCATGACAGGTACACATTTGAAAAGTGCACTATTCGGATTACTACCGATTTCCTCTTCTCTACCTGTACTCACAGGGTGCAGGCAACCTCATTAGTTTAAAAGTGTAATGTGCATCAGGTACTGTGGTTCCCTGATTGCCACATCCAACATGTTTTCCATATGGAAATGCACACACAGAAACATCCCACATCCACACACTTGCCACATTCAGGTTTCAAAACACTATCTAGGAATATTCTGGTACATATGCATGTTACAATAGCATGTAGCACTATACTGAGTACTGGCAGTTGTCTCTTGTCATGTTGTTTGTATAGGGTGCTGTCAACATCACTGTTTGTTAAGGGAAATGTGCACCCTGCAGTGCATAGCCCCATTTGGCAAAACGCCACATCCCACCCCCAGCATTGTGCACACACACTAACCATTTGCAAGATTCAAACCCCTACCTAATTGTGTTATGACACTAGAGACAGACACATTAGCAGAGTGTGCTATTTGCATTAGTGGGAGAAATTCTTTCTAATGCTGTACTTAGAGGGTGCTGACATCATCTGTGTTTAGGAAGAGGGATGTGCACCCTGTAGTGTGTTCTCCCAGTTGGCAAAAGGCACTTTTCTCTCACAGCATTATGCACAAACACAAACCCCACTCATACTAACTCACATACATTCCCTTTACAAGATTCAAACCCCTACCTAACTATGTTATGACACTGGAGAAAGATGCATTAGCAGAGCGCGCTATACGAATTACTGGAGAGCTCTAATTCAGGTAATATAGTTATAGAGTGCTGACATCATCAGTGTTTCAAAAGGGGAATCTGCATCCTGTAGTGTACTGTCACAGTTGCTAATAGGGGCATTTCCCACACACACATAGATGTGTTTGAGGTTTGCATATATGGGGGATCCAGTACTCCAGTGTGATTAGTATAAGGTTCGATTGCAACAATGAGGGATATACGTCAAGTGGTGAGCATTTTGTACTCATGTTTGTGATGATCAGGTCTAGTATATTTTCCCCTCTTGTGGGAATGTTGACTACCTGTTCCATAGCTAAAGAGTTTCTGAACTATGGGAACCCTAGAGCTTGGGTATTGTGGCTTGAGTAATGTTCACAGTCTATGTTTGGGTAGTTGACGTCACCCAGTATGATGGTGTTTGCAGAGAAATCTATACTCTCCTGTGTCGTCATGAAGGCTGTGTGGGATTCCTGAGTTTGAGAGGGTGATGTAAGAGCTCCTCTGTGTCTCTTTCCATGTGGTCCAGGGAGGTACGTCTCAGGTTGTTCACACCAGCATGGACAATGACTGCCTCATACTTGTACTTGCTGTGGAGTGACCTGAGTGCTTGTGTTATGTGGCACATTCTATCACCCGACAGGTAGCTAAATGTGACCCTCACCTTGCTCAGTCTGGAGGGCAGGACGTCAGTGTGTCTGACTATGGCATCACCTATTATAGGTGTGTCACACATTGTGTTTGGCCTTATGGGCTGTGCCTGTTAAGAACACTGACTTTGTGAGGTCTGTGTTGCTTGAGATATGTGTTCATGTGGGATGCAGCGTGTCAGGCCATGTCATTTCTGTCCGTGGTCTGGTAAGTATCACCTTTGGTGACATAGGTATTCATATGTCAGCTGGTGAGCATTTGCAGTGTTACCTACTGAAAGTGGTACAGCTTGTTTGTTGTACAATGGACTACATGCAGCCCACCTTACAGTAGCTATGTTTGCATGCATGTTTCCTTGCAGTTACCCTGGAATACTGATCCGACCTGCCATGCAGAGTTACACAGCTACTGTGGACTCCTAGTGACATCTGCATAGCTTACTATATGTATGTTCATGTCTCACTTGACAGAATGTCACTGTTTCTCCTGTGCACATGTACGTTGCCTGTGACACTTGCATATGACTTACCTGGCATCTGTCCACGTGAGCAGTCATATATGCCACTGCAGGACTCTAAACCTGATGATGCACACACTCGAAACATTCCTCAGCATGGAGAACATCGCTATCTGTGCAGTAACAGATACTGGATTCAGGGCTACCAACAGCACTCCAGCACTACCAAGTTATACCTCATACCATGCTTTTCAGGCCCCAAACTTGCACAAAACCACAAAAGGAGGGGGTGTATTGATATTCATCCATGATACCCACACCTCCAGGTTGGTGGCAAAGCACCAAACATCAGAGACTATCCATATGCAAGTAACAATGGGTAAAACTGCCTTCCAGGTTATAGCCTGCTACAGACCACCCTCACAAACACTAGAACTGCACTTGGCCTTCCTGAAAACAGTTGGAAATATGTAGGTCTGTCCATACACCATTATATTGGGTGGGTTAAACTACCCAAACATAGACTGGGAGCATGACTGTAGCTCCAACACCCTAGCCCACAGATTACTAGAATTTATATACCAAAATGCTATGGACCAACTTGTTACCACTCACACAAGAGGGGAAAACATACTGAACCTGATCATCACCAACATGGGGACTCTATGCTCCAGACCAGAAGTGTATCCCTCACTGGTAAGATCAGACCATAAACTAATCTCACTGGATATTCACATCCCAAGGCCACCCCCCTGCACAGAAGAATACAGTCAACAACTCATGTAAAGCATGTTCACACTCCTCATAAATGATGTGGAAACCTTCAAAGCCCCCAGGCCTGTTGAAAATATGGACCAGACTGCAGATACCTGTATAAAGGCATTCTATGGACACCTTCAGGAATGCATGGATCATGCAATCCCAAATAAAAGCAAGACCCAATCCTCCAAAGGCAGACGTCCTGTGTGGTGGACACCAGCCATAAACAAACTATAAATAGAAGGATGAAGCTACTAAATGATACAACAAACTCCCAAAATGTGAAGGCATCACAGATGAGTATTAGAAGAAAACTACAGGCACTCATAAGATTGTCTAAGGCCATCTTTGAGAGCAGATTCCACAAGACACTGAGGATAATCACAAGGCTTTCTGTAGTTATGTTAGGAACCTGGGTGGTAATTCCCAGATATGCTCAGAAGTAGTCCAAGATGTCACAAGAAATATCAAACACACAGACATTGCCAACATCCTAGTGGACAGGTTCACTGCTACCTTCTCCCCCCCTCCACACCAAAAGGGCAAATATTTCTCCCTGCAGAGTGCTGCCCCCCCTGACCTCTCAGATGCTCAGGTAAGAGCTGCCCTCTCCAAAGCAATAAGCACTGCATCAATGGGACCAGACAGTGTCCCAGGCTGTGTCCTACATGAACTCCAAGAAGAGCTACACCCAGACATAACACTACTGTTCAATCCCAGCCTTACTACATGATATGTGGCCAAAGAGTGGTGTACAGCAACAGTCGTCCCTCTACATTTAGGTGGTGCCTTAACGGATCCTGGACACTATCGCCCCATAAGTCTGAATAGCTTGGTCTGCAAAGCTATGGCAAGGATCATCATGAACCTCATAAATATAGATATTGGGGACCTACAGACACTTCATCATACACAGTTTGGCTTTGTTAATGGCAGATCCTGCCTCTCAAACCTGTTTGATTTCTTTGAAACAGTCACCAAGGCCACTGTCAAGGGGAAGGTGGTCTACATAGCCTACCTGGACCTTGCATAAGCCTTTGATACAATACCCCACTTGTGCATTCTAGGGAAGATCACCAGTGTACATATCAACCCCTATGTCACTACAGATATTGCACAGTGGCTTAAGGGCAGAACACACATGGTTAGAATTGCTGGAGCCATGTCAGCCTCAAAACCAGTTACAAGTGGTGTCCCACAAGGCTCAGCCCTGGGATCTGTCTTGTTCAGTATATATTTATCAGAGGTACAGGCCAACATGGAAGGACTGTGGCTGAGCAAGTCGCAGATGACTGCAAACTGGACGCCATAATCAACTCTCCAGCCAACACACGATCCTCCAAAAGGGCCTCTTAGAAACAGACGACTTGTGCCACAGCCATGGCCTCAAGCTGAATGCCAAAAGTGTATAGTCATCCCTTTGGCAAAAACAAAGTGACCACAAAGTACCACATATGTGTTAATCCATTAAGTACAGACGAAGGAATTATGGACCTTGGGGTACACAAGTTGATAGCATTCTCTCATTTGACAACCACATGGCCAAAGTGGTTAGAAAAGCATTTTATATAGGCCACCTCATCATGAAGGGATTCACATGTAGATCAGGGGAGGACATTGTGCCTCTTTACTCATCCCTTATCATGCCCATAATTGACTACAATGCCCCTGTCGGCATGCACCTTACCAGACACCTGCAGCAACTGGAAAGACCACAAAAGTACCTCAACAAGAGGATCAAAGGGCTCAAACAGATGCCACATACTGACTGGTTAAAGAAACAGCAGCTCTACTCACTGGCATACTGCCTCTTCATGGGCAATCTGTGCCTGACATATAAAGCCATGTCAAACCCTGACTTAATGGTCATGCTGCACCTCAGAATATCCAGATCCCATCAAGCTACACGCTGGAAAGACTTGAACCTCAGAAGTGATATACATAGGACATGCTGGAGGGACACATTCATAACTCAGAGGCTCCCTTCACTCTGGAATATTATCCCAATACAGGTTAGGCAGAGTCACTCAGTGACTGTCTTCAAGAGGAATATTAATGACTGGATGGGACATTGTAGGTTTACCCTGGGTATCACTTATGTGTCACTGTTAGACAGAGGCACAGTATACTAACCTTGGAAAAGGGCATAGCAAGATAGATTTACAATGCATGGTGAAAGCCACACACATTCTGGCTAGGTTTATAAATGCCCTAGGGCAGATAGCCTAGTATGAACCTATGAACCTATGTATCTTGTTCACCATTGGCCCTATGTGCTGTTAATCACCAATGCAATCTCAATACTATGGTAGTATGTGCAAAGGTCAGTTGTCAGTCACCTCTATGGTACAGTTGTGGAATATGTGAGTCATGTAGTAATGTCACAGCTGCCACATGTACACAGTCAACCCTATCCCCTACCCATGGATGTACAACACATGTATGAGATGGAAACAGATAGCCAAACTGTGGACTAAGCACTCTGAACCCAGTACTGGCATAACCTGTCAGGTGGCATGAAATACTACAGTGACTGCAATACCAGTCTGATGTAGACCTACACTGACAGCAATACAAGCACGGGAACACACAGGGCCATTCGTGGAGCCTGAGAATGGCATCCTGCCTGAGTGGCAGACACTTCTGCAGCTGGCACACAGGCATACGTTAGGCCTGAACACAGCACACATAACACATAACACACAAATCCTGTGTGCCAAACAAGCACAGTCTGTACAGCTATACAACACTACTGCTGCAGTTGTGTTAGGTACTTTTATTGTCCAGTACAGTGAGGTCATGCTCACCAGGCTGGACAAGGTGAAGGTCACAGTGATATGCTCATGGGGCACTATGGTCCACCACATAACACAAGCATACAGGTCAGTCAGATGCATGGACACATATGACTCAGTCATTGTCCATGCCACTACAGCTGATGTGTGATGTCCCTCACTGGAATACATGATAGGGAACATGGAAGGGCTCACTGAGCAAGTGGCACAGGCTGGTAGAATCCTGACCTTGGTTGGCATCATACCCTCACCAGGAATGCTGACATATTACTGAATGCTAATGAATTAAATGAATTACTGTAGCTACAACACCCTAGCTGAAAGTTTCTTAGCATGCGGTCACTGCATTGCTATGGAACAACTTCTTACCACTCCCACAACAGGTGGAAACATGCAGCACCTCTTCATCAACAACATGTAGACTATATGCCCCAGACCAGGTGTGTATCCCTCATTACTAGGTTGATAGCATCTACATCTCACACTGTATATACACATCCCACATGCAGCACCTGCACAGAAGACCACAGTCATAATGTTACCCAGTGCAAATACCATGTATTCACATGTGGCAGGCATCACACATGGTAACTATTGAAGGTCACAGGTACATATGTGTATTTGGCACACACATACATCATGTGTGCATTGCCATAACTGGTTTAATCAATGTCATGCATTATTGTGAGAAACAGCCCGCACACATGGGCATTCCTGTGAGCAAAACACACGTGACATGTCTGGAATCAAAAGCCATAAATAATTGTGATATTGTTTAGAAAGGTGTATGTGCATCCTGTAGTGTGTTTTCCCAGTTGCCAAAAGGGATGTTTCTTTCATACACACTAACCCCCCTTTATACACACTTGCTGTATTCAAACCCCTACCTAACTATGTTATGACACATTAGCAAAGCGCGCTATTTGTATTACTAGGAGATTTCTTTTCTCCTGATATACTTATAGGGTACTGACATCATCGGTGTTTAGAAAGGGGAATGGGCATCCTGTGGTGTGTTTTCACAGTTGCCAAAAGGGATGTTTTTTCATATAGCCCTTCACACACACTTGCTGGATTTAAACCTCTATCTAATTATGTTATGATGATATACTTATAGGGTGCTGATTTAGAAAGGGGAATGGCATGGGAATGTGTGTTTGTGTGTGTTGCCAAAAGGGAAAAAGGAGGATTTTTTTTACACCACACCACACAACACCCTTTTTATACACAATTCTGTCACATTCAAACCCCTACCTAATTATGTTATGACTCTAGAAATGGACGCATTAGCAGAGCATGCTATTCGGATTACTGAGTGATGTTCTTTCTCCTGATATACTTATAGGGTGCTGACATCATCAGTGTTTAGAAAGGGGAATGGGCATCCTGTGGTGTGTTTACACAGTTGCCAAAAGGGATGTTTCTTTCATACACACTTACACTTGCTGGATTCAAACCCCTACCTAACTATGTTATGACACTAGAGAGGGATGCATTAGCAGAGCGCACTATTCGGATTACTGGGAGAGTTTCTTTCTCCTGATATACTTATAGGGTGCTGACATCATCAGTGTTTAGAAAGGGGAATGGGCATCCTGTGGTGTGTTTACACAGTTGCCAAAAGGGATGTTCCTTTCATACACACTAACCCCTCTTCACCCACACTTGCTAGATTCAAGCCCCTACTTAACTATGCTATGACACTAGAGACGGATGCATTAGCAGAGCACGCTATTCGTATTACTGGGAGATTTCTTTTCTCCTGATATTCTTATAGGGTGCTGACATCATCAGTGTTTAGAAAGGGGAATGGGCATCCTGTGGTGTGTTTTCACAGTTGCCAAAAGGGATGTTCCTTTCATACACACTTACTAACCCCCCTTCACACACACACTTGCTGGATTCAAACCCCCTACCGAACTATGTTATGACGGACACATTAGTAGAGAGTGCTATTCGGACTACTGGGAGATTTCCTTTCTCCTGATATACTTATAGGGTGCTGACATCATCAGTGTTTAGAAAGGGGAATGGGCATCCTGTGGTGTGTTTACACAGTTGCCAAAAGGGATGTTTCTTTCATACACACTTATGGGATTCAAACCCCTACCAAACTATGTTAGGACACTAGAAACGGACACATTAGCGGAGTGCGCTATTCAGATTACTGGGAGATTTTCTTTCTCCTGATATACTTATAGGGTGCTGACATCATCAGTGTTTAGAAACGGGAATGAGCATCCTGTGGTGTGTTTTCCCTGTTGCTAACGGGAACATTACCCTCACACAGACTTGCACACAGACCAACCACAATCACCCACACACACACACACTCTGGATAAGCTGTCATTCCATAGGGCAAACAGCTTAGTGTTGACCTCTACACCCATATGTTTAACTGTCAGATGCACATTATTTGGTGCTGATAGCAGTGTTTGCAGGTATTTATTGCCATAACATTACCTGTTTGTATGAACAACTTGTGTATCTGTGGATGATGTTTGCATATGGGGGACATCCACTATATCATGTATGTCTCTGTAGTCATTTAAGTGTGAGCACTGGTCAGATTGCTATAATGTTGTTGGTTACTGGAATAACACGTACATATACCAGATATATGTGGCAAAATGCTAAACTGATATTTGGACTAAGTGTGTGAGCATGCCCAGTTCAGCCTTCCCATGGCATGTTGTGTGAAAGATGTCTCATTTATCAAAGTGTGTGAGCATGCCCAGTGTGAGCTTTCCATATGTTGAACTCTGCAGCCCATCACATTTGTGGATGAGTGTGAACTTCAACAAATATCCCGTTTATGGTTGTGTGTTCTGTGTCATGTTGTGTAGTTACTGTCCAAATGCTTTTTGTGTGAACACAACAGGGATTATACTGTGCCTGCAGGTTTTGCATGGGATACTTTGCATACAATTGTCAACATCTGTTCATACTGACCTAACACTGTAGTACTGTATAGTGTAGTGGTTCAGTACTTTCACTGTGGTGGACAGTATCCTGGGCTTTAGTCCTATCACTGCTTTACATTTCCATAGTGAGCACAACAGCCTGGTTAGGGTCCAGTTGTGCACATCTGCACAAAGGCGGTGCCTCTACGGACCCTGGTAATTACCGTCCCATAAGCTTAACAAGTCTAGTCTGCAAAGCTATGGAGAGGATCATAATGGAGCTCATAAACAAAGATATAGGGGACATGCAGACATTGGACCCGTCCCAGTTTGGCTTTGTCAAGGGCAGATCATGCCTTTTGAACTTGGTCGACTTCTTCAAAACAGTCACTAAGGCCATTGATGAGGGAAAGGCAGTCTATACAGCCTACCTTGACCTTGCAAAGGCTTTCGACACAATACCCCACTCAGGTATTGTAGAAAAACCTACCAACTTAAATGTAAACCCATATGTCACAAGATGGGTTGCAAACTGGCTTATGGACAGGACCCACAGGGTTAGAGTTGCTGGCGCTATGTCAGACTCCAAGCCGGTCACAAGTGGTGTCCCACAGGGCTCGGTCCTTGGCCCCCTATTTTTCGGCATCTACTTCTCAGAAGTACAGGCCAACATGGGAGGACTTTGGCTGACAAAGTTTGCAGATGACTGCAAAGTGGGCGCCATAGTGGAAAGTGCATCAGACACGGATATCCTTCAAAAGGGACTCACGGAAACTGATAGCTGGTGCCAGAGCCATGGCCTGAAGTTAAATGCCAAAACATGTATAGTCATACCCTTCGGGAAAAGCAAGGTAACCCCAAGCTACCATATAGGTGGCAATCCTCTAAGCACAGAAGAGGTTATCAGGGACCTGGGGACCCAGGTTGACAGTGGCCTTTCTTTTTAAACTCACGTTGCTAAAGTGGTTTGAAAGACCTTCTACATTGCCCACCTGATCATGAAGGGATTCACATCCAGATCTAGTGAGGTCATTGTTCCCCTGTACTCTTCACTTATCAGACGAATGATCGAGTACAATGCCCCATTCGGGATGTATCTCACCCGACATCTGCAGCAATTGGAGAGACCCCAAAAGTCCCTCACCAAAAGGATAAAGGGACTCCAACATCTGTCATATGCTGCCAGATTGAAGAAACTCCAGCTCTATTCAGTCGCATACTGTCTGCTCAGAGGTGACATGTGCCTGACATACAAGGCCATGTCCAACCAGGAATTAATGGACATGCTCCACCTCAAAAACTCCAAATCCACCAGAACCACTAGGGCAAGTGACTTAAACCTTAGCAGGGATATAAGTAGGACATGCTGGAGGGATAGATTTATCACTCAGAGACTCCCTATGCTGTGGAATAGCATCCCGGTCCATGTGAGGCAGAGCACCTTGCTGGCTCTGCTCAAGAGGAATCTTGACCTGTGGATGGGAGATCATAGGTTTACCCCGGGAATCATCTCTGTGTCACTGCTGGACAGAGGCACAACAAACTAATGGGCACAGTATTGTTTCCATATAAGGGGTGGGGTAAGCCACAAAACTCTGGGCTAGGCTTATAAATGCCTTAGGGCAGATAGCCTAGTATAAACCTATGAACCTATGAACCTATTTGACCATGTTGCATTATGTTCAGATATTAACTACTTAAAACAGCCTCATCCAACATCAGTAGTGTATTCCACAACATAGGCGTACATTGGCAAACACTACCGATGTGCCCTAGGCCATTTCTAATGCTAGTCAGAGAGTGTGTTTGTCCTTCGACACATTGTAAGTGTAGTTTGCCATGACATATATCTTGTTTAGTATACTGTGCCTCTGTCTACCCGTGACATAACAGTGATACCCAGGGTAAACCTACCATCTCCCATCCACTCATTAAGATTCCTGTTGAGGAGAATCAACGAGTGACTCTATGGATAACCTGTACTGGTAGTTTACTCATGCGTGGGGGTGGCTTCTGTGTTATGGATAATGCAGTACAGCTTGTCCTATGTATGTCAGTGCTGGGGTTCAGGTCCCTCATGTGCATAGCTCACTGACATTCAGATTGTACAAGGTGCAGCATGTTCATTGATTCCAGCTTGGACATGGCTTTCAACATCAGGCACAGCTTGCATCTGGGTGGCCAACATGGCAGTGTGTGGAGTTGCACTCTGTTTAATCAGGCAACACATTACATCTGTTCAAGCTCTTTGATACTCCTGGCGGGGTACTGTTGTGGACTTTACAGTTGATGGAGGTGTCTGCTGAGGTACACCCCACAGGGGCTGTTGTAGTCAATTGTAACGCTGATGAAGGATGACTGCAGAACCACAATGACCTCCCCTTATCTAGATGTCATAACCTTCATGATTAGGTTGGTATATGGATTGTTTCTGTTAACACTACAGCCACATGTTTGTCCAATGCAGGATATCTATCACCTTGTGTACCCAGGTCTGTCATTACATGTTAAGTATGTAATGGGTTAACACCTATGTGGTAATTGGTGGTCACTTACTGTATATCCACAGAGGATGACTATACAGTTTTCTCCATTTAACATGCTGGCATGGCTATGGCACCAGTTGTCTGTTTCTATGTGGCCCTTTTGTGGGATGCTTGTGTCAGCTGGAGTGTCTGATATGTTGGGCGGTTTGTAGTCCACTGCAAACATGTTCAGGCACAGTCCTTACATGTTGGCCTGTACCTATGGGGCATATATACCAGACGGGGAAGGTCCCAGGACCAAGCTTTGTGGGATACCTGTTATATGTGGTTTGTAGTCTGACATGGCTGCAGCATGTCTGACCATGTGAGTTCTGTCGTTGGTCTGGTTTGCAACCCCTCTAGTGACATAGGGGTGTATATATAAGCTGGTGAGCATATCTATATTGAACACATAGGGTATTGTATGGAAGGCTTTGCAAGGTCCAGCTACACTGTGTGGACTACATTGCCCTCATCAGTGACCTCAATTACTGTTTCAACTGAGTCACACATGTTTAGGGGCAGGGTCTGCACTTAATAAACCCATACTGGGTAGGGTCGGGTGTCAATAGATCCCCAATATCTGTATGTCTGCGGAACATGCTGATCCTTTCCATAGCTGTGCAGACCAAGCTCCTCAGGATTCTGTGGTGGTTGTTTTTAGTATCCATTCAGGCGACACCTTTCTTGAGAATGACCACTGTTGTTGTACACTGCTCTTTGGGTACATATCCTGTGGTAAGGCTGACATAATGTCAGGGAGGCAGCAGTCTGCTGGGAAAGATATTTTGCATTATGGGGGGGGGGGTTTGCACTGCACCTGTCAGGATGTATGTTGGCAATACGTGTGTGTGTTTGGTATGTTGTTTGTAATATTTGTGTGATCCAGAGCATATCTGGGAATTCACAACACGCTCCCTACCATCAGTTGCAGCAGCCTTGGGGTTATCCTTAGTGTCCTGTACAATTTGTATCATAATAGGTTCATAGGTTCATACTAGGCTATCCACCCTAGGGCATTTGTAAGCTTAGCCACAGTGTGTGTGCCTTTGCCACCCCTTGCTATGTGAATATTATGGCCATTTATGATTTACTTAGCTGTGCCTCTGTCTGGACATGACACAGTAAAGACCCCCAGTGTACATCTGCAATTATCCATCCATTTTGCAAACTTCCTGTTGAAGAGTGTCAGTGAGGGGCTCTGCCTAACATGTAGTGGTATTCTGTTCCAGGGTGTGGAGAGACTCAGGGTTAGGTATCTATCCCTCCAGCACATCCTATTTGATTATGTGTTGAGGTTGACATCTCTGACTCACACAGCTCCGATGGCTTTGAGTTTTCTGGGGTGGAGCATGTCCATTACTTCTGTGTTGGACATGGACTTGTAAAACAGACATACAATGCCTCTGTGTAGGCAGTATGTGACTGCATTCAGCTGTGGTGTCTACAGCCAGGCAGCATATGAGATATATTTGAGACCCTTTCTGACTCTTGGTGAGGTACCTTTGAGGTCTTTCTAACTGCTGCAGGTGCCAGGTAATGTACATCCCAAATGAGGCATTGTACTACAATATGGTCTGATAAGGGAACAGTATAGGGGCACAATGACCTTTGTTGACGTAGATGTGAATCCTTTCATGATACAGTGTCCAATATAGACAGTCTTCCTAGCCAAATTGGCGATGTGACTGTCACATAACAGGTTACTGTCCACTTGTGTCACTAGGTCCCTGATTACTCCTTCCACACATAATGGTTTACCACCTATGTGGTAATTTGTGTGTACCTTGTTTTGTATTTGGTGGTACATTCATACTGTCCACTGTCTTCAGGACAGTGGGGTGGGGTTCCTGTGTGTGAGAGTGTGGTCTGTAGCATGCTACAGACTGTACAGCAGTCTTGCCTATGGTTAGTTGCACATGGGTGGACTGCAATGACATAAGCATTGTCAGTTAACTGGACGTATAGGTGTCTGTGCTGAATATGGATACTCACCCTCCTTTTATGTTTTGTTCCAGGTTTTGTGGCCATAACACATGATATGTGGTATTACCTGGTAGTGCTGGTGTGCTGTCACGAGGCTTGCAGCAGGTTTCTATCACTGGACATACATCAATGTTCTCCATACTGGGGAGGGCCTCAGGAGAATGCATATTGAGGTTTACACATCTGGCATTGATCAGCATTACCCTTCTGTTTCTTTCCAGTTTTGTTTTCTATGGTGGTGGGTTAGTCTTTTCGGCCTTGCCTACGAAAGGATCTCTGTAGGTTGCAAAAGCCTTAGGCAATATCCAGACGCTCATGGGTAACAGGTGCAAGCCATCCCTGGAACAGCAGCATGTCTCACTATGGAGTCACCTATTACAACTGTATCAGGCATGTTGTTTCTCCTTCTGTCCTGTGACTGTTTGGCACACCAGCTTTGTGTACTATGTGTTACATGTGCTATGTCTGGAGGTTGTTTTATTGGGTGTCTGCTTTGGAAGCTTGTGTTGGTGTTGTGTGTTTGTAATTAGGGCCTCTGGGAATGTTTTTGTGTTTATGTGTTTGGTTTACAGTCATTGTAGGTCTATGTGGGACTGGGTTTGTGGTGTATGTGGTTACCTTGTCCTCCTGACTAGTTTTGACAGTAGTGATTTGGGGGTGCTCAGGCTCCGGTTTGGCTACCTGGTTGCGTCTATCACATATATTTGTATTTATTGGGGTGAGTTGTTGTTGTGTGTGTACTTGGGACAGGTGTCACATTGCCACTGGACTCACAGATTCTACTTGTTTTGCCTGGCCTTAGTGGATTGTATGGACACATTTTATTGCCATACTAGTGATCACTGATTACTTCACTTTTTATGTTTGATCTATCATGTGGTAGCTTCCTCATTCTCTTCAATGGTTTAGTAATTGCTGGAGTCCAGCATGCCAGATGCCTGGGTGTATGGCATTGTGTCTTGTTGTTATTTGTGATTGCAGACTCCAAGCACTCTTGGTTGTGTTCATGGTATGCCTGTATGACATGTTCTGCAGTGTGTCCCATATTCTGAACTTGCACAGGGCCTTTCATGGATTCCACATTGGTTTGTAGGGGTGCAAGCTATGCTTTATACATGTGTTTCACTGTGGTATTCTGGCTAGGGACTGGGGTCGGGATGTGTAACTACAGTGTGATTACTCTATGGTCTGGTCTTACCAGTGAGGGATACACTTCTCATCTTGATATCCAGTACACATATTTCTGATTATCACATCCAGTATGCTTACCCCTCTTGTGGAAGTGTTACATTTTGCATGTCCACTTTGTTTGATGGATTCTGGGAAATTGTCTACAAATGTGTCGGTGCTAGTATAATACAAAGAGTATAGTGACAAACGTCTCAAAAGCTGACTTCACACTTCTTCAGACTGAGATGGTATCCTTTAAGCCCACTGGGCCAGTGGAAACCACAACACACAATGGTGACTCCTTCACAGACGCTTTCTATGGACATCTCCAAGAAAGCATGGACCATGCAATCACAAATAAAACCAAGACCTTCTCCACCAAGGGAAAGTGGCCTGTCTGGTGGACCCCAGCCATAAACAAACTGTATAACAACTGAAGGATACTAATGCAAGACAGAGCTACATCTCCTAAAGGGAAGGCAGCTGTGATCAGCACTAGTAAAAAGCTACATTCTCTCATAAGGACATCCAAGGTCAACTTTGAGACAAAAATCACCAAAGACAATTAAGATAACCACAATGCCTTATTCAGTTATGTCAGAAACCAGGGTGGGAACCCTCAGATATTCTCAGAGTTGGTACACAACAACATATATTTCAGTGACCTGACAGATATTGGCAACATTCTGGCAGACAGGTTCAGTGCAATTTCCCCCCTCCCTCACCCCCAAAAGAAGATAGTTATCACAGCTGAATGTAACCTCACTGTCATCTCAGATGTTCATGTGAGAGCCGCACTCAGCAAAGACAAGAACACAGCATCAATGGGACGTGATGGTATCCCCAGTTGCGTGCTATGTAAACTCCAGAAGGAGCTAAACCCATATATACAAATGCTATTTAACCTTAGCCTTGCTACAGGATAGGTACCTGAACACTGGCATACAGCAACAGTGGTCCCACTCCACAAAGGAGATGCCTCCACAGACCCTGGGAACTACCACCACACAAGCTTAACCAGCCTTGTCTGAAAAGCTATGGAAAGAGTCATTATGGACCTCTTAAACAGAGACATTGGTGACCTACAGACCCTTGATCCCACCCAGTTCAGCTTTGTACAGGGCAGATCCTGCCTTTTGTACCTAGTTGACTATTTTGAAACTGTCAGTAGGGCCATTGATGAGGGCTAAGCGGTCCACACAGCCTACCTGCACTTGGCTAAGGCCTTTGACACAATACCCCACTCTGGCATCATAGACAAGCTCAACAGCTGAAATATAACACCATATGTCACAGGATAGGTTGCAAAATGGCTAAGAAACAGAACCCATAAAGTCAACATTGCAGGTGCCTTGTCAGATTCAAAGTCAGTCACAAGTGGTGTCTCACAAGGATCTGTCCTGGGACCCCTCTTATTTGGCATTTACTTTTCAGATGTGAAAGCAAACATAGGAGGGTTGTAGCTGGGAAAGTTTGCAGATGACTGCAACCTAGGCACCATAGTGAATACATCAGCCGGCACACACATCCTACAGAATGCCCTCACAAAGACAGATAGCTGGTGCCGGAATCATGGCCTGAAACTGAATGCAACTGATGTGTAGTCATCCCCTTTGGGAGGAACAAAGTACCCACAAATCAATACATAGACAGCAACCCACTGAGTACAGAAAACAAATCAGACACCTGGTGACCCATGTAGATAGTGACCTCTCGTTTGACACCCATGTTGCCAAAGTGGTTAGAAAGACTTTCTATCTTGCCCACCTTATCATGAAGGGTTTTCCATCCAGATCAAAGGAGGTCATTGTACCCCTATACTTCTCTCTTATCAGGCCCATGATTGAATACAAAGCCCCATTTGGTATGTACCTCACCCAGCACTTGCAACAGCTGGAGATACCCCAAAAGTACCTTACCAAGAGGATCAAGGGTCTACAACACATGCCATATGCTTCCAGACTAAAGGAAATCCAGCTTTATTCAGTAGCATACCGCCTACTTACAGGTGACCTATGCCTGACATACAAGACCATGTCCAATCAGGATTTGGTGGACATGCTCCACTGCAAGCAATCCAAATCCACCAGAACCATGAGAGCTAAAGATTTGAACCTCAGCACATACATGTATAGGACATGCTGGAGGGACAGAGTCATAACTCAGAGGCATCTCACACTCTAGCAAAGAATCCAAGTTCATGTTAGACAGAGTCCCTCACTGACTCTCTTCAAGATAAATCTGGACAAGTGGATGTGAGATTGTAGGTTTACCCCAGGGGTCCTCCCTGTGTCACTACTAGACAGAGGCACAGTCAAGTTATTTGATTAAGTAAGGGGGTCATAATGTGTCACTACTAAGTCAGAGGCACAATATTCGGAATCTATTCTGTACACTTATTACCACTATAAGGGGTGGCAATAGCCACATCACTATGGCTAGGCTTATAAATGCACTAGGGCAGATAGCCTAGTAGTAAACTATGAAACTATGAAACTATGGTGTATGTGTAGGTATTGTCAGTCAAGCAATATAATGTGGTTTGGGGGGCTTGATATCTTCCTGTATTCCAACATTTTTGTCTATTCCTTCTAGCATGTCAAGGGATCAGTTGCTAGTGTCCTCTCCTGCTCAGCTGGTGAACCTGGGAATATTGAGGCAATGTTACAATTGCCTCATGTACACAGACAACCCTCTCCTTCTCCCACAAAACACAAATACATGCGAGAGATGCAACTATATAGCCAAACTGGAGGCTGAGCTCTCTCAACATAGGACTGGCAAGACCAGAGAGGAGGAGAAGGTAACCACACACATCACAAACCCAGTCTCACATAGCACTATCACAACTTCAAATCATACACATAAACACACAAAGACATACTCGGAGGCTTTGACCAAAAATCTACCAAAACAGCAGAGGCCACCAAAGCAGACACCCAAACAACTGCCTCCACAGGGCACAGCACATGCAACACATAGACCACAGAGTCAGTGTGCCAAACAGTCACAGCCCTTAAGGCCAAACACAATGCCAGACACACTCATCATAGGTGACTCCATAGTCAGACACACTGACGTCCCGCTCACCAGATTGAGTAAGGAGAAGGTCACAGTAAGCTGCCTATCGGGCACTGGAATCCGCCACATAATGCAAGCACTCAGGTCACTCAACTGTAAGTACAAGTATGACTCAGTCATTGTCCATGCTGGTGGTGAGACGTACCTCCCTGGACTACATGAAAAGAGACATAGAGGAGCTCTCTGATTATGTAGACCAGGCAGGTATGACCCTGAACTAGAGCAGTATCCTACCTTCACCAAGAATGATGCCACAATACAGAGGCAAGATGATCAGCTTTAATAATTGGCTTAAACTATGGTGTCATTCAAAGGGGATCCAATGTCTGTCTGCCTGGGATGATATGCTGGACAAGCCATGCTGCTTTGCAAGGGACGGCTTGCACCTGTCACCCCTGGGCTTCCGTATTTTGGCTAAGGCTCTTGCCACCCCCATTGTGCCTTTTTTAGGCAAGGCTCAAATTCTAAACCTACCACCCTAGAACACAAAAAAGGAAAAAAACTAAGGGTAATGCTGCTCAATGCCAGAAGTCTCAATCTCAAGATGCACGCACTCGAAGCCCTTCTCAGTATGGAGAACATAGATGTCTGTACTGTGACTGAAACCTGGTTCAAGGCTCCTGAGAGCACCCCGGCACTATCAGGTTTTACTTCATATCATGCGTTCCGGCCCCAAAATCCGGACAACACCAAGACAGGAGGGGGGGTGTCCATATTCATCAAGGACACCCTCACCTCAAGGTTGGTGGCAACACACAATGCATCGGAGACCATCCAGGTGCAATTAACCGTAGGCAAGACTGCTCTGCAGTTTGTAGCATGTTACAGGCCACCCTCTCAAACTCAGGAACCTCACACAGCTTTCCTGAAAACACTGGAGGGGATAAATGTATCTCCAAACACCATCATACTGGGTGATTTCAACTATCCAAATATAGACTGGGATCACTACTCAAGCCCCAACACTCTAGCCCAAAGGTTCCTAGAGTTCATAAACTCAAATGCCATGGAACAACTAGTCACCATCCCCACAAGAGGAGAAAACATACTAGATCTCATCATCACGAACATGGGGTCACAACGTTCAACACCAGAAGTATACCCATCATTGGTGAGATCAGATCATAAAATAATCTCACTGGAAGTCCACATCCCGCCCCCACCCCATATAAAAAAGACCACAGTGAAGAACTTCTCAAAAGCCGACTTCACACTTCTAAAGACTGGTGTGGTCTCTTTCAAGGCCCCCAAGCCAGCGGAAACCATTACCCAAACCGCTGAATCACTTACAAATGCCTTCTACCAGCACCTCCAGGACTGCATGGATCAGGAAATTCCAAACAAAACAAAGACTCTTTGTACCAAAGGTAAGCGTCCAGTCTGGTGGACCCCAGCCATAAACAAGCTCTACAACAAAAGGAAGAAGCTACTACAAGATAGAGCAAAATCCGTAGAAGGGAAGACACCCCTGATCATTATAAGTAAAAAACTGAGATCTCTCATAAAATCATCCAAGGCAAATTTTGAGAGAAAAATCGCTAAGGACTCAAAAGACAATCATAAGGCCTTTTTTAGCTATGTTAGAAACCTGGGAGGAAACTCCCAGATATGCTCAGAATTAGTTCAAAATGATGTAAAAATCACTGAACCTACAGACATTGCCAACACACTGGCTGACAGGTTCAGTGCAGATTTCTCCCCCCCCCAAAAGGAGAGATATCTATACCAGAGGATTGTAGCCCCCAAACATCTCAAATGCTCAGGTGAGAACTGCTCTATCCAAGGTGAAAAACACAGCATCCATGGGACCAGACGGTGTCCCCGGTTGTGTGCTCCACGAACTCAATGAGGAATTAAACCCGCAATTAGGGCAGCTGTTTAATCTTAGCCTCACCTCAGGATGCGCACCCAAGGAGTGGCGTGACGCAACGGTGGTCCCACTTCACAAAGGAGGTGCCTCCACCGACCCCGGAAACTACCGTCCCATCAGCTTGACAAGCCTGGTCTGCAAAGCTATGGAGAGGATCATAATGGAACTCATAAATAAAGACATAGGGGACTTGCAGACTTTGGATCCAACCCAGTTTGGCTTTGTCAAGGGCAGATCATGCCTTTTAAACTTGGTTGACTTTTTCGAAACAGTCACCAAGGCCATTGACGAGGGCAAGGCAGTCCACACAGCCTACCTTGACCTGGCAAAGGCTTTTGACACAATACCCCACTCGGGCATCATTGAAAAACTCACCAACTTAAATGTAAACCCATACGTCACAAGATGGGTTGCAAACTGGCTAAGTGACAGAACCCACAGGGTCAGAGTTGCTGGCGCCATGTCAGACTCCAAGCCTGTCACAAGTGGTGTCCCACAGGGCTCAGTCCTGGGCCCATTTTTGTTCGGCATCTACTTTTCAGAAGTACAAGCAAACACAGGAGGATTATGGCTGACAAAGTTTGCAGATGACTGCAAACTGGGCACCATAGTTGAAAACCCATCTGACACAGACATCCTTCAGAAGGGTCTCATAGAAATGGATAACTGGTGCCAGAGCCATGGCCTAAAGTTAAACTCTAAAAAATGCATAGTCATACCCTTCGGGAAAAACAAGGTTACCCCTAGTTACCATATAGGTGGCAATCCTCTAAGCACAGAAGAGGTCATCAGGGATCTGGGGACCCAGGTTGACAGTAACCTTTCGTTTGACACTCACGTTGCCAAAGTAGTTAGGAAGACCTTCTACATTGCCCACCTGATCATGAAGGGATTCACATCTAGATCAAGGGAGGTCATCGTTCCCCTGTACTCATCACTCATCAGACCAATGATTGAGTACAATGCCCCATTCGGAATGTATCTGACCCGACACCTGCAGCAATTGGAAAGGCCCCAAAAATTCCTCACCTAAAGGATAAAGGGTCTCAAAAATATGTCTTATGCTGCCCGACTGAAGGAACTCCAGCTCTATTCAGTCGCTTACCGTCTGCTCAGAGGTGACCTGTGCCTGACATACAAGGCCATGTCCAACCCGGAATTAATGAACATGCTTCACCTCAAAAACTCTAAATCCATCAGAACTACAAGGGCAAGAGACTTAAACCTCAACACGGCTATTAATAGGACGTGCTGGAGGGACAGATTCATCACCCAGAGACTCCCTATGCTGTGGAACAACATCCCGGTACATGTGAGGCAGAGCACCTCGCTGGCTTTGTTCAAGAGAAATCTTGACTAATGGATGGGAGATCACAGGTATACCCCAGGGATAACCTCAGTCACTGCTTGACAAAGGCACAGCAAAATAATGGGCATATTATCCTTCAAACTAAAGGGGTGGCGGAAGCCACAAAACTCTGGGATAGGCTTATAAATGCCCTAGGGCAGATAGCCTAGTATGAACCTATGAACCTATGAACATAGGCCTGGTGCGGTTCCTGCTATTAGGACAGTGGTCTGCAGCATGCTATATAGTAGTAGGCAGTTTTAGCCATTGGTATTTCACCATGGCTAATCCATGTTGCTTCTTGTTGTGGTATCAACATGGGGGTGTGGTTATCCATGACATTTATTGCTAGTCACCCTTGTTTTGTAGCTTGTTCCATGTTTTTGCAGATGTACATCACTGTATGAGGTGTGACCTGGTAGTGTTAGGGTGCTGATGTGGGCTTTGACCCAGTTTTCTATTACAGCACTGATATCTACATTCTCTATACTGTGTGCGTTTACACTGCATGCATCTTGCTGTTTATACTTCTGGCATTGGGTAGCATTACATCTAGGTTCCTATCCCTTGTGGTACCTATGAAGGTGGGTTTGTGTTTTTGTGGTTTATGATTGGTGAGGGTGGATGTTAGTCAGGGTCCTCAGGTGTGCATATGGTACATGGTGTTACATTACTTAACACATGGCATTCATGCCTCAGGTGGTGCTGCAGGGCTGCCTCTGTCGGATGCACATACTACACTCCCTGTACATGTTTGGAAGCAGGTTGTGTCATGTTAGGCGTCCCTGTTACTATATGAGTGAGTCGGAGGGGGTATCAGTCCCAGTGTTCCTACTGAGCCAGTGTATGTGCTATGCGTTGCCTCTTTGCCAAGGCCAGGGCATACTGGGCACGCCTCCTTCTGCCTACTGGGGCAAGGTCAGGTTGTTCCTCCTACGAGTCACCCTCTGCCTGTGGTGGCCTTGGCAATGGTGGGGGTATGTTTGGCCCAGCCCTATGCTGGTCATGCTGCAGCTGTTTCTGCAGGATCATATTATGTAGCATAGCACATATCATGATCATTTGGGTACATGTAGTTGGTGTGTACTGCAAGGCTCCACCAGATGTGTCCAGACACCGGAACCATGACTTGAGCAGCCCAAACACACGCTCTATGACATTACGTGTTTGTGCGTGTGCCTCATTATGGCGTTCCTGTTCAGGTGTGTGTGCATTTCTGATGGGTGTCATCAGCCACGGCTCAAGTGCATAACCTGCATCCCCCACTAGGTGTCCGTGTGGGAAGTCCCCACTGGCAAATGATTGGTACAGCTGCGTCAGATGCCAGATGTGGGAATCGTGGTAGCTCCCAGGGCAGCCAGCACACACATTCATTATTATGCCCTGGGCATCACACACGACCTGGCAGTTGATGGAGGGGAATCCCTTGTGGTTAATATAGGCTCTACCCCGCTCACCGGCTGGTGCTTTGATGCGTATGTGCGTGCAGTCTATTGCACCCAGTACCTCAGGGTATCCCGCTATTTGCTGGAAGAGACGCATATTGCTGGCCAATACCTCACGGGCATTGGGGAAATATACATGATCACCGACATGTGCTGACATGGCATCCAGGAACTGGTGCAGTACCCTGGAGGCTGATGCCTGTGATATCCC
This sequence comes from Protopterus annectens, assembly GCF_019279795.1. Classification (NCBI taxonomy): domain Eukaryota; kingdom Metazoa; phylum Chordata; order Ceratodontiformes; family Protopteridae; genus Protopterus; species Protopterus annectens. The sequence goes on from NC_056728.1 coordinate 1,232,472,878, forward strand.
CATCATATCACCAGTTGGTCTCTGGAAGGTACCTGTTGCTAGTATTCTTAGGCCAACACATACCTTGGTTTCCACTGGGATGGGTTCCCCTCTGTTGGTTCTGTGTGTGAGACGTGGCCGGCACAGCTCAACAATTTGCTGCAGAAGGTCTCTGTCCACTCTGTAGCGCTCTACTATCTCCAGCTTATGTAACCCATGGTAGGTGACCCTGGGCCTGTATACTCTCCTCCTTCTCCTCACTCTGGGTTGTCTGTCAGCATCTGCATTGTCACCACCCTCAGCAATTCGCCTATGCCTGATTATAACAGCTATGGCAGCCCCTAGCATTTCTGCTCTGAGTTCAGCTTTTTCAGTTTTCAATTCTGATAGCTTACTCCTTTCTTGCAGTATCTCTTGTGAGAAACAGCCTGCACTGCTGTTTGCAGTGTTTTAAGTGCTGGGTTGGGCTTCTAGTCTGCCTGTGTAATTGCCTGCTTCCAATTGTTTCCACCAATTAACTCCAGCAGTATCCTCTGGCAGCTTCCCTGTAATCTGGTTGTTTCCTTTTTCCTCTCTGTTTCCTCAAGGGGAGCAATGTGCACACCAGCATAAGCACGCTCACAGTGACTTAAACGCGCGCACACATCCTTACACGGTTTGAACTGGGCTGATTCATGGTAAAACGCACGCACACAGCCTTATACATCAGGCAACAGGCTTCCTGATGTTTACATTGCCTTACACATGTGCACGCCTGTGCAAACCGTTGTAAACAGTTTGCAACACGCTCCCACATGTTGAACCTGCCTTACACGCTCGCGCATGCACGTATATCAAGAAAGTTTGAGTGTAGGGATAGTGTGCACCCTCTATTTCTTGACTTTCCTAGTGTTCTGTTGGGACACACCTCTCTCCCTGATGTCTGTCTGTCATCTGTCACGTTACACTGCCCTCCAATGTGATACATTTATTTCTATCATTCCCCCCCGTGATGTCACCTACCTCTTACTCTATTCCTCCCCCTTCTATAACTCTTACACTACTCAGAAAGTGCTCATTACCTATGTGGCAGTGTGATTCAGTATTGTAACCCTCATTTACATAGGATTGCCTAGTAATGCTTAGTTACATCTCTTAGACTGAGCTTCCCCCCCTTGGCAACCACTACACGGTGGCCATATTGTTTTTGGTCTGCTAGTCCCTGCATTGTCATTCCATGTAATACATAAAACCCACAATTGTGGGCTTATAAGCTTCGGTTTTCACTTTTAGGCAACGCACCCGTTTGCTAGGGTGTGCGCTGCAGTTAAACATCAAAATCCCACGGGAAAAAAAAAAGTTATTTTAAATAATTTTGCAACACTTTTTAATGCCAATGGTCACATATTTGGCCATTGGCATGCTAGATAACACATATGCACCCTTTATTTGGAGCTGACATAGCTCCGTTGTCAATTTTGCAGAAATGTACTCAGTTGTCAGCTGAGTACATTTCTGCAGCTAAAACGTCCATTACACGGACTGCTTTGGGCTTCCTGGATCGCTCAAATACCTCATTTGCATATCTTTCAGCTGCAAATGAGGTATTGAGCATTTCCACGCCCAGTCCGTGTAAGAGACGTTTTAGCTGTCTCTTACACGGAGGTTTGGGCTGTTCCTGGATCGGGAGGCTTACACGGAGGCTTACACTACTCTTAAACTCCATGTAAGCCTTCGTGAATCCTGCCCATTTATTTTACCCCATGGAAGCCAAAGAAACACCAAGCAGAAACATTTCTACCAATAAGGGCACATTACCATGCACTAGATGTAATCAGTGCAGATATATAGATGCTTGTAATAATTTGATACAGATAGAGAGTACGTGTTTAATGTTCAAGCTACCAGCAGTGTGTAATATTTGTTCGAGTTTCTATGTAGCAAAAACCAACAGGGAATTCAGGTTCAGAATACGACAACATTTATTACACATTAGGAACCAGAATGTGACAAATGCACTGGCTAAGCATGTGCAAATTAAGGGGCCAGAGCATACATTTAGATTCCAAGTGATAGAATTAATAAGAGAAAATGATAGAGAGGGGACATTATAAACAGAACTGAGACTTCTGAGACACGCTGGATTATTAGACTGAGAGCAGATGGGGTCAGGGGCTAAACAATAGGATCCCCCTTAAACCTGTCTTGCGGAATAGGCCTTTAATTTTATCATACATAAGTCATTTAGTATGTTTATATATTAAATAATTAAGCACCCTTTTGGTTAGGTGCAGAAAGAAAGAAATGTTTGCATGCATTTGTTTTATATCTCTATTTTTGCATGAATGTACTGGTTTAAAAGTATGCATACATGAGTGTTTTTTATGTGTTTTTTATGAGTGTTTTTATAAATGCTTTTTATATATGTTACTTATATATATATATATATATATATATATATATATATATATATATATATATATATTTATTCATTATATATGCATCCTTTATATGTATTTATAGTAGTTAGAGCTTGTGTACCCTATGTATAGCTTTCATAGAAGGTTTCCATGGGTTATTAATAGGTTAATTTATTTAATTGAATCAATTAAGTTAATGGGCTGATTCAAATTTTAGTATAAAGCATAGAGTACTGTGATGCATGGTTGTAAAAGGTCTGATGAAGTGATGTGAGCGGCACCATGAATGTGCTTACCTACAATAAAGAATTTTTCATCTTTTGACATAGAACTTTGTACTTCTTGGCAAACAATAATTACTTTTTTGGCTGCGATTTGGATCGCTAGCTGTTTTTTCTGTGGTTTACAAATAATCTTGGAAGTTACTGGCGATTCATTTACACTAACTGTGACCTAGAGGAACTGTTCATTTTACTTGTTGAGTGACTTGTGTGCATGTGTGATTTGATGTCTGGTGAGGGGGACATCTATGTGTCTCAGTATTGAGTCACCTATGACTAAGACATTTGGTTTTGAGGTGTTTTGCCTTAGGGGCTTATTTGCTGAGACACTAGTATGTGTGCTGTTATGTGTAGTGGTTTCAATTAGTGTTGCTGTGAGCAAGTGGTTTGCACTTGGCAGGCCTCTGATCTTTTGGTAGGCTTCTAGCAAGTATCTCTGCGTATGTGGGTTTATGTGTCATGACCTTATCTTGTTTGAGAGGAGAGGCGTGTATGCTGACAACTGTTCAATGTCCTGTTTGTTGTTACATGAAAGGATTGATTCCAGTTTCATAGTTACATCTCTCACATACTGTATTTGTTTGCTTTAGGAGTATGTGGTTGTAATTACTACATTGCCTCAAGATCCCCATGTCAATCAGCTGACTGGAGAAATGGTGGGAAACTGAACATCCATTATAGCAGGTCAATGCCGTAAGTGATTGTGATGCCCACCACTGTTACCAATATGTGATGGGCACCAATATGTGTCAGTCCCATGCTGGGCCTGTAATCAAGAATCCTGAATCCTCACCACTGACACTGGACATGGATGTGCACTTGGAATACAAATGGATCCACTCAGTGTTTCCAGATGCAGACCTCTCTGCATCAAGTACAATTTCCCTCAGCCCAGAGTCTAGATGTCTCTATATCTCTCACCCTCCAGATCCCCAATAAGACTCCCCACTGGTACAGCTGTATGGTTAGGTCCTCAGCTGAGTGTCCAAGCCATGTCCTCCAGCACCCTCTCTGTAAATCCAGTGCATCCCTGCCCCAAATAGCTGATACACACACATTAAGAGATTTGATTTTTCACACACACACACACACACACACACACACACACACACACACACACACACACACACACACACACACACACACACACACACCTCTGAGAAAGGCTGGCACAGATTTACTAGCTATGCCCTCTTCTGCCCAGAATATAAGGTAGATTTGCTGCCACCAGACACTCCACAATCAGCTGCTCTAAGGCCCTTAACAAAGTGTGTCCAATTATACTGTGTAATATTTATACTAATTCAAATGGTAGTAGTTAACCAAGATGGATAGGCCCTCTGGAGTGGCCCAAACAGTGTCATCAAATAAATATATAAGTACTCTCAAAGGTAAAGTACTGTGCAAAGATCAGCCACAGTAAACTTATATATTTAATAATAAATAATAAAAATACATGAAAATACTGAATATATATTCACAGTAAACCACAGAGTTTAAATCACAGAAAATATTGAAAACAACATTGATAGACAGCCTCATACAAATAAAGAAAAACAATCTCTAAATTAAGCTTCACTATATTCCTGACTGAATCTAAGAGAATTTACTGTTCCCTAATAACTTACCTGGGCAAGGAAAGAAGAAATATGTGAGTAGTCTTTCTAGTCAGGCTCCCAAACAAAATATTCTATATTTTGATATTATTCCCTGTAAAATATAATAGTCAAGATGACTTTCAGAATGACCTCATCTGATCACCTGACTCTAGGTTCCCACAATATCTCTTTTTAAAGTTTGAGACAGGAATTGACCATAGACAGCTGCAATACACATCCAAATGTTTATGGCAGTGCCCAGAGGCCTCCTCTCTTTTCACTGAGCTAGTGAACAAAGGCTCTATCCCAGATTCAGTGTCTATGGTCCCACTCAGCACTGTGGGGTGCCTTTCAATGATTTAACAGCTCATTTACATTTCCCATATTTTTCTTAAAATAAGCCAGCTGATTAACGTTTGCTGTGTCAGTGTCCGCGATTAAAACATATACATTTAATCCAGTTAACTTAATACATGCACATTTCTCTTCATTTCAGCAGGGTGCACTGTTGACACATTTTAAAACAATTAACACAAGCAGAGCTCACAAATGCACAAATACATTTTCAACACAAGCATCTGTATAAATCAGCTTGATATATAAATGACATATAATTATTTACAAATTTCCAGCTAGCTATTCTGGCACAAGTCAAACATCCACTGTTCTACTTCTCCCTGGCATAGCTGGCAGTACCTCCTACCATCAAAGTTCTATTAGGGAGTGGGCAAGTTAGATCAGTTTTTGCTCTAGGATTATCAATGGGGCTTATTCTTTTGAAAGTTAGGGATGAAAAACTGAGGTAGTGCTGCTCAGTGTGCAGCTGAGTTGCCCACAGTGCAGCAGGGAAGTTTGGGAGGGTTCTACTGACAGACATCTAGGGAAAAGGTTTGTTTCCAGGTGTTTGCATCTATACAGGACACTACTAACCCCCATTGCACAGTCCACAGCTAAGCACAAAAGCAAGGATTAAATAGAGGTGAAACTAAAGGGTCTATATCATGCCAGTGAAATGGCATTACAGTGAATGCCATTTCACTGACACATATACACCGAAATCAGAAAAGAGCAAAAGCTGAGGTCAGCGATTTCTTTCCCAGGGAAAGAAATCACTTGGCCTGAGCCGTGATATTGCCCTTTACCTGACTGTAGTGTGATCTCAGAGTTGGTATATTTAGTTAGGGGGGTGTGGGGGATGAAGCCCCCACTTTGTAATGCATTAAGTGGTATGCTGTGTTTTGTTGGTACATGGAAAAAAAATCAGTGAATTGTAGTTTCACACTTTTAAGATTTCAGTCTATATGTATCGGCAAAACGGCATTCGCTGTAATGCCATTTTGCTGACATAATAGAGACCTGAAATTAAGCACTTCTGAGTCAATCTACCAATAGAAAATCAGCAGGTCTGAATCTAGTCTATGCTATCTAAGTAAAAGTACAGTGCAAAATAAGTGCAGAGAATGAAATAGGGATAAACAGTAAAAAAGACAGAACATAATGCAGAACTTTGATTAAATACAGTTGAAATAGTGCAGATAAAACTCAAAATATAGTTATTTTTTTTTCTTTTTGCTTTGGATGTCTTGGATTCAAGCAGAAACACTCTAGACCCCGGCAAAGGATGCCAAATGTAGAGCAGCTCCAGTTAATTGAGCACAAACCGACACAAACACAAGGCGAAATATATAGGTGAAATTAAACACTTCTTGAGGAAAGAAGTTGAGAGGTATGTCTCTAACTTTTACATCTGAGAAGACTAATCCAACATGATGTGGTCTCAGTAGAAGACACCACTGGTAGCCCTCATAGTGACAGACAAATAAGCATCTCTCCTGACTTGCTGACCACTGATAGACAGATAGCCACATACCTTGACTTGTTAAATAGTATTTTACCTGATAAATTATATATGAATTGATAATAACTTTCATTTGTCAGTTCTTCTTTTATTTGCAGTAGTGTTGGTTGGCTTAGCAAGGTCAGGATAAGCAGTATGCACTGGCAAGCCCCTCATCAAGTGCTGCAGTTTCTTTTTCAAAGAATGCCTCAACATTTGAGAGACAAGACCTCTCCATAAAACCCTCTACTGTTCTTACCTAACAAAATTTGACCCAATATTTCATCTTAGATAAGCTCCACGTGTCACTCCATGTTTTTTTGTAAAATACTCGGCAGACTTATGATCCAGAATTGTTTGGGTCTAATGTGACACCCACAATGGAAACTTACCAAAAAAGCCTCCTGCCATGGATCAGGGATGTGGCCACATGCTCACATTTTGTTTGACACAAATGACTGGTTTATTTGGGTTTCTTTCATTCTATGTAGAAAACTACCAGGCATGTTGCTTTCCTTCACAGAACTTGAATTTAAAATTTTTGTTGCAGAATTATCATGTTTATATTTAATAAGAGATGTCTCTTCTTACATCTTTACCAGTCTAATATATATATCTTTGTTTATCGTGAAGTTTGCATAATTTTTTTCTAGAAGTAAATTCACTATGTCATTTAGTTAGGTAATCACTTTGTTATTTATGGATAACATGTGACATTCAAAATTCTCCATAATTTTCTGAGATAATTAAAGAATAGCATTTTACTGCTTTCATTCTTTAAAATCTCACTGAGCTCTTAGTTAGATCATCATCATCAGTAACCCCCTTCTTACCATATTCTACATGAGGACTGGGTGTCATGTTAACTGTGGCCCTCTATCTCAATTCAATGCCATACTCCTGCCTTCTTCAACACTCATGCCTGACTGTCACAGATCATGCAGTCCATCCACCTCTTTGCTAGATGCTCTTGTTTCTTCTTATCTTTTTCCTGTCTGTCCCAAATCATCTTCACCAGATTGTCTTCTGCTTTTCTGCACATGTGCCTGAACCACCGTAATCTGTTCTCCTTGATCTTTATTGGAGCTACTTTGGCTTCTACTCTTCTGCTCTTATGTCCTCATTTCTTCATCTGTCCCACAGTGTGCATCCTACCACCCTTCTCAAACACTTCATTTCCATCACTTCTAGCTTTCTCATCTGCTCTGCCTTTACTGCCCACATTTCTGTACCATACAGTAGTACTGGTCGCACCACTGTTTTGTATACCTTACTTTCATCTTCTTTGGCATTCTTCTGTAATACACTACACCTGACACTCATTGCCAGTTTTCTGCAGCCTCTCTGATTCTAGCTTTGACCTCTTCATTCAGACTTCCCTTCTCCTCAACCACCCCTCTCAAATACTTAAAGCTGTTAACCTGTTCTATTATCTTCCCTTCTATCTCAGTTATCAGCTTCTTCTGATTTCCCCAGCTTGCTGCAATTAACACTGTCTTATCTGTGCTTAGTTTCATCCCATAATCCTTCAATTTTGCATTCCATTCCTTCCATTCCCCTGTCCTTTGCTGAAGTTCTTGCTCAGTCTGCCTGTAATGTACATCATCTGCATACAGCAACTCTGTTGATCTGTCCACTCTGACCTGTTTGCTAGTATAGTACATCACTAGTATGAATAGCAGTGGGCTCAGCGCAGACCCCTGGTGCACACCCACTCCCTCTGGGAACCCTTCTGTGAGACCAAACACTGGACGTACTTGAGTCACTGGGTCCTTGTACATAGCCTGCACTAATTCTACCAATGTTTCTGGGACCTCAGACCAATGTAGTACTGCCCAAATCAGCTTTCTTGGGTCCTTGTCATATGCTTTTTCCAAGTCCAGGAATGCCCAGTTGAACTATTTCCTCATCTCTAGCTTCTTCTCAACTATCTGTCTCACTGCAAACATCGGATCAGTTGTGCTGCATCCTGATCTGAGTCCAAATTGCTTATCTCCCATCTTACTTTCTACTATTCTGCGTATCCATTTGTCAATCAGTCTCTCCAGAACTTTCATGCAGTGAAACAGGAATTTGATACCTCTGTACTGCCCACAGTTGTAGATGTCCCCTTTGCTCTTGTACACTGGCACAAGTATACTTATTCTCCAGTCATCTGGGATACACCTTTCTCTCTACACTGCTATAAGTATCCTCAGGAGCCATTTCTCCCCTATCTCACCCAGGATCTTTATTTAATCTGCTGTGACCTCATCTGAGCCTGTTGCTTTCCCTGATTTCATTTTCTTTAGTGATGTTCTTATTTCTTCTTCTAGGGTAGGTTCCTTTTCACTCATTGTAGGCATTGTCTGGAGCAATATAGCTTCTGTGTTGTTTTCTTCATTCAGAAGCTGCTGGAAGTATTCCTTCCATCTGCCTTTGGTGTCCTGTGAACTGATGAACAGGTTGTTGCTGGCATCCCTTATGAAGGGTGCTTAACTATCATCTGCATCTTTCTGTCTGCCTTGCAACCTGATATAGTTTCTTGGTGCCACCTACTGAGTCACTTTCCAGAAGTTAGTAGAGTGCCTCCAATGCCCTGTTCTTTTTTATTGCAACTCCTTTCTTAGCTTCTTTGTTAGCTAACCAGTATTCTTTCTAAGCCTGGTCCCTCTTTTCTATCTCCCACTTTTTCCTACACTATTTCTTTCTTTTAATGACTTCTTGGACTTCTACATTCCACCACCATCTTTCATTACATTAAAAATATATTTAACGAGCATTTCTCTTATGACTAAGGTCATTTTAAAGCTTAGTAGTATCTCTGCAGTGCTTAGTTCTTGTGCCCTATCATAGAAGAAATTGTGATAACCCATCAGGTTTTCCATGCTTAGGTCTCTTAAATTTAGTGTTGTTAGACTACTTTCCAGAAAATGTGACCTACACTGAAGTCAAACCGCAGCTGTTACAGATACTCCTTTCTTGAGTCTAAAGTAGACAAAAATTGGCAAGTGATCTATTAGTTTTGTTAGTTTATTTTCCTTACAGATCCCCTTTACCTATATGATCAGGCTAAAGGCCCCTTTGATAGTCTGGGATAATTATATTCAGTTTTGATCAGTGTCTTTGCCCCAAACGTGATGGCATGGGCCTCTCTATGTCACTGTGCCCTTAACATTATTGTAATTTGTTTAATGATTTATTAACAATGCATTAAATTCATTTAGCGCCATTAAGTGACCCAGTACAACTTGAGATATTAATTTGCCAGTCCTAGGTGCATTAGCATTTGTGACAAGTTTTAAGGGTTGAATACCTTTAACACACTCTACATCTTGTCTTGCAATATGCAGACCCCTTCCACAGTAAGAAACTTCCTTTTTGATAAATATATAGTTGTCTTTATTTAAGTGAACACATGGACTTTTAACATATCTAGGAGAATTCTTGACTCTTTTTTTCCAAGTGATTTTGTCTATCAGCAGGATATCATCAAAGTCACATTTCATATGGGAATTTCCCTGTAGTACTTCATTAGCTGCACCCTGCAAAATGTTTGGGAAGATCCCATCCAAAAACAAGACTTTAATATTAAAAAGCCTTTGTGTAGTAATGGTCAAAAACTGGCCAGAGGAGTCTTCATCTCCATCTGCAAGAATGTGTGTGCTGAGTCATTGTCTGAGAATTATTTTCCAGTTGTTAAGAATGCAAATTTTTCGTCAAATGGCAGTAAGAGATCATGAATATATGTCTGAATTTACAATAAAAAGTTAGCCCATACATAGTGGTGCTATCCTTGTGATAGCCACCAAATACTGGCTGATGGCTAGGAACTACAAAGACTGTTCCTTCTTCCTACCACTTGGTGGCACTGTTTTTTACCATAGCCAGCAATGTTGAAGATTATGTGCAGAGATTTTTCCCTACATATTAGGTTCATAGGTTCATAGGTAGATACTAGGCTATCTGCCCAAAGTCATTTATAAGCCTAACCAGAATGTGTTGGCTTTCGCCACCCCCTTAGATAAGTTCTCTGTGCCTCTGTCCAGCAGAGCCACTGATGTGATCCCCGGAGTAAACTTTCTGTTTCCCATCAACTTGTGAAGGTTTCTCTTGAAGAGTGTTAGCGAGAAGCTCTGCCTAATGTAGATTGGAATCTTGGAGAAGTCTCTGGGACAGGAATCTATCCCTCCAGCATGTCCTATTTATTGTTGTGGTGAGGTTTAGATCCCTAGAGCGTGTGGCTCGAGGGGATATGGTTTTCTTTAGGTGGAGCATGTCCATCAATTCTGGGATGGACATGGCCTTGTATGTCAGGCAGAGATTACCTCTGAGTAGGCGGTATGCAACTGAGTACAGATGGAGTTTCTTTAGTCGAGCTGCATAGGGCATCTGTTTGAGGCCAGTGATGCAGGTGTCTTGTAAGGTACATCCCAAATGGGGCATTGTACTCTATGATGGGTCTGATGAGTGATGTGTAAAGGGGCACAATGACCTGTTTTGATCTGGATGTGAATGCTTTTGTGATTAGGTGGGCCACATAGAAGGATTATCTAACCACTTTGGTAATGTGATTATCAAAGGAGAGATTACATCCATTTGGGATGTACCTTACAAGACACCTGCAACAGCTGGAAAGACCACAGAAGTACCTCACCAAGAGGATTACTGGCCTCAAACAGATGCCCTATGCAGCCCGACTGAAGAAACTCCAGCTGTACTCGGTTGCATACCGCTTACTCAGAGATGATATCTGCCTGACATACAAGGCCATGTCCAACCCAGAATTGATGGACATGGTCCACCTAAAAAAAACAAATCCCTGAGAGCCACATGCTCTAGGGATCTAAACCTCACCACAACGATAAATAGGACGTGCTGGAGGGATAGATTCCTGTCCCAGAGACTTCCCATGCTTTGGAACAGGATTCCAATCTACATTAGGCAGAGCCCCTCACGAACACTCTTCGAGAGAAACCTTGACGAGTGGATGGGAAACAGAAAATTTTCCCCAGGGATCACTGCAGTGGCTCTGCTGGACAGAGGCACAGGGAACTAATGGCTTTGCTGGACAGAGGCACAGGGAACTAATCTAAGGGGGCAGTGAAAGCCAACACATTCTGACTAGGCTTACAGATGTCCTCGAGCAGATAGCCTAGTACTTACCTATGAACCTATGAAGCTATCAAAGAAATGGATCTTACAACTGGCCATTTTACCAACATTCACATGATCTTTAATCTTCAGGTGGTTGCAAGAAGGCATAAGCATTCAGTATGAGGAAAGAAGGTGGTACACATGATTTTGGAGGTGGGTGATGGTCTTTTGAATGCATTTAGAAACAGAGACGTATGGAAGCATAAAAATACATCCCTGACTGTACATTGCATAATACTTGATTAATACTAACTATGAAAGTTCCATAAATATAAACATCTCGACATGTCTTTCTCTAGTACAGGAACTGTGAACATACTGCAATCACTCCATTCCATCCTAGACAGTATTCCAACACTGTCATTCTTCTCTACCTTTAGCTACACTTTACATCTGAATATACCTAGTACTGTTTGTGCATTATTAGCAGCACTGAAGGTTTCAGTGTACTTTCAGTATTATCTACGAACAAAAATGGACCAGCACGATAAGAATTGCCAATTAGAAATTTATTCCATCAATCCATACAAAGTAATGGTAGTGGCCATTACTAAAAACAAACCAGTTTCGGCTTGTGTAAGCCTTTCTCAATGTTGAAAATTCAAAAAGATCTCCACCATTTTGAACACTATTTATAGTGCAGCTCTTAAAGGAGCATACCTCCAAAACCTCAATTTATATATTTTATGTTTCTTGATAAAGAAAATTCTTACATAGAGAACCATACAACATGTATATTATAAGAATCATATTCATACAGGATATATCTAAAGAAATAAATTTATATGTACATATATTTTGTATATACATATTTATCTCCTTCCTCATGAAAACAATGTTGTCCCAATATTTATATAATATAAAGACCATATCATACATATAAATATATTGTATATATGTAACTAAAATATAAAAAAGTTAACAGGTCTGAAAAAATACATTGTTAATCATGAGAAAAAATATATATCTTATTAGATGTTTGTATTGTGAATAGCCCTCTTATAGTTGTTCCAATATATTTAATCCTGGTCTAAAAAGACCCCCCAATTTGGTAATCCACTTGTTTTCCATATCATTAAGCTTCTGATGCCATCCTGCTTTAAAATTTCTATGTAGCATGATCCTGTCTATGACGACAAATTTAAATGTAGCAGACGGGTGTTCCAAAGTATGTTTGCACAATGCATTTGTAATGCGTCTATTTCTAATCGCACTCATGTGCTCGCCTATTCTGAATTTAACTGGCCTAGAAGTCTGTCCAATATAAAAAGCAGAACAAGTGCACGTGGCCAAATATACCACCCAGTCTGAACTACAATTTGCAAATATCCTAATGTCAAAGACCTGGGAAGTATTCTTGCTTGAAAACTCACTCGTTTTTAACATATGTTTGCAAGCAGAACAGTGGTCGCATGGAAAACAGCCTTTCAATATATCCCCAAATAGAGTAGTTTGTTCTGGTATGTTTGGAATATATCTCTTATAATGGGTGAAATGTGAATTCAAGTTTCGTCCCCTTCGATAAGAGAATAAACATCGATCAGATAATATTTGTTTCAGAGTATCCTGTGATAATAAAATACCCCAATGTTGATTAATGATGTCTGTAAAACGATTTGTATTTGTCCCATAAGTGGTTACTAACCTTAAAGGTTGATTGCATTGTTGTGCAGAATTTGCCAAGTTGTGTGATTTATATTGCAACAGTTCAGTACGTGCTAGCCTATTGGTTGCATCCATAGTTGTAGAAATATTGTATGCCTTATAACCACGATTAATAAATCGTTTAGACAAATCAACACTAAAGTTTGAATACTCTTCCACAGAAGAGCAAATCCTTTTAATCCTCATAAATTGAGATTTAGGAATATTGCGGATGATGTGGCGTGGATGACAACTCTCAGCATGTAACAACGTGTTATATTCTGGAAATTTTCTATGAACTGAAGTGGCTAGTGTATTGTCCCAAAGCCTAGTTACCAAAACATCCAGAAACACAATATGTTTTCACTCAATAGTGGCCATAAATTTAATACCAAAAGAGTTGTCATTAAGATAGGTTACAAATTGGGATAGTTCTTCCTCATCGCCACGCCACACCATCCAACAATCATCCAGATATCTCCTCCAGATGTCTAAATGTTGTAAATATATGCTGTGTTGACCGTCATATATAAATGTGGCCTCATAATAACCCATGAAAAGGTCTGCATATATGGGTGCAAATGAGGCTCCCATTGCTGTTCCCTTGATTTGCCAATAAGCTTTTCCATGATAATAAAAGATGTTCTTACGTAGCACAATTTCCGTTAATTTAATCAAAAAATTGTTAAACCCTGTTGAATATAAATCTGATTTATAAAGCCAATATGATACAGCAAGAATGCCTAGGTCATGAGGGATGCTAGTATATAGTGAAGCCACGTCCAATGTACACAGCCACCACGAAGATTCTAACTGAGAATCTTTAACAATATTAAGGAATTCAGTAGTGTCCTTGATACGTGATCTAATTTGAGTCAACAATGGTTTTAAATATTGTGTAAGGAAGGCTGACAATGGTTCCGTTAAAGAACCTCGGCCTGACACAATCGGTCTACCAGGGGGATGAAGTGCATCTTTATGTATTTTAGGTAGCAAATACAAATATTGTGGAATAGGTTCCTCCACCTTCATTTGTTTAACTACCTGCTCACTAATCACCCCCTGATCAGCCGCTAGATCTAAAAAACAGTCAATCTCTTCCTTAAATTGTAAAGTAGGATCAATACTTAGTTCCATATAGAAGCTAGAATCTGATAGTTGACGCAAGGCTTCATCTATATATGCTTGATGGTCCATAACCACAATAGCACCCCCTTTATCGGCCATAGTAATAACTAAGTTACCCTTTTAGATCTAGCGGCTGACCAGGGGGTGATTAGTGAGCAGGTAGTTAAACAAATGAAGGTGGAGGAACCTATTCCACAATATTTGTATTTGCTACCTAAAATACATAAAGATGCACTTCATCCCCCTGGTAGACCGATTGTGTCAGGCCGAGGTTCTTTAACGGAACCATTGTCAGCCTTCCTTACACAATATTTAAAACCATTGTTGACTCAAATTAGATCACGTATCAAGGACACTACTGAATTCCTTAATATTGTTAAAGATTCTCAGTTAGAATCTTCATGGTGGCTGTGTACATTGGACGTGGCTTCACTATATACTAGCATCCCTCATGACCTAGGCATTCTTGCTGTATCATATTGGCTTTATAAATCAGATTTATATTCAACAGGGTTTAACAATTTTTTGATTAAATTAACGGAAATTGTGCTACGTAAGAACATCTTTTATTATCATGGAAAAGCTTATTGGCAAATCAAGGGAACAGCAATGGGAGCCTCATTTCAACCCATATATGCAGACCTTTTCATGGGTTATTATGAGGCCACATTTATATATGACGGTCAACACAACATATATTTACAACATTTAGACATCTGGAGGAGATATCTGGATGATTGTTGGATGGTGTGGCGTGGCGATGAGGAAGAACTATCCCAATTTGTAACCTATCTTAATGACAACTCTTTTGGTATTAAATTTACGGTCACTATTGAGCAAAAACATATTGTGTTTCTGGATGTTTTGGTAACTAGGCTTTGGGACAATACACTAGCCACTTCAGTTCATAGAAAATTTCCAGAATATAACACGTTGTTACATGCTGAGAGTTGTCATCCACGCCACATCATCCGCAATATTCCTAAATCTCAATTTATGAGGATTAAAAGGATTTGCTCTTCTGTGGAAGAGTATTCAAACTTTAGTGTTGATTTGTCTAAACGATTTATTAATCGTGGTTATAAGGCATACAATATTTCTACAACTATGGATGCAACCAATAGGCTAGCACGTACTGAACTGTTGCAATATAAATCACACAGCTTGGCAAATTCTGCACAACAATGCAATCAACCTTTAAGGTTAGTAACCACTTATGGGACAAATACAAATCGTTTTACAGACATCATTAATCAACATTGGGGTATTTTATTATCACATGATACTCTGAAACAAATATTATCTGATCGATGTTTATTCTCTTATCGAAGGGGACGAAACTTGAATTCACATTTCACCCATTATAAGAGATATATTCCAAACATACCAGAACAAACTACTCTATTTGAGGATATATTGAAAGGCTGTTTTCCATGCGGCCACTGTTCTGCTTGCAAACATATGTTAAAAACGAGTGAGTTTTCAAGCAAGAGTACTTCCCAGGTCTTTGACATTAGGATATTTGCAAATTGTAGTTCAGACTGGGTGGTATATTTGGCCAAGTGCACCTGTTCTGCTTTTTATATTGGACAGACTTCTAGGCCAGTTAAATTCAGAATAGGCGAGCACATGAGTGCGATTAGAAATAGACGCATTACAAATGCATTGTGCAAACATACTTTGGAACACCCGTCTGCTACATTTAAATTTGTCGTCATAGACAGGATCATGCTACATAGAAATTTTAAAGCAGGATGGCATCAGAATCTTAATGATATGGAAAACAAGTGGATTACCAAATTGGGGGGTCTTTTTAGACCAGGATTAAATATATTGGAACAACTATAAGAGGGCTATTCACAATACAAACATCTAATAAGATATATATTTTTTCTCATGATTAACAATGTATTTTTTCAGACCTGTTAACTTTTTTATATTTTAGTTACATATATACAATATATTTATATGTATGATATGGTCTTTATATTATATAAATATTGGGACAACATTGTTTTCATGAGGAAGGAGATAAATATGTATATACAAAATATATGTACATATAAATTTATTTATTTAGATATATCCTATATGAATATGATTCTTATAATATACATGTTGTATGGTTCTCTATGTAAGAATTTTCTTTATCAAGAAACATAAAATATATAAATTGAGGTTTTGGAGGTATGCTCCTTTAAGAGCTGCACTATAAATAGTGTTCAAAATGGTGGAGATCTTTTTGAATTTTCAACATTGAGAAAGGCTTACACAAGCCGAAACCGGTTTGTTTTTAGTAATGGTCACTACCATTACTTTGTATGGATTGATGGAATAAATTTCTAATTGGCAATTCTTATCGTGCTGGTCCATTTTTGTTCGTAGATTTGGCTGTTTCAGGGACCATGCACGTCGTCCTACGTGAGTGTACTTTGGATTTTACTTTCAGTATTAACCTCACAATAAAGTTCCATTCTTTCAATTCAAGTTGTTCATTCTACTACAGTGAACTCTAAAGTCTGCATGCATACAGTACAGCCTTTGATTTTTTGACTGTTTCCTTTCTCTGGTGATTGCATCAGGCATGCTGATTTGATGTTTACAATATGCTCATCACAATGCATTAATGGTATTCCTGGGTAATCGTTAATTCACTTCTCTATCCTGGAAAATATTTGTGCCACCCTCAAATAAACTATATTCATACCAAAAGCTTCCAGTTATGGTAAAAAACTGCATTCTTGTACATAACTTATTTTCAGACATAAATCATACATTGTAAAAAGTTGCCCATTATAATCTCAGCCTACCAAAAAATCATTATGACATGCTTTCTTTGGCAAATCATCTAGATGCATAAAAAATTGTACACAATTTTCCTTAATTCTTCAATAGTTAGTCCTTTACAGAATAAAACATTTGGCCTGCCTCAACACAAACTGTGCACAGAAATTATTCCATACACACCATTTCTCAGTTGTTGTTGTTTGTCTTTTCTGCTTTTCCTTGTTAGGGGTCGCCACAGCAGAACTCCGGTCCACTAATGATTGGCAGTAGATTTTCTTTCTGGTGCCGAGTTGCCAGCCCGATGCCCAACCTTCAGCGAAGGCACGCCCATTCACGCATGTCTTTCGGAGGACTGGGCATCGGGCTGGCAACTCGGCAACATAAAGAAAATCTACTGCCAATCGTTTCTCAGTACAATTGATTTTTATGTTGTTCCCTTGCTGCACAAAGCATCTCTTAACTGGTCATCATTCATCATTCAAGAATACTTATGCAACAACCATCCATGTTTGGTGTAAGTACAAAGTTTATTCCTGTCTACTGTGTCTTAGTATCTATTCATTTACCTGTCTTCCTTTGCCTGAAATGTTGCTTGCACACATGGCTAGGCCTCCTCAGCAACACATTACATCTGAGCTCAGCTACTGTACTGCACAACCACATAAATAATGATCAGTAGCAGCGCACATGCAGAAGTATGACTTTGCTATGATGTGAATATTAAATAACGGGGAACCTAGCTGGGCATGCACTTACTCCAGTCCCTTTAGTATGTGAAGTTGCATATGAAGGGAGAAGGTCTACTTTATTTCTATGATGCCCAATTAACTTAAGCCCTTTCACCCAAACACATTTTTGTAAAGTCACATTTTAATGATGTCATACTTCACTGAAGTCACAAATGATTAGACTGATAACAATAAGCTCATCCAAACAATCTTGTCACAGCATATGCATATTACTCTGTTTGTAGCCATAGAATGGAGAGAGTGATATTCTCATAGCAGGCTGCTATAGAACACTTTCACACTAAGGTTATATATGAGGAGGTTGCCTGAAATTATCAAACTTAGAAGCTAGTTTCTCATCTGGAGGGTAAATTATAGGAAGACTTCAGAGTGTGTTGTGTACCATGTGAAAATATTTGCTTACAGAGCTGGAAGCTGGGTCTGGCAGAGGCATGCAGCCTTGGGCATTTGCTTTATAGACAAGTTGTACTTTAGAAAGGCTGTGTGGACTGTGAATGTTGGATAACATCAAGCTATGGTGCTGCATATTCTGTTTGGATCTCCAAAGCCAAAGGGAGCTATGAATCTGGTCTCTTGCACACATAGAACATTTAATGAAGTAAAAAGGACCTGCAAGCTATGTACTTACCATAATGCTAGATCCACGTTGTCTTCTTCCATCCTCCTCAACTGATGGGTTATCAGATCAGTATGAATCTGATGCAAGCAGCTTTTAGAATTTAGATCCAAAGCTCAAGTTCCTCCCCCTATACACAATTCCCCACCACCAACTCAGTACCTCAGATCAAGTTAGCCTGCCTAACAGAAAGCTTCCCTAACAAAAGGGCAAATAAACACATGTACCTGAAAAATGGAAGAAAATGCAGTCATGGACTGTAAATAAGACAAGACTCAGGGAAGGTCCAGTGTAGTCAGTCAAGAGTCCAAGAACAGTGATGATCCGGCAGGAGGATGGAGGGTGGGAAAGTTGAGAAAAACAGAAAAGACAATACAGATCTAATGTTATGGGAAGTATATAACTTTCAACTCTGGTGTTGTCTGTTGCAACTGTTCTCAACTGATGGGTCAGTCTCCAGCTACCAAAAGCTCTAGGTTGTCTCATGGAAGAATATTCCAGAGGATGGTGGAGCCAAATGAAGCCCAAGACCTAGACTACAAATCCAATTTGTAACAGAATATAATGAAAATTAGAGATGGCAACCATTGGAACCTTGATGGAAAAATAACCATCCCCTTCCTGAAACAGGCCAGCTAGGAAGTCTAAAACAGAAGGGAAGGGGATGAAAAGAGTTCTATGGCCCTGGAAGAAACCCACATAGAAAATCTCTTCCGTTTGCTTCTGTAAACCTTTTTGGTAGAAGGTGTCTGAGAGAATGTCAAGTTAGGAAGAACAGTGGAGGAATGTCTGGTCCTTTTAGCTATCATTCGAAGTGATGAAACCACTCAGTTTCAGGGTTGCAATGTTTGGGTGAAGCTTGCTAGACAGATGACAGATGAGGTCTGAAAGAGGTTCCAGCAGCCAAGAAAGGTTGTATCAAGTGAGGCCACTGAAAGGGGAAGCACACCTAGTGAGGCCAGAAGGGGTCAATGAGGATCACTTTCACTTTGCACCACATGGCTTTCTGAAAAAACTTGAGTATGACAGGAGTGGGTGTATAAGCATATAGGAGACCCGGAGACCAAGTGTGGACTATAGCATCCCTCAGTGAATCATTCCCTATGTTGTTCATGGCAAAGTAGCTGATGCATTTGGAGCTGGAGAAGGTTGCAAGTAGATCACAGCATTACTTGCCCCAGTGGCTGAAGATCTGGGCTGCCACAGACTGACTTAGAGACCAGTCATGAGGCAGATGAATGGTCCTGCTGAGCTTAAATGCTAAACATTGTTTTCCCCTGAGATGCTCATTGCAACCAGAAAGCATTCAGAATGCATCATTCATCGCCAAATCCTGATGGCGTCATGACATAATGGGTAAGAACGTGATCCACTTTGCTTGTTGACATACCAGATCACAGACATGATGCCTGTCTGAATTGTGATCACCACCCTGCAGAGGGAGTCCTGAAGAGCCTACAGTGCAAGAACAGCCCTCATCTCCAGGGTATTGATGTGAAGACTGGTCTCTGAAGAAGTTTATGTGCCATGAAACATCTTTCCCTCAAAATGCCCCCCCCCCCCGCCACCTCAGAAGTGAAGTGTCCTTATTCACTGTGGCCTGTGGGGGTGGTAGAAAAATGGGTGGCCTAGAGACAAAAGATGTGAGTCTAATCACCACTGAACGTGTTTCTTGCATACCATCATAAGACTGATAGGGAACTGTATGGGTTGGAGAAACACAGACCATTGAACTGCAAGTCTACTGTAACACTCTCAGGTATAACTTGGCATGAGGAACAGGAGTTATAGAGACTGCCATGAACTCCAGGTGAAAAGAATGCATATGGCCTAAGGTGTCTGATGGAAAAGTACTATTGACACTTGTTGCCAAAGCAAAATGATCCACAACTTCAGTATTCTGGCTGTTTGTAAGGTCACAAAGCAAAATGATCCTTGACTTCAGTATTCTGGCTGTTTGTAAGGTCATATAGAGATGACATCTTATGAATTTTAATGTTTGAACAGGTGTTAGTTTGGACTTTCCTTATGTTGATTATAATCCCTAGCTGGTAGTAGATTCCAGGTGGCAGCAATTATAAACCAGTCATTTAAATATGGGAACACCTGTACCCCTGCAGCCAGAGATGAGCTGTGACCACTGCCATGCATTTGGTGAACATCCTGGGGGGCTGTGGTGAGACTAAAGGGCAGTGCTCTGAACTAAAATTTGCTGGCTGCCAGACAAAAGTGGAGGAACCTTCTTGACTGCCTTTCTAGTTTGATTTGATAGTAGGCATCCTGAAGGTCCACCAAACACATACAGTCATTCTTCATCAGAAGAGGCAAGATGGACCTAATCATGACTATTTGGAATTCCATCTGTTTCACAAAATGGGCAAGTGGCTGAAGTCCAAGATGGACCTGAGGCCTCCATTTTCCTTTGGACCCAAAAAGAATATTGAATAGACTCTGGATCTTTGTTGTTCTGGTGGGTCCTCCTAGATTACTCACTTATCTAGCAGCTTTATGATTTCTTACTCTGCTGCCTCCCTCTACATGGGTAGAATGTCAGGAATTCTTTTTAAGTCTGAGGGTAGAAAAAGAAAGGGGGATACTGTATCCTCTGATTATTATTTTGTGCACTGTCATATCCTGGGTGATGACTGTCCAGGCAATAGTATACCGGGACAAGAATCCCATTGATTGCCTCCACAGTACAGTATTCGAGAAACACTTCAGGAGTAGTGAAAGGGCGTGTTGGTGAAAGGAACATGAAATCCATGGTTCTGTGGACCACCTCTGACAAGAGGGTGATGTAAATTTTTGTTACCCCCCCCCCCCGCCTCTAGGGAGAACTATCACCAGAAATGTTGTGCTCAAAACCATGCAATTTTCTGAACCAGAGCTTCTTACCATCCTTTTGGCTACCATAAAAGGTCCTTTGAGGATGGGGAAGTAACAGGGTCTTATCATCCTGCGCACTTCTAAAAAGTGTGTCTTTCATCTTGGGTCCAAAATGGTGGACCCATCATAAGGGCCATTAATGAAGGACATCTTGAAAAGCTCTGCAAAGATGTATCCAGATGTGGCAGCAAATAGAAATGCCTGTGCCCACTGCTCTCTATATTCCACCCACCACATTGGATAATAAGCACATGGACACATAAGAAATGGATTGTAGGGTAGCCAACTGAGAGTACATGGTTTTATGGGACTCTGTAGTTAAGGATCCTAATAGGGACTTGGAGAGTTCCTTGGTCAAGTCCCTCTGAAAATGTGTTAATTGGGCTAAGTAAATCAGTATCCATAATGTAACCATTGCTGAAGCATAAACCCATTTTCCAAACTTATCCAACACTCTGGACTCACTGGTAGGGAGATGGACATAAGTTCACTTTGCTCAAAATCACTGTGACTGCAATGGAATCAACCACAGGACCCTTGCTCCAATGTGACTTGTGTTTAAGGGAAACCAAGATCTTTTTTGGGGGATTGGCTCCACCACATCCATTTCCTTCCAAGCCTACTGAGAGACCAAATCCATAGGTTTCACAATGGGGGGGGGGAGACAATCTAGAAAGTAGATGGGCCAGCCCTGAAGACTTCAATAAATACTTATTCCTCCTGGGATGGGGCATCTGAGGACCATCGACCTGTTGTCTCAACAACTATAGAATGTCTCCAAAGGAAACATATTCCATGAGGGATGTAGGGAACCCTCCCATTTCTTAAAATCTGCATTTGCACAGAGAGACTACTAAGGTGAAGCCAAATGCCTCCTCTTGCAAGACTACTTACTGTCTCAAAGCCTGTGGGAGCTGGCTGTTCAGTAGAAACAGGAGGAGGAGGAGTCACAGACTCAGAGGTTGGGTGGATGGAAGCATGGCAGGAACACCTCCTCTCCAGATCTAGAGAGAAATCTTTCAAAGCCTCAAAAGTTAAAGTCAAAATTGGTCTCAAAGTCATCCCAGTGGAATCTGAAGAACCCGATAAGACCATGTTTCAAGACTCAGTCTAGCTCAGCTCCAAGGCAAGCATCAGAGCTGAGCTATCAAGTGCTAAACTACTGAGACTAAGAGAAGGATCTGAGAGTCTTAGAGTTGACACCTACCACCCCGGCACCAGCACCAACCTCTCAGCTCTGGGACCCTTTGAAATCTGATGCTGTCAGAGTTGAATATCCCCATGCTATCAACTCTTGCACCTGTAGTTCCAGGGGAATACTCAGATCCAATAACACCAGACTATAGAGTCAGATCTGTGAAAGAGAAACTAACAAAGGGGTGGAAGAAACAGTTTCTAGCCCATCAACAGCAGGAGGTGCAGGGAGATCCTACATCTAAATCTGCCCACATCAGCCACAAGACAGGCTCCTTGAAGACTATATGGATTTTGTGGAAGAAGCTGTCTATGGCAACTTACAGGACTGATGAAAAGACCTCTCTTAGAGATGAAAGGAATGGGAGCCGAGGACTGACAGGTTGCAGTGAGAACCTTGCCTTGACTATAGGAGGAATAAGGGAGCAAATACTGAGAGAATCAGATCCTAAGGCTTTAAAAGTTTTGGATCCAGATCCAAGCGTACTGATGGGTTTGGGGAACTCTTATAAGGCTCCTTTTCATGGTAATCATCAAGATTTTTCCTTAGTCGACTCTTTATCCTTTTCTATATCTTTATCCTTTGACTTATCTCCCTTACTTTTCTCCCCCACTTTCTAACTACAGGGAGAGCTGGATTTGTAGGTCAATTCCCCTGCTGTGGCTGGAAGACATCTCTTCAGAAGAAGTTTAGATTACTGGTTGTAGAGAGCCATGGCCCTGATGGCCAAACACAAAAGACACTCTTCATCCAGGTGGGAAATCCCAGAGCACTATACACACAAGACTGTAAATCCTGAGAGGAAATCTTGTGAACACAGGTGGAATTTTTCTTGAAACCTGAGGCCTTGTCAAACATGTCAGATGAAAGGCAACAGCTACAAGAAAAGGGTTACATTAAGCATAAGCATCTGAAAAAATGCAATACAATAACAGGAAAAAAACAATAGAAATCCTACAATAACAGAGTGACATTAAGAACCCTAAAAAGGAAAATCGTCAAAAAAGCATAGAAAAAGATCTGTTTTTTTTTTTTTTTTTTTTTTTTGGGGGGGGGGTAAGCAGGAATGGGAGCAATAACTGATCTTCTGTTAGAAAAAAGGAGCTAAGCTCAGAAAGGATGGGAATATGGTTAAATTTATAAAAGCAAGGATTAGTACCAAAATCACAAAAATAAGCAGTTATCTGACTAAAGAATTGAAATTCAAGGATTGAGTCAAGTACCACATCTGAACTTTCGAGCAGCAAATGAGATCTGAGGTACTGAGTTGATAGACAGGAATTATATGTATGAGGAGGAGCTTCAGCCTAGGATCCAAACGTCTAAAAGTTGATGGTGTTGGATATCTATGGATCCAATAACCCATCAATTGGGGACAGATGGCAGAGACAACATTGGATCATACATACATTCTTAACTTCTGTTAATAATTCTTGATTTTACTAAAAAGTTTACCTTATACAATGAAGCACTAGAGGCAGATTGGGGTGCAGTATTGAATGTGATTAGCACCCCCTGTGCTATATCAGTAGGAAGCTGAGCAATGCAGAAAGGAAATGCTCAACTGTTGAAAGAGTATATAGTAATAAAATGGTGTTCATCTGCCTTCAAATACTGTTTGTTAGGCAAGCAGTTTGGCTTATAATAGATGATGTCCCTTTGCAATGGTTAAGTAGTCAGCCTGATGAACTGATGGCAAAACACAGTTGTGTTGGTAGGCAATATCACTCCCACCCTTTCTGTATACAGTTACCACAGGCCAAGCCAAACCAACAGAAATGCTGACAAGTTGTCCGGGGCCTACAACCCCTTATTATAATTCCAAAACCCCTAATTTTGTGCTATGAAGGGACTACATCTAGCATGTTGACTAGAGCCATGTTTAAGATGGGCTTAAGTGCACTGTAGTATGAAGTATGGGAAGACTCTTCCACCAGTTAGCTAGATAAAAAAGTTTTAATTGACAAGCAAGATTGAATCTTGCCTGGAAGCAGCACACTAGGAAACTAGTTCCTCATTCATTGGCAAGAAGAACCTGGAAGTGTAGAGTGGAAGATCCCAGTCAGAAGTAACCTGAATGTTATACCTTGTGAAAATAGCTACTTAAAGAGCAGGAATCTGGGTTTGGGAGAGGCCTGCATCCTTGAAATTTTGTTTTAAATGCAGCCTGTTTCCTATAGGGACTGTTTGGATTTTGAATCTTGGAACAAAATAACCTAATGTATTATGTATTTTGTTTGGATTTGCAAAGACAAAGTTGGCTATATTTTGTTTTTCTTTTGATCTCTAATAGGAAATATGTATTTATTTTTTGCTTAAGTCCTGCCCCAGTGTCTCCTTTGACTTATATTATTATATATACATAACCTGTTTTGTGAAAAATTATACTCCATATACAACATGCTTTCCATAAAATGATATATAAATGGATCCCAGGAGCATAGCTAGAACAGGGCAAATGGGGCAGCCCCAAGAACAAGGTATCAGGGAGAAGGCTCAGCAGATGCCAACTGGATGGTAGTGCAGTACCGGAATTCAAAAATGAGTTGCCGATACTGCATGTGCAGTCAAGGCTGAAGTGCTTCCATGGTCTGTCTGTGGCAGAGGGCAGTTCAGAAATGAATGCCAATAGTGCATTTCTGGTCAGGACTAGAGCTCTGAAATGCTCTCTGTGTAATATTTGTAGGCATTTCTAGCAAGAAGTTTGTTACAGCTTAGAAAGAAAGGCATTTTTTTTTCATCTCAGCTCAGGGGAGATTACTTGTTTTTGTCCTTCATTTAGAGTTGATGAGGCACCAGATTGCAAACTGTATAGGATGCCACAACACCAAGCTACAGCTTTGCTGGCTCCCTATCCAAAATGTGATGCCCAAAAATGATTCCTATATGTCTAAAATAAGGATTCCTAAACATATTTTGCATCCTCCTGTGACAGCAAAGCCATCACACTCCCTACTTCCATGTACACCACCTCTGAGGGTCACTACAAGATGGGCAAAGGGGCAAATAAAATCTATCTTTTTGTACTTATGAGGAGTCATATTTTTGTTTTTTCTATAATGTACTTTATATAACCATATGGTGTTTATATTTACTCTATAGACTTGAGAAATATAAGAAAATATATGGTATACAAAGACGGGGCACATGTGCAAACATAATGCACATACATTGGAATTTGCTGGGGAATGCGCTCCTGTGAAGTCTGAGGATCGATAAATAACATGAAACATTTACTGGTCAAGTATGCCTTTCACTCATTGGAATATAGTGCAGATATAGTTTAACTCGGACCCCAGAAACTGTTGTTCTGTCATAGGACATCATTTACTGCATAGTGGGCAGAAAGCCATCTTCAGATGCCATAGCTTCTGTCAGTCATCTCATATGACAGACAATCTTCCATTTACTTTATTTATTGTGTTTGTTTGGTTACTGGGTAATGCCCACCATGTGTAAGTATCCTTTCCCAGGTATGACCCAGGTGGTTAAGTGATGTGGTCGGAGTCCCATGCACATAGGAAATGGAGCAACTCAAACCCAAGACTTCAGAATGCTGCATATTAGCAGTTTGTAGCTTTAGCCATCCCTGTTTAACTACCAAATACTGTCCCCTAACAGAGAATACATGCAGCAAATGCTTCAATTTAACCCATTTATATCTAGCTGAAATCTTGATTACAGCTTGGTTATTTAAGAGACATCACAAACTGAAGAAAATATATCCTAGGAGAATGGCGGAAATCCTACATAGATTAATGGAAAAATATGAAAGCGAACGTGAAGTCAAACACATTAAAGACATCTGTGATGCACATGTGGACTAAAAACTGTAATCTTATAAAAACTATTCAAACAACAGTTTTTAGCTGACAATGCATTTTTATCAAGCAGCTCCTGGAAGTCATAGCAGTCTAAAGAGATAAAGACCTAACAAAATAAATCAGCACTCCTCCCATTGTGACAAATTAGAGCCTAGACTTGACTACTAGCATGAATGACTAGCAGAAAATGCAGTTTTAAGGAACATTACATACCTGGGTCATTTCGACGAATAAAACCTCCTGCAAAGAGCTTTTCTAAGAAACACTATAAAAATCAGAAGGTGTGGTATTCCTTCTGCTGATGCATACCAGGTTGGCACTTACCAGGTCTTACTGCCTGGGGTGATTTGCTTGCAGTAGGATATATGCCTGAATAGTCAGGATCTTCTGATTGGAATGGGGGCCAAATTACATTGACACATTCTCGAATTATAATTCCTTATTATCATGTAGCTAGTGTACTGCACGTCAGTACCAAAGAGCAAGTAATTCAGGGCTGTACTGATAGGAACCATTTGCAAGCTGAATTTGAATTGCATACTCTCATAGTCTGAGGCATTCAGCTGAAACTAGCTGTTGGAATACTTTTCCACCAAGTCTTTGGGATAGTTACCTGCTTCCTTTCTGTGTTACGCAGTGGTCACTGCTACAGCTGAGGTGCTGCATATGGGTCATGCGAGCATCAGTGCTGCTACAAGGGGTCATCTGTCATTTTTCTTTTCTGAGTAAAGTGACCACTTCTGATTAAAAGGTTTGCTTTCAAGTACTGTCACCTTTGAGATATGTCTCTGTGTTTTTCTTTTTCATTAATAGTATGTTGGAGCCTGATGAGAGTTACCATGGAAACTTCCTTATCATTAAAATAATCTAGATAATGTGACAAGAAGGTCAGTAGAAACAGTCAGTGGATAAACTCTAGGCTATCTTTTGTAGTGGTCTCATTGTCTTCACAGCATGTTTTAATAATGCAAGTGAGTAAACAGTAAAGCAGTTTTCTAATATAAAGACCTAGCGGGGATCAGAGAATGAAGAGTAAAATGTAGCGAAGCAGCTGGTAAGAAATAGGCATGCACACTTTCACAGATTCATACTCATACCTTTCTCCAATGTAGAATCATTAGCTAGAAATGGATAATTAATGTGTTTATTTAAAAATTCACTATATGCAGCCTATTGATCTTTTCACACATTCCCACAACAATCTGCAAATGCAACATGATTGCGCAGTTAGCTTATCTGTAATTCTGACTTGGCTTTCTGTGTTTTGATTAAGCAAAAAAGAAGGCATTAAGATGGATCCCTTTGGTGCAATATAACAGCAGCTGTAAATGATGGCACAACATGGATTACAGAGCCATTAAGTCTTTTAGGTAAAATAGCTTTTTCTTTTATGAGATTTCAGAAATTAGTAAGTTATATTCAGCTTGAGTTTTATTATTTTTTTAAACAAATGATACAGAAATATGATCTTCAGGGGAGACTATGTAGGGTGACAGCTATTTCAGCTATTTATTCAGTGTAAATGAGCATTTACACCACTTGCAGAGAAGCACGCTCAAGATAATTGAACAAACCAGACATCACTTTCTCACCATGCAATCAGTCAGCATGAAACAAGCCAAAGAATGACAGTATTTGTAGAGTGAAAATTATTGTTTTAGGTGGCATTATATAAAGCACTTTACTCATAATTACCGGGGATGTCAGAAAAAAGATGGTTTCATTATTTCTGACACTTTGTAGGACAGCTTTGTGGCAGTTGTCCAATTTAAGCTGTATGAAAGACATGCAATATTTTGTTTTAACGACACTGAATACCCTTAAGTTGAATACATTTCTGTTTCCTTGTCACTCAGTAGTTAGTTTACATTGCTTTTGGGCAGTGACTGTTATTTCGAGTTATGTTTAATTATGATAATATTTCTCCACAATTATGTGCTACCCCATGTAGCAGGTTATTAGCACTACAGAGTCTACAATCCTCTAACACAGGTGAGTAAATAGTAACGCAATTTTCTAATATAAAGACGTAGTGTGGATAAGAGACTGAAGAGTGGAATGTAGCAAAGCAGCTGGTAAAAAACAGACATGCAAAAGACAGAATGAAATATACAGAATGAGAAATAAGGAGCCAAACAACTTCTTATACATTCTTTATTAGTGTAATTGTATTTAACCAACCAGCAGAGGAATGACTTGTGATGCAACAACATAGTCAGATATTGTTACCAGGCCGAATGTCATAGAAGCCTTCGCTGTAAATGCTTGTGTCCTTGTGCTACTACCCCAGGGTAGCTTCACCACTTCACACTGCCCTCAGAGCTGGAAGGCATGCATATCTAGATAGGCACAGGGAACCACATCAGCTCTTACAAGGATATCATGAATTCTAGGGGAGAGTTGCCTAACAAGTATATTCTGCGCAATTCACTTTTTATCCTATCTATCTTTGCAGATTATTATTTTAATTAAAGGAGTGCTGGACTTCCACACTCCCAAAAACTTGACATAAAGTACTGACTTGCTATGTGATTGTTGGAGACTGTGGAGAACATATAACTTTTATATGTGACTGTCTGAGACTATGGAAAACACAGAACTTTACTATGTGAATTTCAGAGACTATGAAGAGCATACAACCTTTATATGTGAATGTTTGAGACTATGGAGAACATAGAACTTTTATATGTGACTATTAAGAGACTATGGAAGACATAGAACCTTACTATATGACTGTAGCAGACTGAGATATAAGACAGGGGATGGCCTAGAAGTTTCGTACCAGGAGACAGAGAAAGAAAGTGAAGTGAATGATCCCAGGACAGCCTTCAGAGCTGAAACTGATAAGTGCATCTCTTACCCAGACTTATAATAATTAGCCACAAGACTGCAGAGGAAATCCTCTTTATCACTGTTGTGATAGAATGTTGCAGTTTAGTCTGGGACCAGATGCCCTTGTATTCTGGGGCAACTGTGGAGCTGCATCCTATTGGCAGACAGTATAATGAATCAAATAAATATAATCTCAGGTAGTGGTTAGGTCAAGGGTTCTAGCGCTTATTACTAATGATGGAAGTGACATGTAGAAAGGGCCAAAATATCAGCCCAGAATAATTATTTATCCGTTCAACAGCTACAGCAGGTTATGCTTTTTGTTGTTGTTTTTTTTTTTCTGTGAATGACAATACTTAGTGAATGCAGAGCAAGTAAAATAATTGCTTCACTTTTCCTTGACCTCACCAAAGCTTTTGATACCATTTCCCACACTATCCTACTCCCTAAACTATCCACCCTCCACATTTCTCCCCCTACCCTACAATGGTACAACAGCTATCTCTCCAATAGGCAGCAATCCACCAAATGGCAACTGTCTTACTCTCCCTTCCTCAATACTTGCACAGGGGTACCCCAAGGCTCCATACTTGGTCCTCTCTTATTTAGCATCTTTATTAACAACTTTCATACCACTCTCCCACAATGCTCAGTAATCCAGTATGCTGATGACTCTACAATAATATGCACTGCAAATTCCAGCTATGAACTCCAGCAAATTACCCAGAATGTCCTCACATCTACTGAATCTTGAATGCTTAACAATCATCTTGCCCTAAATCCAAAAAAAACTAAACTAGTAATTTTTACTCCTAGGAAAACCACTCCATTTGATAAAAAAAATCTTCACTATACAAGCCCAAGACAATTCCACTATAGAAGTTGTCCCACACACTAAATTACTAGGCATTATTATAGATGAAAACCTTAACTTTGACCTACACATAAACAATAACATCAAAAAAACACACCAAAAGCTTGGTATGCTCTATAGGCACCAACACTTTCTTAGCCTCTCTACTAAACAAACCCTTGCAACTACCTTTTTATTACCCTCTCTCCTTTATGGTGCCCCTCTCCTCAGTAATATCCAAAATTCTACAAAATCTAAACTTGCTATGTGTTACAACAGAATAGCAAAATTTGCCACCAAGGCCACATTCTCATCCCACCATTGTAAGTCACTGAAACAATTAGGGTGGCTGGAACTCCCCCACCATCTCTCATTCACCCAACTAACTATAGTGCACAAAATAATCAACAGACCCACAGACTGTCCTGCTCTCTCAACTCTACTTGCCAAATACCATTCCAGCAGGCATCTAAGATCTGAAAATCATCTACTTCTAAAAGTAGATAAGCCCCCCCTTACCTGCTGGTCAACTCCTCTATTCCTTCACCATCGCCAAACTATGAAACTCATTTCCACCTTCTATACGATACACAGGCAGCACCACCACCTTCAAACAAATACTGAAAAATCATCTCAACTCTTCTTGGCTATGTTCCTGCTCTATAACTTAACCTCTTCACTCTCCTTATATGATAAACTCCTATGTATTTTGCTACTAGTGACTGATGATACTTTCTCCATATTTATTTTTATCTTCACTTGTTGATTCTGGTACAATAATACTGATCTCTGTTTATACCACTCTGATTGAATTAATTGAATTCTGCTTTATTGTATATTTTCTGTATATATTACTGTAATCAAACAAACTAGATTCCTGCTTTTATGTATATATTCTGTATATGTTACTATACTTACTGTCTGTAACACTGTTTCTGCTTCTGTACTAATTAATGTTTATATTTTTCTGTATCTCATTGGAGCTTTTCTCCCTGGGCCTCCACTGAAAATGGGCTCTTTTAGGCCCAGTGGGCTTATCCTGGTAAACAAATGCAATAAATAAGTAAATAAATAAATATTCACTAGGTATGGTCACACTTGCATGGCTGTAGCTGCTTCATTGTCACACTGGATAACGTTGGGTTATTTATAATTTATTGAGATACCTAAACACCTGTGACTGTACTACTGGCTATCCACATAAGCCTAGTTACCAGGCCCCATGGTACTTTAGAATGCTAAGATCTACACTAGGGATGTAAAACTAAATAGGATAGATTTCTATCTATATAATACGTTCCTGTAGCTAAATATATATACAGATATTTTTTGGATAGCCCTAGGGTGGCTGAGTGAAAGAATGGTATATACTTGTACAACTGCCATTGGGATGGCTGAGTAGCATTTCATCAAGCTGTGACTCTTCAGTCTGATTCATGTCTTCCTCCTAATTTTAGATTCCTACTGATTTTCTTGCAGTCTTCAATATCAAGGTGGATTCATAAAGGTTACCACAAAGTGTGGGCTACATGTACATTAGGTGTAATCTTTGAGAGTGACTAGAAAGCACAAAAAATGTGGTAAGGATGTTCCTGAATACAGATTATGCACATTTCTTGTACGCATTAATGAATATAGCCTCTAATAAGGCCTTACTAAATGTAAGACTATTAGCTGACAAAAAAAGCAATTACCTAAAATAGAATTCAGAATCTAAACCTGCTGTGGTTAAAGTATTAAATATTGTAAAAAAAAAGATAAAAGAACTGGAGGTGAGAGCTTTAGGAAAACAAATTACATAGAAATAAAGGGAATCTGTGAGATCAATATATATGCAGAATAATGTTCAGGAGAAGAAGAGAGGTTTAAGGGAAGGCAGGGATAGAAAAGAATATACAGTTTTGAGTGATTATAATTGTTATCAACAAAAGGAACATAGATGTGTGTGTGTGTGTGTGTGTGTGTGTGTGTGTGTGTGTGTGTGTGTGTGTGTGTGTGTGTGTGTGTGTGTGTGTGTGTGTGTGTTGCTCTGAGAACCATAGTACTATGTAATACAGAAGTATAATGTAAATATACAGCACTATATAAGAACCTTTTATGTTACTAGTGTAGAAGGTGTTGAGTTAGGCTAATATTAATGTTAGGGAGGATAGCAGTGCAGCACTGTATACCAGCATCAGGCAACAATTCATCTTTAACAGGGAGGCACTGAGCACAACCGAGTGTGCAATCTGCATATAAACAGCACACAGAGTACTTGCTGGATGATATGCTACACTGAGTGCACACAGCAGAGCAGCACCAGTTGTGCATCCTAATTATGTACATCAAAAAAGGAACCGAAGGTAAAATGCAAAAGCATGCTTTAGAGTTCACAACATAACTGCACTGTGAATCCAACACTACGTGCAGAGGGTATATAACTGACATCTAGGGTCATAGCTTCATAGGTAAGTACTAGGCAATCCACAAAATAAGGGCCAGCACAGGCCTAGCCAATAAACCATATTCAAAAGTTCCTTCCCGTTTCAAGAAGGGCAGTACAAGATAAACCAGGAGGAGTTTAGGACTGCCCATCCAATTATCTAGCCTTACCTTGCAATTGGTAAAGATGATACTTTGTTTGGCATATAGCAGAAGTTTGTTCCAGAAGTGGAGGATATGTTGGCATACAAATCTATCATGCCAACGTGTTTCATTTATCTGTTGAGAAAGGTTTAGTTCTTTTAATTAAGTATTATTGGAACCACTTCCTCTGAGATGAAATAGGAAGTCAAGGAGATATTTCTTGACTCAAAAGGCTAGACACAGATCTCCAAGGAGGAGTCTGTAAGAGACTGAGTACAGGAAGAGGGCTGCAAGTTTATTTGGATTAGATGAGCTAGACAGAAGGATTTCCAAACTACTGCAGAGACAGGATGGGCAAAAGAACAAACTATCAACAAGAGTACCTAGATCCCTTATGAAAATTGGTTGCATTATCTGTATGGTATGATATGGCAATGTTTTGTTTACCAAAATTAGCTATAGTACATTTTTTCATTGTCGTGTTGTTAACACACTCTGTCCCAAGAAGTAATTGTGAGTCATTGGAAGATCAAATAATTATACCCAGTTTACAGTCATCTGTCAACGTTGATAGCATGAGCCAGGAATGCTGAATTGAAAATCCAAGAAATAAATCCCCAAAAGAAAAGGACCCAACAATGAGTCATGTAATATACACATGGCAACATTGTTTTGCTTTCAGAAGTGGCACCAGTGACTAATCACACAAGTTTGGTCAATCAGTTACCTACCCACTGTATAACATATAGACTTATATTCAGATCGACAAGTCTATCAATAATGCCTGCATGGGAATAGTGTCAATGGCCTTTACCAAGTCCAGATATGCTGTACATACTTTGCAACCAATATGCACTGCTTATGTGACTCTGTTAAATAAATTAATAAGGTTAAACAGACAGGATCTGCTTTTAATAAAGCTAAATTGATGGAAACTCTGGGTTTAAGGATGTTCAATGTCCATATTAATGCTGTCTGAGAAAAATTGTTCCACAGCTTTCCATATGAGGCTACTAAGACTAAAGGGATCTATAGATCTCTAGGTCCATGGATGGGCAATCCTTTTATAATAAAATTACAATTATTTTTTTCCAGACTTCAGAAGTGTAATCAGTGAAAATGTTTATATTAAAGAGGCGATGGAGGAATTCAGACAGGACATATTTGGTATTAATCAGACACAGGTATGTTATCAGAGCCCATTGATGAGACATTATTAGCTTTTGAGAGGCATAGTAATTATAGGGGGTGGCTAAGACTTTGGAATCTGTGTAACAGCTATAGCTGTGGATGAAGTAAAATTTGTTCTAAATTTATTAGCTAGGATATTAGCTCCTTCCTTTGAGACAGAGTGGTCAATACTGTATTGGGCAAGTTCTGAACATCGTTGGGTGTTAATTCTTTGCTTTC
The DNA here is from genome assembly GCF_019279795.1 of Protopterus annectens. Lineage (NCBI taxonomy): Eukaryota > Metazoa > Chordata > Ceratodontiformes > Protopteridae > Protopterus > Protopterus annectens. Next base: position 1,232,506,600 of record NC_056728.1, read on the forward strand.
TGACTTAGTTAAATAACGATGTACAATTATTTTTGATTTCAGTGGCTATTTTAAGTTCATATTCAGCTTTTATCTTCCTAATGGTTCCCTTAAGTTCTTCTCTAGTTTGCTTAAATATGCTCTTAAAGAATATAGAATAAGATGCCTTATAAGTCTAAGCAATTTCTTTCTTTTATTATATAATTTATTCATAGGGGTATCCCAATTCTGGGGTTTGTTTTTAAATTTCTCATTATATTTGGTAAGGATAGGGATGGCCTCATCAGTACAACTGATTAAGTGGGAAGAGAATTCAGAGGTGCAGGTTATAGCTTTAGCAATGGGATCCTTTAGAGGGAAATTACTGTAGAATGGGTCCCTAATGGAACATCGAATTCTCAATTGTTCGAATCACTAAAGGTCGACCTTTAATGATCGAACAATTGAAAATCCGAACTGTTCAAAATAAACATAAAAAAATAAAATAAAAAGTAAAGGGTGTAGGCAGGGGGCAACCCCCACACCCCCCCCCGCTACTTAAATATACCAACCCCGAGATCGCGCTACAGTGTAAGAAAGGGAAATCTTCCCTTTCCGCACCGTAGTTCATTAAAGTACAATCTCAGAGTTGGTATATTTAAGTAGCTGGGGGTGTGGATGTGCATGAGGGCTTGTCCCCTGCTTTAACCCGTCAGGCTACGTTTTCTTTATTTTAATTTTTTTTTTTATTTCGAAGTTACAGAACTTTGATCATATGGTATCGACCATATGGTATTCGAAGTTCCGTAACTTCGATTTTGTAATAGGTAACCCTGCAGAATTTATTTAAGTCATCAAGTAATTGAAAAAGATTTGCTTTTGGGTAGTCCCTAAACACAGAGATATTTGGAGGGAAAGTACCACCAGTTTCAAAGGAAAAGGTCACAAATGTATGCTCTAATTTACTGAGGGAAGATGATACATGTGGAATTGCGTACAATAAGTGGCCATATTTGTCAGAACAAGGTCAAGGGTATTTGAGCCCCTAGTAAGATGGTTAACTATTTGTAAAAGGGACATAACATTCGTAATGTCACATAAGCACTGTACATGCCAGCAATTGGCAGTGAAGGTCATCCATTTTATCAGTGAATAGTTGAAGTCCCCTGTTAAGTTGTTGGGTTCAATGGGGATAGAGGCTACAGTGTTAAGGTAGCTATTGCACTCAGAAGGGGACATATAGGGTACTCTGTATCTAACTATGAAGTGGTAATTAATCTCGTTTAGGTTGATTTTGACATCTAGAAGTTCAAATTCTGCATCACAAGAAATGACTTGTGAGATAATGACATCCTTGACAAACCCTGATATTACTCAGCGATTACCTAAAAAATGATAGGCACTAAACCCAGACACAAATGAAGAGTTTTCATTGCTTTGAAACCATGGGCAGGTAATTACACATAAATGAATGTGTTCAAGTTGCAGGAGGCCTTCAGATTTTGCTATTTTTATTAAGACTTCTAGTGTTCAGCAGAGCCACCTTAATGTGTTCTTAATTATAGTAGGAATTAAGTTGGAATATCCAGCAGATAGACTCTGCCTTTAAAGGTACTATAGGGACAGCCATGGCTTTAGCCAGAATGTGAGTCTTTGTAAGAAAAATGCAGGCCATCCCTGGCAAAGCAGAAAGGCTTGCAAGCCATCTCATCCCAAGCTGACTTTTGTTATATCCCTCAAAAATGGCAGCAGCTACGTAGTCAATTATTAAAACCAAGTATCTCTTCCTTGAATCATTCTGGGTGATAGCAAAATGGCATCCAAGACTAGTGTCTTTCCTGCCTCAGACACATGCAAAGCAAGCTCAGTCATATGTTTCCACAAGTCCCTCCATGTGGACAGCCTAAAGTCATTCACTGTCAGATCATAGTCACATTTGCCAGGTTGGAAAGTTCTAACAGCCCTTGGTAATCCTGGATCTTTGCTATGAAAGGACAGATGACTGTAACCCTATTATTATCCTGCCTTGTGAGGCTGATGTCTATATGCCTGATGACAGAGTGACTTACTACTAAAACATTACTGTGGGAGGAAGCAGTGTCAGTGGGCCTCCAGGGCCTCAGACACAGCCTCCAGGGCCTCAAGTTTGCACACCTGTTACTCTTACAGGTGTGTATACTGGCAATGGGCATGCAGAGTGAAGGTGGATGTGTTACTGGGTGAACTAATGGCTGAGATTTCAGAGTACTTGTCCTGTGAGTCTTAGGCAGCATTCTCATAGCAGCCCCAGTTTAAGCTGGTGTAGTAGAGGTAATCTGTGCTCTAAGTGTGTATGTGCTGTGCTCACCAGATATGTTGTGAGGTGAGACAGTAGCCTCCAAGTTAAATAAACACTTACACCTGTCACAAATTGAATCATTGAATGTTAGCAATAAAGAGTTTACACAAGACTCTGAATAAGTCACTTAACCATACAGCGCTACTAGGCTCCTTCTGAAAAGAAAAGAAGAGAAGAAAGAAGCAGGGGTTACCTTAATGAACAAATGACAGCAATCCAAGTCATGTTCTTCAAAAGAATTTATTTACAAATTCAGCACTTTCATCCAACAGTAAATTAAGACTTTGACATAATATAACAACTCCCAAAAAGCACTCATTAAATAATTAAAAAATATATCTACAACCACCCAATAATTCAGTAATTAAGCTACTGATGTCTCACCTTCAAACATTATTTAAAGAGATACTGGCATTTAATCCTGGGGTATTATATGCTTCATACTCCAGCTGCCATACCAATTCCCTATTTAATAAAGAATTGGACCAATCTCCCCCTCTTAGACTTTTTTGACCTTTTTTAATATGACAAATAAAACTGATACATGAAAATAATGCTTTGTTAAGGCATTATTAAAATCCTGCTTCCTAATGGTGAGCATATGCTGATTTATATGTTTTCTTATTGCCTTTTCAGTCTTGTAAATATAAAACACGGGGCAGGAAAACAAGTTACAACTTAAATAATTCTTAAGAGAGTAACAGTCAAAATGCTCTGTACAAGTAACACTCCTGTAACTATTTCCAAAAGAAATATATTTGCTCACATTAATAAATTTATATTGTTTGAAAGATCCATAGAAAAACATATCCAAGCATCTAATACTAGACAAACAAAAGCTTAACATTGACTAGTTTTCTTTTTATGTTGTTGCCCCCTTTATAAATAAATTTGCATTTCATGCCCACATTTTGAGTCAAATCATCAGTCATATTGAAAATTTATCAGTGTTCACTGACAATGTCTCTGAGGCTACCATTGTCTGTATAAATTCGCAACACCATGGCCTTCCCAAAGTCCTTCACATACATATTCATATCACCTTACACTTTTTGATACCAATGACTTAAGTAAAATAGGAACAGTTCTCTTACTTCAGTTATTAGTACTTCAGTTATTACACCATTCACTGAATGGATGTAGTATCATCTCCCCTCCAAAAAAAGATTTTTAATATGTTGCACCTCATCCAAAAACTGCTGATCATCAGAAACGAGCCTAGGCACTCCAACCAAATGCCCCTTAATACCATTCTCTTAATCCATGGGGGATGATTACTAATAAAATAGAAATACATATTGCCATATTTTAAGATTTCTATTGACACCTTAGTTAAAACAACCTAGTTTTACATTTTTAAAAATTGCAATGCCAAGATAGTTAATCTCATCAACTGAAAAAGAATAAGTAAATACAAAAACGATAGTAGATTCAAAAAATGTAAAAAAATAATGCTGAAATTTTACATGTCCATAAAATAAAAATGCCATCCAAATAAAGTAGAGGTATAAATAAATCCAGATAAGGCACAATTAAATATAAAACCTCTTTCTCATTTAGAAACCACTCAATTTCTTAATTTATTTTATTTTTTTTTTACATTTGTTGACCGGGATAGTCCGACTGGATATATGTCCATTTTCAGCAGAGGCCCGGGGAGAAAAGCTCCACATACCAAAAAAGCGACAGTACAATATATCACTGAGTGATAAACTCAGGCAGACATGTTTAGAAAAATATAGACAAAGAATACAGGCAGATGTCAATATACACAATGTGCAGACTTACATCTGATTGGCAGAGACATATCAGAAAATGTGAACATAGAATACAATCAGATCTCATAATTCACAATGCTTAGACATTCAAATGCTATGAGGCATAGATACTTGGCTAAACAGCAGGTTGGGTAGCAAGACATGTATTAGTGAAGTTGTCAGGCGGGTTTAAAACAAGAGCACAGCCAATGAGATGTGAGGAATTTTTTGAGTTCTCTTTTAAATAGGGGTAGTGAGGTTTCCTTGGTAACAGTAGTAGGGAGTAGATTCCAGATTTTACTGTTTGAGTTGGCAAATATAGCATCGCCTGCAGAGTTGTTGGATTTTTGGGTCAGTATCATTAGTTTATCAGCTGAGCATAATGGCCTGGGGGCACTATGAGGGATGAGAATATTTTTGAGGGCAGGGGTGTTATCAGGTTGATGGCATATTTTATGTGCTACTATAAGCTGGTTGAACTGTAGAAGGGTAGGATACTCTAGCCATCCCAGTGCTTTGAGGTTCTGGCAATGGTGGGTCCTAAAAGCCATGCCAGTAGCGAATCTGGGTATATGAGTGTAACATCCTGATAATTTGTTGAGATCGGTTTTGGATAGGTTGGTGAGTACAGGGGAGGCATACATAAGGGTAGAGAGGAGGTGTGATCTTGCAATAGCAACCCCAGCTTGGGGGGGGGGGGTGAGGAAACATTTGGCTTTGTATAGGGAACCAAGTTTTTTGTTGACGGACTTAATAGTGTGATTTACATGTTTATCATATTTAAGGTCATTGTGTATTATTACTCCTAGAAGCTTTGTGTGGTCATCAAGGGAGATAATGGTGTCATTGTTAGATTTGATGTTGAAGAAAGGAGGAGAAATTCTACGGTTAGGGGAGAAAAGTAGTAGCTTGGTTTTGTTAAAATTTAGAAGCAGGTGGCGATTAGTTAGCCATGTTTCTGCCATGCTGAAAGTGGTCTGGGTGAGGGTTAGACGTTGTGTAGGAGAGGAGGCGGAGCATATTAGCATTGAGTCATCTGCATATTGGATGTAGATGGCTCCTGGGATGGTGGTGTGCAGATCATTGATAAATACAGAGAAAAGAAGGGGACCTAGTATCGACCCTTGTGGGACACCTAGGGTTAGAGGAAATAGGGATGACAGCTTGCTCTGCTATAAGACAGCTTGCTGTCTACCGTTTAGGTAGGAGTGAAACCATTGTATTGTGTGTTGGTCTAAACCAATGGTTTGTAGGGTATTGAGCAGTAGCTGATGATTGACCATATCGAAAGCTTTTGAGAGATCTAGGAAGACTGCTGAAGATAGTTTGTTGTTGTTATGATGAAGATTGATGACATTAGAGAAAGATATAAGAGCCGTTGTGGTACTGTGGAATGGTCTAAAGCCATGCTGAGAGTCAGAGAGGTTTCCGTTTTGAATAAGAAGGTGCATGATCTGTTTGTATATGCATCTTTCCATGATTTTAGCTAGTGGTGAAAGAATGGCTATAGGTCTAAAGTTAGATAATTCTGTGGAACTTCCTCCTTTATGGAGAGGTATAATGTGATATTTTCCATATTGCTGGGATGGATCCTTCTGAGATGGATCTGTTGATCAGAATAGAAATGGGAAGTGCTATGGCATCAACTGCTTTTTGAAGATATTCAGCTGGGAGGTGGTCAGCAGCTAGTGTAGTAGGTTTTAGCTTTTTGAGTAAGGTCTGGATCAGGGTGGTAGGTATGGTTTGAAAGGTTAAGGTGGGTTGGGTGCTGGGAGGATCAGGGCTAGATGTGCCAGAGCTGGTGTTTGTGTCCGATGGAGTGAGATGGGTAGCTAGAGACTGAATAGTTTCAGTAAAGAAGGAGTTGAAGCTGTTTGCAATTTCTACAGGGGATTTATCAAGGGCAGCTGATGGGGTAGGAGTGGCGAAATGGCCTGGGTGGAGAAGATTGTTAATACCAGCCCTGAACTTTTGAGGTTTTAGCTGATATTTTTGTTGTAAGAGGGTGTAGTGATTTTTTTGTCTAGAATGACAGATTTTTTGGTCTGATTCCTTAACTGCTTGGTCCATAGGGGCGTTGGTGACATGCCACCTGGCCCAGGCATTGTTTCTTAGTTTAATTTTGGTTTTTGTTTCTTTAGATAGCCACGGTGCAACCATGGCTTTTATACAGATGGTACAGGTAGGAGCATGGTGGTTAAGGATAGCCAGAAATCTGGTACTGAAGTACTCAACTGCTTCTTCTAATGGGAGTTGTTTCAAGACATTCCAATTACATGCTTTGAGTTCATTTTGGAAGTCGTAAAGGTTAAAGTTCCTGACATTTCTTATAGTTTTGTAGGTGGGCTAGTTGGGAATGTCGGCTTTGAGCCTAATAATATAGGTAAGGCAGTGATCACTTAGATCATCAGGTAATGTACCTCACTTGTACTTTTGGGGGTGGCTGTTAATAAGTATTCTATCAAGGATACTATCTTTGACTCTATTTTTGCTAAATCTGGTGGGGGTGGCAATGATCTGAGTAAACCCATGGAGGTTTAAATGGGTGGAGGGAGTTTCAGAGGAACAGCTGTTCCAATCAAGGTTAAAGTCCCCCAAGACAATGGTTACCTGGGGATAGTTAGTAGCTAGCCAATGTAAGATATTCTTGCCGGGTGGAATATAAATGCAGACAATGTTTATGCATTTATTTTTGTTTATTATTAGTTTGGTGATGAGAATTTCTGCATTGCCAAACTGGGGTGGCTGTTGTGTCAATTGTTATTGTTAATGTAGACTTGTATAGCAGAGCTATCCCACCACCTTTCCTGGAAATCTTTTAAAGAACATGACCAGAATTGTTGTTTGCATTGGTTTATGGTTTCCTGGCCTGAGCTTTGGCATATCTGCTTTGTTTTTGTGTTTGATAATGAACAAATAAAAAGTAATGGAGTGTCTAATTACATGTTTGTTTCCATGATCCACTTTAAAGTCATATGTGTTGATATTGCTATATGGCATATTTACAAGTATTTGCAATGAAAAGTATATTTATGCCTCTACAGCCATGTGATGTAGTTGATTTGCAAAACTATACGTGTTTATTTTAGGTTTTGATCCACCTTGTTTGAGGATTGTATTGTTTATCTACATGTGGATTAGTTTACTGATTGAATTAAATGAGCTTTAAAAACTTTTAAAGTTTGCCGTACTGTAGCTGGATGTTCTTATCCCATATCACATAATACTGAGGGGGTTGAATCTCTCTCTCTCTCTCTATATATATATATATATATATATATATATATATATATATATATATATATATATATTAGTCTGAAGTCAACCATCAGTTGTGAGAATATGAAGCTTGTTTTGAGGCAAAGCCAAAACAGCCTGCATAGTTCTGACTACTGAGGGACTTGCCCTGTGGAAAATTCAGCAGGCATGGCTACTGTTTTGTAAATCCACCATACTTTCTCCCTTGAGACAGGCAGCACTGGTTTGGTACACAAGTAGAATAGTTCAGTATGAATAAGAAACAACAATTTTCTGCTTACATTTTTGAAAACAGTGTCTAATCATTTCTCACCAGAAGTCTGATAAATTCCCACCTTATCTCCACCCCTCCTTCAGTCCAGAAAGTGGTCAGATATATTTAATCACACTAGAATCGTGTGTATTTACCGATTCTGTTTCATTCTTTCTCTCTCTGTCTCACACTCGTCTCTCCTCTCTCTTGAATGTGATTTTGTGTTTTAGGAGTCAGAAAAAAGTGGATAATAGGAATCATTCCAAAATTCTATGAGGCACAGGTAAATAAGCAGTTGTAAGAGCAACATCTAGTAATAAAGTATTTCTAGTTTCTGATAAGAACCTCCAACGCATGACAATTAATGCTCTGCAATGTCTTCCTTAAATACTTCTCAACCAGCACTGCTGTCTTCATTTTCCATTAGACTGGGAAAAGCTGAGACTGGATGTTACAAGCCAAACTTCCAGCTGTTCTGAAAAATGTCTTCAACTCCATGGTAGCACAGTACTGACCATTATCTGATGCAACCATGTCTTGAATGCTATGCCTTATGATGGTTGTCATTGAAACATACTCTCAACCTCTTAGTACAAACATCAGGCACAAAGCCAATAATAGCAGGTGGAGAAGTTCTGAAAAAATAGGTGAGGTTTTATAAATTGCACTTATAAATTTAAAAAGTCACTAGGATAACAGGTTTTGCATTAGGAAGCATCTTCTGAAGGATATGAAATCTGAAAATCAAATTCCTGTCTTTATTTAGTGACTACAATCCTTGGTGATTTGCCGGAAAAACAAAAGAGGAACAGACCAGAAATATGAGGCAAAAATCTGATCATGCTGTGAAATTCTGGACAGTTGAGTGGTATGCAGTGAACTAATCACACCTTTGTTTACATTATTAAAAAACATCATGGCTTCTAGAAGCTTCAGTTAATAGTTAACACAGCTCTCATGTGCATTTTTGATGCATGTCTAAAACACATATTTAATCTTCCTACTTGATCTTCAAAGAGCTGAATAAGACTGCATGGCTTCTCTTGGATTATTATTGTGTTGAGCTTTGCACACAAATATTTTTGAACTTTTTTCCCTATGCATACAATACTGGCAATAATTTATTATGCACTATTTACTTTCCCTACACAATACCCAAGTGACAAGTGTGTATTCTTGCCATTTCTTTAACCATTCTGGCACTGCCTATTCATCTGCTTTGAACAATAAAGTTCAAACTATTAACAACTGAACAGGAAAGGAAAACTGAACCACATAGAGATTGGAGGGTCCAGGGTTCAGTCCCCAAACAAGGGTCAGTGTTTTATTTATTATTACAATACTAGGTGAATTGCTTCTATTGCATTGGATGCTTCTATATTAAAAATGAATGTCATGATGGTATCCTAAATGGAAAGAGAAACAACAGCTCTTGGGAGAGAAAAGTAACCTAACTGTCCAGAGACTCCTTGTTGGTCCAGTGGCAGTGGCAATTGCATGGAGGGTGGGTGGGGGGGGTCTTATAATCCACAGACAAGAGTCAGCATTTTTCTTTCCTCTTCAGTTGTTAATGCAATATTAGGTCAATTGTTTGTACTGCATTGGATGCCTGTGTGTTAAAAATCATTGTCATGGCAGTTTCCTAGGTGAAAGGAGAAACAACTGTTATTGGGGGTGACTAGGTACCCAATCATCCTAAGACCTGTTTTTAACCAGTGACCGTGACAACAACACAGAATATCAGGAGTTGAATCCCCAGACCCCAGACAACGATCAGTGTTTTACTTTCCTTTCCTTTTCAGTTGCTATTACACCATGTGTTAATGGTTTGTACTGCATTGGATTCTTGAATGTTGTAAATCAACATTATGGTAGTTTACCAGGTGTAAGGAGAAACTACTGCTCTTGATTATTTGTTGATCCTGTGGTAGTGACAACTGCTCAGTATGCAAGGGATTCCATCCTCAGACAAAATTAAAGTCCTTTTCCTGTTCAGTTGCTTTGAACAAGAAGCCTTGTGTGCTGCTAATCTCTTTTTTAAATGAAGAGCATGGCTAAATGGGGTCTATGTTCAGTCATTGAATGAGAAATCCATCAAACCTCTGTTCATCGAACTTAAAACATCGAAAGTTTACTTCATCAAATGTTCAGTCATTGAATATTTTACGCAGGGAATGGAGTTGGTTGGCCAGTATTATGGAATTTGCCCTTTTTCCCACTGTAGTGGATCTAGAGGTTGGTATTTATAAGTGGGGTGGCACAGCCCCCCCACATTGGAGGGTTTGGGGGGCATAGCCCCCACTTGGATGAGTTTGATATACTGCAGTGTGTATTTTGTTGTGCATGTTGGTCCACTGTCTCTTTTCCCTGAGTAAAATATTCGATGATTGAACATTCACTGAAGTGAACATTCAATGTTTTTAGTTCAATGAACAGAGGTTCAATGGATTTCTCATTCGATGACTGAACATAGGCCTGGCTAAATATCTTTTCTTGTGGCAGCCTTTTATTCTGGCCAGACTTCCATAGCAAATTATTTTAACATTTGAATGTCTGGATGTCCCACAGTGCATTTAAACTTCTTTTCTGTTTTGGATAATTAGGGTATAACCCATTAAACTTCCAGTTTGAGATGAATTTGTCCACTAGTAGATTGGATATGTCCTCCAGGTCCAAGTATATGATAACATTTACTTCTAACTCTGAGCAGTACTGGGCATTCTTTCTTATGTTTCTGACATAGGTAAAGAAGGCTTTGTGGCTGTCTTTAATCTGGGTTACTATTTTTACCTCATATCTGGCTTTGATTAATTTGATCAGGATATAGAGTTCTTGTTTAGTATAACAAGAACATTTCTGGCATTCAGAGAGTTAAACTTTTTTTTGAGTGCAGTGAATTTTAATTATTATTATTATTATTATTATTAGTAGTAGTATTATTATTATTATTATTATTATTATTATTATATGGCCTGTTTATACTTTGGTACCACCATAGGGGTTTATTTTTTTTTTATTTGGCATTGTGTTTACTTCAAGAGACAGATGCATCTGTGCAGCTATTTACATGTGCACAGAATTTGGTGGAAAAGGATTCTACATAAGCAGTGAGGTCATCAGGTTGGAAGGGTATTTTGAATTTACCTAGGACATCACTCAGTTTTAGTATATTAACTTTAGCATAGTCTCGGAAAGATAATTTTCATTATTATATTGAATGTAATTGATAGGTGGCCTGATCTGATCAGGGAAGAAGATATAATTGGTGGGGATCAAAGGTGTCCCCACACTGGTAAGGACCAATTCCAGGATTTTTTCATTTTTGAGCATATAAGTTTGAGGTTATATAATTCTCCCAGCTGATGGAGGAGTAGTTGAAGTCTTCTAGGAGAACTGTGTTCGGCTTAATGACCAGGTAGGGGGTATTGGCTGAGGGGGACATAGACAGTGTGCTGTAGTTAGCTATGCCATGATAAGGGGGCTAATTGATAGTAAGTTGGACATGGAGGAGATCCATGTTATTATCTTATCCAATGACTCTGGAGTTTAATTTTTTTTAAGAATATGGAGACACAGCTAAGTGCATTGGCAATGATTGTGTGCTAGGCATTGAAGCCCTGCACTGACAGGGTATGCTCATCGTTCCTGAGCCAGGTCTTTGTGATGATCCATATATCCGTATTTCCAGGGTATGAAGTGTTTGTATGGGGTGGAGCTTTTTGTTAAGGCTCCTAGCATTGAGCAGCGACATCTTTTTGTTATCTGGATTCTGTTTTGTTACAGGTGAAGCTTCAGAAGACTGATGTTGCCCAAAGAAGGCACCAAGGGGGTTGACAAGGGCTTAGTCATTAAATTAAAGTCTTGAGTGGATAAGTGCAAGCTACCTTTGGTGAAGGAGTTGGGACTGTCTACCATCTCCTCCCTGGCTGATATATATTATACCTAATTTCAATGACCCCAGAAGCTAAGATAATTGTTTTTGTGTTGTAATGACTGAGGAAATACTTTAGAAATATTAATCAGACATCAAAAGACCCGAATTCTACATAGAAGTTGAGAATGTTATTGCGTACATAGAAAAGTGAAGATGTCAAACCTAGATGAGCTATCCAAGAATTTTGCCCACAGTGAAAAAAAGAAATGGAGACTGAGTTCTATGGCACTTTCGACAACAGAACATCATGTTTGTTTAATCTATTAAGGGTGATAGTGAACTAATTTAATAATGGAGCTCTCCTTGTGTATTAAGCATAAATTTTAAATTATTATGACAGTCTTAAAAACAGAATGTCCCAGCAGGTTCTTGGAATTTTGACTAAGATTTAGACATGTGGAGTAAGAGGCAGGAATATTACAGAGGCTTCGAAGTGGTACAAAGTCTGATAAAGGAAGGAAATAGACTATGATGAGGCATTTATTAATGCTGAACATACACTATAAAGAAACCTGAGTGATATTGAGATGACGTGAATGAAAGGAAGTTCATAAAACAGGTGAGTGAGATTTACTTGTAAATAACTAATAGAATATCAATAAATGGTAAGCCTAAGTAAACAAATAAAAGTTAGCAAGGGAGTGAGGCGGCCATGTTCTCTAATCCCATTACTATACATGGCTTACATGGATAGCTTTATCAGATTTTTAAAGGAAGAATAGGAATAACCTACATAAAATGGAACAATATGGCATCTCCAAAGATTATACCTTATGCATGCCCTTTGTGTATGGTTCTGATAAACAGGTTACTTGTTCAATGTTCACTAGATGCAAGAAAATACAAAGAAGAAACAGGAAATCGAGAAAAAAACTAAATGTGAGGAATTATGTATCAGGACGGCAAGAGGGATGTTTCATAGTGCAGTTAAATCCACTTAACAGTGAAGGTTAGTGGAAGTAAAAGTAAGAAGTTGAACTGCAAAGAGATGCATATGCTGGAGAGGGTTGTTAAAAGATGAGATCAGTACCAAGGAAAAGACTGGTGATGGTTAAGCTCCTTTTGGCTGTGAAATATTGCCAGTGAAATGGAAGTTTAATTGCTAAGGATTTTCTTTTTTTAGATTTTAGATAATTAGTTAAATTAATTTAAAAGAAATGATTAACATTTAAGCCAAGACTAGAGAACTTTTAAGAATGATGATTCTTAATGTATTTTATTTAAGTGTTTTATTGTCTGAGAAAAGAAAATTAAAAAAAGAGGAGCTGGTATTAGTTTTTTGAAGCAGAGAGTTATGAAAAATGTAAATAAAAAAAGAGAGAAGGACTGATGCATAATGCGCAAGTTAGGACAGGAATATAAATCTGAGTAAGTTATGAAGAAAATAAAACACAGGATATTAAGTTGTTATTAAGACTATAGAAGCAAATAGAAGACAGGCAAAACATGGAACAATTTTATTCATTTGTTCATGTAATGTTTTTGCTTTATCATATTTAGGGGGTCTATATCACTGCATCAAACCATCAGTTCAGCAAATGGCATTTCATCAGAAATGCTGTTCACTGAATTCCACTCATGTGGGGGGCTGTGCCCCCACACCCCCTGCTAATTATATATACCAACTCTGAGATCACACTACAGTGAGGAAAGGGCAAATTTCCCGATCCTCACTGTACTACAATCTCAGCATTATTTCGATATAAGAGCACTGAAAATGCCATTCAATGAACTGATTTTTCACTGAACTGATATGGGCCCATATTTAGGATGTGGAGATTGCTAGACCTTATCCATACAACCAATGGGAGTAATGCAAAAACATACTTGGAATGAACAAAGCAAAAATCTGATCCTGGATAAAATGCCAGTCCAGCAGAACACTCACTCTCACAATGAATATCTATCATATCTATATGCAAGTTGCCAGATGATGCAGAGGACTAAGACTGTTAGTTGTTAAAGAGCTGCTTCCTGTGATCCAGGTTTGATTCCCCTCCATTTGCCTAACTGTCACTTTACCAGGCAGTGCTCACAGCCTGAGTTTGAAAATGATCCATTTGGATCAGTGCTCTACCCCAGTTAGTAAACAGCTAGATACATAAATAGACAGACAGATAGATATATAGGCAGCTAGATAGATAGATAGATAGATAGATAGATAGATAGATGGATAGACAGAAAGATAGATAGACAGATAGATAAACCAACTTGCATGTCATTAGGATAAGGAAAGAAACTGGAGCCCCCAGGAGAATTCCATGACAACTTGAAGTTATAGCGGCTACTTACAGCAGGCACCCAAGCCAAGAACGACACCACAGAAACTGTTGCTATGAGACACTAGTGTTAACCTTTGTACTGCTGTGTTACCTAAAAGAAAATTTGATTGCATGAAATGAAAAAATAATTCTGGGATATAGGAGGGAGAAAGATTATCAAATGTTTCTCTTGGGGGAATCAGATAAAGAAAACATAAAATATAAAAACGAATAATGGTATATTAGAGAAGAATGTTAAACTTTTAATTGTGAGTTCCTTGAATATGTACATATATTTACTGGAATATGTTCAATAACAGTTAATACATGGAAAATGGGGTGAGAAGTCAGTTATTAAAATGTGGTTTGTAGAACTTAGAAAAGAAATGAGGCTTGTTAAGAACAGCAGATGAAGGGTGTTTTTTATTTCTTGTAGGTGGTATATATAAAAGGACAGGTGCTATTCTTAAGCAGACCTGATACAAAATAATCAATAATTGATCTGTACACTTTTGGAATAATGTTAAGCTAATGACTTTTACTTTTGTTTGTGTATAATAGAAGGTGACTGTTTATGTTCCTATGTATAGAATATTAGTTTTTCACTTATGAAGTCCTTTTATGATTGTTGCAGGAATGTTTTAACTCATTTGTACCTATAGTGCTACTTGTGTATAGTATCACATGGCACCCACAATTCTTTATTCCCCTCAAAAAGGCACCTAAAGCAAATCCATGCACTCCTTGCAAAATACAGAAAATGAAATGGTCCTAAAAGTACAAAATCAGGGTCAGTATATGCACTGCTTTTGTACGTGTAGTTAATAATAATAACAAAATATACTCCCACTAAAGAAAACAAGTTATGCAATCAATTTAAATACTACTCTTTATCTATTTATTTATTAATTATTGAGATTTGATTACCAGGAAAGTCCAACTGGGTAGAAATCCATTTTCAGCGGAGTCCAGGGAGAAAAGCTCCAAATTATTACAAAACATTTTAAGAATAATAATTTTACAATCTTCAAAAATAAAACAAAAACATCTGCACTTTAAATGATTATAATGAATTAGCAATAATATAAACACATCTTTACAGCTGTTTATATGCTGGTATAGTGTGGTGGTTTACATGTCCATATATTCAGTAGAGTTTACTGGGTTTGGTGGGGATTTAAAGCTTTCTAATGTTTCACTTAAGACTAGATAGTTTGTCTTAAAGAAATTTCTAAATGTACCTTGAGTGGAAGGGATGTCTGCTTTCAGTTTTATTTTGAAGTAGACTGCTTTATGGAAACACCTAACAAGTGATGAAGATGCACAAGGGATAGTGCAATATGCTCCCATATTAGTAAGGACAAGATCCAAGATGTTGTTCCCCCTAGTGGGTACTCTGACTGATTGTTCCAGGGTGCTTGTATTGACAAAATCCAGGAATCTCTGTGCTTTTGCACTAGTGGTGGTGGAGATTTTCCAGTCTATAGTTGGATAGTTTTGATCTCCTAGGAAAATGGTATTGGGTTTAATACTGAGTAATAACATGATAAACGTTGTGGCTTTCTTGAGTCATAGAAGCAGTTCTATAGCTAGCTAATATATGGTGTAGGACCTTTCTGATAGTTATTTATACAAGAAGAAGCTGTAGTGTATCATGCCGCTTTACTAGCCTTGATGTGAGTCTCTTCTGGATGTAGAGTGATACATCTCCACCTTTTTCCCCTCCTGAGCAGTAGCTGGTCCTAACATATGGAAGGTGTTATAGCCCCGCACAGCATGAGTGCTCTCCGCTATTTTAAACCATGTCTCATTCCCTACACAGACAATGTCTTCCAGGGTGAGAAGGGCTAGTAGGGAATGGGGTTTCTTGTTCAGGTTCCTAGATTTGATCAGTAAAACCTTCATATTATCCTTTACTTATTTTGTTATGTTGGTAGGTTTATCAAGTTGGTATTGCCTAAAAAAAAGGCAGCATAGTGGTGGACAATGTCTTTGCCAATAATTGAAACCCTAGAAGAGACAGATGCAGACCATCCATCCCTGCTGAAGCGGCGTGGGGTGTTAACCATATCCTCCCAGGCTGACAAACAGTGGTCCCCTTTGAATGACACCAAACACTAAGCCAATTATTGAAGTCAATTACTTTTTGCTGATATTGCGGCATCATCATTGTTGAAGGTAGAATGCTGCTCAATGCTAGGTTCATACCTACCTTGGACACATAGACTGAGAGCTCCAGCATGTCTCTCTTCATATACTCCTGGGAGGTACACCTCAAGTCATTGTCACCGGCATGAACTATGACAGAGCCAAACTTATAGATGTTGTTCAAGGACTTGAGTGCATGTGTGAGTGACAAATTCTGTCACCAGACAAGCAACTAACAGTCACTCTTTCATTACTCATCCTTGTAAGAGGCACATCTATATGTCTTACAATAGAGTGACCTATAACAAGAATGTTTGGTTGGGTTAATGTCTGCCTTATGGGCTCAGCATCTGTGGCTTTGGGACCCCTTGTCACTTGTGAGGAAGTAAGCTTAATGTGCTGAGTGTGCTTTGTGCCTGTGTTGTTTTGGAGGTCTTTGATGTTTAGGTAAGTTAATGTTTATAACCTCAGCATATGATGGATTATGTGTACTGTGATGGCCTTGGAGAGTTGTGGTGTGTGGTATAATGCTGATGATTTTGTTGTCTGAGTTTAAAGTGTGTGAGAGTTTTGCCTCCAAGTATATTATGTACATACATCTCTCCCACACTATGTTATACTGTTTGAGTAATAGATTATAATCAGACAGCTTGAGCCAGTTCTTACACTGTTGCAAGATACCCATCTCAATCAGGCTGGCTAGAGACATTTTGGGGGTGTGCTAGTCCATGATACCAACAGGAATGGCTCTGGGGCAGGGGTAACTGTAACTGCTTGGAGTTCAGCTTTAGAATAAAGTTTATGTGGACTTGCTACTGGATATTTAAATTTCAATACAGAACAACTAGCCAGGAGACCTTTTTCTGCCATCAGCAAGAACCGGTAAACTAATTGTAGTAAAAAAAAAATCATTAATTTGATGCTAAAATCAGTCCAAGCAGTATCAATCCACTGGATGTTAGGCAGTTTTATCAAAGTTCTTTTATCCTGGAGACTAGTTTAAGGGGAGAGACTTTGCAAAATGATACCTAATGTGCTTATTGACAACAGCCAATGAACAAGGAGAGGGAGGGGATCGTGCTCTCAAACTATCATAAGGGGCAGGAACAACAGATACACTGGGTTTAGGAATGCAAGCACAACAGCATGAGTGGAAGGGAAAAACAAGTACACCCTTAGCTCTCACCTGACTGGCCTGGAACTGCCTTACTGCAAAGTCAAGTCCTGAACTAGCCTGACATTTAGACACAGTACTCAAGAATGGAACCAGGGTTTAATAATAACAGTTAGTCCACTTAAACAGCAAAAGTGCACTGCAACTATGTACTAGAATCACTAATATAGACATAAAGACCTTAACTAAAGCAGATACAGGCTGTTAAAATGAATTTAAAATCAAATCAAGAAATAAAAACACTTATCTGTCTTTCTCTGTCTCCTGGAACTATTACAATGCAACAGTAATTTGAAAAGCCCTATATGCAATTTTGAGACTGTTATTTATGCCTTTATTCATTTATTTGTTTGCAATGGATTGCAATGTACATGCCTTATGGTAACAGGGGTTGCAATGGGCTGCACTGTATTTGTCTGACAGTAACAGCAACAAACTGAAATATACAGTGGGATAAATGTATTTCTGCTTTCCATGCATTTTGTGGGTACCACTGTTATATGCATAGGGAAGGAGTGCACTGCATTTCAGAGGAGGTTTCTACATTGAAGTTTTTTGCAAGTTGTGTTGCTATTAGCAGCCACTATAAAATGTACTGCTGTATTGCAGTAATGCTAGTGTTGTGACTCCAGAATGTCATGTCTGTTGATGTGTTCACATGGCCTCTCGCTGTGCACATCATGTTGTGCATTTAGACAACAAGAGGTTATAAGTTACTGCAGTGGGTCCTGTTTTAAGTAATTTGCTGGAGGCCATGAAGTGCATTGATCTGTGTAATGCTTTCCAGAGGCAAATTAAGTTCTCTAGGGTCTTAGGCAAAGCCTATTAAGAAGCATTGGGAGCATTATCTCACAGTCTGAGAAAACATACAGATCAGGAAAGTCTTTGGACCCAGTTAGGTGCAACACTGTGATTTATTTTCAAGGAAGAATTGTAAAAGTATAGCATATTAATATTTCTTTCTTACCTTAAACCTGGAGGAAGTTATATGGGAAGCTGTGATATCAAATGAAAGTATATTTAATGCAAAGAAACTTGTTGATAACTGGTGTTGAGTACCATTTTCCAAATATGTATACATGAAAAGCAATAAAGCATGAGTAATTATCATATTTATAAAATATCTTAGGCAGTACCCACTTGGGAGATTTGTAAAACAGCATTTCACAGACCCAGTCATCACAGGTCAGCAATGGCTTCTGTCTCAATTTGAGTAGTCAGTAAGTGAGATACTGTGATGCTTTTTCATGCACAATTATGAATATACATCATATTAATATTTATTTTAATAATCTGAACCAGAAGGAGTTTATCTGCTATTAAATGCTACTTTATATCATCCAATTAATGAGTGCATAATAATGGAAAATGCTGCACTGATGACTGATGTCTGATTAATAACACTTTTGCAAATATTTGTGCATTGTTTACCATTAAAATATTTCAGTATGCATACATGTCATATATTTTATTAAGATTTTAACCAACAACCTCTTGAAAGCATTGTGCAACAGCAGACTTTAAAAATGCCTCGAGACAAAAATGAAACGGTCATACCAGTTTGCAAATACTTATACTTTTTAGTAATAAAATATAAATATATGTATAAGTATTATATTACTGTAAATATCTCAGGCATTGTACATCTACACGCATTGTGTAACAGTATTTCAAATGCCCAGTCACCACAGAGGGTATGAATGGCTCCTTACACTAAGGAGGTACTTGGTACCAAAGAAAATATGACTTATTTTCCAGAGATATTATGAATATATGCCATATGCTTATAATTGTATTAATAATGTGAACCTGAAGTTGATTATATGATACTTCATGGTATTAAATTAAATGATATAAAGTGCTGGAAAAGTGTTGTACTGATAACTGGTGTCTAACTAATACTGTTTTGCAGATATTTACATTTATTTGTTCAGGAAATATGCAAATATACATACAAATCATAATTATGCAAATATTTAAAAAAATGGAGTGACTTCTACAAAACTGCTTGCAGCAAATTACGCATTACATCTGCACAAACCAATGTCACAGATAGATGTCTGGTATGGCAGCTCTATGAGCAACAATGATCTTATGCAGCTTCCTGTTAAGAAAAGGGAATAAACGGTAAACTGAGCTTGTGGAAACACAAAAAATGATGGAAAAAGAATAGTTGCTGCAACCAAATGAATGTCAAATAAGCAGAAATGAAAAAGGTGCCAACCTGTGAGGAACTAACTCAAAGATCTGAGATGGCAGGAAGAGAGCAGGAGATGACAGCATCAGTCACATTAACTACTGTCTGCCAGGAGATAAAGTGTCTAAGGCAAGTGCTAGAGGAAAATCTCCTCCATCAAAAGGCCCTGAGCGAGCAGGTAGACCTAGTTCAAACTTTAGTAATGGAGAGTGAAGAAATAAAAGCCAGGGTTATTATGGAAGAGGTGAGCCAGGACTACTTGGAGTCTAAACTCATAGATCTAGAGGACAGAGCCAGACAAAAGACCCTGAAGATTATAGGAGTGCCAGAAAAATGAGAGGGATAGGACTGTAAAAGATTGATTTGGACTTTGTTCTTAGAGTGGACAGGTCTTCCAGAGGAGGATATTAACACTGAAAGGGCACACCATGACTGCCTAGCCACCAGTGGCAGAAGATCTGAGGAGGGTGAGACTTCTAATAGTTTGGCTGCAGGCATGAGAGTTAAAGAAAAGGATTTTGTAGAAGGTCCGGGCACCAGGAAAGAAGCTGTTGACAAAAGGCACCAGGGTCATTGTATGAGATTAGGAAACAGTGAAATGTTTTCCAGACAGTAATAAAGATCTACACGAAAAGGAGTGAGAGGGAGGACCAGACAGTTAGTGCAGATATTGCCTATTTTCCCTTTTTTATAAGACAGCAGAAACTGAGGGGAAGAACAATGATTATAAGAGAAACTAGAGCAGAAGAAACACAGTCCAGAGACTAAGGGAGTGCTATACAAGTCAATTTAAACTGAGTTATGAACAGGTAAAAAAAAAAATGAGCTCTGACATGGTCCAGTTAATTATGCTTACTGAGGATTCAAAGACAGAATAAAGGGCAGATTTTACAAAGTAATGATATTGACATCTTTTGAGCTTACATATTGGTTTGACGTTAAGCAATGCAAGTTCTGTTACTTATGATTTTAAATGAAAAAGACTATTTAATAACACACCCATGGAGCTAATAAAGCTGATGGAAAAATGAAACCTCCATCATAGGGCAGACATACTGTTTACCATTACTTGCTGTAACACGGTGGGGGGGACAGGGGGCAAAAACAAATTTACTTTTACAAAGGAGACCAAAGGGGTAAAATTAATCAGAAAATGAATAGTAACCCAATTTAGAGTACAGCAATAACATGGTATGAATTTCAGTTGAAGAAAATGGTGTACTAGGGGCAGTGCTCCCACTCTGGAAAATCAATAGTAAACAGGTAGCTGCGTCCTTCTGGTGACTCAGGAGAAGCTTGTAGTGAATTTACACAACTTACGTGAGCTGAGTCACTGTAAGACTGTATAACCTGGAGTTGAGGTAATGGGGTAGAATGAGTATCCCTTTATGGAAGGGATATGAAGCAGATGGAAAAGACCAGCCGTAAACAAAGCAGATGAGGGGAATAAAGTAGACTGAATGATAGATAATGAGGAAAGTAAACAAATGAGAGAAACAGACACTGAGGTGGGAAAAAATATAAATGACACATTAGTCATTGAGCAAGCTTAATGCATATCAAGTTGTGGTAACAGGGAGAAGCCCAAAAGTAGTGTGTGTGTGTGTGTGTGTGTGTGTGTGTGTGTGTGTGTGTGTGTGTGTGTGTGTGTGTGTGTGTGTGTGTGTGTGTGTGTGTGTGTGTGTGTGTGTGAGTGTGTGCGTGTGTGCGTGAGTGTGTGTGCATGCATGTGTGCGCGTGTGTGTGTGTGTGTGTGTGTGTGTGTGTGTAACTAAAGTGGTAAAATTAAACTATATAGTGGGGGAGGAACTGTAGGACTGCATAACCCCCAAGTAGGGGACAGCAAGGAGACAGGAGTATCCCTCTGTGCAAGCGATAAGAAGAAGTTGAAAGGACTGACAATAAGCAAAGCAGAGAAGTGGAGTAAAGTCAGCTGAAGATTAGATAATGAAGAAAGTTAACAAGCAAAAGTGATTGATACAGAGTTGGCAAATCTAAATATGAAGGCTCACAAAACTACGCGAGAAAGCCCTAATGGGGTTTTAAAATATAGATATTAAGAAAGGAGGATAGTGAGCAGAAATAAAAGCATTCAGTCAAGCAGAAGACCAGTGAGGAGAGGGAGGGACTGAAATGGTGGAAAACAGGACTGAGAAGGGCAATCAGGACAACATGGGATATGGAATGACGGAAACAAAATATAAATCAGACTGAGAAGGAGGAGTTGCCTCCAGACAGATTCCACTGCACAAGCAGAAATGATGTGCAAGAACTGGAGGTCACTAGAGGGGAAGGAAAGAGGAAATCAAGGAGCATTAGATAGCTGTAGTTAGAGAAAGAGAAAGCTGTCACAAGACATGATTCAAGGCTGAGCTCTAAAACGAGGAGTGGAAAGGGAGAAGAAATAGAAAGGCAAGAGAAAGCTGTCACAAGACATGATTCAAGGCTGAGCTCTAAAACGAGGAGTGGAAAGGGAGAAGAAACAGAAAGGCAGGGAAAACAACCAGCAATGGGAACAGGCAGTACCAGGGACACATTAAAGACGCACAAGCCAGAGGAAAGAAACATGGGAGAGCTGGTGGGGGACCCTTATAGCATAGGTGCACTGTCATTGTTATTACAAATGTATGGGGCTGACTGCACATTATACAATTCATAGAGAGATCTACTCTGAAGGGCGCAGTGTAAATATGTTTGTTTATTTATTCATTTATTGGCATTTGATCTTCAGGAAATTGCAACTGGGTAGGAGCCCATTTTCAGTGGAGCCCCAGGGAGGAAAGCTCCAAAGTATTACAAAACATTTAAAAAAATTAATTTTACAGTCTTCAAAAATAACACAAAATAAATCTACAGTTTAAATAATTATACCAAATTAGACGTCATATGAAAACACTGGTTAATAATATATACAAGGTATTTATCAATGATTTAATATTTAGAGAAATTTTAGCTAGTTAATACAGGCATTCTAAGTAAGTATAATGCAAACAGGAATTGCAATATGAAGTGAGAGAAATTCAGGCTTATGATATATTTAGAAAGAAGGCCAGGGGAAAGAAATTTATGGAAGTAAGGAGTGAGTGAAGAAGGGAGAGTAAGGAGGTATAAAGTATGAATAAGTACTTGTTCACATTTATGGATATAATTTATCCTTATGTTGAGTAATATAGTTTTGAGGAGAGGGAAGAATGCCTGAAGCAGACTGGAAAAACCCTTGGCATAAAGCAGAAAGTAAGCCAAAACAGGAGGATCAGATTCCAGGCAAGAGTACAAGAAAGTAACGATAATATGGGATGTAGGCTTAACTATAAATATGAATGAAGGTGAGGTAAAGATCAGAGTGTGAAATGTTAATGGGCTGGGAAGTAGAATAAAGTGAACAGAGTGAGGGGATATAACTGAACTAAAGAGCAATTCCTGGCACTACAGGAAACCCATCTCACACAATATTTACATAAAGGATTAAAGGGGAGAGGATATGCCCTGGGGGCTAATACTTCATGGAGACACAAAAAAAAAAAACAGAGGGTGATTAGCGTTGCTAATAAGGAATTCACTTCCATTTCCAATAATGGGCAAAATAGAAGATAGGAAGGGTAGATTACATGAGTTAAGGAAAAAATTAAGGACAGATGTACGCAATAATTCAATGCACATACCACCTACAACAACAACAATAATAGTTAAAGAGTTAAGGGGATTTTTGAGTGAGGTTGACAGATTACAGGAGGGGATTGGAGTGGTTATAGTAGATTAGAACATCACTGTAAGCAGAAAATAAGTGGAGAAACCCCAAGAAGTAGAAAGTTAATGAGACAGGAGAAATGTCTAAAGAAGTATTTATTGGGGATAGGTTGGGTGGACACCTAGGGATACTAGTCAATACATACTACTAACCTGGACATAAATGTTGGTGATATATAGATAGGGCATATATCACCATGGAGCACAAACACATGTTGCTAGGGACAATAATAAATCCCATAACCTTGTCATGATCAGAGTCATGGTGGGACAGGAGAACCAGCAAAGATAAAGAAGAACTGAAGATTCTGAGCACATCTAGTAGGCAGAAAGGAAAAGAAAGACTGGTTAAAATATGTATGGTGAAGCTACTAGGGACAGAGATGGAGATGAATGGGGAAGAATAGATGTATGAAGAAAGGGCAGAAAAGGGAAATGATTCAAATACATCGTGGTGGGAAACAGAAGGCCATGCTTCAATGAAAGAGAAAAAATGAAGAGGAAGCTGAGAGAAATAAAAAAGCAAGACAAAAAGGGGAGAATGGGAATAAAAACGGAGAGAGGGAAATTAGGCAAGTACTACAAAAGTGATAAGATGAATGAACATGGTAGAAAAGGGTAGTAGCAGAGGAGATGTTCTTTAGAAATAACCTGAAGGAGATAATGACATTAGCAGTTAGAGTTCAACAACAAGAGCTGGAAAGTGGGGTATATTTGATTAGTAGAGGTGCTGAAGGGGGAGTGATGGTGATACTGGGGGGAATACACGCAGAATTTGGAAAGTTCTACCAAGACCTCTGCAGGGAGGAGATAATAGGAGTGAAGAGGAAATACAAAAGGGACAATGGGTAGAATCATTGATTGCAAAGTCATCCCCAGTGAAACAGCCGTCCCACAGCATAAACCACTGGTTGCCACAATCATCTCCAAGCAGTGATCAGAGAAGGCTCTAAGGTCAACAGAGACTGGGCCCAGAAGTTGACTAGAGAGAAAGCACAGGAGTTCAAAGAATTACTCATGGCTCTACCACCTCAGGAAGAAGAGGAAATAGGTGGAGTTGAAGAAGAATGTCAGCAGCACAACATGCATGTGTGAGGACTATAGAACAGATATGTGGCCAAGCCTGCTATGGAAATAAGGTTTTATAATGAAAGCTGGTGGTGGAATGCAGAAGACCAGGAAGTTATCAAAAGAGAGGAGGAGTGCAGAAAAAAGTGGGAGACAGAAAAGACGTACTGGGCTAAGAAAGAATACTGGTTGGCTAACAAAGAGGCTAAGAGAAGATTTGCAATAGTAAAGAACAAGGCATTAGACGCACTCAACCATATTCTGGAAAGTGACTTAGTAGATGACACAAAGAAACATTTTTAGGTTTCAAGGCAAAGACAGAAAAATAAAAAAGATATTTAGACTCCCTTCATAAGGGATGCCATCGTCAACTTGCTCACCAGTCCGCAAGACATCATAGGTAGATGGAAGGAGTACTTCCAGCAGCTTCTGAATGAAAAAAACCCCACAGAAGCTGTAGTACCCCAAACACATCCCACAATGAAAGAAGAAGAGGAGCCCCCCTAGAAGAAGTAAGAACAACCCTAAGGATAATAAAGTCAGGGAAAGCAGCAGGCTCACATGAGGTCACAGCAGATATGATAAAGATGCTGGGTGAGATGGGGAGAAATGGCTCCTGAGGGTACTCATAGCAGTGTGGAGAGAAAGGCATATCCCAGATGACTGGAGAATAAGCATACTAGTGCCAGTGTACAAGAACAAAGGGGGACATCCACAAATGTAGGCAGTACAGAGGTATCAAACCCGTGTCACACTGCATGAAAGTTCTGGAGAGGGTGATTGATAATGAAAATGCAGAGAAGTAGAAAGAAAGATGGGAAATGAGCAGCTCGGATTCAGATTAGAATGCAGCACAATAAACTCTATGCTTGCAGTGAAACAGATAATTGAGAAGGAAGTACAAGTGAGGAAAGAGTCCAACTTGGCATTCCTAAACATAACAAAAGCATATGACAAGACCCCAAGAAAGCTGATTTGGGCAGTGGTTTAAAGTCCCAGAAACAGTGGTACAATTAGTGCAGTCTATGTACAAGGACCAAATGACTAAAGTACAAACAGTGTTCGGCCTCAGAGTGAGGTTCCCAGTGGGAGTGTGTGTACATCAGCTCTGATCAGCTGTGAGCCCACTGCTCTTCAGACTGGTGAAGGACTACATAAGCAGACAGGTTGGCAGGGTCAGATCAGCAAAGTTGCTACATGCAGACAATGTGACATTACAGGCAGAGTCTGAGCAAGAATTTTAACAAAGGATAGTGGAACAGAATGCAAAACTAAAGCACACGGGATGAAACAGAGTGCAGATAGGACAGTTGTATTGGCAGCAAATTAGAGAAATATGAAGAAGCTGAGAATTGAGACAGAAGGGAGGATAGTGCAACAGGTTAGCAGTGTCTGGGAAGGGTGGTTGAGTAGAAGGGAAGTCTGAATGAGGACATCAAAGCTAGAATCAGAGGGTCTGCAGCTAAGTGGCAGAGAGGATCAAGTGCAGTATATGACAGAAGAATGCAACAGAAGTTGAAAAGTAAGATTTACAAACATTAGTTTCACCAGTACTATTGTATGGCACAGAAACCTGACCAGTGAAGACAGGGCAGTTGAGGAAATTAGAGGTGATGGAGATGAAGTGTCTGAGATGGATGAGAAGATGCACACTGTGAGATAGATGAAGAAATGAGGACATCAGAGCAGAAGCCAAAGCAGATCCAATTTCAGAGAAGATCAAAGAGAAGACATTACATTGGTTCAGGCACATGTAGAGAAACGCAAAAGATAATCTGGTGAAGATTTAGGACAGACAAGAAGCAGGCAAGAGGAAACAATGATATCTAGCAAAGAGATGGGTGAACTGTTTGAGAGAAGACCAACAACAATCAGGCATGACTGTCAAAGAAGGTAGGAGAGTGGCACTGAATCAAGAGAGATGGCAATAGTTGACATGACACCCTGACCCCATGTAGAAAATGGGAAAAAGGGGGTTGTTGTTGATGATGATGATGATGATGATGATGATGATGATGATGATGATGCAGAGGTACTCCTCAATATACCCTCACTGTAACCCCAGGGCACCTTGTGTGATAGTTATATAGATGATGTAGTGCTACCTCATTATATGCCCTAAATATAATCCACAGGGAACATCGTGTGTTATTTATTCACAGATTACAAAGGCACCTCTAATATTTACCCTCAGTATAATCCCCAGAGCACCTTGTCTGCTATTTATATAGAGAGAATAGTGCTACCCCAATGTGCACTATTAGTACAGCCCACAGGGAAGCTAGTGTAATACATATATATATACATAGAGGGTGCACAGCTAACCCACTGTGTACCATCAGTTTAACACCCAGGGTACCTTATGTGTTTTTTATATAGACAATCCACTGAAACCCACTGTGTACTCTCAGTATAACCCTCAGGGTACCTTGTGTGTTATCTTTATAGACAATGCACTGCTTCCCCACTGTGGACATGTAGTATAACCTACCAGGCACCTTGCATTATCACTGAACCTAGGGAATAGTGCAACCCCACAGTGGACCCCAATATAACCTGCCAGGCACCATGTATTATCCCTGAACAGAGAGAATAGTACAATGTCACAATGGACCATCAGTATAACCTGCTGGGCACCATATATTATTGCTGAACAGAGGAAATACTGCGACCCCAAGGTGGACTCTCAGTATAATCTGCCAGGCACCATGTATTATCCCTGAATAGAAGGAATAGTGCGACCCCACAGTGGACCCTCAGTATAACCAGCTGGGCACCTTGTATAACATTTGAATAGAGAGAATCATGTTACCCCATGGTGCACCCTTAGTGCAACCTGTAGGGTACTTTGTGTGTTATTTATATAGAGATTGCAGTGCAACGTCATTGTCCATGGGTGTGTAAGCGACCTGAGATGTACCTCCTTGGGATTGTGTAGCCCAGGCAGTCTGCCTGGGATGACATGCTGGACAAGCCGCAGCTGCTAAAAGGGGCGGCTTGCACCTGTCACCCTGGGGATTCGGATATTTGCCTTTCGAGGCCCTTCTCAGTATGGAAACACCGAAGTATACCTCACTGGTGAGATCAGATGACCACAGTAAAGAACTCGAGAAGCCGACTTCACACTTGACAATCATAAGGCCTTCTTAGATATGCTCAGAACTAGTTCAAAAT
Organism: Protopterus annectens; assembly: GCF_019279795.1. Lineage (NCBI taxonomy): Eukaryota > Metazoa > Chordata > Ceratodontiformes > Protopteridae > Protopterus > Protopterus annectens. The sequence continues at coordinate 1,232,533,867 of NC_056728.1, forward strand.
GATGTGAAGATTACTGATCCTACAGACATTGCCAACATACTGGCTGACAGATTCAGTGCAAACTTCTCCCCCCAAAAGGAGAGATATCTATACAAGCGATTGCAGCCCCCAAACATCTCGCAAAAACACAGCATCCATGGGACCTGATGGTGTCCCGGCTGTGTGCTCCATGAACTCAACGAGGAATTAAACCCACAGCTAGGACAGCTGTTTAATCATAGTCTTATCTCTGGAGTGGCGCACTGCAACTGTGGTCCCTGCAGCCATATAGAAAACACATCTGACACAGATATCCTAGCTACCAAATAGGTGGCAATCCACTGAGTACAGAAACCCAGGTTGATAGTAGTCTGTCATTTATACTCATCACTCATCAGACCAATGATTGAGTACAATGCCCCATTCGAATGTATCTGACCCGACACTTGCAGCAGCTGGAGGTTCCTCACCAAAAGGATAAAGGGTCTCAAACATCTGTCCTATGCTGCCCGACTGAAAGAACTCCAGCTCTATTCAGTACCAACATTGCTCAGAGGTGACCTTAGACTTAAACCTCGACACCATTATTAATAGGGCGTGCTGGAGGATACTAAAGGGTGGCGTAAGCACAAAAAACTATGGCTAGGGCTTGTAAATGCCCTCGGGCAGATAGCCTAGTATGAACCTATGAACCTATGAACCTATGAACCTTACAGGTTACCCTCAGTATAAACCCCAGGACACCTTGTGTTCTATTTATATATAAAGTGCATTTCTCCCCAGTGTGCACAATCAGTTTAACCCATAGGCCACCTTGCATGATACTTTAACAGAGGGAGCAATGCTACCCCAAGATGTACCCTCAGTAAAATGCCTTGCCACCTTGTGTGTTATTTATAAAGAGAATGCAGTGGTATCCCATTGCATTCTCTTTATAAAGAGAATGCAGTGGTATCCCATTACATATCTTCAATATAAGCACCAAGTGCACCTTGTGTCTTATTAATATAAAATATACAGTACCACCTAATTGTGTACCCTCAGTGAAACCCATGGGGCACCTTGTGTAATACTCATATGCAGGGAGCAGTGTGCTTTGGTCTGTGATCTCACTACACCCATTTGTACCTTTAGTGTTATTTATATAGAGGGTGCATTTCTGTTCTACTTTGTGTCCTTAATATTACTCCAGAGCACCTTTTGTGCTGTTTATACAGAGGTGCTCACTAATGTCCTGTTGTGCACATATACTCAGTATACCCATCACTTTGTATGTTAATTATACAAAGGGTGTACAGCGCTGGCACATTGCATGCTATTTATATAGAGCAAACACAATACTGTCGACTATGCACACTCAACAACTTGCTTGTTGTTTGTATAATGAGTTCACTGCTACCTTGTTGCGTACCCAAAGTATAACCTCTAAGGGAACCTTGTCTCTTTTTTATATAAAGGGTGTACAGTTCCTCCCTGCGGTATACATTCAGTATATGATGTGATGATAGGAGGCACTGCCAGCCATGCTAAGACAAGTTGGGCAGTGGATGTGTAACATATGCCAGTACAGCTAGTTGGAATTTTGTAAATAATTTTATGTCTTTTATACATCAAACTAATCCGTGCAGATATTTGGGCTGAAAATGTATTTGTGAGGTTTGTTTGTGTTAAAATGTATCAACAGTGTACCCTGCTGGAAGGAAAAGAAATGTACATGCATTATTGCAACTGAATTAAATGTATATGTCTTAACAGAGAACTGGAAGAGATGAGGTTAATCTCAAACTTTAAAATATACCCGAAATTCAATTAATTTATGGGTTAAGCCATAAAGGTGTTATCCCACAATTTTGAATGGAGCCAGAGACACATGCCTGGGCTATCGAATAGGTTGTAGCGCCTGTAGGAAGAGTGGAATGGTTTTATGACTTCCAGCAGGTGCTTCACATCTGAGAAATGCTTTATCTGTGTGTATGGTAACACATATGTACCAAAATCCTGTCAGCTTCTAGTAATGGGGGATTTTGTGGGAAAGAGAGTCAGATGACCAGATGTTTGTGATGTCATTCTGTAAGCCAGAAATAATATTTAGATATTAATAGGAGATTGCTCTCAGCATTCTACATTCTGTCTTGGAGCTGACAACAAGAAGCACTCACCCACATTAACTTGCCTTGTTATAGTTAGTAAGTAGGAACAGTAATTCTTTTAGACAATCAGGTAGATAGTGAGATTAGCTAAATATTGTTTTTCAATAACTGTGTGAAACTTTCCATCGGTGTCCTTTTTAATATTTCCTGTCACTGAAACTCTGGTGTTTACTTTAAATAGGTATATAATATTTTCATGTCATTTTATTATTTATTAAATATATTTAAACTTTTTATTGTAGCTGGTCCTTTTTAGAAAATATTTAAGTTTTGAGAGTATTTGCACATATTTATTTGGTGATAACTGTGGTCACTCCTGAAAGTTTAGCTGTTTGGTCAACATTACCAGTTGTATTAATATTAATTTCACTCAGTATAATTGTGTACCCTTGTAAGAGCCTCAGGCTTTGTAGTGCCTGGTGGCAGTGAAAATTACCTTATTTTCCAAACAGAAGGGGGCATAGCTAGTAAACCTGTGCCAGCCTTTCCCAGGTGTGTGTGTGTGTGTGTGTGTGTGTGTGTGTGTGTGTGTGTGTGTGTGTGTGTGTGTGTGTGTGTGTGCGTGTGTGTGCGTGTGTGTGTGTGTGTGTGTGTGTGTGTGTGTGTGTGTGTGTGTGTGTGTGTGCATGTACAAATTAATTCCCAAAGTATGTGTCTGTGTCAGCAACTTGAGCAGGGACACGAAGCACTGGTTTCACAGAGAGAGTGGTGGAGGACTTGACTTGGGCACTCAGTTGAGGACTTAACTCTGAAGCTGTGCCAGTGGGGAGTCTTACTGGGGACTTGGAGGGAGACAGATTGAGAAATCCAGACCCTGGGCTGACTGTGTACCCTGTGTGCTCTTAAGGGAAATTGTGCTTGATGCAGAGAGGGCTGCATCATGAAATACTGAGTGTATCTATTTGTATTCCAAGTGAATGTCCCTCTCCAGTGTCCATGGTGAGGATTCAGGCTCCTTGATTACTGAACCAGAGCAGGTATGTCACATATGCTATATCACTTTGTGTGGGAGAGTGGCTGCTGTGTGCTCTCAGTACATCCCTTCATTCTGGTGTGTTATGTATATGAAGGGCACAGTATGCCTTCAGCACACTCCCCATAAACATGCGTGTGTGTTTTATATATATATATATATATATATATATATATATATATATATATATATATATAAGGGTACACAGTGCTGCCTTGCCGGGTAACCTTATTATACTACCAGCACATTTTGAACTGTTTGTGGAAAGCAGACACAATGCTGCCCTGTTGTTCACACTCAACACTTTGCGTGTTGTTTTTTATAGGGAGTTCAGTGCTGCCCATCTATGTACACTCAGTGTATGCTGTAGCACCTTGTTTGTTACCTATAGAAATGGTACAGTGTTACCCCATTCTGTACCCTCAGTATATCCCATAGGGCATGTTGTGGGATACCTATACAGAGGCTGCAGTGCTACTCCGCTGTGTACCTAAATATAACTGCAGGGCACCATGTGTGATACTTGTAGAGTGGGTGCAGAGCTACCCTACTCTATACCCTCAAAATAATACAAGGGTAATGTGTGTTATTTATATAGATGGAATTGTACTAGCTTACCTCAATATAAGGAACACACAAGATATCCTTGGGGTTATACTGAGCATATATGATGGGGTAGCATTAGTCTCTATGTGCAACCCCAAATATAACCTCTGAACTCCTAGTGTATTACTTATATGGAGATTGAAATAATTTCCCACTACATACCCTCAGTACAACCACCAGGACACCTTCTTTGTTATTTATATAGAAGACTCAGCTCTTCTCCACTGTGTTCCCTCAATATAACTTATGGGGAACCTTGTGTGTTATTTCTCTGGAGAGAGGAGTGCTTCTCATTTGTATACCCTCAGTATCACCCTCAGAGCACCTTCTGTGTTATTTGTATGCAGGGTGCAGTGATACTTCATGGTATACCCTCAGTATCAACCCAGGGCTCATTATGTGTTGTTTGTATATAGGGTGCAGTGATACTTCATGGTATACCCTCAGTATCACCCTCAGGGCACCTTGTGTTATTTCCATATAGGGTGCAGTGACACTTCATGGTATACCCTCAGTATCACCCCAGGGCTCATTGTGTGTTATTTTATACAGGGTGCAGTGATACTTCATGATTTACCCTCAGTGTCACCCCAGGGCTCATTATATGTTATTTGTATACAGGATGCAGTGATACTTCATGGTATACACTCAATCTCACCCTCAGGGTACCTTGTGTGTTATTTGCATATATCCACGGTACCTTGTGTGTTATTTGCATATAGGGTGCAGTGATATTTCATGGTATACCCTCAGTATCACCCCAGGGCTCATTATGTGTTATTTGTATACAGGGAGCTATGATACTTCATGGTATACCCTAAGTATTACCCCAGGGCTCATTATGTGTTATTTGTATACAGGGTGCAGTGATACTTCATGGTATACCCTCAATCTCACCCTCAGGGTACCTTTTCTGTTATCTGTGTAGAGGATGCAGGGATACATCATGGATTACCCTAAGGATCATACCAGAGGCTCCTTAAGTGTCATTTATGTGGAGGGTGCAGTGTCACCCCCATCATGTACTCTCATTATAACCTTAAGACACCTTGTATATTATGTATATAGAGGGAGCAGTGCTATCCCACTGTGTGTCCTACGCATAACCTCCCAGGCATCTTGTAATACTTCTTTAGAGGGCGCCGTGCGACTTCTCTGTACTCTCATATAACAGTGAGGCACCTTGTGTGTTACTCATCAGAGACAGCAGATCTACCCCACTCTGTATACTCTATCTAACCCTCAGGCCACCTCCTCTGTTTTAAATTACAAGGAGTAGTGTTGTCTCACTGTGTACACTCACTCTAACCCTGGGGCACCTTGTGTGTTATTTACATAGAAGGAGTAAAGCTATCTGACTGTGTATGCTCATTCTAACCCCTGGGGTACCTTGTGTGTTATTTACATAGAATGAGTAGTGCTATCCCACCAAAAAATAATAAAATGGTGGCACCCAGGGAGGCTGTGGCTGTGTCACCTCATCATAGAGGAATGCTCAATCTGTCTTCTTTTTCTCACACAAAATGGAGAAAATCATTTTCCAGACTTTTAAAAGGGGATACAATTACTTACAGCAGAAGAAAGTTACTGGAAATCAAATGTTTTGCAGTGCAGATATGCTGGCTGGATTCCCTACTGTCTTGGGAATATTTGGGGCCTACTTCACTCACAGAAATACTGGAGCTTTGCATTTTATCCAAACAGGCTCTAAGGCACATGAATCAAGCAGCAGAAGGATCAGGATCAATCCAAATGATGGCTAAAAGGAAGAGATGTGACAGAATCAGAAAAAGAGGCTGCAGAGCTGGAATTGCTGCCAAGCTGAAAACAAACCCTCACAGGCCTGCATTACCTTCAATTCTGTTAGGCAGTATGTGCTCAATCAACAAGATGGACTTTCTTAAATTTGCGGTCTCCACTACAAACAAGGTGAGAAATACCTGTTTACTAATATTTACAGAAAATTGGCTGCATAACAAAATCAATGACAGTGTTGTGAACTTAGAGGGTTTTGATTTGTTCCGAGCTAATGGAAACCAAGCTCTATGTGGAAAAGCTACGGGAGGTGGGTTGTGCATCTGTGTAAATGAAAACTGGTGTATGAACTGTGAAATTATGAGTACAATGCTCTGAAAATGTAGAATTATTGACAGTGAAATGCAGACCTTTCTATGTACCCAGAGAGTTTAATGGAGTCTATGGAACAGCTATGTATATACCACCTAGTGCTAATACCTCTGAGGCACTTAACATACTGCACAATTCCATATGTGAGCTGCAAAGTAAAAATCGTGACTTTAATAGAGGATGCCGTACCATTTTACCATGTACCTCACACAACCTCATGTCACCTTGTCTGTTATCTATAGCAGAGTAGCTGGGTACTTCAATAATGGGGATCTCAGAGAGGTGCTACCCCACTACCATCAATTTGTGGACTTTCCCACAAGGGAAGCAAATATCCTAGGCAAGGTTTACACCAACATAAAGGCAGCATACAAAGCAGTGCAGCAGCCAAACCTGGGTAGCTCTGATCACATTTCAATAAGATTAGTACCTGCTTACAAACCTCTGCTGATCAGAGAAAAACCCACTGAGAAACTGCTCAGGGTCTGGAATGAAGGGGCAATGGAAAGTCTCAGGGCTGTTTTGATAATACCTGCTGGGACATCTTCAGAGAAGCAGCCACTTTCAATCAGCATGTGAACATAGACAAATAAGGAGACATTACAGTGGCATATATTTCAAAATGCATGAAGGATGTATCTACAGCCAAGATTACAATCAGAGCCAATCAAAAACCTTTGCAAACCAGCAGGGTGTATGAGCTTCTGAGGGCAAGGAATGAGGCATTCAGAGCCAAGGACAAAGTGAGTCTAAGTGAAGCAAGGGCTAATATAAAAAGGGGCATCAAAGAAGCATGGAAGAAAGGTACAAAGTTGCTTCGAGGACATGAAGGATACCAGGAGCATCTGACAAGGCATTCAGCAGCTAATTGACTACAAGACCAAGTCAGTCCAATGTGATGACAGCACAGAATTTATGGACAGCCTGAATTCATTATATGACAGATTTGAGGAGAAGAACAACCTGGAGGCTACAAAGTTAACCACTGGTCAGAATGAAACAGTGATCAAACGTAACCCTGGAGAAGTGAGAAGCCAACTTAATAAAGTGAAATCCAGGAAGGCTGCAGGCCTTGATTACATTCTTGGCAAATTATTAACAGCATGCACAGACCAGCTGTACTTAATCCTTACAGATATGTTCAGTACCTCCATGGCTCTTGAAAGAGTGCAAGCATGCTTCAAGGCAACTAATATAATCCCGCTGCCCAAAAAAGCCACTCCAGCTTGCTTAAATTACTATAGACCAGTGGCACTATCTCAAATGTCATGAAATGCTTCAAAAGGATAGTAAAAACATATCTGTCAGAAGCTCTGCCACCGACCTTCAACCCTCTACGGTTTGTCTATCGGCCAAACAGATCCACTGTGGATACCATTTCAGTACCCCTGCACTTATCTCTGGACCACCTTGAAGAGAGGAACAAATATGTCAGGCTGTTGTTCATTGACTTTAGCATGGCATTCAACACAGTGATTCTGATGTAACTCACAGGCAAATTAATTAACCTTGGCATCAACAAGAGCCTCTGCAACTGGATCCTTGACTTCTTGAATGGAAGACTACAGAAGACATGTGCTGGTATCAACACATCAGGTATCATTACACTCAACACTGGTGTGCCTCAAAGGTGTGTACTTAGTCCTCTACTATTCACCATCCTTACCCATGACTGCTCTGTGAAATTTCTCAATAATCATATCATCAAATTCACAGACGATGCCAGTGTAGTGGGTCTCATAAGGGATGATGACAAGAGGGAATACAGGAACAAAGTCAGCTCTCTGATCAAATGGTGCGAAAATAACAACTTGGATCTGAATGTCAACAAAACTAAAGAAATTACCATTGGCTTCATAAAAAGGCCAGCCATTCACTTACCACTTCAGATCAATGGTGAGGTTTTAGAGAGAGTACAACCCACAATGTTCCTGGGGGTACATATCTCAGAAGACCTCTCTTGGTCTGTAAATACAGGCCAGATAATTAATAAAACTCACCAATGCCTGCACTTCCTGAGAAGGCTCAACAGAGCAAAGCTTCCTCTGAATGCTCTATTCACTTTCTGTAAAGGAGCTATTGAAAGTATTCTCACCTGCAACTTTACTGTGTGGTACGGAAACAGCATTACGGCAGAGAGGAAGAAGCTTCAAAGAGTGGTGAGGATTGCAGGGAAGATAATGGGCACAAATCTTCCAACCATGCAAGAACGTTTTACAACAAGAAGCATAAAGAGGGCAAACAAAATACTTAGTCACATCACATCCAGCATTTGGCTGGTTTGGTAGACTTTCATCTGGCAAGAGGTACCACAGCATCCACTGTAGGACCTCCAGGCTCTTGAACAGCTTCTATCCAACAGTAATAAGGCTCAAAAACTCTAACTTCAGCTTGGACATCTCCTACCTCCAAACGTGATTTCACTAGTAATATTTCAATGAAAGTGATGCATTACTTAATTCACTATAGTTAATATTTTCTTATAGAAGTGCAATATCTTTCTCTTAAAAGTGCAATTGCAATAATTCCTCATGTGCAAGATTAACAAACTACCCTTTCTTCTCTTTTTCTGTGTGCAGTATTATTTGTTCGTATGTTTAGGTTTATGTGTATGGGTAGCTTTACCTAACTAGAAATAGGTTATAAGGATCATTTTTATGTGTATTTGTCATTAGAATAGTTGTGTATACAGCATGTCTTATCCTTTTTATACTTAGATACATACACTGTACTCTGATGATGAGCTGACTCACAAATTTTGTTTAGGTCGCACTTGTGTTTTCTAAATGACAATAACATTTTCTTTGAATCTTTGAATCTTGAATCTTTGCCCTCACTCTAACCTTGTGTGCTATTTACATAGAAGGAGTAGTGCTGTCACACTGTTTACCCTTAACCTAACATCTGGGGCAGCTTGAGAGGGGGGTGCAGTGCTCCTCTGCTGTGCACTATCACTATAACCACCAGGACACTTTGGGTATTATTTGTATAAAGGGTGCAATCCTACCCCAGTGTGCATCCTCAACATCATCTCCATGGTATTTTGGATGTTACTTTTATAGAGGATGCCGTACCATTTTACCATGTACCTCACATAACCTCATGTCACCTTGTCTGTTATCTATAGCAGAGTAGTGCTACTGCATTGTATACCCTCAGTGTAACACAAAAGGCACTTTCTGGGTTATTTACACAGACAGTGAAGTACTGGCCCACTGTGCACCATCAGTATAACAAGCGGGGCACCTTCTGTGCTATATGTATCGAAGATGCACCCCAGTGTTTGTTCTTAAAATAATCTCAAGGATATCTTGCATGTTATTTCTATAGATCGCTCAGTGCTACCCCACTGTATGCCATCAGTATAACCTCAAAGGCACAGTGTATGCTGTTTATAAGAGGATGCAATACTCCCCACTTTGTACCCTCAGTATATCCCCCAGGGCACTTTGTGTGCTACCTATATGGTAGCAACAGTGCTACCCCACAGTGTAACCACATCATAACCCCCAGGGCATCTTGTGTGCTACTCAAACAGGGGTAACAGTGCTACTCCCACCAAGTACCCTCAGTGTAATCCCCAGGGCACCTTGTGTGTTATGTACATAGAAGGAGCAGTACTACCCCACCATGTAACCATATCATTACCCCCATGGCATCTTGATTGCTACTCAGAACAGTGCTACGCTACCATGTACCCTCAGTATAATTCACACAGCAAAAACTTCCAAATGAAATGCACAATAAATATAGTATCACATGAAATGCACAGACAATAAACTGTATTTATTAAATATTACATCCAACAAGATTTAAGAGCTTTCATCCAACAACACATAGGACTTCATCAAAAACTGGTACAATGCAGTACAAAGACTCCTGAAATACTACTTCAAAAATATCAGCTGACCTAAAATCATGTGATACAATTCCAACTCAAAACTTCATAATCCAGCTAAAACACCAACAAAAATGATAATAAATACATTTTGTATGATAAATGCCACCTCAAAATATAAAACTTTGCAAACATACTAAAAAAGAATTAATGTATGAACCCCTGAAAATATCATCAAAACCAAAAACTTTGAAACACTCACACCTTAGCAGGCCTTAATTTCAAAATACTACTAATTGGTACCCTGTTGTCTATACCTGGACATTTAGTAGCAGCCTGGTGTAGTTGCCAAGGTAATTTTCTGTACTACAAAGTAGCTTTCCACAGTTGGACATGTGACCATTTGTATTGTCATCATTTGTTGCTCCCTTATTTCTCTTCAGTATATTCTAGACATTACTACTTCAGCTGTAAATTAGTTGCTTCATTTCCCAAATACCCTTCATTGCCACTGTCAAAGGAGGTTTTGTTGACAATGACCCTAGTATTTTTATAGAATATCTAGTTATCATAAGTAAACATTTTTTAGTATCTCCATTTCTTAAAAGGGGGGAAAACATTTTGTTTTCTCTGCCAGTCATTTCTTCCTCAAATATCCTATTCACTACATCAGTTGGATATCCACAGTTATTAAACATGTCCATTAACTTCTTACTTTCCTATATAAATAATTTATTATCGCCACAAACGTTATTCACATTGAGAGTGTAGTGCTATCCAACTGTGTACCATCAGTATAACCACTAGAGAAACTTGTTTGTTATTTACATAGAGGGTACAGTGTTACCCCATGACATACCCTCAGTATAATCAGCCAAGTCAGCGTGAGTGTTATTTATATAGGGTGTGTATTAGAGTATATAGGGGGTGCACTGCTACTCTTGATGTACCCTCAGTATAACCTGGAGGCCACTTTGTGTGACACTTATAAAGATGGAGCAAATCTAACCCACTATGTACCTTCAGTGTTAACACCAGGGCACCCTGTGGGCTATTTATAGATTGGCGATATCCAACCATGTGCCCTCAGTATAACACAGAGCTCCTTGTATTTTATTTATAAAGAGGGTGCAGTGGTACCCCAATGTGCAACCTCAAAATAACCTGTAAGGGCATATTGTGTGACACTTGAATAAAAGGAACAGTGTTACCCCAGTATGCATCCTCAGTATAACTTATAGGGCACTTTGTGTGCTATTTGAGCACAGCCTACTGTGTTACCCCACAGTGTACCCTCAGCAGACAATATGTGCCATTTATATAGTGGGTACTCCTCAATGTGCACCCTCAGTATAATCCATGAGACACCTTGTGTGTGCCTTGGTCTGTGTCCTCACTACACCTATTACTACCCTAAGCCCTTAAAATGTGAGAAAATTATTTCTTTTCTCTGCCAATCAATACTTCCTCAAATATCACATTAACAGCATCAATTTATATAGCTCATGCTTTGTTTTTCTGCTTTGTGCCTTTAATACAGCCCAAGAGCACATGTTGTGCTATTTGCACAGTGGTGCACATTAGTGTAAAGCTGTGTATTTATGCTCAGTATACTCCCAGCTCATTAAATGTTAATTGTATGGAGGGTGCACAGTGCTGCCCTGCTATGTACTCTCATTATACTTGTGAAGATTGGGGAGAGATGGGCGAAGGCTGCCAGCCTACTCAAATAGAATTTAATACATAATTCTATCATTTGTATAAATAAATGTAAAATACAGGCTTGTGTAAAATGTGAACTTCAAGATTGATACAACACTGCCCCCTTGCTATAAGGAAAAACTAAGTCAAGCCTTTCAAATTTGTCTTTTGAAATTGAAATGATTTTATGACATTCTTTGATCTTTAAAGATGGTTCTGTTCAGGCTGGCTGAAGACATTCTGTCTATTGTGTTAACTAAGGACTAATTGCTAGAGTGTATATATGAAATGCCTTTTAGTGTTGTATTCGCCTGTGCAGGTGTTAGCTCGCTAAATAATGCAGTTTCTATTATCCTGCAGGAAAATGATTGCATGTGGGACCTGGGGTATTCAAGCTCCTATGCAGAGGAGGAAAAATGTCCACGAATAAAATACCCTAGGGAAGCCAAGAACAAATGTATGACCAGGTAGGCTGCCTTAATAAAGGTATGGTGGGATGTCGGTGAAGAAGCTGGACTACCGGTAAAGCCTTGAGAAAGGCTGTGCATATCCGAGCGCTTGTGGTTGAAGGCTGAGTAAAGCTTTTAGAAAGGCTTTGTATACAGGTTGTAGTTCCGGCTGGTCAGGTCGCCTGGTGAGAGGAACCACTAGTGTGACAGCTAGAAATCAAAGATGAAACCCACATAAAAAAACAGGCAAAACAATGTAAATGTGGCTTGGCTAAGGAGGTCTGCTCGCCGTGGTGGCAAAAAATCAACGCAGTTGAAGTTCAGATTCTAGAAGGTCGTACTTTACTGAAGTAAAAAGTACCAGAAGTACAATCACCATCGAAGCGTAGTTCCTTAATGGAAAGAGTGATCCTGAGGATTTCCTTTTATAAGAGTACCTGGGGGTGTCAGTGGAAGCCAATCAAGTGTGGGTGAAAAAACTTTTATTGTGATTGGACACGACAACTTGACATCACACCTTACAATCTGATAGGTTAGATACCCTGAGCCAGCTCATAAGTGGTTAGTAGAATCACTCTAAACCTACAATAGTGAAGTTCTGAGATTAGCTAAAATTAGCCAAAAAAATGTAGTTAACTAAAAATAGTCTTGCTGGAAAAAATCAACCCTTGCTGGTAAAATACATTGTTAGGCTACACTTTTCTAAATTTTCGTCAGGATGGTGGACGACCTAAAAGAACATAATAAGCAAAGCCGAGCATACTAGAGAAATAGCAACAACAAGTATGTAAAATAACATGTATGTAAAATAAGAAACAGGCTAGAAAACCAAAAAATAAGACCAAAAAATAGTTTTAGCCTTTGATCACTGAGCTAATGATCAAAGGCTCTTTCCCAGACCCAGCATTTCCAGTCCTATTCAGCACTGTGGGTGCCTTTTACTGGTTTAAAAGCTCATTTATAATTTCCTTATTTTTCTTAAAGTAAGTTAGCTGATTAACCTCTGCTGTGCCAGTATCCTCTATTAAAACATTAACATTTAATTCAGTTACAACAATACATATACATTTCTTTTCATTCCAGCAGGGTGCACTGTTGATACATTTTAGCACAAGCAAACCTCACCAATACATTTTCAGCACAAACATCTGTACAAATCAGTTTGCTATACAAATGACATACAGTTCTAATATATATGTAACACAAGCATCTTGTATAAATCAGTTTGATATTCAAAGGACATATCATTCTTTACAAAATTCCACCTGGCTATGCTGGCACCATATCATCACATAAGTCATAACGGTTTATGGGAAATTATGGCTCAATATAATATTAATGAAAATGTTGTAGAAGTATTGAAGTTGATATATAATAATAGAGTGACAATAGTGATTAATGGGTGGTATAAAGAGGAAAGAGCAATTAAAAAAAATGTCAGGCAGGAATGCCCAATGAGTAGTGGACCTTTTTCTTTAGTAATATTTGCATTGGCATATGTAATGAAGGGTTCAATGAGAGAGAGAGACAGAGAGAGACAGTTGTGTGAAAATTCTGATTTTTGTGTCATATGCAGATGATTTGATAGTAACTAAAATAGGGGTCTGATGAAGGAGATGTTATTAGTGTTGAATAAAACCTTAATAGAGATTATTACATTTAAATAAAAAAGCAAAGGTTTAGGTATTACATTTAAATAAAAAAGTAAAGGTTTAGGTGCTACAGTAAAAATAGGAGAAGTTTTTCTTTTTCAGATAAGCAGGTTGAGTTATTGGGAATAACATTTGAAAGGGAGTTGTAATGCAATAGGAAGGAATAACTGAGAGAAAAGGTATTAAGTAATTTTTGGAGAACATTTCGATTATCATATAAGAAAAGGCTTTATTTTAAGAACTTCTGTTATTTTTGGAAAAATAGTTTTATGTAAAAAATGTATACACAATGTGAAATGAAAATGAGAAAGAAATGTTGCGATTAGATTACTGGTATAATTTGGTGGTCATGATTAAACCCAGTAAGAATAGGGTTTGTATATGAAAGAAAAAGGAAAAGAAAATGGGCTGGGGTTTACGAATTTAATAGTATTTATATTTATATTGGGTCCTTAAATATAGAAAGCAATAAAAAAAGAGAGTGTGTGCTAGAATTTTGGATGCAAAGTATAAAACATTTTAGGATAAAGTGAAACAAATGAAGAAGGAGAATAACTGTGAATAACAAGATTAAGGAGTATTAAAATAAGATATTGTTACAGAAGTTGGATATTAATGAATTGGGAAAATGCAGAAGCGAGTGGTATAACAAAATTATGAATAAATGTTATTGTGTAACTCCTTGGGGGGCATGGGATAAGGAAGTTTTTGACTCTACTAAAAAAGCAATATAAGATTTAAGGATGTGGAAGTAATTAAAGATTTCTGTTTGGAGACTAACAATAAATAAACTATCAGTAACAAGAAGGATGCTATAAAAAGAATGAGTAAAAAATTATGCATCTTTTGTGGGTAGATAGAGACAGCTGAACTTGTTTTCTTAAAATGTGAAACAATAAAATGTGTAATTATGTATGCAAAGATAATGGTGGGTATTTAATAAACCTACATGGGCATTTTTTCAAGGTAGGCATGGTGGCACGGTGCTTACACAGAAGTAAGCAGATGTGCAATCCAGTAAACAGTGCTGACAGCCGTGCATGAGCACACATACATGGAAGTGTCTGTGGCATGCAAATCACCTCATAAGCTGGTGAATTGAATGCCATTGAGGGTGGTAGAGTGATCCAGCAAGTGGAAAGGCAGTCCTGCAGACCCCATATTGGTGTCCGTAATGTACACGGAAAAATTTTGGGTACATGATGTAAAACTGACACCAGGGAATGTAAAAGTGCACTTACAGTGGTGGAAATAGTTTAGTAGACACAGATATGTGCAAAACTATCCACCATGTGTCCAAAACCTTATGAAAAATAATGTAAATTCATTTATATCTTTTTATAATCTGGGTATGTTTGAGAGGCTTGCCTCAGTGCGCAAACATGCTTTTATGAAAAAAATAAATAAAAAAGAGTTGAAAACTGGATTTAGTAGTATGTGACAGTAATGCATTATAGGACCATGTGTGGAGTATGTACAATGGTAGACTGCTGTGGTTGCTAAGGAGGCAGGGGCTGGAACTGTGTAGTTTTCAGGTATTATGTAGGGATCTCTATGCAAATAAGCTGGGTTTACTGAATAGCATAAATGGGTATCTATGTCCGCAGATTCCATCCTTGTAGGCACATAACCATATTAATGTCCAAAGAAGAGGTAGCTGACATCAAAAGGGAGTGTGTCCACACTCTTTTAAACTCATTGGAGCTCAGCGGTGCATGTTTGAGCAGCGCGGTGCTCTGCTGAGCAGGGTGGGATGTGAAGTGACTGCTATGCTTTGTTTACCTTGTTTACCTCCAAGGTACATGCCCCAGCATGTTTCAACATGTTTGAGCTGTGTTCTGCTGTGCTGAGCATGCCTGGCCATGGGGGTGTGTCTACTACTTGCTCTGCATTGTGTACCTTTTTGGCATGGGTTTGCGTGACGCTCTGCACTGCTAAGCAGGGCAGGCTGTCAAAAAAAAAAAACCTTAGGAAAGCCAATAATATATTAATTACTGATGACTCCTGTTGCACTGAAACTAGGCCATTAAAACCCTTAATGATGTACTTGGCAGGTGGAATGCATCATAGTTAGCCAATCACACATGCTGTACCTAGGGCAGAGCACTATAAAGAATGCATACACTCTACAATCTGATTTTGTCCCCCTACTCTGCAACAGTGGAGTACAGACTTGGGAATTTTAACTGAGAGAATGCTAGGGGCTGCTGCAGGTCTGCTACATGTGTATGTGCTGGATGCTGAGGTCAGTGCTGATGCTGCTGCTGACAATACACCCAGACTGAGAAGAGTGTTCAGGCCCAGGGTAACCTTCCAGGAGTTACATGAACTGGAGATTATAGAGCACTACAGGGTGGACAGGGACATACTACCTCAACTCACTGAGCTCTCCCACCCTCAACTCAGACCTAGAGCCATCAGATGAGAACCCATCACAGTGGAAACAAAGGTATGTGTAGCCCTTAGGATACTTTCAGGTACTTTCCAAAGACCAACTGGGGTCATGACGGGGGTCTCACAGACATCAGCATCCAGGGTACTCCACCAGTTCCTGGATGCCATGCTACCACATGCCAGTAAACACATTTATTTTCCCCACGCCCCTGAGAAGAGGGCCAGCAGTACATAACTATTCTACTGTGTAGCACACTACCCTGAGGTACTGGATAGATGGATTGCACTCATGTACACATCAAGGCACCACCTGGTGAGGAGGGAAGGGTCTACATCAACCGCAAGGGGTATTACCCCATCAACTGCCAGATCATGTGCAATGCCCAGAGCATAATCTTCAACATGTATGCTGGCAGCCCTGGCAGTTATAATGACTCCTATATCTGGCACTCATCACAGCTGTACCAGATGTTTGCTAGGGAAGACATCCCATACGGCCATTTACTGGGGGATGCTGGCTACGCACTGGAACTGTGAATGATGACACCCATCAGAAATGCACACACACCTACTGAAGAATGCCATAATGAGGCACACACACAACTAGGAACATCATAGAGCATGTGTTTGGGCTGCTCAAGTCATGGTTCAGGTGCCTCAGTATATCAGGTGGAGCCCTGCAGTACTCTCCAGCCACATGTGCACAAATGTTCACAGTATGTGTCATGCTGCATAATATGATCATGTGGAAACAGCTGCAGCAGGATCATCAAAGGGAAGGATACACAGCCCCCCACCAGTGCCTATGTCCCCACAGCAACACCCATAGGGGGACTCAGAAGAGGAGCACCCTGCGTTTTCCCTGTAGGCAAAGGTAGGCATGCCCAGTATGGTCTGGTCTTTGCCAGAGACAATGCATAGCATATGCACTGACAACTTAGGGCCCTATGGACTAACACAGTACTCTGACTCATATACATATACTAAAAATGATGCCAGCCAGCCCACACAACCTGTACCTAACCATGTATTGGCTGTGTACTGCATGCATCCGACAGAGTCAGCACCAAACTACAGGTCTCTCAACTGCTGCAATCTCAAGGTAAGTCATTTTCCTATACACCACTTGGATGGGGTACTAGACTATGGTAGCATATGTATGGACCTGCCACATGTATGCAAGTGGCCTACTGGATTACTTGCAGAGATCTAACAGCCACCTTGGACAACAGGTACTCTGTCCAATAGTATGTGCCCATAGTATTCAATAAGCCACATGACTGGAAACACCATTACATTATTCAAGAGAGATGTCAAACAGTGGAGTCACAGAACAGTCTCACAACTGTGTATGCCAGCAGAGCATTGGTTGGGCATCCACCACCCTCAACACATCTGTGTTCCCATACAACTGCAATAACCATAAGTCTGCAGTGATATATTAGCAGACCAGACAATTATAGGGCTGCAACATGGACCATGGCCACACATTGTAGTTCTCACATAATGCAGGGGTGACAGTGTATGCCTGTATGTTGCTGATAGTTTGAGGAATCCAACCTCTCTCTCTCTCTCTGGTGGCTGCTGTAGCTTATTGGGCTAGGGACATTAGCATGGGTGATGGTGCTGATGGTTCAAATCTGGCAGCATCTGCATTTTTTGCATGTGATGTACTCGTATGGTGGTATACCCACAGACTGTCCTAACCCCTCAGTCTGTTCCTGCAAGACAGCTGGACAAAGCCAGAGAGAATGGGGGATAAAGGGACTAACCTACAGACAGACATTATACATGCTCTGAGTAACCAATATGGTGGCTGGCTAGTATAATTGCAGGTTGCAATAGGTCAGATTAGCTGCAGGATTTAAAGGCCCATCCTCCGCATGTGCCAGTAGTTACAGCATGTCGGTGCCTGCATTTCACAGTATATTACGAGAAAACCATAACTGTATGAGGAACAGAGCAGAAATGTGGGGCAAAATGCTGGACAGTCTGCAAAAACATGTACAGGCAGAGCTATGGAGACTGTCACACTGTGTGTAGTGTTACAGCATGTACCCCACACACATCATATCACTCAACCTCTTAGAGCAACAAATCTGGTCAAAGCCATGAATAAAAGTGGGACAAAGGCCCAAAACTAGAGGCAAGTTATAAATATTGCACTTAAAACCTACAGAACTGGTAGAATAACAAATCTTGCATTACCATGAATCCCCTGAAGTACATGCAGTCTGAATCTCAAATGTCTGTCATTAATTCTTAACATCAATCTTTAATGATTTGCCACTAATGTGCCAGAAAACCACAATGTTATGTAAAATGGACCAAAGATATGAGGCAAATATCTGGATAGTCTGTGCAAATCTGTACAGTTGAAAGGTATAAGTCACATATTACATTCAGCAAACAGCCATGGAATGCTTTGGACAATATCAGGGAAGTGCTGGTCTATGGAAACAGGTGCAGCAGCCAATGGTCTGCAGCACACAAAATCCTGGACTGGAGTACACGTAGCTCTGGCCTGGAGTCACCTTGTAAGTACTGACAGTCACACTGGGCATGCTCCTAAACTTAGCTGACTTGAGCCCATGTCTGATGTCTCTGCCACCCAAAGAACAGCTATGTGGAAATATGTCTGTACATACAGACAGCTACAAATACATATCTGTCTCCCTGTATCCCACTCGGACATGATTACCCCCTTCCGTACATGATATATATATATATATATATATATATATATATATATATATATATATATATATATATATAAATAACAAGATATTTATATTCATAGCTATATAACATGTACACTGATAGATAAGACTCTCCACATATCTCTACATAACACAGTTGCATAACATACACACACAGCATAAGTTAAGATGACATCCCTTTTATACACGTGTATATATATCATACCTCCCAACTCTACAGATTTCTGCAGAATGACCAGATATTTGCCTCATATTAATGGTCAGTCTCTCAGAAAATTGTGTTTTTCTAGAAAATCACTGGCAAATCTTTGAGGGTTGAAGTCAGCAAATAAAGGCAGACATTTGAGTCTCAGACTTCATACCCTAAAGAAAAGTCATGCTAATGCAATACCCGTTATTCTAACAACTTTCTACATTTGTGAGCAATAGTTAAAAGGTGCCCCTATTTTTGGGCATTTGTCCCCCCATTATTTATGGCTTTGTCCAGATTACTTGCTCCAAGAGGTTGAGAGGTATGATATCTATGTGTGTAGGGATGTACATATGTCCCCACATGCACTCGGAATGCTGGGGCTATCTACACCTACACACCTACAAATCACAACAGATGTCTAATGGAACCAGACCAAGGACCCAACAGCACATAATCCACTCACTCATAGAACCCTGTGCCTGCGGAATGTGACCCTGTAGACAGACACCGGTGAGAAGTGGTATAATGTGCAATGCTTACAACGCATGCCTTGGACAGGCCATATTGTCCCTGGCCACATGTCCGCCTGCCAAACTGTAACCAGCCACACATGGCTATACTGGTAACTGTACACACATAGCAGAAATATTAACAGGTATCCCACTCCTAGGACTCTAGATACAATAACATTACCAAGCAGAATCACTCTGCAGGCCACACATGCTGTGTAACACAGACCACTTTGTGTACTCAACAAGTACTGTGTCTGCATGCACATATACAACAGGCATAACCTGTGGCACATGTGATAAGTACTGTGAGCTTCTGGCCTGTAAATGCCCTCTTCTACAAGGCCTGCTGATGTCATCCACCTTAATAGCACTACATGACAGTCTAATATTAGAGAAATATTAGACTGAGAAACTCTATGGCACATGTGATAAACACTGTGAGCTATAGTGTGTACTAGTATAGTGTGTACTAGTATGGAGAACGTCGACATCTGTACAATAACTGAAACCTGGTTCAAGGCTCCAGAGAGCACCCCAGCACTAATGGGCTACAACTCATACCACACGTTTTGGCCCAAGAACACAGACCGAAACACAAAAGGAGGGGGTGTATCCATATTCATCAAGGATACCTACACTTCCAGGTTAGTGGCGCAGCATGACATCTCTGAGATCATCCATGTGCAACTAACATCGGGCAAATCTGCAGTGCAAATTGTGGCCTGCTACAGATCACCCTCCATGACCCAGGACCACCACTACACCTTTCTGAAGACACTGGAAAACATGAAGGTCCTACCAAACATCCTGATATCGGGCGATTTCAATTACCCTACCATTCACTGGGAAATCTACTCAAGTACAAATTCCCAGGCCCAGCGCTTCCTGGAATTCATCATCTCAAATGCCCTGGATCAGCTGGTAAACTCCGCTACCAGAGGTGAAAACATATTGGACCTTGTCATCACCAACATGGGCGACAGGTGTTCCACACCGGAGGTCAACCCATCACCGGTTAGATCAGACCATAAACTAATCACTCTGGATGTCCACACCCCGCCACCACCCCCAACTAAGGAAACCACAGTAAAAAAACTTCTCTGAAGCAAACTTCACCTTACTTAAGACAGAGGTGGCAAGTTTCACAGCCCCCACACTAAAGGATAACACTACCCAAGATGCAGGAACCTTTACAAATGCACTCTATGAGCACCTACAAGGATGCATCCCTAGCAAAACCGAGACTCACTCCTCGAAGAGAAGGAAACCAGTTTGGTGGACCCCTGCAATAAACAGGCTATACAATAGAAGGAGGAAACTAGTTCAGAAAAAAAGCAAATCCCAAGAAGGAAAGACATCTCTGATCAGTATCAGTAAGAAACTAAGGCCCCTCATGAAATCATCCAAGGTTAACTTAAAAAGAAAAATAGCCAAGGATTCAAAAGATAACCACAAAGCCTTCTTTAGCTATGTTAAGAATCTAAGTGGCAACTCACAGATATGCACTGAACTAGTGCAAAATAGAACAAAATATACTGAACATACTGATATTGCCAACATCCTCGCAAATAGATTCAGTGCAAACTTCAACCCCCTCTCACCTCCAAAAGGGCCCACAACAATACCGGAAAAGTGTAGGGTCCTAAAAATCACAGACGCACAGGTGAAAACAGCCCTTTCAAAAGCTAAACACACAGCGTCAATGGGACCAGATGGTGTCCCAGGCTGCGTCTTGCATGAACTACAGAACGAACTAACCCCCCACCTAAACATGCTGTTCAACCTCAGCCTCTCCACAGGCTACGTGCCCATAGAATGGAACACAGCAACAGTTTTTCCTCTCCACAAAGGAGGGGCCACAACTGACCCTGGTAACTGTCGCCCCATAAGTTTGACTAGCCTGGTCTGCAAGGCTATGGAGGGCATCATCATGGACCTCATTAACAAAGACATTGGGAACCTCCAAACACTTGACCCGACCCAGTTTGGCTTTGTTAAGGGCAGATCATGCCTACTAAACCTGGTTGACTTCTTTGAGATAGTCACCAAGGCCATAGACGAGGGAAAGGTGGTTCACACAGCCTACCTTGACCTCGCCAAGGCTTTCAAATTCCCCACTCGGGTATTACAGAAAAACTCACCAGCCTAAACATAAACCCCTACATCACGAGATGGGTTGCCAACTGGCTTACAGACAGAACTCACACGGTAAGAATAGTGGGCTCCAGGTCCGACTCTAAACCAGTCAAAAGTGGTGTCCCGCAAGGCTCGGTCCTGGGACCCCTACTGTTCAGCATATACTTCTCAGAAGTATAGGCAAACACAGGAGGACTATGGCTAACCAAGTTCTCCAATGACTACAAACTGGGAGCCATAATTGACTCTCTGGCTGACACGGACATCTTCCAAAAGGGCCTTACTGAGATGGACACCTGGTGTCAAAGTCATGGCCTCAAGCTAAATGCCAAAAAGTGCATAGTCATCTCGTTTGGGAAAAACAAAACACCCACAAATTACCACATAGGTGGCAGCCCTCTTAATACAGAAGAGGTAATAAGAGATCTGGGGACCCAGGTAGATAGTAATCTCTCCTTTGACAATCATATTGCCAAAGTAGTTAGGAAATCCCTCTAATTACTAAAGGGTTCACATCTAGAAATAAAGAGGTTATAATGCCCCTCTACTCGTCACTCATTAGACCCATCATAGAATACAATGCCCCATTTGGGTTGTACCTCACAAGACACTTCCAACAGCTGGAAAGACCACAAAAGTACCTCACCAAGAGGATTAATGGCCTCAAACATATGTCCTATGCAGCCCGACTGAAAAAACTCCGGCTGTACTCAGTGGCATATCGCTTACTCAGAGGTGATCTCTGCCTGACTTACAAAGCCATGTCCAACTCAGAATTTATGGACATGCTCCACCTAAAGAAATCCATGTCACTGTGAGCCACGTGATCTAGTGAGCTAAACCTTGCCACAACAATAAATAGAACATGCTGGAGGGATAGATCCCTGTCACAGAGACTCCCCATGCTTTGGAACAAAATTCCAAATTACATCAGGCAGAGCCCCTCACTAACACTCTTCAAGAGAAACCTTGACGAGTGGATGGGTAACAGAAAAATGCACCCCTAGGACCACTTCATTGGCTCTGCTTGACAGAGGATCAGTTAATTAATCAATGGGGTGACAAAAGCTGACACACTCTGGCTAGGCTTATAAATGCCCTTAGGCAGATAGCCTAGTGCCTACCTATGAACCTATGAACCTATAAGTAAGGGTTCTAATCTCACATCAGCCAAGTGTGTGTGTGTGTGTGTGTGTGGGGGGTGTTTGTGTGTGTTTGTGTGTGTGTGGGTGTAGAAATATCCCCTGCAGCAGTACAGACATGCCCATATGGGCTATCTCCATGCAGTGATTATGCATTTTATGGCCTAAGACTAGCTTCTGGCCTCTAAATGCCCTCCTCTACAAGGCCTGCTGATCATCCACCTGAACAGCACTAGATGGCAGTCTAATTTTAGAGAAACGCTATGGCGCATGGGGTAAGTACTGCAAGCCATAGTCTGTACTAATAGATAAGTAGGGGTTCTAATCTCACATCAGCCAACTCTGTGAGTGTATGTATAAATATATCCCTGGCAGCAGTACAGACATGCCCATATGGCTTATCTCTGTGCAATGGTTATGCATTTTATGGGCATAAGACTAGCTACTGGCCTCTAAATGCACTCCTCTATGGGCCTGCTGACGTCATCCACCTTAACAGCACTAAATTACAGTCTAACTTTAGAGAAACTCTGTGGTGAATGCATTAAGTACTGCGAGCTATAGTGTGTACTAGTAGATAGGTAGGGGGTGTAATGTTACATCTGCCAACTGTGTGTGTGTGTGTGTGTGTGTGTGTGTGTGTGTGTGTGTGTGTGTGTGTGTGTGTGTGTATGTGTGTGGGTGTGTGTGTGTGCACATATATCCCTTTGCGGCACTACAGACATGCCCATCTGGCTTATCTTTGTGCAATGGTTCTGCATTTTAAGGCCCTGTGACTAGCTGCTGCCCTCAACACTGGCCTCCTTTACAAGGCCTGCTGATGTCATCCACCTCAAGAGTGCTGGCTGACACTCTGACATCAGATAAACTATGTGGCACATGCAATACCTACTGCAAGCTATATTGTGTATTACTAGATGGGTAGGGATTCTAATCTCACAGTACCCAGTGTGTGTGTGTGTGTGTGTGTGTGTGTGTGTGTGTGTGTGTGTGTGTGTGTGTGTGTGTGTGTGTGTGTGTGTGTGTGTGTGTGTGTGTGTGTGTGTGTGTGTGTGTGTGTGTATAAACATACCCCTTGCAGCACTACAGACATGGCCATCCAGCCTTTTTCTGTGCATTGGTTATGCATTTTATGGCCTGTCGGTAGCTGCTGGCACTAAATCACCCTCATCTACATAACCATAAGTGATGTCCGTCACCATCTAGATTTGTACATGCAGCATATCCAGGTAACACATATCAATGGTAGCAGACCTTGTTACAGGGTATGAAAGTATGATTATGCTGACTGTCCCCATTGTCCCTGACACACTGTTCTACACATATGCACCTAGGGAGCCATGCACGCATACCGGCATATCTTGCTGATGCCATATTTCTGCTATGCTACCTTGCCATCCTGTGCCACTGTATTGCTGCCATGTATCCATAGCTGAATCACTCAGACTCTTGGGACACAAGCATATACAGGTCCGTGACACACCTGTCATTCTGTAACACCACTGCCAGTGTACCAACACTCAACAAAGATACACAAAGTTTGATGTGTAGTCAAGACACATGTCAGCATACAGTACCTGTTGTGGCCCAAAACACCTGCCATGGCACAACACTACTGCAAAACACAAACACATATAAAGTAATATAGACACCCTGCGTATCAGAAACATTTGTAGGTCCCTGCATTGATGGCACGGATGTGGCACAGATATTATCGCGTGCACAGGGTGTGGTGTGAGCATGCTGAGCTTGGTTTGAGTTTGATTTGATCTGCATTTGGCTGAGTTTGGGCCTTTGACCCCAATCAATTACGGCTTTGTCCTGATTTCCTACTGTAGGAGGTTAAGAGTTATGTTAGGCATAGCTTTCAACTAGACAGTGACAAATGTCCACAGCACAGGGACTTAGCCAGAGTACAGCAGGGACATTCAGGGACACTTTTACAATGTTAGACCTATGTATGTGTGACATTAACAGACTGAGACGAGGTGAATTACAGTACATCATTTGCTGTTACAGGAGTGTACACCCTTACTTGGTGCCACTATGTTTTATGTGTAATCCACTATCTTTACTACAACAGACAACCATTGTAGGTGGACTGACAGGGACAGAGCAGAGATATAATTCAAAGCAGGGACAGTCAAGAGGCATGCCTGTAGATGTTATACAGCAGAGTATCACTGACGTGTCAATACCATAGATCTAATACAAGCCTACTGTTGTAATCCCTATTACCCATGCCTCCATCCTCTCAGCTGCATCCCATTTTATGGGTAAATCTAGTAAATACCTGGTAGAGTGATGTACTCCATGTTTTGAAACATTCCTCTGCAAATGCTTTGCACATACTCTGTCTGTGTGAGTAAAACCACAAACATACCTGTTCCTATAAGCAGTTGCTTGCCTTTTGTAGGTCATTCTCATTAAAATGTAATTGCCTCTGCATCAATCTGTGATTCAGAATTGCTAATTGCATTCAAAATAACCGAATTGCACTATCATTATCCAATCACATGTCACCACAGTGCAATATATGATCCCTTCATGTAGACCTTGGCTCCTTTCTTAATTTTTGAGATGGACATTACTGAGGTATGGAGAATACAGCATCACAGAGAGTAAGCATAAATACTGACCACTGTAGAGATGTATGGAGTATGTCCACAGTTTTGCCTCATATGTTTGGTCAGTAACCCATGATAGTGTGGTCATCTGCAGTTCACTGGCCAGTATTGTGGGCTGAGGTCAGTAATGGGAAAAATGTGAGTGTCAAACTTCATACCCATCAGAATATGCATGCTAATGTGGTAGCTGCTAGCCTATCAATGTACTATCATTACAAAGGCATGCATCTGGAGCGTTTCTCCCCGGACCTCCGCTGGAAATTGGCTTTGTTCCAAGTCAGGCTTTCCTGGTTAATAAATGTTCAATAAATGAATAAAATAAATAAATAAATTGTAGGGGCAAACTGTGAAACATGTCGCTATCTCTGGGCTTTGGCCCCCCCTTTATGTACGGTTGTGTCCAGATCACCTGTTATAGGGGGTTGGGAGGTATGGTAGGTCTGTAGCAGCTACCTTAACATACAACTATGTATGCAGCCTAGGACACATAGGCAGGAGTTTGAACAATATGGATGCCAGCAAGCTGTATGTGTAACTGTGGCAGCAGTGGCAGCCCTGTTGTTACAGCAGAGCCATGGTGAGGGTACCCTTTACAGTCCAATCGAGGCATGTGCTTACGGTGCATCCATTATGCAACAGTCTCAATAGCAGAGTAGTAGGTGGCATATAGTTAGGCTATACAAATATGTGCAGTGTGTCCCTACCTGCAGGCCTTTGACTTGCAAAACTTGGTGGCAGACAACTCAGTAGCAGTAACCTATGGAGATTAAAACTGCATACTCAGTCATTACTTGCTGTCTTCACAACAATGTAAGTGAAGTGTTCAAACCAGGACTGTGTGTGGCAAAATGTACTGATTGCAAGGCATTTAACAGACTCAGCTACTGACTCAGTGCTATAACAGGTGTATTTCCAAGATATATGTGCAGATATACAGGCTGTGACACACCTTGTCTGTATCCACCACTGTGTGCATGGTTTTCAAAAGCTGTTTTTCTGCAGCAGGGACCCAGTTGAACATATGTACTTTGCCATTGATGCCATTGATGCCTTAGCAGGTGTGTTTAAAGATGTTGCTGATAAAAGGGAACATTTACCTGCTGTTCCAGGCCTCACATACTCCCATTATTATTTATCTGTCTGTCTACTGGTGTATGTTTGCATCAGTGTCCCAGGTACACTCACATTTTTTCCATTAGGTTTAATTTCAATCTGTCAGTGGCAATCAGTATGTATTACTGGAAACAGCTGTTTAATCTAAAATGTGTGTAGCATGGTGTGTTAATGCACTGTGCTCTAGTGAAGAGGGGCCTGCATTCAAATCCTGAAAGAGCTGTTTCTTTTGTACATGTGGCTAACAATGAAATAGACAGGTATAGGCATTAAAGCACTTTAAAGCACATTAAAACTCATTTAAGCTGAGCTAAGCAAAGCAAAGCGGCACGGTCCGCACAAATGCCCATTAAACAAAATAAAGAAAAAAAAGGGGATGATAGGACAGTGGTGGAATGGGGGCAAGCAGGGAGAAAAACATAGTGAATGGCAGGTAGGGATGTGCAGGAAGGGTGTAGGAAAGACCCATCACCTTCCATTTCTTGTACAGTAACAGCTGTGCATTTTGACAAACTTTGTGGATGAATTTGGACTCTCAAACCCCAGAGAAAGGGGTGAGGACAACATAAATGTGTTAGTAAATCCAAAAGTAAGGCAAGTATTACCATGCTGTGTATGAAGCAACTTCACTTTATTAAAACAATAAAAGCAGTAATAAGTGCTTTTGGGTAAATCCCTTCATCAGATAATAAAACAGTAGTAAAAACATAGTATCTAATATAGTGCAGCACAACCAATGAAAATCAATAGTTTACCCTCCTTTTTGCTAGAGCTGGCTTTAAAGGGACAGCATCATTTAATCCTGGGGCTTTCTCAGCTCCCAGTCTAAGAATCCATGGCATCTCTTTCTATTCAGTTTCATTATACAAGTCACCCATTCTTTGACTTCTATTTACAACACATATAACCATAAAGGCAAATACATGATCACTATGCAGTTCTATATGTTTGTACAGTGTATTATGTTCTTTTCTTAACCTTATATCTGACAGATGCTTAAAAATTCTATCTTTAAGTCTGCAATTTGTTTTTCCTACATAATATGCAGTACACTGTTGACAATTTGCAATATAGACAATATTTTGAGTGTTACGGTCAGCATACATGTTCAAAAAGTACTTCTTGTTGGTCCTGGGGTGTATAAAACAGTTTCCTAGTAAAATGTGCTTACAGGCTTTACAATGTAGGCATGGATAAATTCCCTTCTTCTTGATGCATGGATTTTTAAAATGCATAGGTTCTTGACACAAAATAAGCAGAAGAAACAGAAATTTGGTCTGAAGAATCATAATCGGACTGTAGTCTAGGCTTCTTGTCATGAGGGGGATGAGAGCCCCTGATCATAGTCAAGCCATCCTAAGCATCTTCCTCTGAGGCCTAGGACCCTGATCAAAAGGTGCCTGTGCTAGCCATTTCACTGTGGCTGGAGCCTTAGACTTTGACTTAGCATGTAAACCTGAATCCACATTTACAGGAAGCTGTGAAGGCCTGAGAACTCCTTCAGAAGCCGGTACCTGCCTACCGGCTCCGGACCCAACTGAGGGAGCAGTATCCGAAGGTCCAGTCCCTGGAAATTCTGAAGACTCCATCAGCTCCACACCGGAGTTGGTACAGGCAATTGGTTCAAAAGAGGCGGACGACAGGGGCTGCAAAGGTGCCTCACTGACGACCGTCGAACCAGCAACTGGCAATAACTGAGTAACATCCTTTGCTGTGGACCTCGGAGGCCTGTCTGCATCCCTGCGCCTCTTACACACCCCAGAAGCTGGAAAAGAATCTGAAGACATGTTATAATTAAACCTTTTTCCAAAATAGTAAAAGGCAAAGTTATATCTACGCCTAATAGTACGCTGATTAAATCTAGCACAAAACACACAATTAGCAACATCGTGGTCAGGACCCAGGCAGGGAATACAGTAAGAGTGAAAATCCCTATGAGGTATTTGCTTCCCACAAGAAATACAATTATTAACTTTTTCTGACATCTGACTGGAGCAAGAAAAAGACCTCCCCAATGGGGTACTTATCTGTAAAAAACAAAAATCCTGGGATTAGATCCAAAAACAAACAGGGACAGGCTGACCGGTATCAGTGAATTGCAAAGGGCACCACGCGGCAAGAAAGACTGGGGAAATGGCATCAGCTGAGGTCTTTATACCTTCCGGCGCATTGACATCAGGATAAATGTGACCTCAGCTGGCGCCTGATCCAGACTTTGGGATTCTGGCCAATCGGGGGCTGCTGCTGGCAGGAAGAACCCTACAGTGATGACTGCAACAGTGAACACACTCGAACATCTACATTTATGGTAAGAGTACACAACAGTACTTTTTGAGTTTTTGTTGCACAACAGTTTTAATGCAGGTGTTGCAATACAGCTGTAATTCCAAAGTTATTGCACTAGAAACTTTATTGCATTTACTTTATCATGGTTAATGCTTTAGTCTTCCCTGCTTATTGCACTACAGTTAGCAGTAGTCACTTATTGCAGTACAAGTCCACGTCCACATTCATTGCAATACAATCTTTACTGTATCAACCTAATGGCAATTAATGCTTTACTCTTTCTTGCTTATTTGACTATAGACTGCAAAATACATCTGTACTCACCACACTCACGGTGCATCCTGGCCAAGCACCCATGTGTCTCAATGTTGCGAGCTCTCTCCTCTGCAACTGTAGGGAGAGAAGCACACCATTATGCATGCCAGTCTATCAGACATTCAGATTAGGTATTGGTGAAACAATGGTAACATTACTTACAAATTTGTGGGGCATTCCCTGCCCAAGCATCTTGGACCCAGGTGGCCAAGAGATCCCCCGTCTGACACTTCAGGTCATCATAGTAGTGATGGACCTGCTCACCTGCATGGGGGATACCTGTCTCACTGGTGAGATCACATGCCAGCAGGTCCCAGGCCTCTGCCTTGCACTTTGAGCCCTGGAACCCTCCCTGTAGCAGCTGGTCATCATGTTTTTTCACAAGGAGTCCAATCATGACCCTGGACTCCTGAATGCCCCACCACTGTGCCCAGAAGAACTCACCCTCTCCAACAGCAGCCATAGTCACTGCACAGTTCAAACTCCAGCAAATGATGCTGTATTCCAACCCAATGAGCTTAATATAACCTGTTTTCCCACCCTTAAATGCCACTGGGGAATATTTAAAAATGTGGCATGTCACTTAGCACCAAGCAAACCAGCTCAGCTCAGCCAAGCAGTGCTTAACATTACACAAACCAGCCAAGCGGTGCCAAGCAGTGCATAAACATATT